>NC_134923.1:9775649-10400649 GCF_051014615.1 Bombus vancouverensis nearcticus
GATCTGTCGTCTCTAGAATGCCGGCGATCTCGATCTCGATCTCTGTCCCTGTCCCTGCGTCTATCTCTGTCGCTTCTATCCCGGTTTCGATCTCTTCGATCATCGCGATAGTGATGATCTTTATCACTCTTTTCCCTGTCGTCACTCTTCTCGTCCCTACTCGATCCCAAAGAACTCTTTTCCTTCTTTTTATCATCGTCACGAGATTTTCTATCATCGTCCCGACTTTTCTTTATGTCTCTGTCCCTGTGGCTGCTTTCTCGTTGTCTTCTATCATCGTACGACGGCCGACGCCCCTTATCGCTCATATGTCTATTACGGTCAGATTTATCTCCTCGTTTGTGCTCGTCTTTCGAATTTGCTGTGTGATTCTCATGATCAGATCGCCTGTAAAACGATTACGTTCTGCAGGGTATACCACACAGATTCGTATTATTATTCTGTATGTAAGGCAAACATTATGGTGGTAATGTATGTTGCAAGTTTGTTTGTTTTTTGTCTCTTATAAAGTTCAAAGAATTTCATTAATCTAAGTTTAGAGATGAGAATACGCATATAAACAAACCAGCTTACCTCTGGTCTGAGGGGGAAGGTAATGTTCGGGATGAGTCTGTTTTTGATTGTGCAGCTGGACTATGTGCCCTTTCACTACTAGATTCCCTGGACGAATTGTTGTTGTTGCTTTCCTAAAGAAATAAAAATTATCCACGTTACTATACACCTTTCACATATTCTATTAAGCGAAACATAAATCTCAATTTACATTGCAAGAACTATAAGTATAAATCAAACATTCTTTTAGTACCCTCACAGTTTGGCAAAAATCAATTTTTCGCTTACTGCAATTTTGTAGTATAACTTCTCTAGCTTTCTAAACTGTAAGTTTATTCCTTTAAATTGTAAAATTTACAAAAAATAATTCACAAAATTTCAGTGTATGTAAAAATTGAATTTTGCAACAGTTATAATTACCAGGTAAAAATTACTACATCCTAATACTTTTGGTATTTAAAAACAGAGAGCACTCTTAAAACATAACTTTCACGAAAATAACATAGAAATCTTTATTCACTGTAAACTTTTTCCAGTCAAATTTCTGGTAGATGAACAGAATAAAAGGAATATGAGGGCCCTTCATATTTATCTGCTTTAGCAGGTACTTATATTACCCGAATATGTTTGTACATGTGGTTTCTTTGATGGTTGATTTTTTATTAGTGTTACCTTCTTCCAGCTTCCTCTACTCACCTCTGTCTTCTGAATAGGACTTGGGGTAGTCTTGAAAGACCCTCACACAGCATAGACCTTGCCGAGGTGCGTAGATATTGTATCATGTATTACCAACAGAGCTACGTGTTAATATTTTCTCACGAAATGGCACCATTCCCATTTACTTATTATTTAAATTTTAAATATCTCAATCTCTACCCTCATTGTTTCTGCCACGCGGTAAATCAGGCTTTAAGGTCATGTCTTAAACTTCTCAGAATTTTGTACATCATGAATTGTGTTTTGGTAATATTATTATAGCATATTAAAAGATGATGTAAAAATAATAAAGGGTAAGAGTACATTGCATCATAGTGATATAATGTAAACCATATGATTTCACTATATTGATATTAAGTCCAAAAAAAACGTCATAATAAAAAGATTATCATTACATTATATATATCGTCTTATATCCTTCATTAGTATTTTTATAAGAAATAATTAATCACAATTGTTTCAGTTCATACAAAACCACTATGAAACAATTTTTTTGCTAATTTTAATACAAGGCTTTTTAATTTCCTTTGAATGTTTAATACAGAATACAGGTGCAATAGGAGTGCTATTGTGATATTGTATTTTATTTACATGGTTTTGACATGACCTCTAGAAACCAAGTATTGAACCATTTTTTTATATATATATCAGGCATGACCCTATACATATGTACAGCCCCCATAAAGATACCACATCTTCCTAGTAATTGTTGTAACATTTTGTACTTATTATCACAAACAAACATTTTCAAACATTCAATTCCACTGTACCTCACTCATGTCCATTTGTACTGGATCGTAGTTAGCGTCACTGGCCCTTTTATTGGTATCACCATGCATCCCATATGGTATCTTTAAAACACAATATTCAAGATAAACTGTCAAATAATTTACAAGGAACAAATATTTCATACATTGCAGACATTAATTAATATTAGACTAGTAATACTCCCATAATGAATATCTATAAGAACATCAACTAAAACTTTCATACTCTTAATTCATAAATTAATAACTCAAAATTAACAATATTCAATAAATTTGCAATTAGTTAGTTTGCAAAATAGTTAGTAAATATTTAAAGAAACATTTTATATAACAGCAATTTTAACAAATAGCTTTAATGATTTTTATAAATTGTCTTGGTGTAATCCACATAACAATATGCTATTTGCATTGATCTTTGAAGAATAGTACAAAACAATCCGTTCATCTCTAGTCGTTAAAGTAATTACTGAACGTTCTACTAATTCATACATTACAAAATATAATATATTTGAATTACATAAAATATTTAGATCAAATAAGACATGATTAAACAGGGAGCCACTATACATATATTCTTCCCGCGGAAATCGTTTCATTACATCATCCAACATATCAATTAGATTTCTCATTTTACTGACTTGAATTTTTGCTGCAATTCATATTTTCTTACCATACATGTCTACGTTATATACGTATATCAGTGTAAAAATTTCTTAGAACGCAGAGACGGCCTGATAAAATAAATCACTATGCATCTGTTTACGTAGAAAATTTGGCTGAAATGAAAGACACTGGTGTGCCATCGCAGGATTAATGATTAACAAATTATACATTGACTTAAGAACCTATCCTAGAAGCCATGTCGTGTATGTATACGAAAAGTTTCTTAAGCGTCATGGATGCCTAGGTGAAAATACGCCATCAGTGAAATAATCGTAAAATAAACTAATATTTTATTAACAAGTACACACTCACCTTTGGATCTTCCGAATTGTTACTATTGTCTCCGTCACTAGCGTAATTCGCTAACGAATCCATAATGGCGTGAAAACGAGGCACGAACTTCCGAAATTGTTACGACTATCGCGACGCGTCGATCCTAGGCTGCCTTGCGCAGGAACGCCATTGGTCGAGAGTCGAAAGAGAATGTTTAACAAGCGTGTATTTATGCTTTCATAGCGCCTCCATCGAATAAGGTTACCGAGACGGATATGGAAGAAGAGAGATACAGGAAATGCAAGACGAGCGGGGAAATTAGGCGCGAACCTAAAAATCTTCGCACAATTTTTTACCAATTAGTAGCCAATTGATTCAATATTGCGTCACTACATTTACATATATATATATATAAACAGTAGTAGTTAAATGTAGCGCCATAGATACAGCAATATATATATATATATATATATATATATATATGTATTGTATTATACATTATATATATATATGTATCTATGTATTATAATATTACATATGTCATAATGTAATACATTTCCATTGGATCAAAAATACATTCTATTATAACAATTACGAAAGATAAACAAAAATGACAGTTTTTATTTATGGTAAAAAATAAATTAGAATAAATATTTTTAGAATTGAAAATAATATTACAAACCTTTTATTAAAATGATCTTCAATTTCAATGCTGCATACACCGCCCTATATAATTAAGTTAAACAGGTACGAGCTGTCCGTGAACCAGATGCTAATTAATTCTATAATAGTAATGATTCCTCTGTCACTCAATATAGTCGGTACACCTTAAAACAGTTATGCAGCATGCCAAATATATTCTGAGATTTTACAAACAATTCTTAAATCATTTTTAAAATATACTAGCTTTATACAATGGCTACAAAAAGTATTTCCACATATTTCTATTTTCCAATAAAATGATTTTGTACCAAGTATTATATTTCATTTTCATAACCATATATAGATATAGATTGTGGATTTTTATGCATTTATGGGAAATTTGAAAAATGCACACAATGTATATGATATGCAAAAATATACAAAATACATATTACATTTGGTAAATGAAATAAATTTCTATCTTTTTAGTTATTTTCATAAAAATATAAAAATACATAAAAATTTGCATTTTAATCGTACGTACATATAAAATATTACTATGCTATATTATGTAATACGGAATTTAATATTAATTAATGTGAAATGTAAATACTACAATAAATAAAGTAGTATACAAAACATTTCTTCTAATTTTCACCATATAAAAGCAATCAGATAATTAACTTCTTATAAAATACAAGTTTTTATTTAAATTTATATGTTTTTAAACAACCAATCTACCTTACACATTAAAATTTTATCCACATGCTTTGTTAAATAAAACAATCTACATAAATCCATAGAAAATCTTCGTCGTACACAACAATACTATATTGACAACAAAGGAACTCTCCCCGCAAGGAACAGCAATAAAAATTTAACTCGCGGTGGTATCTTTATTTACAAACGAATTCCATCGCTTGACAGCATAACCAGGGATATGCCGAAGGTGCACGAAAGGTATTGCAAAGGTGGGCTGATGCTAGAGAGCACTCGCATTGACGTTTACGCGCGGAGAAGCGCGAGCCGGTGTGCAAGGGAGTCGTGGTCGTGGAACAAACCGGGACGCAACAGTCGCTCACCAGACTTCGTACTGGAACCATCGTGGAAGGTATCATTTCGCTCCTTCGTGACATTTCATGATTCAAGCCTGGGATACCTGTTACGAACCTCATCAAACGGAACGATATCTTGATAGAGTTAAGCTGTCCGGGGTGAGTGATTCCATTCACGTTTTCTTTCATTACGATCGCGGAAAACTCGGTAGCCCGGGCAACAACCCTTCGATACACCGATCGAAGTATCTCGGTACACGCGTACGGCGACCGTTGATTCTCTCGTTCCACTCGGATCTATGTGACCCCGTTTTCATCTTAAATCATAGTCAATTGTTTTTAACGGACGACATCCTCCGTGGCGAATTTTTCGCCCACTATCGTGGCCCTTAAACACAGGTTTTCTACGTGTTTTTACACGATCTTCTGCTAGTTATCCAATTGTGAACCCAGAACATGGTTTAACTAATAGAAGTGTGACGAGTGTATGATTTATGTGTACGTATTTCCTCGTTTCACACGTGTGATTGGTTTTAACCAGTTAATGACTGATTTCTGTCAAAAGAATGTGTAATTATGTTATTATCGATTTTGGTACACTTTAGTGATGTGCTTGATGGTATGTCATAACTGGAAGTACAAAAATTTATGCGTACATAGTATATTATAAATATGTATAATAATATTATGCAATGTATAGTGGAGGACAAAAGAATATATGAAAATCACCATAATTTTAGACAACAGAGCTATAATTGACGAGAACAATTAAATTGTGACGTATATCTGTGGAATAAATGACTATTACCAGCAGGGTAAAAAATTTAAAACAAAGTTAGTATTAATGTACTGTGATTATTATACACAAGTGTGACTTTTTCTTTTGTCCGTCATTGTATACCATCGTACATACATATATAGTATCATATTTATGTATTTATTGCCCCACCATGTTGAATTTTCATTCCTTCAGTAAAGAAGTGCACTGACTGTCTTCTTTTTTCTTTACTTAATCAATTTATCTAAAATACATAATAAAGAGAATATAATAATAATGATTATAAGCTTAAATCCTGGACTCAAGAATTATCTAATTATTTTACATTCAATTATCAACGTATATAATATATTGGGTAAGAAATACGATACATTTTTCTTTAGGTAACTTCAATTGTTTACGATTATGACAATTATCCCGCCTTGGGTTTCGGTACAATAATCATAATTTGTGCAAGTCCATTTCGAATCGATTCGCGATAATTCGATTGAAATTCTACATAGCATTTCATTACGTACTGGTGAAATCGTACGAGTGAGTTTGATTAGGTTACAAGGAGAACTGTACTAGCTTCCACGTACAGCATTCATATTGTTTATAATCACTTTTTTCTGTCACGAGTACACACGAGCATGCCTTTACTCATTTACGTACAAGTCATAGGAGTCACGAGTTGATGATTTCTTATCGATCGAAATTTCCATAATGCTTAATGGCAGAGATTGCTCGATAACCAGACTAAGGATATTTATGCAATTTCATAACAAGAGACAAAAGAATAAAAAATTACGATGATTTTGATTGCGAGTAATTTAATCGAGACTCTCTTGGATAGCTGGATATTTAATAAGAGTATGACTTGCCGAGTTACCAACGATACGAATAACAATGAGCCGACATTATGAATAACGTGTATCAAAATGTCCATGAAAATGATCCTGCAAATACATTTGTTCTGCGCGTGTTATTCTTTTTTAAGCTATGATGAAGTCTCACATTTATTTTCTCCTTTTATATATTCATGTTCTTTCTGAAACAGACATTTTATTGGAATTAATTTAAAAAATCAAGAAGAATAAAGAAATTAGTAAGTACAAAGAACAGTAAATACTGAATTAGATTATAAATACCTTACTTGTAAATAAGGTTAAGTTGGTATCTTTTTTAATTTATTTCTTCTTTTTATCTCATGGGTTATTTACGTCTTTCTGTGATCCTTAAATCGACTGATGCGTCAAAACTATTGTAATTATAGCGTGAAACGTATCAGTTAACAGAATTCGTAGAAACCAGTTCCATTCTTTTTATAAAGATGATATCGTGGTCGATATTTATTCGTTCTAATTGAATCTTTGCGCTATAACGATGCAAATAGCATGTCACATTGAATCACTTGGGATACATCTTTAGAAAATTGTATACATACAGTGCTATCGGCAATATCAACATATGTAGAAGTAATTAGTAACGTTACTATAATTACAGTTTCACATCGATAACAATCGATTCTATTTCTAAAACACGCGGACTTACAGAAGGAAACTTCATTCTACATTTTCAATGTATTTTCTCATGTAGACCAATCCCCTGCCGATTGTCTGCTTCTGCATAGTTAAGAGTAGACAAAGTCACGTATACATGATACCTATAATTCACGCTCAATCTTTTAAATAATTTGATGTATTTGGTTATTCTTGATTTTCGACATATTTTGAGTCATAGAATCTCGAATATAGGACTACGGGGTTATGTCTCATGTGAAGGAGATTTGTTCGACAGAAGTTGAAATTCGATCGCGTCGTTAATAGTGGCGGAAGTTGAGAATTTCGAAACGAAATTTAAAAAAAGAGCCGCCACTAGTCTCGCTTCTTTGTTCTCTTGAAATTACGTTCTAACCTTTGTGATTTCGTATCGACCGCGGAGGGGAGTATATTCGGTTCCAACAGATGAAAAAGTCGCTTTAGGGACACGCTGGAGGACCATCAAGTTCCTCGTCACGGAAATCGTCAGAAATATCAAGGACAGAAAACACGAGCCGCCGCGACCAGCCGGAAATTAATTTAAAAAATGCGATTATCGTAGAAAAAATTATTCCGTTCCTCGAGACCGACGCCGGCAGCCACGTTCGACGGTTATTAATTAAATCTGGCTTGCGCCATTGAACTTTTTGTCAATACCTTTCCCGTTAATTACGGGTCAGTTGTATCGAGCCGACTTTACTCTTACATTACGCCGTAACACCAAGTCGGATATCGTGAAATTTGTAAAAATACCGCTGTGAAACGTTCCAGTCTTGTTAGTAGGAATTATTAAATTCATGGAAATTTTATATCCGAGAACATCGAGTCGAAGAGGGTAACTGTGTTATCGTTACGCACGAATTTACAGTAGCTCGAGAGCAGACAATGGTTTTTGTGGAGAAATGAATAATACAGGGATTTACATTGAAAATCGTTCGATATAGTTAGAATATAATAACGAATTCTTGCAACGAATTTGAATAAAATAATAGCAAAGACTAATTGATTGCATTTAAAAATACGTACTAATAGCATCGATACCCAGAGGACTGTGTTATATTTTATTCATTGTCGAAGTGAGAGACAAAGATATTTGTAGTTGGAATATAGGAGTCAGAGGAGGAGTAAATATTCTCTATATTGTTAAATATATTTAAATATTTATTCTTTTGCGTTTCAAATAAGATGTTATTATTTGTTATACATGGTGTACATATATAGTTGTTTAATATTTTATATTTTATTGATTGCTATACGTGTAGTGAATTGGGGGTTTTAAGATAAACCAAACAATTAAAGAATATAATATAATGTAAAACCGAAAATTCGTTCAAATTCCGAGAGAGAAGGACTAAGTAAAATAAATAAAATAAAGAATAACAAACATATTTAAATATATATAATGTGATACATATAATGGTAACATTTCGTCGAGACAGGAATATTTATACAATATCATTAATTAATACCATTAATTAATGTATAATAAGTATTATTCCGAACATTCTTCTTCAAATAACTGCATCCAATTTATCGTTAATTAAATTTTTAAGGAAATTTGGTTCTGCATCTTCTCAATCTGTTTCCAAAATTTTCTTAAGATCTTCTTTTAAATATCATATACTATTTGCGGATTAATCTCTGAAAATATTGCTGTGTTTTATTTCTGCAGTAAACCAATTGTACGAGTAGTATTGTCCCCTAATGAGAAATTTGTTTTGCTATAGACTTAAATGAACATGGTTTCGAGCTTTTTGTATTTTTAATTTTCCCTAAACATGTAAATTTTATCACGCAGTTCGGAAGGTTTTCAACGCAAGAAAATGAAAAACTAAATAATTACGAACTTGCAACCGACACACTTGGATTAAAATCGTTCTCGTTTTATTTGAGCGCGCGTGTATACGATCTCTCGGAGGTAAGGATATAAAAAAAGAATATATTTTATCGAACGAGCGCGTAATAGGGAAACTTTTATTAAACTTTTTCTTTAAAATATTTGTGGAGCAACTTATTAAACTCTCTTTTCAAACTGGTGCAAGTCTGAAGAGTTGTTTATTCGAGACCATCCCGACTTTCAGGGAATTCTTAATTCACGTCTCTTATACTTGCTACTAAAAGTGTAGGTCCTATTGGCTGGACACTTTAAATGTTTCTTCTAGCCGCCTTTGTTCCTTTCTTCCGGTTGTTGCCCGTGCTACCGGAAGAAAAGGAGATCTTGAAGCTTCGTCTTATTTATCAATAACGTTTTCTTTCAAGTGTGTAATTCAATTATTATAATTAGTTATTATCGTTCTTCTCGCATCTATACGACCCGAAATAAAAATTATATTTCGATGGAAATATTAAATATTATCAAAATATAGATAATACTATATTAAATACTTGCTTTTCGTATTTAACACTTCATGGAAATGAAGAAAAATTCTATTCTTGTTTGATTCTTTCATCCCCTTTAAAATTTTCAGGATACCTAGTCGTAATACTAAAATATTGAAGGCATTAAAAGTATCGACCGTCGTAAATAATTATACCTTCTGCATGTTTAGTCGTTTGCTTATAGATGACTGTAATAATTTACGTTAGATTACCAAAATTCCAGCTATTTAATTTTATTTTATACTTTGCTTCCTCCGTAATAGAAATCGTTAGTAAAGTTCAATTGCTTTAAAAGTTCCAAAACTGAGTAGTCTAACCCTAAATTGTCATGATACCCAGTAGCTTAACGACACACCAGTCGAAAGACTTAAAATCACATAATGTAAGTTTAACAAGGTCCAGCCACTACAGGCGTTAATTATCTCTTATATCCTCAGTGATAGGTCGAGTTGGCTGAGATCTAATTTCCGCTTAAACGGTCAGAGATATCGAATCCGTCGTAAGACGATGTACGTAATTTCTCAGATAGATGAAGACGAGCGTAGTCGCGTATCGACTACCGTTACCCATCAAAAACGCTCTACAAGAACAGTACGGTAAAATTCATTGTGCTCGGAGGCGCTGAGCGAACGTGATTTTACTTTTACCGTCGCGTGAGGGATGTAATCTTCGATCGAAGAAATTCTCTGTGAGTCCGGATTCGTTCGGATGACGATACACTATACGGGTTTCTTCCTCGTTTCTTTCCATCGTTGGTCGTCTTTCTCCTTATGCCTGTCCCGTTTTCTCGCTCGAACTCGCACGCGCAACGAGGAAGACTCGAGCATCGGCATGGTTCCGTTATCCGTGGTAAATACACGTCGAGCATCCTATACGTTTTGCCTCCGGTGAAAATAAACAATGTACGCGGCAGCGTACGTTACTGATCCGATCCATGCACACTATTGCACACACGGTGTGCGGTAAATCCAAGATTTCACCCGGAAATATAATAAGGTAGGATCGTTCGAGTCACTTAAGCTTCGACATTTTAACATTTAATATCGAACTTTGCGAACAATGACGAAATTTGTAGTTGTTTACGAAGGTATTCGAGCGCTTGTACCTTTCGCGAATACATTGTGCGTCCTATACGAAACATTTTGAAGTTTCATTAGCACTGTAACGAGACTCGACTGTTTTCGATTATATCAACGAAGTTTGAAATAAATGTGAAAATGTGTATATATGTATACTTGTAAAAGTTGCAAGATATTTATACGAAAAATGGTCTTATTAGGTTGTCCTAAAAATTTCTGTCATTTTGTAAGGAAATAACAGATGCGCGTCATTTTTTGTTTTATATTATTTTATTGAATTACGTATGATCCATTTTGTTTTATTACTACGAAATACTGTGCATCTATTATTTTCTTATAAAACGAAAGAAATTTTTGGAACAATGTAATACATATTAATAAGCCACGATATTTAATAGGATTATCTTTAGCAATAATTGTATGTCTAAGACCATTTTTCGTATAAATATCTTGCAACTTCTACAAGTATACATATATATACATTTTCAGATTTGTTTCAAATTTTACCATAAAAGGAATGCGAATTGCATTCATGGATTCGAGAGTCCTCCTTCTACTAACTTCGAGTACTATTCATCTTCCTATGATTATACAAGAACGTTTTAATATGCAAGATCATATGTTAGCAATTGTCAGAGAAGATATTGATTATTCCAACGTACTCTAACTATATTTTTCAACTATTTCTCGATGATAGACACGTAAGTATTTCGTAATGGAATCGATAAAATTCTAATTGAAGTCGTAAATCAGCGGCAACGATAACAGATTTGGGATCTATTCTCTCAAGGTCGTTTATTTATAGAAAAGCATAATAAAGGTGGCTGGAATATTTCAAGTTGGCTTGATTATATCGAGGAACTTGGTAAAATCAATCGAATAGCTAGCTATTGTGGGAAGCGCGTATAAGGAAAAGGACATAGTTTGATGCAGTTCGACAATAAACTTCATTCAAAAGCGGAAGTTCGTTTTCAAGTGGAACAATACCAGTAACCATATGTATCACTTTTATGCCAGCAAGTATCTGTAAACATACAACTTTTTAAATTAAATTACCTCACAGTGGCTGTGCGAAAGTACGACTATTTGAACACTTATCATAGAGAACTTTGACGAATATGCTTATTATACAAAATTTCTTGAAATTTCGTTACCACTGTAATGGAACACGTCTATCATGATCGTATTGATAAAATTTGAAATAGCTTGAAATTTTCACCGAGACATATAATTAAAAAGTTGAAGAGAACGCGAAGATAAAAAATTTGTTAAGCAACAAGATGCTTCTATAAGGTTTGACAATTACAAATTCCAATTTTATTGTTGTATATCAATCTTAAAAAATAAATTTGATCGGTTTATAATATGCTATTATACGTAGCTGTGCTACAAAGGGTACAATCGTTGCAGTTTGATAGAAACTTCCATTTCAAATATTCTCCTCTACCACCCCAAGCGAATTTCCTGTCAAGCTACGAACGCAATATAATCTCACTGCTCTCGTAACGCACCCTTTACACCATGTATAGACGACTATGTATGTACACGAATCCAAATTGCTTTGAGCAACAGTTACGATATTAGACCTCGAACGTAATAGCTTGGATCCTTCTCAGGAGCCACAGGATCCACGTTCATTAGCGGCAAGGAAGATGTAGAACAACGATACCAGACCTTAAAATCCTCGGCACAGACTAACACCATAAACACGATATTCGTCTTTCTATCCGGAATAACTGAACGACTGGTTTATCCTTGAGACCGGCGAAAGCTCTACTGAAACACGTAAACCGAGATCGAGCACGGTGGATCCGTTTGTCGAGCTCGGGAATCTATAGCGAGTGATGACGTTAGACGGAGGCGACGAGAGGTTGCTTTTCTTTTCGCTTCGTACACGGCTAGACGAACAAGAGTGAGAAAGAAAGAGCGAGAGAGAAAGAGAAGCACTAGTCGAGACAGATTTTACGATCGATTCGAATTACTCATTCGTGCTGTTGCACGACTCAACGCCTAATTCAACCCTATCATCTCGCAACTCCTCACCCCTGGACCAGGGTTCCCTTTCTCTCTTCTCACCCCTCATCGGTGTTTCCCGCAACCCTTCGTCGATGCAAGAAACTACAGCCAGGGCTTTCGAGAGTATATTATGCAGATATGACAAGTACCGCTGCGACGTCTCCCTACATGGCGATTACACGTTTGATGCCCCTAGTTTTCAACGCAGCTGTTGCACGGCTGGCTTCCCGAGCATTGCCATAATCCTTCCGCGGATTTACATAGCAGCTCCAGCGAGTTCCTGATTACTGAGCTTTTAAGCGCGAGATGTGGTATTTGTCGATTGCCTGATTGTGTATGAAGACGATGGGATCGTTTAATTTTGATTATGAGTTCATTTCATTTGGAAAGTGTTTACAGATATTTGGATTCGATGGGGTAATTTAATTCGAAATGTTGAAGTCTTTACCGATATTTGGTGATACATATGTGTAAAGGTGTATAAAACGATTACCGCTGGTTCATTCGAAGGTAATGGAATTATCGGTAGTGTTACCGTATTTCAAAACGATGAATTACAGCTGTTTAGAAAAGTAGTCGAACGTTTAGTATAATCAAAAGGTACACGAATAGAGTTAATCGGATCGATCGTCACGATAAAAGTAAATTACAAAACTCGTTTAACGAATGTCTGACGAAATTATTCGTACACGCGATATAATATCGAAATTAAAAATCAGAGAACTTTAGAATTTCCGGTGGAAGCGAACTGCTTGCATCTCTCGTTATCTGGAAGATTTATGTAACGCTCGAAGTTCCGCCGACGTTGTAAATTCTTAATAGCGGGTTAATGAACAGTGGCGATTGTTTCTCCGGAGGTAACAAGCTTGAACAACATATAATTATCGTGTAACGTCTCGGCATATATTAATTAACACTTTCAATGCCATCAATACTTCAATGCCGGACTATGTTTAATATTTAGCTAAAACAACAACCATTAAACATGTCGTAAGTTTATTAATAAGAATTTCTCACAGTTTGAAGCTTTAAAAGTTCTAGAATTATAAAAATACATTCTCAGGTGTAAATTTTGTTTTATTAAAAAATGGCTTAAAATCGGTTACCTTTATCAGAGATGATAAATTATAAATATGTTACAAACTTATTAAAAATAATTCCTCGGTTTTCTAAACTTGAAAATCTCACGATTACAAGTCCTAAATTTTTAAATGTGAACCCTGTTCCGTTAAAAATAATTTTCACTGAATTGCTTCTGCTGGAAACGCTCTGGACTATCATTGCTATTAATTAACCAGCAGTAAATTAAAGATTAGGGAATAAATATATGGTGGGACACACGTGGATAACACCTGCACGCAATGGTGACCCTTCTGTGAGAAATATCATGCGTGTCCTTCCGCCCACGCTTCGCCCTAACACGACAACTTCAAGCTTCGGAATTGGGTTAATGAAATCATGGAAGCGGAAGGCCCGACAGTTCAGCCTCGTGCAGTGCTGTTAACTCTAAAGACTTAACATCGAACAAATTACCGTTGTCAAGGCTCCCTTACAAAAATAGCGTCTGAAATAATTTCGATTTTATTTCATATTTTTGTTCCCAAGCTTGACAGTCACAACACGCATTGCAATCTAATTTACATACAGAGCGTTCCAGGTTGTTGCAGTCAAAACTCCTCGGTATATTTTATGAGTATAGATCAGAAAAGGATATATTGTGTAAATATACTATATTTTGAAATATTTCATTTGACATACGAAATTTAAAGTTTTAAATTAAACTTGCAACTTTGAAAATTTTACTAATAATATTAGTTGAAATGTACGAGAGCATACAAGAGCACAAGCTTTAAAAGATCTATTTTTATGTAACATTCTTTTCCGATATGTACCCGTAAAATATATTGAGAAGGTTTGACAAACCTGGGATCTTCACATTGTGTATGTAAATAAAAAAAAATATTTCCACGTATCGATCCATCAATGTGACTGAAAACGTGTATTTTATAAAAGTACAAATAAACGTGTTTTACGTAACTACAGAAATATGTAAAACATCAAAAAATGTACGTCTGGAATGGAACGTAATGAAAATTCGAAATTGCGTTCGCATTGAACGACAGTCTGAACAATAGTCTGAGTGCTGATCTAACAGAGTTCCGGTAGAGCACCAGGAAACCCCGTTGAACGTAGCGATATTCAGATTCCGAGTGAAAAAGTCATTTTCCTGGCTGGTGTTCTTGCACTGGTAAGACGTGCCATTACGAGATTGGACAACCGACAGACAGGGACGAATATGAATATCTATTGCGTGCTCTCTTGCAAAGATAATGGGTCGAACGAAGAGCACGAGTAAACGGCGATTTCCTGTTCGAGACAGGAAGTCGCTTTCTTTTACGATCCTTGAAAATCGTCGATGAGGAATGCGACGACTCTTCGTAAATATTACTGTAATTATTCGATCAACTTCGATGGATGTTTAAAGTCTCCCTTTATAACTCATAACTTCTTCTTTCTCTTTAAATTTTCGAATAAAATATATGCGAAAGATGACACGGGAATATTATAAATTTTGTTTCATCGGCTTTGCAGTGATTCTCGGATTTTTATATCTCGGACTTGTCGGTTTAAGAAACAAAAAGGATTTGCCTTTTTTTTTAAAAGGATAACGTTTTAAGAAGATTCGACATGAAATTGAAACAGAAAGTCAGGCATAACAATAAGAACTTTCTCACCTTTTATCGAGGTATGAGATATTTTTTGCTACTAGGGAAATACAATTAGGTCGTAAACGACCGTAGAGACGCAGCAGGGTTAATATTACAGAAGATTCTTATGCGTAGAATATGATATAATCTTGTTAAAGAGTTAGTGAAGTTTTTTTTCCAACGTGTATTTTACGAACAACGTTTTTCTTAATTATCCATGGTACGCAAGATTTATGTGAAAAAATTTAATTAATTCTGAATATTCAGTGCCACGGTGTATGCTCCGTACCTTTTTGTGCAAAGAAAATTTTAAGGGAATGCGTGAAACGTGGCGGCGCAATTAGGGAGACAATGTGAGAAATTTATCTGACAATAATGATAGCCCGCTGCGAGATTGTTAAAAAATTCACCCTCTTAAAAGCTCGAAGCTTCTAGCGTCTTGAAAACACGGCTTCTTTCGAAGTGTATAAAATTCTGAAGAAAGGAACGCAGCAAGGAAACATTCCACGACGAAGAATTTAGTTGCATCAATGGTATCCTATAAACAGAAATAAATTTTTTAAAAGCGTGTCTCGTATTTTTGATCGAAGTAAATGGCTTATTGTACATTAATGATATTTATCATACTACTTTTTGTATGACATTGGTAATACTATACTGTTACTATTTTAATCTCCGTGATGTAAAGAGACGAAAGTATTTATTACATTTATGTATTCGTAACGAGGTCCCGAGGGAATGAACGCGATAATTATAGTCGCATCAAACGTAAGGCTAGATTTCAAGGTGCACACAGCGAACGTTGACGTAATCGACAACCTGTTCCCGATGACGTAAGGAACTAGTCGTACGGAGGTCACGCAGATACCGTAACTCAAGAAAAATCTTCGTCTATGTATCCATTTCCGAAAAAAAATTTTATTCTCCCAGTTTCTTCATTTGGAGTGATTTCTAATTAGTTCGTCATTAATCTGTATAAATCACGATAAATCAGTGTATAAATCAGTCAAAGTCACGATATTATAGAAATTACGAGCAAGAGGTTTTCTCGTAATATTTTATTTTTCATTTTCTTCTTTTTAATTAATCTGAATTACAGGAAGGATAGAAATATTATGATTAATGCCAACAATGTGATATTGTTCGAGCTGGAAATGGATAGTGGAGCTGTAACTGTAAAGTACGATATTCAATCACGCTATATTTGTTGTATACGCATAATCACGACCGTTTCCGTTCTCCGTAATGCGGACCAGCAAAGTATTAAACGAATCCCGACCGCTTAAAAGGCGACGTTCGCACGCAACTATTTATAGCCGGGATGTATATATTTGCATTATTTGCAATGGAAAAGAACGACCGGTGTAAATTACAGTGTGAACAGTTTACGCACGTGACGAGCTTGATGATCTGCGTGAAACTCCTTAAGTATCCTTAAGAAACATCATGCATCGCCAATTAGAATTATTTACACCATATTTGGCACACGTACCTCTCATCACTTGCACTACTTTCTCTTTCTATCCTATTAAGGATATAGACGCGATAGATCAGTACCAATCATTCAAGATATAAGCGTAAATTATAGACGTGACTTGCAAGTATCAGTCTAAACTTGTTGACAAAAAGTTGTCATTTTCTAATTATCTAATTCTTTATTACGCGGTGCTTATTCATGTAGAAACATGAATGCGCATCTCTGAATGCGTTTACTTACTGGCATTGATAACTTTTTCACGCTAAAAGTTCCTGTATATACACTCTCGCTTAAAAGTTCAAAACGTGCTATGATTTCAAAAGAAGCAAAGAGGCGGAAGAGTCATCCTTAAACAAATATCTTGTTTACGATATTTTATAATATCGAAGCTGTAATTAATTACATTTAAAAATAATGCTCGTAATTATATTATTTTTATTTTTCAGAAAAATGTACGAAAGAACTTTCTTTCGCTTTAAAAGCAAAGGATGCTGCAAACTTCGCAAAATGTATATATATACTACCATTCTGTTTCAATGGGAAAATTTTGTCCGATCGAATCATAACTACAAAAAGGACATTTTCTATAAATTACATATGTTAAACATTAAGAAGATTTTGATAGAAATGCGATAATTTTATTATTGATTATTTACTTCGTTATAGGTTCTCGTAAAAAGTTTTCCACTAAACTTTTCATTCTGCGGTGTTGTACGTAAGCGCGGCGAGCTTGTTACTCCGAAAAACTACTCCCTCGCAATAGGACGAGTGGAACGATCATTATGATCTTATCAGAAACGGCAAACGAGCCAGCGTACGAGCAATTTGTACAGTTATCGCGAATCTGGACTAGACATCGACAGCCAACAAATTTCACGGTGCACTTTCTGCTCGGTGATGTTTCAGCCGCGGCCTTTGAAAACACACGAATATGTGTAGAAGCAGTTTGTAGCTAGAACGAAAACATTCGAAGCTTCCATGACCTGTTGTTAACCCAGTTAGACTTGCCATTCCAGTGCACGCACTCGTTACAGGCTCCGCCGCGTTTATTCCATATTCGAAAGCTGATTGCAAGATAATCGAAATACGGATCTACTGTCATAGAATCGTAATTGACACGAAGTGGAGCACTCGAAGGACAGGCTCTAGCTAGGAAGAGAGACGCTTGTCGTTGCAACTGGCGGAGACACTTCGAGAATGCCAGTCTCCGTCGCCAGTAAGCGTCGCGTCGCGTCGCGTCGCGTCGGTGGAATTAAAGTCCAAGATTTCTTCGAATCGATTGGATAAACAAGTAAATTTGCTTAGCCGTTTCACTGTTTGCGTGGGTTTGGAAGCTAACAAGGAGATGGCAAAAAGCGCAAAATCTCCAATGATTTGGCTATGTGCATGCTTTTAGGCTGATGGTAAAAGAGCCCCTAAAGTATTTGAATGCGTGACTCTTTGTTTTCAAGAAATTAATAAGCATTTTTTATACTTTATTTTGTATATTCCTTTAATATTAATATTATTTTTTTTTAATATTAAAGCCTTACAATCTATTTTGATAAATTTTTGATTATTTTTTTCATTTTAGTACCGATTTAGAGCTGATCTAGTTCTGATATTATTATAGTACTCCCGAGTGTTCTAATGAAAACGTTTAAAACGTAAGAAATTGCCGCACCAAGAACATAATTTCTCGAAGGCGAAGCGCCATGCACTGAAATCCTGTTGGGGCTGTTTCACCATCAACCTGAAGTATCGAACGCACATACAGCCAACTCGTGCAAGCTTTCTCAGTTCTCGCCATCTCCTTGTGGATATGAAACAAAGGGAGATTGGGGTTTAACGATTGTTTCAAGGCTGTAGGAAGAAATAGCTTTCTGTGTTTAAATATTTGTGGTTAACAACGTCGACGGCCACGGTGGTGGTCATCGGTGACGCACGTTACTAAATTTTTTAATATGCTTGAAACGATTAAAACGAGACAAATTTCACGAACCAAAGTGAAGACATTAGATCAGAAATTAGACAAAATTGGGAAAAGTTACCAAATTACATAATTATCAATTGGAAATGTGATTATAGATATTTGAAAGTTGAAATGTGAAAGTCATATTGTGTATTTTCCAGGTATTAGATTATATGCTTTGATGTAGATTTCTGTCGAACGCAACATTTGCGTACTTTATTTCATGAAACAAAAGCTCATTTGCGTGAGAGAAACACAATAGCGTTGTAACGCGCAAGAGGAAAAGGGGTAGAAAATAGCCTTTAGCTTCACACGGCTTAATAATAATCGAGCTGTCAGATGTAAAAGCGAATTCCGTCCGATAAAACTGTACGGCAGTCGCTCTACTTCGTGCAATAATTCACTCATGTCTTCTTTGCGAATTGTCGAATGACTTTCTCGATAATATACAAATGATTCATTTTCTTCGAATACGTGACTTCTCATTCTTCTTTGGAGAAGATGTTTTTATGATTTTCTCCTTCTTCGTCGATGAATATTCCTTATTAATCTTCCAAGATTTTGTAATATAAATTTCTCGAATTTTTAAGTCTATTACGATAATACTTGTGAGTATAATTTCTTCTCTTTTATCGATGAATACTCCTCGTTATAGTTGTTTATTTGGATTTCAGCCTCACAGCCTATTACAAAGTAGCTCGTAGATATCCACTACATATATCGTACATTATAATATAAATATTTACATACATCAATACACGTTCAGACGTATACCCGACACACGCAGATACACGCTGTAATGTACTAATTTAATTTTTATTATGACTCGACTAGCATTAATTTTCTTATTTTCATGATCTTCCGTACAAAGTGGAATATGTTTCTTATTTCCTCCACGCTCCTAGTATTTAATAATTCTGAGAATTCTTTTTCCCTAACTGTTCGTGCACAACAAGTACTGACAGTACTGACAGCAATATTCCTCATTAAATTTTCCAAGATTTTACAATATAAATTTCTCTTGTACACGCATCATGGTGATATTTATTAGAATAATTTTAGTATCAATTTTCTATTGATATTTCCAACGTTAAAATAAACTTCACGGTCGTATATTCGTACGAACACAGATTCAGCTAGGTCCCAAAATACACCGGTATTATTGTCGATCGATGACCGCGTTATCTCATCCGCGAACGTTATATCAATTTATTGCTAAATAGTATTTATTTGTCCGATAGAGAAAGCATTGTACAGTGTATTCTAGTATCAATTTCGATCTATCGTTTTGTTAACACAGTCTTGCATTAAATCGCTGTAAAAATTTGTTGTGCCTGTATGAATGATTGTCTGTATGAAATCTACAGGAGGTTGGCATGATAAGCGATATTTCCTATTTTTTACGAGCAGCAACTTCAACATAGTATGCTATTAGTCAATTTTGTATTATCCACGTTATCCATATACAATTTAGTTTCGGACCTAAACATGTATTTGTTCATTCTTTTCAAAATTTCCAAAATACTGTGCGTAATAACATTAAAATATTAGATATTAAAATATTGATCGTCTTAATAATTACTATATCCTTTGCTTCTACGAAATGTCGATTTATTAGTTATTTTTCAAAGAATTATATCTTTGAACCTAACAGATCGTTTAATTATAAAATAACATTAATGTCAAAAAGTGAGGAAAAATGTGCTTGATACATGTTTCTCTTGTGACTTTCAATATGTAAGGGTGTTAAACGTTTATCAACGTCCGATGCTGTTTTCATCGATTACTGTAAACTAATACGTTTGCTAATCGGTCTACGACTTCCTGATTTTCTGGGTCACATGAGGTGAGTCAGCTAATCTGCTGTTATGAATCAATATCCTAGAAACTAGACGTGACACCAGACACATTTTTTATGAAGAAAGAATTAGATGTCTTGGAAATCAATTTCTAAACAAGCAAGCTTGTTAAAGTGAAATTGATTGGGGATTCACTGTATGACACAAGTGAGACGTGAGAAGGTGAATTAAGGTAAATTAGTCGAATTTTAAATTTGACGGAAAGGAGAAATAAATCGGAGAGAAAAGAAATTCGTTAATTTATATTTCTTTCCGTGTTTTGAATTTTTTCTTATAACGTAACGTTTTCTTACATCATTACGGTTATGTTAGTAACATTTAAAATCTATTTGAGTATCTGTATAGAAGCTGCAAGATATTTATTGTGAACATATATTTAGTCAAAGATTCGTATATAGTATAAATAGCCATCTTAAACGTAAATGTTAAAGACAGCCCCTCCACTGACGAGGAAAACATAAATAAACGAATCATAGATTTTTGCCTATCTCTATCAATGATAAAAAATATAACTTAAAGTGCAAAGAAAAATATATAAAAATAGCTAGATAAAGAATCAATTGAATTACTTTTAAAATTACCTATTCGAGATGACAAATCTGCCTTGTTACCAAAAAGTAGACGGGCCAGAAATTGAAGGAAAGTGGGGACTGCATAATTGAAGCTATATAACTATCGCGGTAATTCTCGTTTCCTTCTCGAAGGCATTAAGACGGTCACTAACTGGTGGTAACATCCGCGAGGGAGGACAATGATTGAACGAAACGGACGGATGTTTAATTGTGAAGAGCCATGTAAGAGGACGAATGAAAGCGAGCTAGGTGACGAGGTATGCCGTCATCGTCTGATTTCTTCGTGATGATGACGTCTCCCTGTAATCGAAAGATCACTCCGATAATGCTAATTATATACGTGTCTCTTGCTGATCGTTCTTTCTCTCTTTCGCTCGAAAGCGAAAACCTTACTGAACAGGTTCGTGAAACAAGCAAACGGTGAAAGATTATGAATCTCATAGTACAGTGAATTCTACAATTATCAGATCGTTCTGGAATAGCGAAGAAGATACGATACAAGTTCTCATCCAACTTCTTCTCTTTTACGAATGCTTTCAAAAATATGAATTTACATTGAAGTTCGCGGTCTATTCATGAATTAGATTAAATTCGATGAAAATCTGTTGCGACCATATTGTATCTGTTCACCTAAATAATTCCACCCTGTCGTCACAGTATTCAATAGCATATCTCTAATAAATTCACGTACAGTTGCATGAAATATGGGTCTCGAGCGTGTTGCATCGGTCATTGTTGGCTACATGGCATTACATGGAATGGAAGATATGTAACTATTGATTATATATATATATATAAAAAACTATCCATAACTATATAAGTGTGTGTGTGTGTGTGTGTGTCGCATGATACAATATGATAGTTCTATGCATCTTATCTAACAAGTTTTGAAACATGATATTGGAAACGTTTGAAAACTTTGGTTGTTACATTCGGAACGAATGGAAATCTTCAGGAGATATAGAGTTCTCAAAAGCAAGGAAATGCAATATGGAACGTGTAGTAATGCGATCAGAACGATAAGAACCTTCGTCGCGAGGGTCAGTTCTCGTAAACCCGACGAAAATAAGGAAGTTGCGGATTACGAGACGTTTGTACTGGCGAAAATTGAGAATTACGTGAGAACGTTGGTCTTGAGAAAAGTAGGTTACGCATAGAAATTTGCACCATCCTGCTAAAACTAAGTGTTCGTTTTTACTAGATATTTCACAGATAATCTAGAAGACTAATCTTTTGACAGAATGACAAAATTACGAGCAATTAAGAAATCCCAAAAATTTCTGTATTTCTGGTATCAGATATAGAAATTACTGAGCTAGAAAATTGAAAAAATTATTACGTTTAATGATAAACGTTGTACCTGATGATTTAGAGGCACGCGGTATTTATAATTCCATTCTTGTTCGCAAGCAATAAATTGAATAAATCGTGTCTTCATAATTGTAAAACACAAACTTTTTTCCTTTAGTAAGTAATTAATAGTTTCTATTTATTGCAGATAATATTCTTTGTCTGTTTAATAAAATTACAATATATTCCATCAAACAGATTTCGGGTAATACACCATACAAACGTATAATACACAGATCACGTAATGAACCCTCTCATATACACACGGAAGATACAGATCAAGATAGTATCTCCTTTTATCAATAAAGGAAGCGGTTCCTCGATGAGACCAAAGAATTGATATCCTGGAAGTACAGTCGTCCTTTTCTTTATTTAGTCCTCGTTCATAACTCATAACTTATGAACGACGAGTTTCTATTGCGGCCTCTTTGATCGCCTTCGTGCTTCGTGTAGGAGAAGAGAAGAACTCTTGTGTATGGTCGTACAATCGAGCGGTCGGTTATTTGTATGTGAAACTTGTGTCACGATCGTCTGGCCCATGCCATCTTTGGAATGGAGTGTAATTTGCGAGTCCAGGAACGCATCCGGAAGAGTTCATAAGATTGAAGATAAATAACCGTTGTCGAAGCACTATTTAGGGGAGAGTCTGAATGGAATGGATGAAAACCAGAATAAAACCATAAACAAAAATAATAATTACTATTAATTAAAAATAATCGCTATTAATAATAATTTACTTATGTCAAATATTTAACTCGATTTATTCATTTATAATTTCTCTGATACTCTGATTCCAGCATCCGAGGTATTTATAAGGTAGAGCACCGGAAGTTGAGCGTTCTAACGGACGGCGTTCCGCCACATCTCGATGTAGTGAGTTCAGTTTGACTACTATCTCGTATACTAGATCCACGATGATCTGTGCGATTGCACATTTTCACTAGAGGAATTGAAAAATCAAAGAAACGAGTCGTAAAGCCGCTATTTCATTTCCGTTTAAAATGAATTGCTTATTGCTTCTTGAAAATAAATTGGTCTGTTCCGTTCAAAATAAATTGATCATTGCCCCATGGAATATTCGTACAATAGCGTATGGTTAAGGTTCTAGGTCTATAACTTTTCAACTTATGAAACAAAATGCGTAATTAAAATTGTATTTGCTAAATGCCTTCATAATAAACAAAAGTTTCTCTTTTTGATTTAGACATACGTAAAAGTGGACTAATAAAAATGGAAATTAAAGGAGTGTCATCGGCATAATAGACGACCATAGGTCGTCAATCTTGAATCGTTTGTACCTGCTTTTAAGAGAAACTTTATAATATATATAAAATGTCGATCACGGCGTCCACGGAGAGAATGGACACAACCAAGGACCTGCCCAAGAAGAAGTTTATTAACATCAATCTTCTCTCGTTGAAACTACTGTTATTCCTCTTTTTTGGAGGTACATATAGAATAAATATCATGATTGGAGAACTTTATGAGAAGCGGACCAAATAGTGCAATTATTATGGAATTTGTATTTATTTTGTAAATATAAAAGAAACAAAATTCTTTAAAAGAATTTAAGTAGAATGTATTAATTAATTTTCTGCATTTTGTTGACAAAAAAAAATAATTTATTATTTCATCTGTCCAAGAAAAATAATAATATAGTAGAGAATAAAAATAAAGTAAAGGAAATAATAAGATAGATATGATCAATGTTATCGAAGATTTCAAAAGAGATACAAATAATGATCTTGCAATCTTACCTTTGAAAGAATAATAGATATATTTGGATTAAGATACATATATTGCGATATTTATTCATATCTAATAAAGAAATATTGAAATATTTGCCACCAATATTGATGTCATAATTATCTTTTTAGGAATAGGATGTCTCTTCCCTTTTCTTCCTTTACATATGACTGAAATGGGATTGAGCATCGACCAGATCCGAATGATCTCAATAATCTCGCCAGCAGTCGCGATCTTAGGGCCTCTGTTTGCCGCTCCAATCGCAGATAAGTTAGCAGGTCATCAAGGAAGAGGCGACAAAACTTCAACTGGTCGTTACCTCAGGGTGATGATTGCCATTGCCTGCTTCCTCTCTGCCATTTTCTATGCTTTTCTTCTATTGATTCCTACAGCTGATCGCATTGAACCTCCAAAAGAAAGAAAACCTGATCTAAAGTTTAGCTGCGATCAAACAGGAGCGGTGGTGTTGCAAGAAAGATGCAAAGATGATATTTCTTGCCACAGATGGTCTGACGAAACCAGAGTTGGCCCATTGCTTCTGAAAGGATGCAATTATGCTTGTTACCCTATAGGATCAAAACGATGGGATTCCGACGATAACGATGGTTCCACTACTTCTGGAACGACCAATTCCGATGTTATTGTTCTAGATGGCAGTGGCGAAACAACGGTGATTCCTCTCGAGAGTGAAATATACGCCCAGCTAAATGTGCAGGTAAAAAGCTGAACCAAGTGCCAAGGAATAAAAGATAATTTTGGTAATATACGATTGATTGAGACGACATATTGAGTTTCAAAATTGCACACTTATAAAGAATAAAGAATGTGATTTATTGTGCCCATCCCCTGTAGTTCTCAACTGTATAAAGACAGAGTAATTTAAATATATGAAATATGTTGCAGGAACAAGAAGAAACGAAAAAAACGCGAAGATTCGCCATGCCTGAAAGCGAACCACCTCATTTATGTTTTAAAGAGGGTGATAGTGTTGTTTGTCATGTTTACACCAAATATTCAGGCAATTTAGCTATAAATGCTACTCTGAAACAAGCCTTGAACAATGAAAGTGATCGAGATTGGTGTGCATATCCTCTGGCTGAGTACTTTGCTTGTCGTATACCTCCTGAACTTGAAACCAGAATGGCAGAAGTTTATCAGAGTTGTTCCATTGAATGTAGCTTAGCTGATCCATATACTCTTCCAGGTAATACTATTATTTATTACACTATTAGTAGACTGAGGATATTTATATTTAAAGAGATGAAAGCTAAATTGAAACTTGTTTGACTCACTAATATTATAACAAGTTTGAATATAAAATATAAGTAATATATATTAATTCCAGATAGCGTCCTCATAGAGAGCCAATGCCAACAGACAGAAGATTGGACCCACCTAGTATTCTGGACATATTTAGCTATTCGATCAGCTGCAGACATTTTCCCAACAACGGCTGTAGCTCTGATCGATGCAGCAGTTGTAATAGCCACCAGAGAAACATCCTGTGGACGCGGAGACGTAGGACGACAGTTGGCCTTCGGTTCGCTTGGCTTTGCCATCTTCGGTCCTCTAACCGGCTATTTATGCACTCTTATAGAAAATTTGAACTCTTTCTATTATTTGCCAATCGGTATACACGTGGTTATGATGCTCTTGGCAGCCTTGGTAGCTCTTTGTGCGAACGGGATGCCTCTCAGTCCACCGGAATGGTGGTGGCATACTAGAAGTGGCATGTTAGCACTTCCCATGAGCGCCATCAAGAGATACGGTAGTGAAACTGTCGCTCTAGTAATTGTACTGATCATTATGGGGACTTTCTGGAGCGCCATGGATAGTTATCTACCTTTGTAAGAGTCATTGCGTAGTCGTTTCATGTTATTGTTAGAGTACAGTTACAGTAAATGTATGTTCCGACGAACTGTCGTCATGATGAATACGTGAAACAATCAAATATATAGATAGGTTCTTATGAATATAGAAACTCGTGAAAGTATTCAAACAGTTGTAGATATCTTTTAAGGGATAGTTAAAATCATATAAGATGTTTTTAGATCATACTGACAGAATATTCTTTTTAGACATCTACAAAAGTTAGGAGCTGACGAACTTCCCATTAGTGTAGCTATGACAGTCGGAGCTGTTCCAGCGTTTCTATTTCTTTGGAAATCTGAACATTTAGTTGACTACTGTGGTCACAGTAACCTTCTCATCACTGCCTTCACTGTGTATATTATTAGGTAGGTAAGTTTTTTATATAATAAAATTTCTCTTGTAATTCACATATTTTAAAAAATTGGAAATATTAGGTTTACTGGTTTAGGCTTCGTAGTAGAACCTTGGTGGTCTCTAATTTTCGAGGCTCTTGAAGTATTCACGCTAGGTATCATGTGGGTTACTGCCATTCTTTACCTACGACATCTCGTCCCGCGTCACTTGACTGTGACTGCTCAAGCATTACCTGTGATTGCGCATTTCTGCGTTGGTATGCATTCTGAATGCAATTTTAAGATTATACTCGATGAATTCATACACGCAATTTAGTAATTTCAATATTCATCCATGTGTCATTGTATATTGTGGTAATGAACGTTTTTAATAATTCGTTTCAGGTCGATGCATCGGAGCCGTGGTTGGTGCTTACATCAGCGTCAACGAGTCTGACATCGTTGACTCGTTAAGATTCGTTTACCGTTGTATGGCCGTCGCTGCTGCGGCTGTTGCCGGTTTATACTTCGTCCTATATCACGGCCTATTAAAACCGCGATGTCATGCACACACCATACAAGGCCCACGACAACCCCCCACTATCGTACAGGGTAAGTGGCGTTTTGATGATTTATATGTATAATTAACAATAATATTTAATTAATATTATGACTGATAATTTGAACTAACTATTCAATTTATCATGCAAGCTGCTATTAAGGAATATGAATTAAGTGAGTAGTTTTCCAATATTAATTTATTGATTCTATATTATCGTTACATTATATTACATTCCCAATGTTTTTTTTTATTAATTGATGATTTTTTTATTAATATGTCTTATTAATATATCTTATTACTCTTTTTTTTATTGCTGTTTTTTTAGCGATGAATGGAAATGGAAATTACACACCACTCAGGGTTTATCACAACGGTATGGGTAGAAAAGGTCAATTCCGCTATTGAAGAGTTAAAGAATGAGGAAAAAGAGTGTTTAACGACACTATAAATGTCATGTTACGGTGCTAGTGATTAGACTGTCGTTGTTGTTGCAATTAAAAGCAAAAGATTGTCATTGTTATACGACATATGTATGGAAAGTGCGTTTATCAGTGCTCAGCCTTTAACATTTCTTTACTTTCTATCCAAACTCTTACGACGAAATTGTCAACTCTTTGATACTATCATTAATTTTCTTTTATACAAGCAATTTCTAAGAATTAATTTGCTCAAGTGTACTTCAAAATGTCGAAGCGAGATTTTACATTTGTCAATACCAAAATGAGATTAGAGAATTAGAAGGTAGAAGTACTCAGATTATGAGTGAAGCATTTTGAAATCACTTTTTGCTTTAGTTATCTTCTTAATTTTTATACATTTATAATTGTACGATTACAATTTCTTTTGATAAAAAAAATAGAATTACTTTATATATTTTTTTTTTAATTAAAAGACTCATATTTTCATGCTTATTTTTTTAATGTAAAGAACAAATTTTAAAAAATTACCTACTTAATTTTTGAGTACTTGTATCTAAACTATCAATGAATAGTAATATTGCCGGATCATTACTACTCTAAGTGTAACATCTGTAATGCTTTTTCATCGTCTCAATCTTTGTATCCTTCATAGGTACACAAGTGATATATTAATATCGCGGAAAAGTTACGAATTCGTTTCGTAACTCTGTTGCGTTTCAATTCTTTGTATACTTGACTGCGATCACGTAGGTGTTACGTGTTCATAATGTATTTATAAGAAAAAATTTCTACAGACTTGTTGTATGTATCTACTGAAAAATATTTGCCTCCATGTGTAGGGTATAAGACTTTAACTGAAAGATAAAAGAAAGTAATATATTGATTTTTTGGGTCGAAATGTGTATACACACAGACGACAAAAAATAAATGAAATTAAGCAAAATCTAAGTTTTTAAATTCAAGATGCAATTGAAATCGAACAAAGAAAGAATACCAATTTTCCCAAAATTTTCTTCCTTCTGAATCTTCCCTCCCTCCCAATGAAAAACAACCAGAAGACACTTTGCTACAGAGTCTATGAAAAATAGCTATGCTTAACGGTTTGAAAGAAATTTATTCTTCAGATTCAGCTTTACTTAAAGTTAACAGATGAATTTGCCATTTACTATAACTTGAATTATTTTAACATGATATTATACATATAATACGTTAGTATATATAAAACATGTTCAACATTTTTGTGGCCTTCTTTTCCGCCATTCTTGCTTATCTATTCGCTTATAATGATTGAACATTTAGTATTTATGTAAATGTAACTATATCGTTAGATAACCATATGAAACATATCTATACTGACATTAAAAGTATTCATACATCAAGTTCTCCATCTTATTCGATAATTCCGAAAATAATAAGTGTACAAAAATTATTATAAGCTTAATTTGTGCAAGAAATTTCCTGCTCTAACAATTATCAATTATGTAAAAAAAACATTATTAGGACTTTTTACATCATTCATTTCGTATAATATTTGTACAAAACAAAACTATGACAACTTTCTACTTATCTAAAAATAAACAATATTGTTGGTATTCTTATCCTATTAATTGGTATTACTTATAATTTTAATTAGTATATAGCTTAATAAATTAACAAAACAGTTTCCAAAAATTTCGTGAAAAATATATACCTATGTATCTTAAAGATATTGAGTGATCAATTAGGAATTTTTTAGTACAGTCAAATGTACGAGAATTGCTATGACAAATTCAAAATATCTTATCATCATGTAAAGATAAATAGAAATGATAAGGTGTTTTCTGTGATACTCATTTCTATACTTATAATTTTTCAAAGCAATACTCGCACAACTGATTAATCATAAATAATAAATAGAAAATAATTCGATTAAAGTACTAATGAAACTCACGAAAGATGTTAAATAACTATTTTTTAATTAATCATCAATAATAGTACAGTCATCTTCAGATTCTATAGTACTGGTTATGGTCAAATGTTGTCCTTTATTTTTTGCTACATTTACTATATCAACTTCACCTGTAATGGAAAAATGTCCTTTTTGTGTTTTAGCTTCTTTCCTCGAATTATTATCAATAAATTCATTCGCGGCAGTCTTTTTAACTAAATCGTCATTTATATTACTAACCATTTTCGAAACATCATCAACAACTCTGCAAGTAATTGAGTTTCCCTGTCGCGATTCATAGAACTTCAGATCGCTTTCCTTCTTAACAGAAATACTTGAAATATTGCTACTTGAAGCAGTTGACTTATCCATAGTTTCTAGCATTTCAGAAACGTATGGCGAGTTAGCCTCTATTAGATCCTTTAACGATGTTTCGTTTGGATCGGGCAACTCTTCAGAATTTTCAGCTTGCTTGCTTTGAGAGTTCACACTCTGTTTTTGTAAGAACTGAATAAAATGATCTTCGTAACTGCCAGATTGCTTATTGCCCTTTTTTACAGACGATATCGAAACATTATCCTTTTTCCCCGATTGTTTATTACTTTTTGTCAACGCAAAATACAATATAGACCTATCATAATTTTCCAATTCCGCAGAATTTATTTGTACAGATTTATCTACCAATAGAACAGAATGGTTGCCTACAGCTCGTTCTATAGTGCTTCTCTTTTTGAAGAAATTTATTCCATCGACCACATTTGTATTACCAACCAGATCAGATGGGCCCATAATACCGTACTCTATTTCATCGTTAATATTGGAATCCTCGTCGGATTCATTTACGCAAATCATATCAAGAGGTATTTCTTCGTGCTTTCCGCGATAAGTCTTGCGAATATTATTCTTATCTGTAGACTGAGTAAGCCCCATTTTTGTTGAATATTTTTTCCACCTATTATATTCACGTATTATTCTGTCATTAATGTACGCTAATTGAGTCACAGTATCGCGTATGTCAGAATGAAACTGTTTGATTAAAAGACGAGCGTCGGTCGGTTCATAGTTTTTAAATTCCTCTCGTTTAGCCGTATCGAACAAATCTTGGAATTTCATCTTTAAATGAAGTAGAATACTATTAATCTCTTTGCCATGAGGAAGTAACCTTTGGTTTAATGTTTTCGCGTTATGCCTTTTTTGTACATCTTGTTTCACTGTAATAGTATAATTATTCTTAGAAGATGAACTTAGAAGAGCAACAGGTACTGCTTTATCATTACTATTGGAACTGCTATTGGAACTGCTAGTAGGTCGTGGAACTCCTGACGGACCGACAACCGCTACGTCTTCTGAATCACTTTCGATCTCAATGATATTCAAGTTCGTATTTGTACGCGGTGCCTGCGGCTTAGGCAAGAAGAAGCGTGGTCGATGTATTAAGTTAATGTTCTGATTAGGTATAGTAACCATTGACGTTGGCGTAGAATGTAGTGTCTGGTATAAATTCACTTGATTCGTCTGGTTTAGCGAAGTAGATACATGACGACGAGGTGCAATAGGTGATGAAGATTGCAAAAAATTAGAATTTGCAACAACATTCATAACAGCCGTGTTATACATCGTTGGCTGTTGAGCAATGGGGAGATTCATTCTATGATGACCAGGGTTTACTTGAGATTGCGAGATAATAGTACCGTCCGCTCCAATAGTGGTATTTTCGCATTCAACCATCGTTTGCTCGCATGAGAGTAAAGATGGTAATATTCTATTGTTATCCGTGGAAGTGTCGTCTGATATTCCGATATATTTATCAGACATAGATATACTATTACCATTGGAAAATTTTGTTTTGCCACGACCCTTTTTTTTGCGTTTGGGAATAGCATTTGGTACTATTTGTTTGGGTATGTAAGTTTCATCCTCTTCTTCCGAATTCGAGCCATTTCGTCGACGCTTCCGTTTTCTTCTGCGCGGACAGCATTTCGATTCGTCAGTGTTCATTTTATCGTCTATTTCCTCTTGAGGCAACTTACAATTTTGATATATTCTGCAATCATTTAAAATACATGTAATTAAATTTAAGAGAAATTTTTTATTTTTTTATTTCTATTTTAGTAATTGTTTACCTATTTATCGTTTGAATATGCTGAAGCAAGGCCCAACAAGTTCCTCTAGCATTATACAAATCTGTGGGATCACAGACAAAGCATTTCCATCTTTCAACTGCTTCAATTTTTTTTCTCAATATGGGATCAAAGTTTCTTTTAATACATTTGTAACAGAAAGTGTTACTACAAAAGGAACAGCAGTATAAGTTACCACCATTTGCGCACCATCTACAAAACATATCTGTATCATCATCACCTGTAAAATATAATTAAGAAAGCCCATCAAATTTTGTTGAGTTTTTAGATGTAGATACCAATAAAGTATATACCTTGTTCAAAAGTGCCATCGCCATAGAAATCTTTGCATTTTGCACACAGTAATGTATGTAATACAGGATGTTCAAACATGTTATGAGCATCTGCTGGTGCAGAGCCAATGTGTGCATCGCATGCGGTACAATGCAGTCTTTGGAACTGCACTACTGAGATATCTAAAACACATCAATTTAATAATTTTTTAAAAGTTTACTCTCCTATGACTTGTAAGTCTTATTATACATTAAGAACTTAAAAACTTAATTTAAGAAATTATATTTGTTGCATTGAATACAACTTAGAAAACATACGTGTAACTCACTAGATCACTATTGTATGTTTTTTCTATCAAAAATTCTGTAAAATAAAGAATTGCGGTATATGTATCTTAGAACATAACTTCTGTTATCACATTTGTGTTTTTTTTTAAATTCACGTGAACATTTTTACATCGTAAAAATATGCAAAAAAAAGCAGCATGTTGTATCAAATAATGTTAAAAACAAATATGTTGAGAAAGAAGAAGTTAACAGACGATGAAAATGAATTGTGAATAAATATTATAAATTTACCATTGCCAAACATAAGCTTGTAATAATTATATTCCTCTTGAGAAATAGGTATTGGAACATTAGTGGTACTCGGAAGTAATTCCTTGGGAGTTACTGCAATATGAAGGTTAGACATTATATTTCACGATAATTCATAGAAAGTCATCTCGCGAGACTTCGCGACCTCACCGTTTTCTTTAATGTCTACCTCCTTCACTTCGTCCACTTGTACTTCAAGCATGTTTGAGATATCCATTCGTGTAAGCGATAACATACAACGTTACGTTTCAAAACACAGGTTATCGCACCGCCATTTTCCTGCAAGCGCACCGGCCTGCAATTTCGCCGTGGGATCTTTCGAACGTTCAAAAAGATATGCTGTAAGGAAAATCCTCTATCTGAGCCTGTCTGACTAATTGTAAAACTCTAAGGAGATAAACTTTTTAAAAGGCATACTTTTCTTAATTGTTAAACAACATTCTGAAGTCATTTAAGTTTGACACAATTTTTATCACATAAAGAATACTAAAAAAATTCGTTGAGATATTTTCATACATATAATTAAGGATTGTAAAGTTATATATTCAAAAGAACGGTAAATAGTAATAATAATAATAATAATAATAATAGTTTCTTTCTTAGCCTCCCAGCCAAAAAAATGATAAAGTAAGTTTTATTACATGCAATTATTCTGTAATACAGTAACGTAAATCAGTATCTCACAAGAAAAATTGTATTTAATGATATAAAATAAATAAGTTATATATATATATATGTATATATATGTAAACCAGTACGAAACATTTTGCAGGAACAGAGACGATGATATAATGTAAATTACTATTTATTTATCAATATAAAAAACATTGTTGAGGTCATGAAAGACTTAAGTGAGCTATTTCTAAAGTAAGTTTGAATGTTCGATCGCGCGGCCGACAACTCACCCCTTTGTTCATCACTGCGACTGCGGGAATGAATTTATTTACAAATGGCGATCATTTTTCAGATTTGATTATAAAACGATTCAGGCTGATTAAGAATTCTCTAAGTATACAGCTATGACTGAAAATGCGGAGAACTCTAAGAAAACATCATTACAAAGATCTGCGGAAAAATTAACGGAGGAAATTCAAAGTATGGCCAATTATAAAAGTCTTTATGCTGAAATTCAGGTACTCGCAAAGTATATAAATATAATTATTAGCCTCATTAATAACAAAAATTGATAACTTTTTCAAAACAAAGATTTGAATATTTAAGAAAGTTTATCTATTTAAAAAATAAGAAGGGTAATTCTAATTAAAGATAAGATTACAAAGAAATATAGAGCTGCTTTTAATGTGGAACCTGAAATGCAAAGTATTCGAAAAATCAAAAACGCTACAGACAATTTTAACCTCTTTTTAGAAACTTGTTGCTTCTACTGCAGTAAAGAGAGAAGACTTTAAAAATACATTACTGGAGGCGTTAAAAAGTAATGGTTTAGAAACAGAAATTAGAAATACTGTATTTCATTGGGTCAGATCACAGGTAGACATAATTTTTATTAATTTTTATCTATTCAGAACTTATTGTCTAAACGTGAACTTTCCTTTTAACTAAATATTTTTAGGGTTCTTTATCAACCGCAACAGAAATATCCATGGAAGAAGTAGATCTAACTTATTTGAAAAAAGCTCAAATTCAATGGGAACGTAGAATACAAAAGTCATTAAATTCAACCTGTAATGAATTAAATGTGCCACTAGCACGCATAAGACCGAACGCAGATCGCGAAGAATTTGCTGAAAAATGGAATGAATTAAGCACTTATGATATCGGTGACTTTAATATTGATTCAGTGAATAAAAATTCTAGCAAAAGTACTGAAATGATTATCCTAATAAATTTCAATTTTCTTTTATTTAATATTTAGATCTGTCACAATATAGACCTCTTTATGCCCCAAAAGATTTTTTAGATGTACTGTTTTCTATACGAAATCCAGCTTTCAAAAAACATTCGTAAATATGCATTATTTTTTAAATAAAAATCACATTATTTTTCTCAATATTAATAAAAAATAACAATTTTCAAGGGACGAATTGAATTGGGAGTTCAGTCATATACAAATTCGTGTAAAAACACTCACGCAATTGGTATACCATTTTTTGTTATACTTTTTTTTAAATAAATAGATATGTTCGAATTACAGATAATATGAATAGTGAATTATTATTATTATTTTTTTAATAGAGACGCGTGTATTTGGAGTTAGCAAAGGGTATGTCATTACTTGGTGTAAATCCAGACATGCCAAGTTCAGAAAATTTTGGAAATCTAGAAGAGGAGAGGATTTTCATCGGTGAGAAGGTATTGAAAACGAATCACGCTCCGATAGCGCAACAATTCTTAAAGCGTGGGGCTCCTCGAGCACTTCGTGGCAGTCTTTGGTCCCTTGTATTAGGATCCACAGTAAAACAAAATGTAAAAATGTTGTTAAATGTTGTTTCTTTTCTTAAGAAAAAAATTACAGTCTGAATATTTTTTAGGATATAGAATATTATGAAGAATTAAAAAATATGGTGTTACAGTACGATATCGTTATAGATAAATTGATAATCAAGGTAAATCTTAAGTTTTTTAAATAATTTTTAAATTTTTTTTCGTTCATTCTCCCAAATTATATTTCCAATTACTTTTATTTTAGGATGTGCAGTTAACAGCACGAAATGACGATCAGTATTTTGTGTTCGAAGACGTTTTATATAAAACAATGTTATGTTTTTCTCGTGATTCGGAAGTATTAGCACCAGTTACAACTGACAGAAGTGCTGGAGGCCAAGTCATACACGCTGTTTTACAAGGAAAGCCAGCCACTTTGGAAAACACCCTAGTCTTCCCACCAAGCGGTGTGATTCCATTTCATGGATTCACGATGTATGGTATAATATATTAAGCACTGTTTGAAATCAATATGAAGAAATCTATGACCATAAGAAATACTAGTCCATAAGAATATACAAAATTCAATGAAGATGTGATTTAAATATTATTAATATTATTAATATTATATATAATATATATATAATATTTTAGCTACGCCATTTTGTTACCTATACGATGACCCGTGCGCAATGTATTATACGTTTCGAGCTTTTTATTTACGATATTGGTTTCGATTGCACACCGTATCTAGCCACGAACAAGGTATTGTAGCACTGTGTTTGCTTTTTGAGAGGTTACTGCAGTGCCACGAACCATTGCTTTGGATTCACTTTAGAAACATTCACATACAACCGTAAGTTCCATTTATTTTGTACATTCATACCATCATTAAACGATATTTATTTTTAGGGTAAGAATTGTTTTTAAGTGGATCATGAGAGGCTTCAGTGGTCATTTACCGCCAGAACAGTTGCTTTGCCTCTGGGACTTAATTTTAGCATACGATTCGTTAGAAATTATCCCTTTACTCGCGGTCACTATTTTGAGCTTTCGAAAAGAAAATTTAATGCAAGTTAATAATCAACAAAGTGTTGAGGTAGGAATAGATTTTATATTAATTATTCATCTGCCAATTATTTATTTACTACTTCTTATTTATTTAAATTTATTTTGTTAATTACTTATTTCCAGGCTGTTTTGGCAGACTTGTCCTCTTTAAAGGTTGTTCCATTATTGCAATTGGCTTTGTTAAGAGAATAACATGAGAACTTGATTTAAATATACATTTCAAATTTAAGTAGGAATAATCTCTCCTCTTGCGTTTGCGCAGATTGATATACGTCTTTATCTCTCGTCCATGATTTATGGATTGTTATTACAGTAATTCAGATTATTCAGCAACTCGTTGGATGATCAAACATTTTAAACACTCCGATAATTGAATAATTTAAGAAACTCATAAATCCGTCGACATCATCAATTTCGTCAATGATAAAATTATCGCCATTACTTTCACATATGGCTGGAACGACGACCAATATTCTCTATACTAGCAGCTGATTTCCGAACGTAACTAGACATATATAGGGTGCCTTACAAATACAAATGTACGTGTGTTTAATAAAAATATATATTCTAAAAATGTGATAAACATTTTAATAGAATATAAGATTATTAAATTTTTTATTCAATAGTTGAACTTATCATTTATAATTCAACTCAAATAATTATTAGTACAAGAACAATTTTATATAATAATTTGAAATATCACTTCTCTTCTTTATTTTACTATGAACTTACGTATATTGAGCTCTGGATAAATTATGCTTTTGGTTTTTAATTATTTACTATGTAATACATTTTATTCAGATTTAATAAGATATACAATATATTCCTTTAAGATTAAGTTTTTTAGAATATTTTATGATATTTTCTACGTACTGAAAACAGTTATAGATAATTTGAATTTTTTACGTTCCTATTGATAAAAGTTTTTCTCGGCTTTCAACCCTTTTATTTCTTGTTTCTATATGACATTTTATTTCCTTGGGACACATTGTATGATGTTACTTGTGATCGACAAAGATAGAAAAAGTTTTTTGGTGGGGGGGACTTTCCTGTTTCCGCCTGTCAGCCGTGGAGATCAGAGACGCCTACCTGCCATCGTCGTTGTGTTTATAGTAGCTGGTTCTTTGTTAAATTGTATTCTGTGCAAATATCTCGTGAAACGCGTGCAAAGCCACGCCAATCAGCAGCTTGTGAGTAGGAGCATTGCTGAATTTCATTTTTCTCCGTTTCAGAAATTATATTTGATTGTCATTGTTATTACTTGCGGAGTTACGACACTTACGACAGATAAGGGTGGGGTGGTTCTCACCCCCAAATTATTAGTCATGCACAGCTTGTACCAGTGTCGAAACCCTCCGTTAGCGTTATCTTTTCTACACATCTAGATAACAACAATAAATCACTTAATCACAAAATTTAACAAAACTTTTATAATAAATAACGATATATCCATCCACATTTTTCTTATATTTTTTTTACTAAAAACAGTTATTGAACACCGCTTTAATTAAAATAACTTGTTTACGTGTAACATTATCTTTATCAGATTACATGGTTTAAACAGAAGTTAGTCCAGAAAGTGTAAAGTTGAAAACGTCAAAATGGCTTGGCGTTTCAAAGCATCCAAATATAAAAATGCAGCTCCAATTGTTCCTAAACCAGAGGCCTGCATTAGAGACATCTCAGTTGGCTCGTATCAAACTTACGGCAATAATATTGCAGCATCTGCTGCATTTATGGCATTTAATGTAGATCATAATGGTATATTTATATATTTTAATATAAATTATATATTCCATATTTTTTTGTTAAATTATATCTTTTTTTGTTTTTTTCAATCAGGATCTAATCTTGCTGTGTTGCCACTGGAGGATTGTGGCAGAAAAAGTAAAACTATGCCTTTACTTCATGCTCATGCAGATACAGTAACAGATATGGATTTTTCTCCATTTCACGATGGTTTATTAGCCACTGGTTCACAAGATTGTCTTGTAAGTCATAATGTTTTTCACATAATTTTTTTATATATTGTTTTATAACTTTGTTTAGTATTTAATTAGATATCTTATAAATTATTATGTTATTTATTGTAGGTCAAGTTGTGGCACATTCCAGAAGCTGGCTTGGAAGAACCTCTATGTAATCCTGAATGTACATTCTCCCACCGTCAAAGAAGAGTAGAGGTGGTGTGTTGGCACCCTTCAGCTGAACACCTTTTAACAACAGTATCATATACGAACCTGTCTTTATGGGATGTGATTTCACAACAAGAACTATTTTGTAATTACAATATCATATTTCTTACTAGGTGAAACGTTTTCCAATAGTTTCCAATTTAGTTAATACTGCTTTATTATATTACAGCCAATAATGAACATACAGATGTAATTCAGTCTTTAAGTTGGAAGCAAGATGGTGTGATCTTAGCTACATCTTGCAAAGACAAACAACTGAGAATAATAGATGCTCGCGCTTCTACTTGCATCGTCAATTCTTGTTCCAGTCATCAAAGTATCAAAGATTCTAGATGTGTTTGGCTGAATAATAGTGACAGAATACTTACTACTGGATTTGATGCAGCTAGATTAAGACAGGTTTATATAAGAGATTTGAGGCATCTAAATGAACCAGTAAAAATGTTAGAATTGGATTGTAGCACAGGGTGAGAATTTATTAATGAATAATCTTATTAAATTGATTTTACCATAAACATAAAGTATATTCCATAGGATTTTAATGCCTCTGTTTGATCCCGATACAAACATGCTTTTCCTGGCTGGAAAAGGAGATACTACTATTATGTACATGGAAGTTATGGATAAAGATCCATTCCTAGTTGAAGGCATTCGTCACAGTGGAGAGCAAACGAAAGGAGTATGTTTGGTACCAAAACGAGCATTAAATGTGATGCAAGCCGAAGTTAATAGATTACTGCAACTTACGTCTAATATGGTGATACCTATTATGTATCAAGTTCCACGAAAAGTAAGTGCATTGTAGTATAAAAATGCAGTTTCTAACATATTTCAGAGAGATAAGAAATACCGAAATTTCTATTCTAGACGTACAGGGATTTCCATGCAGATATATACCCAGATACAGTAGGGTGTATTGCACAAAATAATGCAGCAGCCTGGATTAAAGGACACAATATGCCTGTTCCAAAAATATCCTTAGATCCTGCTAAAAGAAATAAAGGGGAGGAACCTATTGCTGTAAGTAAATATTTCTATAAATTTTTGGGTACTTTTAGGTTTAAAAGATGTATAAAACATAGTAGGATTTTTCATAGAGGACATAGAAAATTATAATAAAGTTTATCATTTTTTATGAATATATGATTTTATTAAATTGCACGCTTATCATCATCATTTCATTTCATTTCATTTCATTACCCATTTTGCTATCCAGTTTGCTAGTTCTGAAACAAGTTTTTGAAAATGTCTTTTTGTAAACATTTTTTTAAATGTGTTGTGTGACATTCGATTGTATTTACAATTAATTTTTATTATACACTATAGTGCAAAATGAATAATAGCACAATGTATCAGATAATGTAATTAAGCAATGTAAAATTAATAAATACATCATGAAGATTAAAATTGCATTTTCTGATATTTTGCTATTTGTGTGATATACATATGCATATGAGAATAATATAGAAGTAGAACATGATCTAAATATTTTCATTATTTGTGCTGTAAGTTCATAATCTTTTATATGCATTTTATTTAAGAAAAAAGTTTTGGCTGATAATGTACGTTTTATTTTGCATCATTTGATTTTATTTTCTCATGTTCTGTGTATATTTTTTCACGTTTCAGATATCCAATGTATGTTTTATAGTTTATACATTAGCACCATTCAAAGTGTTATTCCTGGCACGTGTAATTTAAGTGGCAATTGATGTTCTGTAGCTTATTCTATCAGCGTAAGTAATTCTACGTATGCGCGAGACATAGTTATTCTTGTGTTCTTAGGCGAATGCTTCGATATACTCTTTCTTTTTGTACATACATTCTCAAACTTTTTGCTACGTTTAGGTGTAGAAAAAACAGGTTTCGAGATTGTTGTTTATTTGCATTGTTCCCTTATATTTTCTCCGCAATTACAAATGTGCAGATAATGCGTATGTACATGTGACAAGCTTGTAGAAATTACATATATCATTGACGTAGAAAGAAAATCTTGAAAATGGATGTTGGACTTTGCTAATTTCGTTCAAACAGTTTGCGTTATTAAGGAATTTACTCTCAGGTACATAAGGGAAACTTAGCGACGCTCAAAGAAAATGAACGAGAAATAAAAGTGGAGCAGAAGCAATCGACCAAACCTACCACCGTCACCACGCCGAAAACTTACGCAAAGACACAAGAGGTGATCGAGAAAGAGCCAATGCTCGAGAACGATATCGAAAAGTTAGAAGATATGAAGAAAATCGAGGTTGAAGATGACAAAAATAAAGTGCAGAACGGAGGGCAAGTGATTCCACCGAAGCCTCTGCCAAGGTCGTCAAGAACTAATAGCATTTCCGAGGATGAACCGAAGCCAGTTGCACGTCCTCGTACATCGCCAAGCGTGGGTTCAGTAGTTACATCCGTGAACCCTAATGCGATTGGGGGATATAAGGTTGTAATCTGGCTATAAGAGAAAATAATAGTGTTATGAAAAGAATTTCATTTTACAAAATGTTCTACTTCTGTATGCTTGATGATATCGTGTGCCCTTATATACCGTTTCATTTATTTCATTACAGTCATAATCACTATAAGTAGCTTATTACGAATAGATTTTTATTAGAAGAACAAAAAATAATTCTTATTATTTCTTTGTTTTTAGCCCCGACTTGGACCAAAACCATTTCAAGCAAAGTCTGGCAGTCAAGAATTTTCATTCGACAAGATATTTTCGGTCCCCGTTGCACCGAATAGTGATACTAATGGCTACCAAAATGACCTGAACAATCAAATAGAGAACAATACAGAATCAGAGAAATCGCCATCATTTAATAATGAGCGTATGAAAGAAGCGGAAAATGGAAAAAGCGATTCTAGTTCTTTGGAGGAGGATGCTAATTCAAGTGATTCTGGTTATAAACCGAAAACGCCAAGCACTGCGGAAAGACGTAAAGTATTTGAGATAAAAGTCAAAGATGACTCACCTGAAAGCGAGGATCTTGGAAATTTTGAACGGGGCAATGCAAATAGAAATTCTATAGCTGAGAGAAGAAGGCTTTATGAGAGTCGTTCTGTGTCTGTAACTGATGGAAACTTAGCCGAGAAAGCAATGGGGTCGCCAACGATGTTGAGGCGCAGAGATTCGTTTAAAACTAAAAGTGAAGTAATTAAAGAAGACGAAGTTAAGAAAGTTATCTCGATGTTGCGTCAACAGAGCATGGATCCCCGCTTGGAAAAAGTGGATAATTCTGTGACGCCAACGCCTAAGAGAACATCAACTGTGTTTGGTAAGAAAAGTATAAGAAATAAATACTTTTTTTATACAACAAATATATTATTAATGACTTACGTTTATTGTATATAGGTAGGGTATCGAAATTTCGACATCTGAAAGGTACACCTGGTCATAAATCTACGCATATTGAAAATATAAGAAACATTAGTCGTCAGATATCTGGAGAATGCGATGGTTTTCATGGTACTTTGCATTTTGTATAAAATGCTTCACTTCTTATACAAGAAATTTATCTTCAATAATTACTATATCATTACAGCCAACCCTGATCGTGTTGCGGTGCCACTTAGCGGACCAGGTGGTAAAATAGCAGTCCTTGAATTGAAGAAAACCGGAAGGCTACCAGATGGTGTAATGCCAGCGTTAGTACATGGTGCCACTGTAATGGATTTCCAATGGAATCCATTCGATAATCAGCGATTAGCTGTCGGTAAAGGAATCAATATTTTTTTAATTATTGTAATATTTTGTAATGAAAAAATTTGTCAAATGATAGTGATATTATTGTTCCTTAATAGCATGTGATGATGGAATGATCCGTTTATGGGAAATACCAGAATCCGGATTAGCAGAGCCAACAAACGAACCAAAACACACCATAAAGGCTCATACCGATAAAATATATTTAATCAAATTTCATCCATTGGCATCAGATATTTTGGCATCGGCATCTTACGATATGACCGTGAAAATTTGGGATCTGACACTTTTATCATCTTGTGAAACGGCTGTTGCGAAGATTACTTTAATGGGACATACAGATCAAATTTTCAGTTTAGCGTGGTCACCATGCGGTCAGTATCTCGCGAGTACTTGCAAAGATGGAAAGTTACGAGTTTACAAACCAAGATCTAGCGATGTGCCAGTTAAAACTGGCAAAGGACCTGTTGGTACCAGAGGCGCACGAGTTGTGTGGGCATTGAAAGGACAATTTCTCGTTGTACTGGGTTTTGACAAGTAAGGATTTATACGATTATTTGAATCATATACTGGGTCTCAAAAAATATGTGAGAGATATTTATAGAATCTATTCTAGACATCAAAACAATGAAGAAAGATTTCTATACAAAAATATTGATTCAAGCTTATTTTTCAGGTTACATAGCTTTATTTTAGTTTTTATATTTAAAATCGACTTTATGAATATTCTCCACATATTTTGTGACACTCTATATAGATTACAATAACTTGTTATTATTTATATTTTTTTCAGAGTTTCAGAAAGACAAATATATGTGTTTAAAACGGACAATCTTAATACTCCATTAACTACAGTTGGATTAGATGTTTCGCCTGCAATTTTGATGCCATATTACGACGAAGACAGTTCAACGCTCTTCTTGACAGGACGTGTAAGTGAATACCAAAAAGTTTAAATACTTTATAAGTGATAATAGAAGATAATAGAAGATAGAGATAATTTAGAAAATATGTTTCATATAAAATATATTTTTAGGGTGATTCTACAATATATGCTTTTGAAGTAACAGAAGAACCACCATATTGTTGTCCACTTAGCCATCATCGATGCAGCAGTTTGCATCAGGGTTTATCGTTTCTTCCTAAGAATAAATGCGATGTTGCTAGTGTAGAATTTGCATCGGCTTTAAGATTAACAAATAACACAATAGAACCTCTAAGTTTCACCGTTCCACGTATAAAGGTAGATTTAATATAACTCGAAAAAATGCAAGGACAATAAGCTAATTTTAATTGTTTCAGAGTGAACTTTTCCAAGATGATTTATTCCCACCAACAAAAGTTACATGGAAGCCAACTATGACTGCTACTGAGTGGTTTAATGGAGCTAACAAACAAGCGTATAGAATAAGTCTAAAACCACCTGGCATGGACAATTGTAAGCAATGACTAATATTTTTATTAAAAGTATTATAATAGTATTTGTATTAAAAATGTTATGAATATTTATGTTTTATATATAGTAACTGAAAATCAAGGCCAAGGTGTAGTTACCGCCCCAGTTGCGGCAAAACAACAATCAGCCACTCCATTTTCTGTATCTGCCCAACCTTTCAACAGACTGGGATGGAATCCCGACGTAAAAGCTAAACAAGAGGAAGTAAGTAAATATTTAAAAACAAATCAGTGAGTATCATCAAATGAGTATAGTATCGTGTCGTGAAATATAAAAATATAAAAATTCCTTATAGAGTGCAATCATTTTTAATTACTTTGGCATGCGTTCTTTTACATGTTTTAATTCTTTTTATAATTATTGCTGCAAATCCTTAAGACATTGCAAGGTATACCATTTCTGTATAAGCTGCATAGAATTTCTTAATATAAACTTAAAGGATTTACGGTTGTATTCCTTACTTGGTCTGAGGGTGTTGTTAATGTATGTGTGCTAGATCCAGAAAACTATGAGCAACTTTGTGGGCGATGTAATACAGTGCTCCTTGGAACAGGATCACATGGAAGGTGTAGAGGAGCACGAATGGGTAGGTATCATTTTTTGTAAGGTTGGAAACAAAATAATTTTTGCATTATAATATTAAAGAATTTCGATCATATTGATATGATCATATCTTTATACATCGAACTTTAATAATACATTTGCAATTTCGTTATTTTAATTACAGGATGAGTAAAGATTGTGCGACATCGGTAGGTCATTAAAATAAAACGGTAAGATAAAATAAATTTATATGTAGCTGTTCGAAACGTAATTTATTTATAAGTTAAAAATCACAGCATGAGGGGAAGTATTTCGATATTAGCATCGTACATGTTGAGAGATATTTATAATTGTAATGATATTTCCAACATAAATTTTTGTTCGGAAAAGTTAACGTGTGCGATTTTCTTCAATTGTGGTAACATTTTAATATAGGTATAATTACCTAGGTTATTGTACGAATTTTATTTAAAAGAAACGGAGGACTGGACATTAAAGTATTTCCAACTTCGCGTTAAAATTCTCGTAACATATTCTATATAGTTCAGTGAAGAAGTCCTTGTAAAAAAATGCGATTGCAGTCCTTGTTATAAATGATTTCTATTAACTGCCATTTGATTCATTTGATATTAAGGATAACTACATAGGATAATTAACAGTAAGAGCTGTACTAGAGATTTAGATTTACAGATATCTACCAGAATTTGACAATAGTTTCGATTATATGTTTATGATTTTGAGATCACGTACTATTTCAAAGTGGGTTTTTAGCACTGAGTGAAAACGAATCTACTGAATAATTTTGTTGTGTTATTTCTAAGATTTGAGAATTAAAAATATAGAAGACTTTTTAGTGTATTAATTAGAAATGAGCATTGCTTGAATGGACATCCTTGTAATTGCATTTAAATCGGAAATTAATTAACAATTTCTTTAAAAAATGATTAAATACTTTTTAAAACCAAACTTCGTCTGATCAATATATTATTTTAAAAAAATAATGTTTCTTTTTGTAAACAATTTGTTATTAATCAACAAGCACTGCTCCTTTCTATTGCTAAATAAAACAGTATGTAATGATCCATAAAATAATCAGTCTCAAAAGAATGACATATGATTTATATAATATTGTATACCTATTAGTGCCACGTACCTTTCTTTATTTAACATTATCAATGATACTCTCAGTGTATACATTACTGTAATCATAATCATCATACGTGTGATACTAGCGAACGATACTTTTTTCATGAATGAAAAATAGAAATTTCTACAATACATCACGCACATGAATGAAAAAGTTACATGTACTAAGTTATAAGTCGACAGTTATGTTATACGGCGAAGTATACACACAATAAGTAGTTGTACGTTCAGCGTTTTCCTGGATCTTAAGCGGTTAACAACCATGTCGAATATAATGAATAAACCAAATTTTATACTCTTTCAATTGCGCCAAAGTATTTGTAAAAAATATCGAAGATCCACCAAAATGTATCATAGCGCGAAATTATTCTTTCAATTCATTGTGCATTTATGATTAGAATGTCGAAGCGTGAATTCCATATTTATTGGTAGTCAGGAAATGAGAATGTTTTTAGATTGCAAGTAGTATAAAGATGCCTATTTTGTCTATGCAATATACACTGAATTCGTACTGTTTAATGGTCTAATAGAAATTAAGAATGATAGAATGATTTACCATTTCTATAAACTGTATTCATTTACAATTTTATACAAGTGTATCCTATTCCATTTAGATAGACCATTTTTTATACAATATTAGGTTGTAACATAGGTAAATTCGGTTCAAGCCAGTATTTTTCTTTATTTGATTGAACTTACTTATATTACAACCCAATAAAATAGTCTAATCATATGTAACGATAGTTTCTTGTAACTGTTAAGAATGTAATGGCGTTCCTATTCCTGTGATTGAAAGCAGTTTTGTATAAACAAAGATCCCTCCATTTTAGTATATCAATTTTCAAATACGTCTACAAGCAAACATGGAATTTACGCTTCCATGCGAGAATCACGCACATTTTATACTTTTATATTTCAGCATCGGTAACTTAATAATCATATGTAAAAAAGAGATTAATCATGGGTGCTATACCGTTTCGACAAACCTTAGCTTGTAGTCGCCAGAATAATGAAAGTACGACAAATCATACAATTTGTTTTTTTATGATTGCTTAATTTGCTCAACAATCCAAAATAACACATTCCAGTATTGTATTTTGACATAAAAAAGGCACAGGATCATTAATCGTAAGAAATTAGAAAGGTGCCAAAAGTTTCATGCAACAATTGAAAGAAGAAAAAGTTCATAAATTAAGTTTCTTATACAATGGATTGAACGTCTTAAAGCATTTAAGAAAATTGCATATATTTTTCTCTACATTTCTCACACACATTTTTATACCATTTGTTAGAAACATAAAAGTTCCCTTGATAAATCAAAGATAACAAAACTTTTGTAAGCATCAAAAGCAAGAAAAAAGTAGAACAGAGAGGAACAAGGTAATACTTCGCTATGAAAAGAAAAGAAGTATAACTCCCATTTGCATCGTCCGCGTTGTAGTTCACATTTGTATGTCTAAATAATTATCTGTCAGATATTCTAGAACTGAGAAACATCATTGTTGCATATTCTATTACCCTTACCTTTTTATATTATTGTATTTTTTAGTAGGTTTATATATAAGCAGATCAAAAGCCATATATATAAAAAGTATTATGTAAAAATGATATCTGAAAAAGTTATTATAAGTTGCACAATAATTCCTTTTTACCTCTATTTTTAAATTTTCTTCCATTATGCCCTTGAGTGAAACTATGGATTGTAACAGAATTGAAAGGATGTAAATGGAAAAGATGATTATAAAACAGATAAAAATTGTTTCTAACTTATAATGCTTCTCAAGAATACTATCTCATGTGCAACTCTTTCATGCCGTGAATTTTCTTTTGTTATGAACAGTAGATTTATAATCACTCTCAGTAATTAATGCGATCTTTCGTAAGCCGCGATTTGAAAATCTTGTTCCGAAGAAATTATTTCGATTGCAACAAGAAGTTTCTTAGTACTCAATATTGCGCTATGACTGATCGCTAAGTAATTTTATCATGTAGTAACATACCTTTGTATCGACCTTATACCTCTTACATGTATTTCACTTATAAAATCTTTTTATCAAAAATATATATCTAATGTGTTCTCATAATTTTACCCTCATATTACTTATACTTCAACTTCAATAAAAATATGATGGAAAAAATTCGACCGAATAGTACAATTTATAAAACTTCAGGAATGTTTTATTTAAATTTATGTAAACAACAAATTTTATATGAAAAAGTAGTTCCTTTTTTACACTTATTGGTGAGAAGTGCAACAAGGAAATAATTTATATATAGATGTTTATTTTAAGAAGTAATTATCCAACTCTATCTCTTGGAATTAATCTAAGTTCAGATCCATGTTTAAGAAAAATGTTTCCTGAAATTAATCACATTATAAATATATTGCTTAAAAATTTTCTCATAAGCATTATTTTATAATATGACGGACTTACCTGCTGTTTGTTGTGGATTGATACCTATTCCATCATCTGTGATTATGGCAGACGTTGCTGGAGATACTTTAAATTCTTCAGCAGCAAATTTTAATACAGCAGTGAAAGGTGTATTATCTGGCACACTAAGTCTGCAATTATAATTATACAATATTTAATAATCATTAAAAATTTCTATTTAATTCACAAAATAAATTAGATGCTAACTTAAAATGATGAGAGCTTATACAAATCATTATTGAAACAAAGTAAATAATTAAAAAAGAAATAAATTTAATGAATTTTATATAAACCCTCATTTCCATTCAATGATTATACAAGGATTATGCTATTACCATCCAATATCTTTTTCAATTTTATGCCATATTGTACCATTGGGATGTGTTTTTACTAATTTCATTCTGTTGTACATTATTTCTGAAATTTCTGTAGGACCATTTAATAATACTTCTATTACTTTGACAAGATGCTCATATTTGAATTCACAATTTGATATCCACTGATTTTCAACTTGTTTCATATGACGAGCAAAGTAAAATATGCTATCAAGGAAATTTGTGTAAAACTCTGAATATTTTTGCATCAACTTCCAAAGCAATTTTTGTTTTACCTTTGTAAGAGCTAAACAAACATTTGTATCATTGTGGACAAGTCTGTTTGACAATACCTGAACTATTAACGCCTTACTTTTGCTGTTGTTATGTAAATTAGCAGCAAAGTGAATTAATTTCGAATGAAAACCATCATTAATCATTTTATGAATATATTCCAAAACCTCATACTCATTACCATTACTAATTAAAGATTCCCAAGAAATGATTAAAGCTTCATCCTGCATGTCCAAAGCAGAGACACCTAACTTTTCTAAAGACTCTATAACTATATTTGTACAGATTCCGTTAACTAATATTCGTCTAAGAAAATCATTGAATCTCTCATTGCCACAATATTGAATGTACAATTTTAAAAATTCATCCACAATATCAGTTGATATGTTAGTGTCTTTCAAATAGACCTCTAGTAATTTATCACAAGCATTTTTCAATTCAGAACATTTATACAAATTTGATCTACTTTCCTTTAACCAATGGCTGTGAAGATTATTATCAAGGACATTTTCTTTGCCTATTTCATATGCTTTAGCAATTGTGACTTCAATAAACTGAGCACATTGAAAAGCTTTGATAACATTCTCAATACTTGTTTCTTGGCTAACTCTCGGATTTTCTATGAGTACAAGAAAAGTGTTAAACATTTTCAATACTTCAAGAAAATCAGCCTCTGACATATTTGTGTTATTTTTATTTACACATAAAGAACATGAATCTTATGATTCAATAAAATGATGTCTCGCACCAGAGTAACTAAACTTACACTTTAAATGGGAGTTTCGGATCAGAGGTAAGAGTTATTTTAAAAGTAACTTTAGACCTGTAACAAATGAACATTCCTATTATTAATTATTAAGTTAAATCATAAACATTAAGAAACCATATGTTTAACAGGACATATATTTTGAAGCTATGTGTTAGTTTATGTATGCATACACACGTAGTACTTCTTTCCGTTATTTTTTAAAAAATGTTATCGATCAGAATACGTACGCCATAATTATCTAATATTGTTTTGTGAAAAATGGACTTTTTATATGTACGATTCACTCCGAAAAGTACCTTAACCTCAATCGAATGTTACTCGCTTGATTCCTACGCAAACATCACGAATCATGAATATCGCAAAACCAGAATGGAACACTATCACCACGTAGCGGTGAAAAGATTGAACTAATCGCTATTGCTGTCTTTGTCGCATACTGTTGCACATTTGCCTGATACAATTACATATTCTTATCGCATAACATTGCGGCTTTTGTCGGAGAATAAGCCATGTGCTATCACCTATTGGATGCGAAAGAAACAATAACTTAGAAGATATAAGGATAGATGATAGCACACTTTGTCTATAGTCAAAGAAAGTAATAGTGTGCGATAAAGGCATATATATACACAATATGTGTATTACTCATCACAGAAGTGGTAGGAAATAGTAAGGATAGACATATGTACTCATATTAGACAAAGAGGACGATACTGTATGACAAAGACAGCAATAGTAATTAGTTCCGTCTTTCCACCGCTACGTGGTGATAGTGTTTCAGTATTAATCGTAATGAAAAAAAATCGAATAAATTTTCATTAATAAAAAGAAGACTAATTGAGAGAATTAATTTGTGAACTTTAGCGATTGCATCTTCCAAATTAAACTCGAAATCAACTGTTTCCCTGCATCTCTGTAAGCTCTCTAGCTTACGAAAAGCATATTTAAAAATTTACAAATTCTATTCAATAGATCGAAGCATTAACTGGAATAATATTTAATTTCTGACAAACTATGTTCGATAAGGGCAAAGATTTAGTATTTTAGAGATCGTTAAACAGATCGTTAACTAAACTAAACGGTTGATTAATTTCAATTGAACGTTTATTAAAGCCTTTGTATACTTAAGTTACAAAAGTCTTAAGATGTTACAATATATGTACTCCTTTTTCAGCGTTCTTTTATCGGGCTCTACATTTCATTTTCGTAGTATTAAATCTTTAGAGTTACTTGCAAGTACTGCTAAATGATACGATATTTAGTAAACTCGAACTTAATTAATCAGTATATAAATACTATAATAAATACAATGATGCGTAAATACTTTTTGTAACAATTCTACGTTACAATAAATTTGATTTTTAACAGTAAACAAATAAATAGAATGCATCTTTTAAAATGTTCACCAATAGCTCTTGTAAACTCAGAAACAAATAAATTTATATGTTACAATTAATTTTTTTTTACATTCTACGTTATTTAAATATACAAACAAACGTTGAACTTAAAAGACCAAACTGTGCCATTTAATAATCTACAGAAAACAGTATACCATTGAAGAGCTACAAATATTGTACTTCAGTACCTAATAACACAATATTTATTACAATTCTAATTAAAATATTAAAATATTTTTATAATTAAAAAAGTTCCTGTTTAATGTATTAAAATCATTACATTACCTCCAGCCTATCTAATTAAAAAATAAAATAAGTAGATACTTTTATTTCACTGCACTTGTTATTTTGAGGAAATGCTTATATATTTATATATTTATACATACATAAGAAGAATAGCAAATCATAGTGGTGTAAATTAGTATACTAATAATTTTTTAAAAATAGTGTCCTGCATTTATGGTCATAATATTTTTAAGCCATAAAAACATATTATAGCAGATAATAAAGTTATAACTTAATTAACTATAAAATGAAAGGGATGATACATTTAAGAACTAAAATATATTATTGAATTTATAAATTTTCGAAATCTTGGCTTGCACCATTATGATTTCAATCTGTCAAATATCTGAAAATTTCATGCATTTTAATTACTTTAATGATTATATACCATCTTAATGGTACAAGTTATATCTTTGTAAATTCAATTCAATATTATTAACGATACTAAATCCTTGCCTATGTTCACTATGGTAATATATAACTTTGTAATTAATGACGTGTATCGAATAATTTAATTTACATATGTATATGTAAAACATACATATGTATATAATCTTTTACTAATTACTTTTCGATTTATGTATTCGCTGCCCTTACTTTGCACTTATTAAGTTAATATACATACTATCCCTCCCAACCAACATGCCGCATACGCTATAACGAATATAACTTACATTTTTTTAAAATTCTGCTGTAACAGTTATCTCTAAAAGAAAATACAATTCATCAACCTTCACATTTATTATATTTTATTATTCCTATTGTGCATTTCATCAATTAAATAAAAAGTAACACGCGCGGTTAAAATTTGTGAAATCGCCACGTTACGGGCTTATCGCATCGTAAGAACTGTGATTGTGCCGTTAATGTTGCATTAGTGTGTTGCATACCATAGTTTCGGTGCGTTAATTTCTATATACGACACAATGCAATAGATAGTAGTGCGTAAAACGCATTCAGAGAAGTTGCACTTATCCGGAAAAAACTGGCGAAAGTTAAGCCTTTGTATTATTTCGATAATATTTGGACAATTACAAATACATATTTGTAAAGGTTAGATAGAATTCGGAAAGAACGAACTACACAGATCGCAAGGTTCAATGCAGCTCTGATAAAGTAGATCAGATTTACACGCAGAGAACCCAGAGACGAAAATGGATAATAGTAAAGTGGATGAAGAAAATCAACGTAATATTAATGATGGGGACTGGATTTGTCCCGATTCTCAGTACGTAGCTTTCCTAGAGGCAACGTTGCTGTTTGAAATCAGCTTTATGCTTTAATCGCGAATTTACAGTGGCCACAAAAAATATTTGCATATCACTGTATTTATCACATGTTAATTACTCATGTCCATGTACATTAAATTTCGTATCATTTAATAGTGCTTTCATGCGACCATAAAAATGTGGATATCATGAAAATGAAATGTAGAACCTGATGAAAATACTTTTTGTATCCACTGTAGTTTCAACTTCGTTCAATACATATTATTTATACTATCGCTGTGTCCCTTTACAATGTTTATTTCAATTGGTAACACTGATTCTGTAATAAATCATGTGATATGTAATAATGTTATCTGCTTGAGAAAAATGTTAATTATTAAATGAGTAATTTAGTATATTGTTTTTTATACTTAAAGTTAATTACACTATTATGTATACTATGCTGAAGTTTGTTCGTAGTAATTTATTGTACTAAAGAAATTTTGTATTCACTAGAGTAAGTAAAACAATGAGATGTTTAAGACTAACTTAACATAAGTCTTCTATATTTTAAAATATTAGTATGAACCTGTAAAATGTTGATATTTAAAGATATAAAATTGTCTATTTATACATACCTATTGTGTGAGATAGTGTCTTGATACTGTTTAATATTTCAGATGTGCCAATGTAAATTTTGCAAGAAGAAACTCTTGTAATCGATGTGGAAAAGGTATATAAAAGTCAATATGGTAATGTATAGTTTCTATATAATTTTCCTTATGATAATGTTTTGTTCCTTACAACTTTTTTAATGTGTTGCTTTATTAATATTACAATATATAATATTATATATAACAATTAACAAAAGATATTTTTATGCAGACAGAGGAGAGTGTCCTAAGAAAAAAAAATTGGGACAAGAAATTGGTAAAGCAGCTGCAGAGAAAAGTAGAGGATTATTCAGGTAAATAATAGGAACATATATAACAATATAACGCAGAAAGAAGTTATTCTCTATTATATGAAATAAGTTTAGAATAAATATTCTAAAAAGTACAACATTCAGGGACAACATCATAATATAATTTGATCAGATTTATTTAAATGATTGGTATTTTCATTTCAATAATATACAGAGTTGTACAATATATCGTATATCTTTCTTTAACTTTCAATATACTTAGATTTTTTGTAAAATATTTACACAATGAGTAAATACTATACATACATGAATAACAGAGCAAATAAATGATTGTATGTTATGATATCTTTATATTTAGTGCTGATGATTGGCAGTGCAGTAAGTGTGGAAACGTAAATTGGGCCCGGCGACAGCAGTGTAACATGTGTAATGCACCGAAATTCGGAGAGATTGAAGAACGTACAGGATATGGAGGAGGATATAATGATCGAGGAGTCGTTGAATATAAAGAAAGAAGAGATGATGATGACGAGTACGATGAGTTCGGGCGTCGTAAAAAGAAACGAAAGATTGAAAACCGCTCAGATGACGATTCCAAAGATTCTAGGTATAGCAGCCCGCCACGTAACAAGTCTAAGGACGAGGATGAAAGAGATGAAGTGGAGAATGAAGAAGATCAAAATGTAATGTAAATGTAATTGATGTTATTTTATCGATAATCAGAAATATCAAACACATTTGAAATTTCAGGATGAAGACGAAGAGGAAGAGGAAGATGATGAAGAAGATGGTGATTTATCGAAATACGATCTTAGTGAATGGGATGACTTTGCAATTAAGAAAAAGTAAATTTTCTCATGATTAACGTTTGTATAGTAGATGCAATACATGTTGTTAATTTTCAGTACAAATGGGAGCACTGCATCTTCAGAAGAACAACAATCAAGGTAATAATAACAATAAAAATGGAGGACCTATATAAGCAACTTTCTTTTACTTTCATTTAGCAATTTTCCTTTGTTATAAACAAGATCAATAATAATCTTATCATCATTAGAGAATTTGAGAAAATAATAATTATATCGATAAAAACAGGTAACAAACGTTTTATATATGGACGTAATATTTTTTTTACAGAGATAAAGATGACTGGCGCGATTCGGGGACATCCAGTCAATGAGAAGATGTGCAGAAGGAAAGGTTTGACTTGGGTTTCGGGTATAAAATTGATTGCGACAATGAATCGCGATATTAATGGATGAAATTGCTAAACGGCACATTTGTTTTAAACCTTTTAGAGATAGCATTATCGTATTCCTTATTAGTTAGATTCATAATAACATGGTTAAAAGGAAGATATAGATTTAACAAGCCTGATGGAGATCATAATACAATACTCGTTAAATAAATGATTTTTTACAGGTGAGAGGAAATCCCATGAGCGAAAAATTGCTCGAGTACTAAGAGATATAACACAACGCAACAAATTTAGTGATTTAGTAAGCACCTTTGGATAAAGTGATGGACGATATACAACTTATTGCAAAGGGAATCGATTAACAAATAAGCTTTACATTTCGTGACTGAACTCATAACTTCGTTTGACTCTATGGATGGAGAATAAAATGTAGGTTACTTATTTGCGCAATATTGACCTAAATATTGCATAGTAATGTGGAAATTCGTAAAATGCTTGACGCAGGTAGAATATTTCGCTAGTAAATGAAAACAAGAAAAAAAAAACAGAAAAACAGAATGACCTGTAATTCTGATATAATTTTATGGATGATGTGTTACACGACTCGTTGTAAAAGCTCTGAATTACGAACATAGATGAAATCTTATTTCTAACTCAAAATATAAAATCTTCGAGAAAGCTCTCTATCATGTCACACTTCTAAAAAAGTTTCTCTATGTACGTTATCACAAAATTCATGACATTCTCATAGTCACTTACTTCACTTTGATTCGCTTAAAATATTGCTCAAGCTGCTTCGAAAAAAATTTTTCTTTTATTTTATCTTTTATAATTTATCTGTTTGCCTCGCTCTTTCTCTCACGTTTTCGCTCACTTTTTCTTTTCTCCTTTTTTCATGCATAACATCTAATGATTAAATAAACATAATGTAGTATTAAAAAATCATTCCCTAATGAATATAGATACGTATTAATATCTTCAGAATGAAGAAAAAAAAAAAAGATACATTTTCTTGTTTTGACTATCACAGATCCGAGTAAGTTGGAAGCAGCCCGTTTTTTTCAATCGAAAAAATATGATATGAGGTATGTCATCATGACACCTGGAAACCTCTAAAAACCTGTGTTCGGTTCTCGATGGGCAGAAAAAAATACATATAGAGTAGGAGTGTGCGGATACCCGAAATTACGGATCTCGGAGCCTCAGGTCGGGTCAAGATCCCGAAAGTTTATCAGCGCAAACATATTCGAATACCCGTTATTTGAAACGTGGTTTACGATTACGTGGTACTCGATTCCGAATATAATTTTTCACATGTCATATTGTGCAATATATTCCTTGGTTTAAAATTCTTACATATGATTACAACTGCAAAAGTATAAGTTGAAAGTTTAAGTACAATGTAATAGAAAAATTATGTTCTGAATTGAGCGTCGGATCCCGAATCGAAAATCGGGTTCTGAAGTAACGGGTACCGAATTATGTTTATGTGTCGACAAACCGAGATCCCGACACAAACACGAAAAAGATTCCCGACCCGATTCTAGGCCGCAATTTTGAATACCCGCACAACCCTAATAATGTTATCAAAAAATCTTTGTGACGCCCATTTTCTCGAATAGCTACGAAACTCATTATCGATCAATTCTGATACTGACTTCTTGTAAATATCTTTATTTTTCATTTATAATAAAAATCATTCATCAACAACATAATTGTTCTTAGTCAATTATTCTTTTTTCTTATAATTATTACACTACGTAGGGTCATGATTATGCACAGTGTTGGTCACAAGGAGGAATCGGTGAAGGGAATAAAAGGGACGGGCGATACTGTTTTAAGGAGTATGTTGCAACAGGGATACATATCGTATATATGTACAATTATGAATTTGAGCTTGCTTGACTGCGTTTTTTTTAATTATTTAGTGATAAAAGGAAGGATGAATTGTTCACCGGCGTATCTTCATGTCGTTCCTTCGAATACTTCATTAATTCTCGCACAATTACTTTATCACGAGCAATTGTTCGAATAAAAAGGAAGAAGGGACGCATTCATATCCATCTTTGTTTTTATGTTCTTTCTTTCATTTCTCGTTCCTCCTGATCCACAAAATTCTCTAGCAACGATCACCGTATATTCCGATCGACGAAATAACGATTACTACGAAGAAAAATCAGATTTTACATTAGTATTTACATAAATCACGTAACGCCACGTGACATTCGTAATATTTCCAATTTACAGAGAGAGAGAGAGAGAAAGAGAGAATTCTGATACGAAAACGATATCCTCTAAGACGATGGAACAGATTTTGGAGTCGCGAGAGACATTAAAATGGCTTTTTAATGTCGTGATTTAAGAATAAAACGCTTATCGATATAATAACACATACATAAACAACACCGTAAATAAAGAATTGGACGAGAAATCTCGTTACCGCCAGTCACGATAAACCATCCCGCGAAAAATGGTGTTACTATTAATTATTCTCCATAATCACATCAACATTAGAACCTTAACAAATTCGACTTCTTTGTCCTTTACAAGATCGCGCGCAATAATTTTTATATAAAGTTTTACATTATCCGAAAAACTCGTGTTCGTTCGTTATGATCGGATTAATTGTCCTCGGATTAATAAACGCAATTGTCGAAAAGGACACAGAAAGGCCACCACAATCATAAATCATCGTCGTCGCGACGTCTATCTTCGATCAGACAGCTTACACGTTAGTTTTATTTCGGCATAAAGAACTGCTGATGCGAATGCGAGTTTGGCGGCGGATGTAAAGTAGGATGTGGTGGACCGCTACCCCTTGTCCCTGTAGCGTAAAGTTGTTGCTGGAAGTTATGGAATTGTTGAGCATAATTTGGATCCGACATGCTAGGTCCACTACCGACGAAAGGGCTGTTCTTGAAATTACTAGTAGCACCACCCATGCTCGGAGGTAATGGCTGTGTCGCATCCGGGGGAGGTCCTAATCCCATTGGGCTGCCTTTGCTGCCGGATACGTACATACCAGGATTCGGTTGACTGGGAACTTGTGATACCATGTCAGGTGGGAAGACTTTATCTGGATCCATTGAACCGCCTGGAAAGACGCCACCACCAACCATGTGTTGCATTCGCATTAAATTAGGCTGAGGTCTCATATTGCCGACAGGTCTCATCGAAGGATGTACACCAACTGATGTGTTCATTGATTGTCCGTCCATCCTTGGAGAGCCTCCCATGCCAGGAAGTCCACCGCTCATGGTTGATGGCATACCAGTATGCGGGCCCATACTGTTCGGTACACAACCGTTTGGGAAGTACTGAAGATTTACAGACGGTGTGCCCATCTTTGATTCTAAATTAGACAAGGGATTCGTGAATCGTTGAAGGAAGTCCAAACTCGGTGGTCCTCTTGGCGTATGACCGACGTTGGGCCTTGCTGGTAGATATTGTATCGTGTTTGGAGCACTAGGTTTTACTTGAACATTCGCTCCGTTATAAGGACTAGGGCCAGTCACATGACCTGTCATTAATCTTGGCGGCGGTGCATGAGGATCGCCACCAGGATATGCTCCTGTCGCATTACCTGAATGGCTACTCATCATACCATGGCCCATGATAGGATGACCCATTTTACTAGGTACACCGGGACTTCCTGTGTGTGAAGTCGTCGGGCTATAACTCGTTGGTGGTCCTGCCAAACTCATACACATTCCTCCTACTTCGCCCTGTTCACTGGTCGGACCACCCATATGACAACTTCCATTCATTTCGCCACCCATTTGCATCATGTGCATACTGTGCGGATTCCCGAACTGCATCATCCCGGTGTTCCCGGAATGAATAGGTCCTTCGTTACCTAATGAATTGCTAGCTGCCGTATTAGTAAGTTGTTGACTCATCTGAGCTAAGGAAGTTATGGGATCAAAGTGATTTGTACTCATTGCGGTTAAACTGCCGAGTCGCCCTCCGATATTGTTGGGATTAAGAGGCACATTGTCTGAAGGTTGACTCACGTTCACAGATGGTCTACCGCAAGGGAAGGAGGCGCTTGGACCTCCCAGAGAAGGTACCACCGTTGCGTTTCCAGAATTACTTGGATTTGTAAGACTTGGATTTGTAGACTGTTGTTGTTGTTGTTGTTGTGGAGGAGGTTGTTGTGGTTGTTGTTGCGATTGTTGCTGTGGTTGCTGTTGCTGTTGCTGCTGTTGGGGCTGAGTTTGTTGTTGCTGAGTATCTTTCGTTGATGGCGGAGATGTGTCGGGTTTCGTAGTAGGTGACGCTGGTACTGTTCTTGGAGGACCCATACTATCTGGTATATTCGTGTTATGCGGTGCTGGACTACTCTGTGCACTTGCACTAGACTTATTTCCGGGTTTTCCAGGATCAACTGGAGTATGCGGAGCACCATTGCCTGGTGTGTGCGGAGTATGAGGAGTATGTGGACTGTGTAAAGAGCCTGTAAACCCACGATTCATGCTATCCATTTGAACTGGACTTGCACCTTCCGATCTAGCAGGAAACTGATTGCTGTTGTCCAAAGTTCCTGGCAGAATTCTGTTTGGTATCTCTGTATTGCTGGCCGTATTCCTGAAGACATAGAATAAGATAAAATTATAAACCTACGTTAGAAAGGGAATTATACATCTGTAAGGTATTGTTATACAAGTATACTTACGTAGATAAATTGCCATCCTTTAGACTCGTATTTGGCTGTTTCTGTATAGTCAGTTCCTGTCCCTCGAAGGTATTAAGATACTGAATTTGCTGAGGGCTTGGAACCGGCATCAGATTCGCTTCCTTAACACCTGCTGCGTTCACTGCCCCAGTGTGTTGCTGCTTTTGCTGGGCTAAGGATTGCAGCGTGCGGCAAAACATACCATCCACTATGTTGTAACATATAACACGATCAATTCACCGCGTAATGTTTTTAAGTAGTGAACTTTTAAAATATTTTACGTAATAATTATAATAATCGTGGTTACTTAGTTGTTGCATTAAGATCCTTCGAATGCGATTCAATGTCAAATATTATTTAACATATCAAACAATATTTTAAGAGATAATATGATCGACTATTACAATAAAGTAATTATTCCATTATTTGGTCTTACCATTTGGAGGCTGACTGGTGGAGAAATCTAGAGATGAATCTTTTTGAGCAGTTGTTCCACTAGGACTAAGCGTTGAGATGTGCGAATGAGAAACAGGCGTTCCCGGATTACTATGATTAAGTCTCGTTGTTGATACAGCCGTTGCATTTCCAACTGTCGGATTCGGAGAGTCTTGACTCGTCGGACTTTGTCCTGGTAGATGGTTGGTTCTCTGATTACCGATTTGAAATTGTCTATTGCAGTCTGCGGGTGAATTTAGAGCTGAACTTGCGCGAGGTGACGGTAGGGATAAATTGCTGGTTGGATTATTAGGTGAAGAAGGGTTTGGGCTTTGTATCGCAATTGGCACACTCGCAGATCGCGTTGTTTGATGATACGGCGGTGGTGGCCCTTGACTACGCGGGACCCCAACCATATTAGCACCTCGCAATGAGACTCCAGTTCCAGGACTTCCAACACTGGCCTACAATATGAATAAATATTATATTAAAACGTTATACTAACATTTTTTAAGTATACTTTTTGTTTCAATAAATAATGATAGTTACCCAATAGTCATTAATCTTTAATTATTTTTCAAATACAATCTTTAATCTTTTATATTATATTTTACCTTATTTTTTCCATCAAGAAACTGATGTTGCAATTTATGCCAATCCATAGTTGGAGGACATTGAGTTGGTACAACTGAAGGAACGTTCGTTGGAGGACACGTCGATACCGCTGTTCCTTGCGTCGTGTCTAGAGTATTAGCGGTTTCTTCCTTGTGCTCAGGAAATAACATCATTTGCATTTTCCTAATGGTTGCTAATTGAACTTCTCGATGTTGCCTTTGTTGCGGAGTTAAATTTTCGTCTGGAACTTTGACACCTTGCAGTGATGGCTGTAAACTGCCTGGGCCTGGGCTGGTTGTACCTCCTAATAAATTGGGACTATGGCCCATCGTAGTACTATTAGGAGGTTGTGGATTTGCTGTAATAAAAGGTATGCTTCTAATGGCATAAAGTGTACACAAAAAGGTACCCGTAAAAAAATTGGAAACATATTTGACTACAATGCAAATATAACTACATATTACCTGAGTTACCAGGTGAATTTGGTACAAGACAAGGCACATCTATATTTGCATCGTCCAATGATGGTTCAGAATTACCAAGGGTATTTCCACCATTTAAGTTCCTAAGGTTAGGTTGTTCATTCCAGAATGGAGGAGCATTAGGATCAAGAGCCGGTAGATCAGGAGGTTGCTCATTTTGGAAAGTATTGTTTGTACCTCCTTGATGACCTTTTTGTTTCATCATTGCAAGGTTGTTTAACCATTGTGCAGGATTTTGACGAAATTGGTTTACTTTATTTGGATGTTTCTAAGGTGATAATAACATCATGTTAGTAAATATAAAAATAATGTAGATTTTTCTTTAGGAAACTTTACTACATACCTCTAGATACTTCTTAGTGCCAGGTTGTGCACAATGATAAGCAATAATTGATGGATATTGTCCTTGCATCACTGCATCTGCACCTTTATTTGCTAATGTTGTAGAAAATACAAAAATTTGACTTTGCTGTTGCATATACTGAGCTTCACCGCTTCCTGTGCTAGTTCCCATCTGTTTTCCAAGAACATTACTAACTAATGGTTGAATACCATCTGCAGTAATCACATTACCACTACAATCTACAACAATGAATAAAACAAATAAAATAATTGCACACAATAATTAAACATCAAGAATATAAATAATTAACAAAGACATAAGAATTAAATTTAGTCCTACCAGGTATATCATCTGTGGGATTGTTATGATCACCTTCTTGCTTCACTGAGTTTAGAATTGGTTGATTTGCACTATTATTTTGATTCTCTCCGGACAATGCACCTTCCCCATTGGAAGGATCCAAACAAGGATCCCTAGAGCACTCTGTAGTGTCTTCTCCTGTTGTATCATCATTGTTACCTCCGGTGCCTTCTTCTTTGATTTTAACTGGGTCTGCGTCAGGTTCCTCTTTGACAACAGTGGTTGGTACGCAACTTGGTTCGCTGGGCTTCTTTTCTGTTTTCATGTTTGAAGCTATACTGGATGAATTATCCTGTCAGACCTCGGTCAGGTGAGTAAAGATCAAACACATGGCCACTATCGTCCGCAATGTGCGGAGTAACAACGCATTCGAAACCAGTGGTAGAGGTTAACAAGGAAAAATATCGTTGACCGGTACCCGTGCCGAACGTGTCCTTAAAAAACGGTGTGCAACAGCACTCCCGAGGAAGGCATGTCTCTGTGGATCTCTATTAATTTTCCCGATGATAATACTTCTGGTGATCGTCGATTCAGCTTGTTTTCAGTCATTTAAATTAGGTAACCGCGGAATCGGATTCCTACGCATGGAGGAATCACGGTTGTCAGCGGGCGACTGATACAGGAATACGAAAGTTAAGACCAATACCACGAAGGTATCGGGACGAAGAAAATATCCTAAATGTCAGCCTCGTATCCGCAGCGAGTGCATAGCGTACCTCCGGCTTCAATGTCGTATGTAACACCACGTTGTAATCGCGTAAGACGTATTCAAAACATAGAACGGGGGCCAATGCACGCTGCACTCAAATTTCCTTGCCATTCGCGAGCATTGTTCTCCAACTTTATTTGTCACTTCATGGTCGCTTTGATTATTTATTTCTTTTACGCACGGCTGCCAACTGCTCGTCGAAAGTTAGACATCGTTTTAACGCGCCTCGAGAAGGAAGCGTTCATACCTTTTCCCCGATAAATAGAAAAAGATGGAAAGAGGCCTACCACCAGGCGTACTTGACTCGTTCCTTACACTTGATCGCCTGCAGGGTTACTATTTTGGTCTTTCTTTCCTTGTATTTTTCACCATTCTTCCGCAGCTTTTAGACGTAAGTATGTATACATATCAGGATACGTGTACCTTCCTTTATTTCATTTGGTTAAGCGGACGTTTTATTTCACGATATCTCCCTAGACAGAGGCTGCATTTATTTAACGCAGAATCAAAACTCTGTAAAATTAAATTTGGAATACGAGAGACCAGGGACGAATCGAGTGATACCGGTGCCTGGGTTCTTTAACTTCAGTTACTTTTTTACTTTATGTATATACATATAACGTACGGTCCCCATATATGGATATACTTTCCAGGCGGTATTTTTAAAATGTACAGTAACATTGGAAAAATATGATAAATTCTATTAAAATGCTAGGGTATATCTAAGCTTTTTCTATGAACGTTTAAGTTGAATAGAAACTGTAGATAACTGTGATACCTCATAGGTGCTGTTTGGAAGAAACCACGAGATAGAAATATTAAGTTCTCATGGTTTCTAATTATACGATCGATTTAGTACAAATGGAACACAAATGCTTTTTATGTACATTCAGGCGCGTAATATTTCATATTATTTATAGATTAAGTACATTAAGCACGTATATCATAATCAGCATTTTTAATATTGGTTGATTTATAAGAACTTTTTACAGGTAATAAATTTCGTTTAATCGCGATATATTAAAAAAATCAAACAATTGAATGCAATTGTAGGAATAATCAGTGAAATAAATATAACCTAGGCTTTTTTCTTTTTATATTTTTTCACTTATGTTCCAACTAATTGTGATTTAAATATTATACCATATGAATAAAAAATATTTAATCTGAAACACAAAAGAATTTACTATTTTTATATATTACTAAAATATTTTTTTATACAGTTATAATTTTTTATATTTTTCAGATTAAAATAATTCATATAAAAATGTCACAATTGGAGCTAGATCCTCAATTTACACAGGGTTTGCACCTTCTACATTCTACTAATAAAGATTCTGCGGAACAGCTGCGAGCACTTTTAGATGAAGCAATCAAACAAAAATATGGGCCATCAAAGATGTTATCGAATGTATTACACAAAAAGGTAATTAGATGATAATTAATTTAAGGACATTATGTTGAGGGTTATCCAGAATAGAATACTTCAATTAAGGTGGTTTATATTAATTAAGTTATTATAATTACAGAGTTAGTTCTGATATCAGGGCACTCGTGAAGCATAGGAGATTTCATTCACGTAAAAAGATATCTAGTATTTGATCCCTCTGATCTAATGTTGTCATTTATTTTTTGAACTTCTATCTCTTAGATTCTCTGTTTTTAGTATATGATGGAGGAACCGGTGCTGAGTGATCATAGTAGCAGCAGTAGTAGTAAAAAAAGCAAAAGCTCCTCTTCTTCTTCCTCCAAACATTCAAGTAAATCGAGCAAAAACAGCTCTCCTGTGAATTTACCAACTCGTGACACACCACCTGATATTATCCAGACTGATAATACTCTGGCATTAGAAATATTAGAGGATGATCTGACGTGTGTTATTTGCAAAGGAATGGATGTTGGAGCAAGAAACAGACTTGTTGAGTGTTCAGAGTGCCATTCCTTGTACCATCAGGAGTGTCATATTCCACATATTTTAGATTCTCAAATAGATGTTCCAGGACTGGTGTGGTATTGTTCAAACTGTTCCAAATCTCAGGTGTGTGTATTCACTCACATTATAATTTATTATATTTTTTGTACATGAAATATTTTGATAATTTTTAGCAAAAAATGTTAGAAAACATAAAAGTTATGAAGTAAGAAATCTCCTTTCTTAATTTATAGGTTTCAAAAGAAAGGAGCTCACCAAAAACAGTGATAGAAAATAAATCTAAAGAACAAAAAAAATCTAACTCAGGTAAGTTTCTTATATTTTATAAAAATAGATGTATTTTCTCTTTCAATTAAAAAAGCAGTCATTACCTTGTTTAATAGGTGGTGGAAACAAAGTAACACCAAATATTCATATTATAAGTGCAGATAGAAGATTAAAGGATATGATGAAAAAAGCTAAGCAAGATAAACGAAGCACAAATACTACTCAGAGTTCGAAGAATTCTCGGTCCAGTTCACCAGCAATGTCTTCAACGAAATCTCAGGAAAAATCATTACTGTACAAAATCAAGTCAGGTGTAGAATGAAACTCTCGCTCATACGAATATTGTGATAATATTGTATAATATAAAAAAGACCCAAACAAATTTTATAATTTCAACATTACAAGTTGATTAATTAATTAAAAGATAGTCATGATCGATACGTTAATATGTATATTCTGATAGCAAAATTAATATGTTTTGCCAAAGATAGTATAAATAATCTTTAAGTAGATAATATTAATTTTATATACCGCAGCAATTCCCAATTTTATGCTGAGAAAACTAAGGCTTTTACTTTTTATATTATTATGTACTTTCGTTATGATTTTCTTTGTTTTTAATATAATTCATTACGAGATATAAAGAATAGCAGCGCGATGTAATTTGATATTGTAACGTTTAACTATAAAAATATAATTTTTTGTACAAATGTACATTAATTTAAATATACAAACATAAATGTGTAATTGAATTTCTGTAAAACTTTAAAAACCTCAAATAAAAAATGAAAGAAGCGATTGCGGGTACTCCGAAATAAGCTTTATGAGTGTCGAGTTCATTTATAATATCAATATATTTTTGCAATTTTTCAAATGCTTATTTGTTTGTCCCTACGTCCCATTGAAAATTTGGCAAGAGTCATTTCGTTCTCGAGTGTTACTTAAAATCTACTTATATGCAAGATGGGGGGGTGAATTCTATTTACATTGGGCTTTTGGAGGGTTGCATCTACACGCGTACATCGATAGATACACGCTCATACACACAGCATACACACAAGTAAAGCAGCATCGCATTCACACATTAATTACATTCATCGTTACATGCGCACATACTTTACGTAGAGGCTATACAACGAGAAAAGATACATTCAAAAATTCATAGGAATGAAAACGAGCCCGTTTTACATAACTTTTTTTTTCATACACGGTTCCCGAAGTCGAATATATTTTAAGTTATTCTTGCAGGGAACAATCATCCCCCCATCCTTGTTTTCGAAGCTTAACAAAGAATAATCTTAAACTCGACATGACGTTTGGAATCGTCTATACTACGAAGCATGACATTACTAATCGACTCATAAACCGCTGAACATTTCCTCCGTTAATTACAATACAGTACATACGTTGAATGCGGAATTGACAAGCTTTTCAGATGGATGGAGTCAACTGTCGAGCGTACAAATTATCGAGAAATTCTGCTATACCACAAGCAATTCTGAATATTATACTTAAACGTCCCCATATCTTCGTAAAAATAAACATTCTGCAAAAAATTTGGAATTAGTACCAATGAACCATGTATTCATGGATCCTAAGGTTCTCTTAAAAAAACCGAATCTTTTTACGTTAGGAAATTCTTTAATCAAAAATCTATTGGGACAAAAAGACTTGCTATTGATATCTGCAGCATTAGTTAAAAATAATAAAAATATTAGTGATAGTGAACATCGAGCATTTAAATGTTCCAAATTCCAGAATTAGCATCTTCTTTTAAATAGTAAATAATATTCTTTTTATGTTTTGTTATAAATTTTTTATATTATAAGTTTTTTATATCATACTAATGTAATTATGTTGCAAGTATTTAAATCTTGAGTTTTGAACAAATAGACAAATGATTCAAGTAGTAACCAATAGCACTTCTGATATGTTTGAAATTATTTAAATTTGTTTGAAGCTATTTTTTCTTCGAATATTTTCATTTTTTTTCCTCCTACAAATATGCAAGCGCTTTATATATTATTTAGATACTTCTTAATGCTTTAAGGAAACAGAATTTCATCGAGATTTTGCATGTGCACAATATACATTAAAAAGTGTAGCATGTTACACGACCTTCCATCGAATTGCGCTCGAACGTATAATGTACTTCACGTACCATATACGATATTTTACATGAACTTCTGAAAATGAGCATTCTAATCGTTCAAGATGTACCACGCACCTGCAGGGATCCTCTAACTTCAGACAATAGAGTCGAGACGTATGTATATACGAATATGTGTGCAAATATATTAGTGTACGTCAATCTGTGCAATGTGAAATAATATAAATTCAAAAGAGTTTCATATATTATAAAAATCATCGACCCTTATATTGTGGACGTTACATAATATTACTCGAATAACGAATAAACCTATATAAATATATAAAAAATGCAAGTCAATTTTACAATTCCAACAGTTTCATTAATATATACTGTTTTTTTTCTATCTCTTCCATGCCTCGATGATATAAAAATATTGATATCGATAATAATAGTAATATAATTAACATTTTATGGAGTATATACAATTGGAACCGTACCATCCACAATTGAAGGATTTGTAATATGTTCGTTCAATTGTATCCATGCATATACGCTTAACAATTTGTAAGCTACAACACAAACTATCGCTCTTCATCACCAGACATCTTCGTTACATGTTTTGTATAACAATATATTAATTTAATGTAGAGCAACTAAAAAATTCCACTAATATTATGGAATAGTACTCATACAAGGAAAAATGTTTTCTTATATTTCTACATTATAACAATTTGTTCTATAATTTTCCATCACTTTATTTTAATTATTAAATTAACAAAATTTAACTAACGAAAGCGGTCTCTTTTTTCGAAAATGTTTAATAGAGAAAGAATTTTCAACTACTTCAGTAAATCTTTAATTAATAAACAGTGATTGTACGTACAATCAGAAAAGTCAATTGTAATTATACAATTCATTACTGTTAATGTATGAATATTTATATTTTTGTTTTCAAAATAACTCATAAAAATATTCAAAAACTAACAAGACTAAGATTCCTATTTAAATAATAAAAATAATAATTTTCTGTCTATCATTTTAATTTATTTCATAATAAATATTTCGTTGAATTAAAAATATTTTATAGACGATAAAGTGTAATAGTAACTTAATCGTAAAATTAATATTATTGAAATTGAGTCGAGCGAGCACGTATCTTTATTATGTATAATCTGTATATTTATAGGTTTAATATAAATACTACTGTCAACAAAATGATCTATAAAAATAAATCCATTACTCCAGTCAAAATTAATTAATTTCTTTCTGGAAGACTACATCTAATAGCTTCATATAAACAAAATAAAATACAAACACCATTCAGAAAAATGTTCTATTTCGCACGTTTATTTAAAAAAAGAAATCATTACCTCCACAAAACAAGTCTTTTCTAATTATTAGAAAGACATATATGTGTTTTGAATTTTTTGTGTAATTAATTTTGTGTATTAAATTTTACATACAAAGTAGAGGAAGAAGATCTCATCCCCTAAGGTATTTTATAAATGTTACTATCATTTAATTTTGTCATTCCATCGATAGAACCTTCATAGAATCATTTGGACTAAAAATTTTGCTTCGCATTGTCTCTAACTTCAAAACAAAAATAATCATTATATTCACCACTATAAATTCATTGTACAAATAGAATATGTTCAACAAATAAAAATACTTGACAAAATAATCCTCCTAAACTTACAGTACGTGTTCCTCTTTTTAATTCAATATACAAGAAAGCTGACCTTAATTTCACAGGAGATAGTGATTTAAATACATATAAAATAACGCGACTAAAACATTACAAGAGATATGATAACAGAATGAATGTATAAATAATAAAAGCTCATTTAAACCCCATTCTCCATTCTGTTATCATTTGTTCATGTATGTGTGTTACATATTATATGTAAAATATCGTGTGAAATATACATTGAGAAAATATGATATACATGGAATTAAATTATTACAGAATTTCGATTCGCATCTACATCATTTCCAAATCGTCGTTTCGTCGTTTCACGTACACCAAAAGTTCAGTAAAACGACTTTATGTTTCAGAAAAATTACAGCACGTATGTTGACGTGTATCAAAGAAAAAGTAATACATTAAATCACATAGGACAGATTGACGTATCATTTCCTGTATAGATAATCCGGTCATCAGTATATAAATAAATACAATACATATAATAGAGAGATACACAGGTTGATGGTAATCGACAGGGAAGCTGAGGGCCTGTAGAGCAGATAAAATACACGAAAGTGTTAATTAAGTACAAGAGTGAGCTTGAACCTCAGCTTTCCCAAACCTACCATTCACAAAATTATCAAATAATTGGTTACGCGATTCAATCGAACGTTTAAGTAGGTCTGTTCCGGTGTAACAGTTCCTAAAAAAGCGCATGGAGAAAAATTGGCAGTGCGCAATGGGCAGTGAATCGAACTGTTATTAAATACCTATACACTGGAATAATGAATAGTATCAGGGACACTTAAATGCTTCCTTTAAAAAATGCAATTTTTCAAACTGAGGCAGTCTTAGGTAAAGTAAAATGGCGATGTAATCCCAAGAAAAATACTGTTCATCGTTGTGTCTTGTTAAACCTTCCTTTTTTTCCCGATACGTTTAACCGCGATATTATTGACCAACTGGCGAAAAATCCTGAAACTCTAATAACCGGCGAAAATACAACCAGACATGTATAAAATTTTCCCTTCTACTGTGTTTTCTTTTTTGTCATTTTTTTCATTTTTTTTTTAATTCGCGTTCATTAAGAGTCTAGAAACTTCCTCGCCGGTATACAATATAAAAGATCTTTCTCGTTTTTTGCATCTATTATGTGCTTTCTTTACGCTTAACAATATACCATAATAACTATTGTTGAATGGGCAATTAGTCGATAATTATATCTATATAGATAATAATACAACTTAATGGTAGTAAGAGCAATAATAGATATAATATAGCTCCTATAGTGGTTGTAAAATCATTATATGATCCACATAGTGGCCTTCCAGATCGTAGCAACAGTCATATATATATAAATGTAATCGTATAAAGTAAATAAAAACAGACTGAAAAATGAACAGAAAATGTAATAGAAAAGAATTCTTTTTTTTACGTACTAAATATACGCAGATAGGCCTAGAGTAGTCTGAACTGCTCTCACAACTTTTAATTGAGAAGCCAATTCTTTTTCCTTTCATTTAACATTACTTTAATTGCCTTAATTTAGTGTCGTTCCTTGCTCTCTCACGCTCTCTTTCTCTCTCCCACTCACGTTTTTTCTCGTTCGTTCTCTCTTTTTTCTGAAAAAGGGTTCTTTACCCTCAACTTATAATACATATATAGACCCTCTCTAACTAGCTCACTACAATCCGTGGAGGTGTATGTTGCGTGACCTTTGCTTTATATATTTTTTATGTATATATATATAATATATAACATATTAATAATATATATATCGTAATGAAGATAGTAGGCATAGCCACTCGTGCTCGGATCACAGACTACTTGCTGCCGTACTCCCTTTGTACAGACAGTCTGGTGGACACTATGGCTTTTTCTCTTATTTAACGTTCCCATACGTTATTTTTCTTCGTGTTATATATACTACGTATACACGTATAGACATTCGGCCAACAATGAAATCATTAATTTCCATTTGTTTTTTTTTACTTTTTTTTAATAAGTATTTTTTGCACGAATTTTGCATCTCAAATCCTTAAAACGCGTAGGCGGACCAATATTCAGCTACGTCACCGGAGATATAGTTTTTCGATCATAAGATAAATTATATCCCTTACTAACGAAGATTCCACCGATTGCATTGAGATTCCCTTCGTCGTTTTCTTATAATTTGTTACAAATATACTATATATATATATGTATAGTAAAATAAATGAAATATACAATATTAATAAAAACAGATCAGGTTTAAAGGTTAGAGTTCATCATTTTCTCTTTTGTTACCATTTTGCTAACATCTGTACGTGTGTACGAGCGTATTTCGATACGGCCATGACATATAGACGTAAATACTACAGCCAGGATTAATTTATCCTAAGAAAAACTATCGCCTGACTAGCCTTAACGAAATCGCACGTATTTTTTACGGCATTGTTATTCACATGGTGTGTAGATTTGTACATATGTAACGAGGTGTATCTGATGCATGAAATGGAGGCACTAGTCAGTGTTTCTGGAGAGATTGACGGGTCCTGGGATAGCAATGAGGAGGTTGTGTCAGCAGGCACTGGTTTCCTCTCCTTCGAGTGTGCACGCGACATTCTCTAGCCTGTGGGCTAGATGTAATTTACGACAGCCTGCGTCTGTCTCCAAGGCCTCTAGGATCTATGCAATATTCCATTAATTAAATTACCAATCAACAAACTAAACATTTTAATAAAAAAGAGTCAAGCTTTGCTTTCAAGATACTTACTTGTTCATAATACTTGCTGACATAGATGTAAAGTTCTTTTAGTGCTGCGATCACATCAAACTCATTCGCATGTGACGCACTCAGCTGTTGCATGGCACTAGACATTTCTTGATCAGTGATTTGTGGCAGTCTTTGTACATCTGTGTAAAAACGACCCACTTTCTCTCGGTAATGCGGTATGTCCTTGGCAAAGAGTAACTTATTCGACGGTGAATCTTTCCCCAGCCTGTGTTCCGTCATCGAACAAGAGTCCATAAATGTTTGCGCTATCACGGAGAGGCTCGAGTCAACCGTCGTGGACTTATTTATATCGAACATGAAGTCTGGATTCTTAATAAAATTCACCCAAAATCTAAGCGGCAAACTATTCGATTTCCATGCGTGCGGTACCTCCGGGTCAACGATCCCGTGTTGCTTCGCAGCATCGTCCAGGAGATCGAACAGCCATTTTACAGCACTGGGTAATGCTTCGTTCGCTGTTAGAATCGTATTCAAAAAATCATCGACAAACTTTTGAACGGTACCCTTCGTCGATAGTAATCTCGTTAAAAATATTTCAGGGATGGCTTTGTGTGTTCGTTCTGGATGATGATGCTTGCTACCAGTGAAACCCATACCTGGCGGATAGTGACTTTCTTCTATAGGCCTTACCAAATGATATAATCGTTGATTACCTCCATGACCGCTTTCTACGTCGCCGTTTGCTGTTATGATCGGCGGTGAATGTTGAGATTCGAAGTATAAACCGCTAACGGGATGATTGTACATTACAGGACTAATTAGATTGTGATTAGGTGTGGATGGAAGATGCGTGGACGAACAGTGATTCGCGTGACGATGTAGGTGATGGTGATGTGCATGGTGGTGAATGGACTGCTGCTGATGATGATAGTGCGATGGTTTACAATTGTGACACGGTGGTTTACAGGCGACGGAAAAACCATCGTTCTGTCTAGGAATCAACGACATCACTGCTGACTCTTTCACACCATAATGCGCCAACGTGTTTATCTTTTTCCATTCGCCGCTGCACTTTGACGTGAGATCCTCATCCTGAAGAGTTAAATGTCCGCCTCTACCGTGTCTCCATTCCAAATCTACGTCATGAACGGACGGCCTCAGTGAGAAAGGAGTATTCTTGTAGAGAGCATCTAGGATCTTGGACTTCACTTGATTTATAGTATCACAATCTAACACCTTGCACTGGATTTTCTCATCGAGATCATCTTGGACGACATGCAGAGTGACCACGCTGTGCTCAATCTGCTCACGGAGTAGCCTTTCTTCAGATAACGAGTATCTAGCGTCGTACGTAATCACGTCCACAGGACCCTTTTCTATCTGGTGCTTTATTGCCTTGAACAATAAAAATAGAGAGGAACCTGCATAGTCTTTAAGGTAATTGTACATACAAAGAGCCATCCAGTTAGTTAGCATCTTTTCTACCACGGATTCGGTCCTTCTAAGCATCAACTGAGGATGCTTTGTGTTCACTGCCTTTTCGATAAGTCTTAGTAAAAGATTCATGAGAATATCAGTCGCATACTCCATCTTACCCATCAGGACGACCATAAGTAATGATGCAACATTCACTTTATCTCTAATATTAAAGTCTTTCTGAGCCTCTAAGGTTTCGATGAACGTTAATACGAAGTATTTATTATTGATCAGTTGCTCGAACTGGATCATGGCAGCATCGTAGTTTGTACGAGACACATTACTACGTGATCTAGGATCATTTAATATAGGATGATGCGTAACACCGGGAAAAAATACTTTCATAATGTAATTCTTGTGGTCTAAAGTCGGAATACCGGACGACTCCAGATCAGCGGTTAAATCAGTCATATCGGTTTGTAGTTCAGCAAATGCTTGCTTACATTCCATCCTAACATTGCTTTCCAGAGTATCCATCTGTATCTGTATCCTTTTATATTCTCTCTCTGCTTGTGTACTCTTCCTTCTATATATTATTAACACTAAAACAAACAGAAACACAAGACCAAAAGTGCCAGCAGCTATTCCAGCAATTGCCTCTGGTGGGATCGGATAAGATTTAATCACTTCGTAGCGCAGATAACCAATGGGGAACCTTAGGCTACGACCCACACGTACTACCACCAAGGGTAAACCATTTTCAGTTTTAATTCCAAGTTCATCCGTATCAGATGGTTGTTGATCAGGAGGAATGCAAACCAATTGAGTTAGAGCAAGCGAAGTCACGTTACATGGCATTGTACCGACAGTAACGTTCACATCAGACTCATCACTGGCAAAAATCAAATTTTCCCCCTCGATAACTAGCGTATCACCTTTATATAATTTAATGTTACGCGGAAAGGCAAGAAATTTCGGGTCTTCCACATAAAGTAAGCGATTTCTAAGACTCTTAAAATGCTTTTCCAAATCTCGTACACTTTCCACATTGTCCATAATAAATGCTATTTTCAAGGATAATTGAGATTCCTTTAACTTTAATGATTGAGGTGGTGTGCTTTGGCTATTAGCAGTAGCACGCCCGTTACGTCGAAGAGTCATGAACCGCTTAGCAACACTAGGACTTGGGCATTCCATCTGCGTCGGGTTTAATACTGTACAAACAGTCCTATTTACTGGCAGTAGTTCATTGTCGAAGTATACCTCCATTTCGGGCTTCTGGATAGTATCTAGATTGGTGCCGTGAACGGTGATCATACGGCCACCGGAAGCAAAACTTGTTAGTGGCTTAATCTCCATAATAGTAGGATCATGAGTGTAGTTATAGGGATTACCAATTAAAGTGCGATTCGCACCATCTATGCTAAGAGTCAGTCTGTCGATTCTTCTTACTCTATCGGATTTACTTGTTACACAAGTTAATCTGGTACTACTCGCTTGCGTGGCGTTAACATGACACGCTAACTCGTCTAGGTAGGCTGATATAGTACTACCAATATTTAAATACATTCCAGTAATGGCAAGTTGCGTACCACCACTTTGTGGACCAACTGATGGGTAAACACCAGACAATCGTATATCCTTATAATTAAATAACACTGCGCTTTCAGTGTAACCAGCGTCATTACCAACCACTACAGAGGCAGTGTCCGTTGCTTCGTGTCTTCCTGTACGGCAAACGATGCGTACGGACACTTCATAGTCGACTAAAGTACATGGTGTGTTACCAATATGTATTTTTCCATCCACGTCGCTTTCTTTCAGCCCCAAATTACTACCTTCAATAGTGACCAATGTTCCACCTTCGATCGGTCCACTGAGAGGTTTAATCATGTCTATCCTCGGTTTCGGACACTCGGTAAATGGCGAGTGCAAGCAAGAATGCCGGTACACGCAACTATTACCGCACCAAGTACATTCGAAACGCGCATCTCTGGTCACGCAAAGGGAACAATCTGCGTGTTCGCGATGCGAACCCAACACTTCACACTTATAAAGGATGATAGTAGTTTTGTCCACGTGATGATTAATGTTCCAGACAACCGTTACCTCTGCTTCGTATTCACCAGTGACCGCCTCATACGAGTAAACTGTTTTATCACATACTATAAAACGGCTGCTATCGACACGAGCTTGTACTTTTAAATTAGCACCCTCGATCGAGACGATGCATTGGAAACCACTGTGTCCTACTTGAGGATGCGGTAAATTCTCAACCTCGAGCACTATCTCTTTGGGTACACTGTTAGGTAACATCAATGGTTCCTGGCGTTGAACGAACTTTGGACAGTATTGTGCTCCGTGCGCGGCTAAATTTGCTTGATTCTGTGAACAGAAAGTTATCTTTTTTATAACAATACTAAATTTTATCTAAACATTAATACACTTACGTTTTCTCCCGAAATGATACCCTGACAGCTTGTGTTATGTGTACATTTATTATCATAGACACACCAACTACAGGCCCATTGAGATTTTACACACTCTGTACACACGGTATGCCTAGAGCAATCGAAGAAAGCGAAATTTCGTGAGACAAAATCTTTATTTGTTTCACTAGAGCGCACAGATAAAGGTACCAGAACATGATCGGCCCCGTCTGGTATATTCGGTCTTTCAAGTACGGGTGGTGTAGGACAAGATAATCCAAATCCGGTCATTAGTGCATCTATAGGTTCGGCATTACCAAAAACACATTTGTAATTTGCGCCTGCTGGTAATTCGGGTAAAGTTCTGATTGTTAAGTGAACGGTGGTCATTTGATTGATAGGCATACGATCTGGAAGAACTTGCTCGAAATCAATGCATTGTTGTCCTGTACCTAAAGATAACCATCGTGGACTACTATGACTTGCTTTCTGACAATCTCCTCTAACTGTGCATCTAGAAATATACATTAATATTATTAAACAAAAGAAATAATGAAGAAAAAAATTAGATATTCACCTTTTTTCTAATGAACACCATCCACAATAAGGATCTTTCGCGTCTAGACAACTGCTGCAATTAGTATAACTACTGCAATGTTCAACTTGCACCTTAGAAATTTTAGAAGTCGATAAAACGTAAATATGTTCTCCATCTGGAGAAATCAAAGTATCAGGCATCAATCTGTTTCCTTTATCGATTACAATATTTTCGTAGACGAATGCTTCGTTTCCAGAAAGTAAAACTTTTTTCAGAGAACCGTCGTTAGTACCTAAGAATGCAACGGTATGACTTTCTGTATTAGCTATTGTTACAGAGGTAATGAATTCGTCAGGAAAATGTAAAATTGCTTGTCCCACAATTGGTGACATTCCGGAGATTTTCAAACCCACTTCACAGAAGTGCAAAATGTTGCCCGCTGTCTGGATAGAAAAATAAAGACACAACTCAATAAAAATATGCAATATTTTCAAATGGTAATATTTCAGTTCTTTAAATTTTATACTTACTCCTGCCGCAGGACATTTTCCATCTTGTATAGGACCACTGACATATCCCATGTTTCTATATTTAGTACTACCATTGAGACACATATGGATATTTTCAGTAAATCTTGTTTCAATCTCTTGCAAACTGTACACGCAAAGTGCTGACCGAGACAGCGGTTCGTTCGTGATTCCTCTACTTGGAGAAAATACGGAGACAAAAATGGGATCACCAACGGAAATACCCAATTGCATGGCTATATCACTACCGGCTGGTGCCACTTTCGCGTCTTGCACTAAATTATAAGATTGCGATTTCCCATCTCCTAAATTAACAGTACACTGTAGCGTCACTTCTGTATAACTATCATAATTTGGGTCATTGATACAACTTCGAGCCAATCTAGAGATGTAACCCTTTTCCTCTTCTTCAGGAAGATGAGACTGTTTTTGTACCAATACAAAATATGCATAGTTGTTGGCATTGAACCCATACACATATTTAACCAGAAAATGGTCTCGATATTTCACGTCGATGTATACGATCGACTGTTTATTGAACGTATACTCTGCGAATTCTAAATTGTGAAGATTTCTGCTAGAAATAGCAGGCACGTCATGCCTGTAATCTCCTCTATTAGTGAATGTAGTACCAACATAGAGTATATTCGTTTGTCCCCAAGCATTGTATTTTTCGGGCCCAATAAAAGCGTATGTAGAAGAGCTTTCATCGTTTGCTGCTACACTATGGGGAATGAATTCCGGCTTAATAGATATGTTTGACATTTTGTACTTTTCACAAGCACCTTGAAGAAGGGAACCGCATGCAATCAGTGTTTGTGATTCAAGATCAGCGATTAATAGTTTGTTTACATTGTCCATTAAAGATGTAGTTATGTCTCTGGAAGGACAGCCTGTTGCATGGCACTGGGGATTATCCAATCTTGGTCCTGAAAACAATAATGGATAACAATAACTTTTTTAGTAATGTTTCCATAGTACAAATATATATATATATATATCTTTATAAAATATATATATCTTTTATAAAATAGACAATTCTCATAAAAAGAATGAATAGCTAACCTGTGGAAACATATTCCTCCAGTCTGAGATTAGAATCTAACTGTAAAAGTCTGTTGATGGCACCTGCATATAATCTTCCTGTTGCAGGATCTATAGTAAGGTGATTAAATCGAAGGGCACCTTCCCTCGTTGTATTTGGATCTAGAGGATAAAATCCATATCTTTGACCATCTCCCATAGGAAACTGTGTTACAATGTGTAACGATCTATTTTCTTGCACAGGTGGAGTAGTACTAGCAGGTGTATCTATGGCTGCAGTTACCAGTACCACCAGGAACCAGGTAGCAACAGACATGGATGAAAAGGATAATCGATGAAATGGTAGTAGCAGTTTAGGAGATAACACAGTAGGCGAAATGGGAAATGATACAAATCCCAAGAATCTCATGATGTGTAGGCAATAGTTGACAAAGCACATGCGCACACGCTATGCGTGTGCGTTTGTGCATGTACAAGTCTAGGGTAGGAAGCTTAGAAAATATAATAAGGGTATTTGTCCCACTGGTAGAAGGCCAGTATCAATATAGTACTACCAATTACACATGTATCCAGGCACCGACATGATGCACATTGCCTGGCACCTCTGGAACATTTCAAAACCACAATTACAATTAGTTATTTATTCTTAAAAAAATTTCACACATCACATACATTTTTCACCAATATCTACCAATTAACCAAATAAAAAATTGTTCATAAAATAACATTGACTATATATTAAATTTTAAGAAAAAGTCTAATTTACATGAAAAAAATTAAATAATTTTAGCAAAATAAAACATTATAAGAGACAAAACGAAAATGTCGAAGAAACATCAGGATATATCATTAAGACATTTCGAACATTCATATTTTGTCAGGTTTACGTTACGTATCTAAATACACGAACATCCACGATCAAGCCATATAATGATTAAATATAATAATCGAAAAGTGAATTGTCAAAATGTAAATAATGTATCACTGACCGATTTCGATACTAAAACATTTCGACGACGATGTCAGGCTAGGGCAGATGGCTCCTCCACACTTTTTGAGTAACACCGATGCACGCACCGCCCTTCATTAGTACGAGCAGCATAGCTGCACTTGACAGTTAAGGCCAGTGTCTTTGCACAAAGGCAAGGATATTCTACTCCTTGTCAATAATCGTCTAACAAAACACAAACGTACTAAATTACTCAATACTCAACAATAAAATATTCTAGAAACTCATAAACATTCCCAGGAACACTCATAAAACACGAGAATATCCACGAGTAATTACTGAAAAAGAAAAAGAAATTACCTCCAGCATGAAAAAAGCTCGCAGCTTCGATTCGCTAGATCTGATATGATCATCAGTCAGCTCGTGTTAACTTTCCTTCTTTTTCTCTTGATTCACGAAAATTTCATATATACAACGAATTAAAATAAAAGGAAACAAGTTCGATTTATCACGTAGAGTCAACCCTTTTCATGAAAAAGCCAAAGTGTATAACACGACTACACGATGGAATGTTCGTACGCCAGAGTCGCTACGACACATCGCGGATATGCACTCACTATGTCCTTGATACAGGTCTCTGATATAGTATCCGAACGATGAAACAACGAAACGCACGGTTTAGACTTAATGGAACTCCTTATTATCTCTTGTAGTAACGCGTAAAGAGTATAAATACCGTTTCGTTACTTGATAATAACACTAAACAGAGAATCAGAATGAGCCGCCATTAAAATTCGACCGACAGCGACAGGCTGCACGAGTTTAGAGCAAGTTGGGGGCCGTGGCTACGGCATGCGCCGCCGCTTGTTCATTATCTTTCTCTCTCTGTTCCTCTCGTCAAGCTTTTCCCACGGTTCAGTGTCTTTCCTTGGCTAGTTCTATCACTCTCTTCTTCCCAACTTTCCTTTTCTTTCTTACGGTTGTGTGTGGGATACTCTATCGGACTTACAGATGCCGCGTCCTCCCGTGGCTGAAACCCTGTACTGTTTACTTTAATGGTAAAAGCTGGTAAAACTAGTGATATGCTTTCGAACCATCAACCTAGCGATGAACATTCGAATCTCGATCTCGAAACGATTCCAAGCTTTACGAGACTATGGAAATATGAATCATTTTTAACATCATTGGAACTCTTAAAAGTCTTCCACTACATCCAACTTTTATCTTGAGTCTTTAAAGATTTCGGCACGTCTTGAAAGTCTTGGCAGGTTTAAACACTAATTACTACTATTATATTACACTATACACCACTTATAATTTATAATAATGGTTTGAAAACATGAATTTGCTTAATTCTAACTAGACAGGAATAGACAAGGAGATAATTCTACATGCGGAAATAAGTCGAAAATGTAGAATAAGGTGTTTTTTTAAGGCCTCGTTTTTGAGACAATCAAATTTGAAAATTTGCCAACACTCTCAATATATACAAAAAGATAAATAACGTAAATGAACGTGTTTATGGCTTTCGTTAAAAATTTATGTCCATATACCGTTTAGATAAAAAAATATTTATATATTAAAACTGTTCGTAAAATATCAAATACTTACCAAGCCCTTAAAATTTACCAAAATTCTCAAAACTTTCAAACCTATTTTTCCGAGCATTCAACGTTTTCAAGACTTCTAAGCTCTAAAACGTATTAACAGAGATTCGAAACAATTCGAAGTGTTTCAAATCCCATCACTACATGGACTTGTGAATCAGTTCGAATATGTACATATTTAATAAAATTCAAATTACTTCAAACATGATTCGATATTTGAAGCATTTAGAAGTTTTGGAGAATCCTGAATCCTTAAAGCTTCGATAATTTTTGGTAGTTTTAATGGATCCTGAAAGTTCTGATAAATTTCAAAATTGATAAGTATTCAATGTCTTATATTTTGTATTATATTTTACCTTCAGTGGCTTGTATGTATAATATATTAACAAGATAGTTAGTATCTTATAAAAGATGTATAATTATTATGATTATTATGTAAGATATTAATGGTCTCATTAATATATAATAGCTGTAAAAATAGCTTAAATTTTCAGTCAGTTTTGAAACCTTGAAATCTTCTAAACCATTCAATATTTATCGAAACTTGCAAGATTCAAGATTTATACAATATTTCAAATGTTTTAATTATCAAATCATATTCGAAGCAATTAGTACTGAAAAACTTCGAATTGTTTTGAAATTGAGATTGATTACTACATTCCCATTGTATTAGCTCAAGAAGGCGTCCAATTCAAGACGAACCGATAGTGTTTCCTAGGCGACATACGTAAAGAACGAGAAGAACAAGGTGCTTACAATGGAATTTGACTTATAACTTTATTGGGTGGGTATAGCACTTCTCGTATTTTCTCTGTTTCCTTCCCATAGCTTTTGGTGACACCCAATTTTCCATTATACCTTGTAGCGAAAATCTTCGATGTAAGATGTTTTTACGCATTTTTTTGTTTTTGTTTTTAATCTCCTTTGTACTCACATTCTTTACATACTGCACAAATAAAAACCCTTTGTAGAATATCTCTTCATAAGTCGACTGGTTTAAGTAGTCAAGTCTAAAGTGACTCATGTGTCACAATTTATTATTGTAAATATGTTATTTACACATATAACTAAGCTTCAAACAGCTTAATAACGCTCTTCTTACTTTTCTTTTCGCATTTATGGAGAGGGTTTGGATTTTTTGGCTGTGGTATTTCTTCATTTTACATGTAACAAATACAATAGATGATAACTAATATAGCAGGTCATAATTAAGAACATGATAATCGACGTATAACGTAACTATATAAGACTGGATTCATCCTATCTGTCCCTCTGAATGTATGTATCGACCATTTTCTTAAACTCGTTATACAATATATATGTAAAGCTGTGTATATCTGTATTTTATGTCTGTATGTGTCTCTCTAATATTTACTTAAATGTTAACTTCTTACAGACCGATTACATCTTTGAAAGGAAAAATCTCTATACTTCTACATAAGCCAAACTTAGTATATACCTAAATAGACACTTTTAATATCATAGATGTTTTCTTAGATACAAATACACACTTTTTTTTAAAGTCTCATATGTTTTATGCACGAAGGCTTCCTCAAACACCATATAAAAATTATAAAACAGAAAGAATGTTTAAAATTTACCGCCTAACAAGTTATTATACATGAGTTTATAAGAGTCGGTGCTATGGCCAGCCTCCTTAGGCCTTTTATATACGACAACGTCAAAATTAAAATCTAGGCTAAACTGTCTCACCTCCTGGCATACAGGTGGATTTTTTTTTTATTTCTATTCGGAACTGTGTGTTTCACTCAGATTTAAGCAGCGTCGAACTACATTGTGTAAAATGTTTTTGATATTTATACTCCTGCTGGTCCGCTTAGTCTTTCAGCCATATTCTTTATCTAGTATTCAAGTTTTATAATTATTCAACAAGTCCATGAATATCCAGCCTCGTTCTTAATACCGCTCATCCGTAAACTAGAATTTAAGAACTAGTTACGGATGAACTGAGTTATTACAAGTACAAAAAAGGATCGTGATCTACATTGTTTCATATCATGCGACTTCTTATATGTATGTTTAATGTGCCAATATGTAAGAGCGCGTTCAAAGCGCTACGATTTATTTAGGTAAATTACGTATCTGCTTGCAAGGGTGTACTGTATTATGCATTAATAACCTTTTCACTGACGCAAAAATGTTGATAGTAATAGTTTTAGTATTAGTGGTAATTTTATCTGTGGTAGTAGTACTGATGCTGGTGATAATGGTGGGATATTGTATCGTAGACGACAAGTGAAACCACCTATCCCAATGAGGGGAAATCATTTTCATCATCTACTTTGGGTGCATTTTGACGTCCTCGAGGCGACCTCTGTTCGGATTGTGAAGCCTAGAAGTAAGAAATATATATAATTTGCATTACATCTACACACACTAAGTTTCAATCGAAAACGAATACAAATACTTACAGGACCACGTGAATCTCCATCTCTAGGAGCTCCACGATTACCAAATCCACGACCATTTGCACGTTCTCCACGACCTCGTCCTCGACCACGTCCACCAGATCCACGCCGAGAATCACTGAATTGTATGTCAATGCCCAAAAGACGCTTTTGTCTCCCTACACGTTGTGGATATTCCGCAGCAGCATCATATTCTTCTTCTTCTTCTTCTTCCTCATCTACTCCCTCCTTCTTCCTTTCCAACGCGTACATCTTCTTCCAACGAGTCAAATCTTCACCTTCTCCAGCTTTACGTAAATTGTATTGAGGCTTCACTCTGTTATTACGTAAAGCTTTCCATTCATCCAAAGTCAATTCGCGTGATTCTTCCTCGGCAGGCTTTTCTTCCACCGTGTCTGCAGTTATCTCTCCTTCTTTTGTTTCTGTGGTCGTTTGGTTAGCATCTCCATCAGGTTTTTCATTAGCCCAATCTTGATTATCTTGATTTAAACTTTCTCTGAAAATAGAATAAGGAACACAAATTATTAAAACGTGAATTTTTGTTAAATCAATTTTGTTAGAATCAATACTTACTCAATCTCATCATTATGGGTACCCCAGTTATGGCTACCAGCACCATCCTTTTTGTCTACTGGTTTAACTCCACTGCTTAAACATGCAAACAATGGATTTATTAATGTTAAATACCTATCGGGATATAATTCAACAAGAATAAATGAAAAATTATGTATACGTTTTATCGGAACCAGATTGACGATCAAATTCACGTTTTCCACGATAATCATATCCTCCACGACCGCGTGGTCCACCACGTCCACGCACCATTCCGCGCATTCCACCACGACCCCTACGCTCCCCATATTCACCACGTTGATTATCAGTGGAGTTTCGGAACTCTCGAGTTTCACGTCCCTCACTGAAGAATTAAAAAATAAAAGATTACAAAAAGAAATAAAAATATTGTCAACACTTCTTTCTTTTTCTATATTTGTATACTAACCCGGGAGGTCCTCGTCTTAGTTCTCCCTGACCACGAGGCGTTCTTTCACCATCCTCACGATTACGCCTATTGTTCCGTTCTTCTCTACTTTCTCCAGAGAATTTGACATTACGATTTCCACCACCAGTTCTTGATTGCGGTGGCTTTTTATCGCCAACTATATAAAAAAAATCATAATGTTAATAAGTAAAATGGAATTGTTACAAATAGTAAACTTATTAAAAATTAGTAATTTATATATATACTTCATATATCTACATAATAGCTTAATATAAAACAGAAGTACAACAAAATTTATATTTGTAAACAATGCATAATTACAGTTACTAATGATTTAGAATACATAAACTTTTATATTATCAAAGTAATTTCTCATAATATTAATTTTATATTTTGACATATGAGCCTCTTGCTACATGCCAAACCAAACAACTCTTGTCCATCTCTCAATTTCATTATCTAAGTAAATAATTAATGTTTAATTCTTTAAAAAGAATATAGTATAAATAATAAGAAGATAGTATAAATAGTAATAAATTCCAGGGTAAATTTTAAAAAGTAATATAGAATATATATATTATTAGTTTTCTCATTTATGGAATTGATCAATGTAGCTTCTGGATAACTTACACAGTCAAAGCAAAAACACATACATATACATATCAATATAATTTTAATATAGTATATCGATTATTTGCAGCAAAAATAATAAGAGCCTTTTATAAATCATCAAACAATAAAATATAATAGAATCTCCAATCACCTAACGCAGAAATCATTTTTCATTAAATTATATTAATATCCTGCACATATTTAACGATTGTGTAAAAATTTCGAGATAAATCACAGCAGCTTATCGTAATTATTTGTTAAATGACACGTGGGGTCACCATTGGTAAATTCTATTTTTACGATACGAGAACCTCACACTATGCGGTATAAAAAATTCTCAAAAAGTTACAAGAAACATGAACATTGGTACAATAAAATCCATACAAATTGTTCGAACTTAAAGAATAGCATTGATTGCAAGAATTAATAGAAAGAAATGATTAGCAACAGAACGAGAAAATCGTTAAGTGTGCGGCAAAATATCAAAAGCACATGGACCCACGAGGGACTAGGAGCGACGGCCATAATACCGCGCACGAGGCAAGAACGCAATGAAAAATGACTAACCTTGATCTTTCTTCAAATCTTGAACCTTGGAAGGTTGTTGTTGGGAATCCTTGATCACGCGATTTTTTTGAGTTTTATTACCGGTTCCTTTCTGTGCGTCCGGCTGCTTACTCTTATTCTCCTTCTCCGAAAGCTTCTCCTTTTTCCTAGCTTCCTTCTTTAGTTCCTCTTCTCGGAGCTTTTCGTGCGGATCTTCGTCATCACCCAACGCTAACGAGAACTTGTTGGTAACGGCAATGCTGTACATATTTTCCATGATGTCTCTTATCCTCTATTCGTCGAGGATCACGCGAAAATTTCACGGCTACTCTTGAGCCCTTGTGTAACAGAGACATCCAATATTTCAATATGGCTGAGTCGGAGAATAGTTCACCACGAGGTCTGTGCTCAGGGAGGGACCGCATAATTGTCTTGCACCCAGCGCGCCACCTCCCCACCAATATTATTTATATCGTCAATTTTATATCGTTTCAGACAGTAAATCACCCTCTAAAATTAAATTTTTAATTTTAATCCTATTGTATTGTCAAAATAACTAATATTCATCGATAAAGCAAGATAGTTTTTCGTACTGCCGTTCTCAAAGAAACCGGCATTATTTCCATGAATTACTTAACGCCAACTGAATAGATTTTCTTATCTTTTATACTACTTTATCTTATTGTCGTACAATAATATTTATACACGCTATTTTTTTATCGTATATCATATTTCATAGCGTTTAAATAAAAAATATCAACCAGTTGTATTTATGATGTTCGATACCTGATGGCTACGATTTATTTAATAATTGAAAATCTCGTATGACCGCATATTATGCAATGATATTGTTTAAAAGTTTCTCTCGAAGATCGTTTCCCCGGAGTTATTTTTCGTCCGCCGAATTACACCTTTTATGTTACCTGATTAAATTTTGTATTATTTATATACTTAACATATACGTACATATTTACGTTGTATGAGAGTCTATTATCTCTCTGCGATGTAAAAATAAACGTACTTTATTATATCTGAGGATATGTACCTTTTTGCAATTTGCTAATTAGATGAAGTATGTATATAGACATAATTATAAATACATATAGTAAATATAAAGTATATATAATGTTATTATTATTTATGTTTTGTCTTCTTTTTGTTTAAAACATATAGGATATGAATGTAATTGATAGAATTTCAACCTTAATTTAGGTGAAACATTATTATTTTGAGTATAAAATTTATTAAATCTGGAAAAACGTTAAATAAAAGAACACGATATTAAAACTATAGGTAAATCAATAGTAAGATAATTTACGATTTTCTACATGTAAGGTGGAAAATGGTATCAATAGTGTTAAGTATGTATTTCTTTTAACAACATATGACATGTTTTTTTCAATTTGCATTTCATATATAAGTACATCATAAAGTATAAACCATTTATGAAATCCTTATGCCGCATTCTTATGTAAAATAGAAGTTGTGAACATGAAAAAGTTTTAAAATCAAAGTTTCTTCAATTCAAAATACAATATTAATATATAATAATATTTTACAAATAAAAAAATTGTTTTCAATAATATTTTACTATACATAAATATATAATATATACATGTGTTCAACAAATCTTCATATAAGCAATATGTAACTATTATTTTATAACAATAAGTTTCAAATGTACAGGCGTTTAATTACAATAATATTCTTTACACACCGCCTAGAATATTATAATTTTTCTTTCATTTGTTAAATTAGCGTAAAATACTTTGTGAGATACATATTACATATTTTCTACTTCTGAAAACATTTACAATTTATTTATTTATACAAATATTTAGTACCCAAATATGTAATTCAAGTATATGTAAAAAAGAACAACAAATAATTTACCAAAATTAATCAATCCCTTATACAAGTAACAATAATAGGCTAACTTTGTATTACGCGTTTCTTCCTTCGCCACGCCTCTGATTGGTCGGCGCGTTGCTCGGAAAAGAATGCGCGCGCACGAGAATGAAGCCGCGTGTAGAAAACAGTCGGTAAGACGATGCCAACAATACAAGACGTAGTAGAAATTGCTATCCTGTTTCCCGAGCTAATCGTCAGTTTAGAAAAAGAAATTTAATTGTCTAATCGATTATAAATTAACTTTATCTTATTATTATAAACCCACTTCATACATATTTACTTATATACATATACACAAGTCGAACCGGGTATATACTACATTTTGGCGGTTCACTAGTTGCACGCGGTATACGAAAGGGTGGCAGAAAGAAAGAGAGAGAAAGAGAGTAGGTGGTTGTACTAACACGAACTTTTTAAGGTGGCGGGCGAGAGTGAGGTGAAAAACGTGAAATGGAATTGCACACGCCGAAGCGTGAGATGCGTCTATTGACAGAAGCGTTGCCGTGCAGTCCGCCAATGTGCGATAGCATGCTTTATCCGTGGAACTGGGGCGACGAGGCGAGAAACGTGAATCTTAGTCCGGGTAGCTCGTGCTCGTCGCCGGAATACAGGGAGCATAGTGTGGTGGCCACGCGAAACGGGCCTCGGTCACGTTCAGGAGGCTCGGAAAGTCATCGTCGTGGTCGACCAAGAGCCGATGCTCTTTCCAATCTTATGATGCAAGGAAGCACCTCACCGAGCAGTATAAAATGTAGTTATTGTAACCGTGTATTCCCTAGAGAAAAAAGCCTCCAAGCACATTTGCGTACTCACACAGGTATCCATTATTTATTATTTTTAGCGTTAATCTGATCGTTTTTCCATGTTTTATAGAGAATAGAAGCGATTTCGATGGAAGTTTCTGTGAAAAAAAGTTATCACACGGCCCGTTAATAGATTGTACAGCCATATGATTTTAACGGTTTGGCCAACTCGGTGCGGTCACGCGTCCCGCCAATCGCCATCATACGTACTTTAAATAATTAAATGACTTATTTGTAGAAACAGCCTGGCGTGAATGAATCGATTTCGTTGAATATGAAATTTTTGTAGTATTTCTTGCATCGAACAATAAAAAATTATTTATAATAGAGGGAAAAAAATATCTTTTTATAAATTTCGAAATATTCTTTGTTTAAAGGAAAGAAAAATGATTTGTGGCTTTCCTACCTAAATTGCTTTACTGCATGGAAAGTTATTTAAATTCTTTCTTTATTTATTTATTTAATTTATTTATTTTATAAAAATAGTTCGTTAGAGAGCATATGTATTTCTTTTAGGAACTTTAATTTGCACTTTTTTAATCAATCTTTTTATTAATTATTATTTATAAATTGTCATTAAAAAAGACGTTAATATTTTATATATTAAAAATTTAATTTAGTGATTTTTGTATGTACCAACACATTTGTAGATATTCTTTTATTTTCGAGGATGAATTTTTGTTACAAATGAATAATTATTATTTTAGGGGAACGTCCATATCCATGTGATTATCCTGGATGTACAAAAGCCTTTACGCAATCAGGGCAATTAAAGACCCACCAACGACTGCACACAGGAGAGAAACCTTTTTTATGTACAGAACCTGGCTGTGAAATGAGATTTACGCATGCCAATAGGCATTGTCCAGATCATCCATATGCTACTCTCACACGATCTGATGATTTTGTATTAAAACCAGTATCAGAGAATACTGAATTACCTCATGATGTTACTAGATGGCTAGAACGTTACAAAATGTCCAGGGAAAGGGAGGATAGAACACCTACAGGAAAGAATGAACGTAAGAAAAAGACATGGAAGAGTAGTTCAGAAAATCACAAAAGGGTTAAGTCTAGAAAAGGTCTGATGATGGATGCAACAGGAGAGCAAGAAAATCTAGATTGCAAGCAATCTAATCAAAGATTGTATTGTGGAGAGAGTCAAGACAGTCAAGAAGAAAGTCAAGATGAAGATCCAGCAGTATTACAAACATCTGAAGATGAAGAAATATCAACAAAGTTAGCAATTACTCCCTTAAGAAGACCATTAGATAGACTGCAGCCAAAGAAAAGATGGTTACGCGAAGCTTGTTTGGAACAGCAACTAGCAAAACCTTTAAATTGGGACACTAAACCTATCAATGTACCTATAACTACTTCATTTAAAATTAATGGTAACCAAATGCAGTGGAGCTCACCTGTTGATAATTCATCTGCCTTGTTAGATAATTCATGTTTAAATGCATGTAAGGAAATTGAACTTGCAAAGTCAGAAGTAGATTCTCCTTATACATCTACACAAATATCTTGGGATAGAGCTACTGAAAATGAATCTCTAGAACCATCCGTAAAAGAAGAACCAAAATATGTATTTGAAACATCAAATACATTATCTCAAAACATTTGGAATTCTTCACAGCATCATATGAACAATTTTTCGAATAACACGAACCAAATGAAAACCAATATTAACCACTCTATTTCTAAGTTTGAACCTCCCAAAAGTCCGAATCATACGTATTGGGACAGTAATTTAAGAAACGAAACGACTGAATCTCCAATAAATCAGTCTAACGTGAAAATTCGGGATTTTGCTCAAAAAGATATTTCCAGACAAAATACGTTTATGAATTCTCATATTAGCGAAAATGTAACGAGACCAACTGTGTTAATGTTGGCTGGAAGTTTCAATAATAATAACAACAATAATAACAATAACAATAATAAAGATGCAATTTCAAAAGTACCACCAATTGAATCTGAAACAGGATTAAAAGTAGTTGTTCTTAAACAGGAGGATAATATTATCAAGTTACCAATTCCAGAAGATAGCCAGAAATGGCTAGGAGCTTTAGCTTTGATGGAATTAGCTAAAAATCAAGAAGAGATAGGGAGAGGTGTGAGTTTTAAACAGAACAGAAATGAATTCTCTGAGTTGAATTATACCCATTTATAGACTGTGATTATTGGCTATTGTAGTTTCATATTATTTTTGTATGGCAGAAAAAAATAAAAATGCATTTATTGCCATAATGTTGCATTTTTGAACGTGTTAATAAGAAATTCTAATCTGTCTTTCTTGTTACACAATCAAGTAGCATCTTTTATAATTTTCTTTTGATATTTTTCTAATTACGTTATAATGTTACAGTTTATGTTGGCCATTTATTTGCATTTTACTTTAAAACTATATGTTATGACTTTGCCATTATTAATATTCCAAATAGTTAAAATATTTGAGGTTTTTCTCTTTCTGTTTTTCCCGTTTTCTTGAAAAAAATAAATTAATGTGTACAAAAAATATATTATGTTTGTAACTTTGTTAAGATTTAAATGTGTATTCACATGAAATTTAAAAATTTGCAACATATCTTTATTTTGAGGAAATAAAGCCATAACAGTTTTCTTTTATAAAGGTACTCATTATCAGTTTCATGTATTTGTATACACTGTTATAAAAGTAAACACTTTTTGCAAACGATTTTCTCGCAACATATGCAAGCAATGAGAGTATATTACTGTAACATTAAATTATATAAAAGTATTCTTTCTTTTAAAACTTTTGTTGCTCCAGTGAAAGAAAGAAACAAAATTGTTATATTTTGCGAAAAGTTAAACATACTGTGCATATGCAATGTAACTTATAAATTTTATTTGTGCTTTGTGATTATATAGTGATATGAATATATTCTTATATACTTTTGATTTCGAACGTATATGAAACAGAACATAAAAAGATTTGTAAATGAAAAAATTCATTAACTTAATTATTCACTCGATTTGACAAAAATTTTAAGTGTTATTTTCTTTTCATTGATTATACTTGCATATTCATTCTAAAAAATGTATGTAATAACTGTTAACTTTGCCGCTGTTTGATCGTTTTTATTCATACTTTATATCACTTAAAACAGTAATTCATGTGAATAGTTTTCAATGTTTGACTTATTATTTTATAAAATTATAAAATGTTACGTTTTCCTTTTAGGTAATAATGCAACAATTTATTTATTATTATCGGCCATACCATATAACGATACAAAAATTTGTGTGATACTTAGAATATTAAAAAAATTTGCAGAGGAAAATTTTTTGTCGAAAATATTGGATGAAGTTTGTAAAGTATTTAATTGGAATAAATATAATTATTATTTATAAGATGTTATAAAGGAAAAGTAATGGGTAGTGATAAGGTAAACAAATCTTTCATTTGTAATATCATTAAGTAATTTTAACTCCTACTATTTTTTACTAGATGTGTACATATGTGAAATATTTTAATAAATATTTTTAAAAATTTTACGAAATATATTTAATTACTTCATAACACCAGTACATAAAATACATATAATGTGATTAAGAAAAACTTTTTAATTATATCTGGTATTTTTTTCATTATAAATTAACTTTAATACTTAATAAAAAATACATACATAATACCAGTCTCTTAATGATTCAACTTTTTAATATTTAATATGCAATATTGGTAGTGTTGTATCAGATTATTATAATATCATTATTTTTCTTTTGATTTTTTAGTTCTTACATTATGTGATTCTTTATTTAGAACATTGTGTTCCATACATCTTCTTGTAATTTTTAATCTAGTATTTTCACTTCCACGTGTGAGTGTTTTTTTCAAATTATCTAAATTATTTTGGTCCAGGTTTTCTGTATTTTCTTCGTTACTTCTATTCTGTTTTTGATACAATAAAGTATCTCTTTTCATAAAAGATATAGATCCTTCATGAAATTCAGACGTTGCACTCTCTTTGTTCATTGGATTCAAATTATCTTCTGTTTTGTTGATAGAAAAATCCTTAAATAGTGCGATCACTTCATTAATCTTACTACAGTCATTCGAAGTTGCTTTCTTTGAATTTCGTGTTTTTCTAGAATTTTTTTGCAAAATTGTATTCGCTTTAAAGTTTTCAACTGTTTTAATTAATTTCTGAACATTTTCGCTTGTTGCAAGCTCGTCTACATTATCTATTGTTTCATTCAAATGTTCTGATATTTCTGGTGCTAATAGCTCGATCTTTTTAATTACATCTTTTATTGAAACGTTCGAATTGTGTTGCTTTGTGTCAATCAATTTCTGCAACGACAAACTCCTTTTGAATTGATTTGTTTCCTGTTCGGATTGATTAACAGTTTCAGAGTATTCTTCATCGAAAATTTTTCGTCTCGTTAATCTACTATGCGATCTTGTCTTTTTGTATCTGGATGGTGGTGAAGAAGTATCTTCATCGTCACTGAAGTTCATACTAACTTTGGTTAACTTTAAAAGAGGAGGAGTTCGATTACGCCGAAGAGTAATAGGTTTCTTCACTCGAGTATTATTAATAATTGGTGTTATACAAATACTTCCTTCAATGCTCGACTTTTGCACGTATTTACTTATGTCGATATCAGAAGCATCTGGAACTGTGAATTCTGTAAAAAATTAAATATAGTTTTATGTTTCAACTTACATTGTATTTATACATACATAAATACTTACTAGAGTAATCAGAAGGATTAAATATATTTTGAAAACGATAATCAAGCATCAGTTCTTCAACAATCATGTATATTGGATGTCCTTTCAATTTGCACACATTGCATATTCGAATCAGTAAAGAGATGATATTCATTATTTTCTCTTGTTTTGTATTCGAAAAATTTCTCAGGAAATAAGAGAAGTTTATTAATAATAATACATAATCTATACTGTAAAAACGTTCTTGCCAAGGAAGACATTCATTACTACATGATAATATGTATCTTTTTGTTTTTATCAAGTTTTCCTTTATTTTAAATGCACCATGGAAATGTTGTAACGAAGCTGTGGTATTTTTCTGTAATGCATATAATTGTGCTCTAATATGAGTACTTGTAAATACCAAATAATGATATGATGTATTTTGGCAAACATAACAATTACAATCTTTATGACACATAAATTCAGGTAAATCAAACACTTTATTTCGGAGAACTGGTGAGGTACTATTCTCAGGAAGATCTCTAATAGGATCTATAGTTCGAGTTGGCGTTATTAAAACATTTCCTCTATTCATTTTCGCAAGATTACTGTTCATGGATAATTTAAATGTTTCAATATTTAGAATATGTTCCAATCCTTGAAGTTTTACTTCACAATCGTTTAATTGTGTACGTGATAAGTCGATGTAACAGAGGGATTTTAAAATTTCCGCAACTCTTATGGTTGCCCCCAATATTTGTGCTGTTTTTAATCGCCTTACTAAATGAGCGCTAATTTCTTGGAAAGATAATAAACAGTTCATTCGTAAGGACAAATTAACAGTGGCAGAGAATAGTATGTCGAATCCAAACAGATACTTATGTTGAGGTTTCCCTAAAAAAAGTATTGGAATATAATATTACAAGTTACGAAGATAAAAAGTGCGTTTATACACAAAAATTTTACATTTTCTTTCAGAAAGTTCCTCGTTTAAGTTAACCAGAGAATACAAAGTTTCAACAATATATCGAGTGTACTCTTCGTGTTTGATATTTTCTTTGTATAAATAGCAATTGTATAAAATTCTATCGAGGCTGTATAGGTATACAGCTATATTTTTGAAGAAAGAAATTCCTGGTAGTTTTCTGGACTCATCAAGTAATTTTCTAGCTTCATCATGCTAAGAATAAAATATATGAAATAGTTATAATGTTTTTAATAATTCATAGATAATAAACTTACCATGTTACATTCAAAGTAAAAATCTGATAAGCTTATCCAAAAAATAGCGATCGCGTAAATTATATCTTCATCATTATTATCTTTCAATTTGATGACAAGCTCTTTAGCAGTATTAATCCATTCATAATTAATATACCTCAAAGATATGCAACGTCCAATAACTAAGAAGTTAATAATATTCTAATTAATATTATAATTTCCATATGTTTTAAAAAAAGAAAGTTTAATATTTATGTACCATAAATAATTGTAGAATTATCTTGTAATTCAAATGCTAATGCATATGCAAGTTTCCATATATTAATTTCACATTCTTCGTACCTGTATAAATGAGCATATTCACCTGCTATGACTAATGTACGTAAAGTTATCAATGGTTCGTATCCCTTTGCAACTTCCTTCTGTTAATATAAATATACATAAATATTTAAGAATTAATTTTAAGTAAAAATATAATGGAAGATGCAACGATAATCAAACTTACGAGATTTTGTTTTAAACATCTCTCCCACTTTTTTATTGGTACCTGTAAGTATGTCATAAGTCTAGAGTCTTCCTTGATATTTATCAAGCTATAAGCTGGTATTACGTTACGAGATTCATTTTCTCCAATTTCGTTTATTTTTGGAGCATACAATGTGAATTTCGTATTTTCGATTTCGATCTGAGTCCTTTTGCTCACAGCACGCAATTGTGTTACAAAGATGTAAAATTCTAAATTGGCTTGTAAACACAAAACAGAGTAATCCACCTGAATTTCTTTCAAGTTTGAGATAGCTTGCTTAATACATTCTAACATATCTTCATTGTTATCGAAATTTAATGAATGACATACTAACATTTGGACCATGTAAGCGTATTGTATTGGGTTTACTTTTAAAGTTTCCACTTCGCTAAGAACTTTCTGAATTGCAACAGATAGATTAACTTTTGCTTCTTGTAAACCTTTCACCTCCTTTAAACATAATTCTACAAGATCGTATTTTGATAATTCGACAGTTAATCCTAATTCTTCTATCTTTGATTTATCCTTCTTCAAGCAAGCTAGCATGGTCATTTCCATAATTTTCTTGGAAGTTACAGACTTAAGTTTTATATTTGTCCACATGCGAAATGCTTTTGAATCTGGATCATTGTAGTTCAATAGCGCATTTAATGCAGTTGCAGTCATTGCTTCTCTGTACATGCCATGATTGTAATGAAGACTACTTATTTTATGTAATATGAAAGCAATGGGCTTCTGAAGATTGATATGCCGCGATTTCGATTCAATTCCATCAAACCGTATAATAGAAGTAAATAACAAAGAAAATAAAAATATGCTTTCTTCATAAAAGCAACCAGATATTATGCCTAAGTTATAAATCAAGGCGCTAGAGATGGACCATAAATGTGTCCACAATTTGCATTTACATTCTTTCATTTCATAGATAAATGCTATATTTTGCTCCAAAAACCTTCTAGCTATTACACAAATATCTTTTGATAAATCGTTTGTAGAAAATTTGCTAATTAAATTGATACATCTGGTCTTTATAGCTACTGCATTATATATATCTTTTCTGACCATACAATTTTCACTTTGGCAAGATTTACATTTGTCTGATGTCTGTTTGATAAAACATATACTCATAGATCCAACTAGATTCATTATTTCCAATAATAAGTCATTTTTTATATACACTTTCTTCTCACTTTTTATACATGTTTCCCAATATATAAACAATGGTTCTAAAATATGGACAATATTGAATGTAGCCCATTTAATAGATCCTGTATATCCATAGCTTTTTGTAAGTCTTTCATAACTATTGCCCAACTTTTGAATCGTTTTAACATCATTTTCTATTAAATATTCAACTGGCTTTAAAAGTATAAGGCATATAGACTCAAACAATAGGAAACATTGGTAACATTCTTCATCCTCAACTAAAATTTTCTTAAAATAATTGCTCATAGTATTTAAAGTTTTGGTTGGTGACTTAAGGCACTTTTCATTAATATTTTCACATATAATTCTACTTGTTATATGAAGCATATGACGACATATGACATGCTTTTCTTCAATGTTAAATAATAATTTCGTCTGGATTAAGTAATCAGTGGTAAATGTAGAAAAATCAGATAAACATTTATTTGTTTCTGAATTCATGACTATAATTTTATCCAAATATGAACTAATCTTTGAAAGTAATTGCTTTGTGGAATTTTGATATGCAATCTGTATCATTTCTAATTCATATTTTATAATATCTTTTAATTGTAGATTATCTTTGGAACCTGATGGATCTTTTTGTAGAATAAGAAATTTATTATTAACTGCATTATGCCACAAATAAGCTATTTTTACTAACATATCACTCACATTGTCGTTAGAACAATTAGAACATAACTTCTCTGCTTTTAAATAAACACATACATTGTATGCTTCATCAAACATATACATTGCTAACAAGCAACGAATGATATGAAATAAACTACAAACAAATTTATTATTATTTAATACATTGGTTAAAACTGAACACAGAGCACAAGTTAATTTATAGATCTCTTTTCCCATGGCATAATTTTCTCTATTGCATTTATCTGCAGTGTGCGAAAGATACAATAACAGTTTAAAAATATACCTGTTAATGTCTTCATTTTGTTTGGGTATGATTGTCTAAAAATATAAATATTAAATTTAATACGAAAATAGACGCAAAAAGGTACAATTATTATTTTATTTTATTATTATTTATTATTATTGTATATACTATATATAATTTATTATCATTACAAAAATTACAAACCTGAATATCTTCTATTATACCGTTTAATTCTCCCGTTTGAATTAACTCAATCCATCTTTTCATTTTTCCATCCATGTTATTTATTTTTGTAATAAATATCTGATATTTCAACGAATTGTATACTCTATATTTATAAACCGGTCATGAATTCACAAAGGTTGCAGATCATTTCACATTTACGCGGTGCAAATGTGACATGAAATAAATATGTATCAGTACGTATAATCTACATTCAAATAGTGTATCAAGATTTCTAATGCATATTATGATCATGATTGCTATTTGATTTGTTTAGCTTTACATTTTCCCTCTGTCTCTACTAACTCGACTTGTTAGAGGACCGTGATACATAGAATAAGTATAGTTCCGTATCTATGTTATGTTTGTTCTCTTATACTCTGCTTCTTCAAGCATAAGAGATACACTTTAACCTAACCTTAATTGATAGGAAAGTGTCTGAAAGCATATTGTTTAAAAGATTACGTTAGTATTAATTTTCAATTAAAAATGAATTCAAGAACTCAAACTAGAAGAATTCCCGAGGTAGAGCCTCGAATAGATTATGTGCAATGCGACGGGTTAGTAGTCATGAAAATGGTAAAGCATTGTCACGAAGAATCGATGAGTAACATGGATGTAGCTCAAGGTGCTCTGCTTGGTTTAGTTGTTCAAAATCGTCTCGAGATTACCAATTGTTTCCCTTTTCCCAAAAACGATGAGATTATGGACGAAGAAGAATATCAACTTGCTATGATGCGTCGTCTTCGATGGTAAATAATATTTATTACTATCGAGTTTATTAATGTATAACAGTATAAATAAGCAAAAATCTCCTTTTTTTCAGGGTAAATGTTGATCATTTCCATGTTGGATGGTATCAGAGCGCAGACGTTGGCAATTTCTTAAACGTATCTCTATTAGAATCACAATATCATTATCAAACATCCATCGAAGAATCGGTGGTGCTTATATATGATACAGCCAAGTCAGCCAGAGGTTTTTTAACTTTAAAAGCATACAGGCTTACTCCCCAAGCTATACAAATGTACAAGGAAGGTGAATTTACACCAGAAGCATTACGTACTTTGAAGATTGGATACGAAAATTTATTCATTGAGATCCCAGTTGTGATAAAGAACAGTAATTTGACTAATATAATGATGTCTGAACTAGAGGAAATGATTCCTGAGGAAGAAGGTACTAAGTATTTAGATCTCGGAACAGCCACAGTCTTGGAAAATCAGTTACGTTGTTTGATGGATCGTGTGGATGAATTAAATCAAGAAGCTATGAAGTTCAATAGATATCAGCAGCTAGTTGTTCGTCAACAGCAAGAGAAGAACAGACTTTTGGCTAAGAGAGCTCAAGAGAATGCTGCTAGAGCTGCTAAAGATGAGCCTCCATTACCAGATGATGATATCAACAAATTAATGAGACCTTTACCTGTTCCTCCTAGACTGAATCCAATGATCGTTGCTGGACAGATTAATACATATAGTGAACACATTTCTCAGTTCTGTGCTCAAAGTTTAGCAAAATTATACATTACTCAAAGTCTACAGAATGCCAAGGAATCGAAATCCTCCCATTAAGATAATCTTAAATGTAACTACAAAATTTCGAACATTAAACATAAAGAAATAATATTCAAAATAATAAAATTTTCTAAGAAAGTGTATGCATTTATATTTTATTTTTGTTGTTCTATCTTTTTATTAATCATATGTATTTGAAAACTTATTTCAAAGTTCAAGGAAAGCAAAGGAGGAAAAAATTGGAAGAATTCATATTTTTATTCATATAATGATCATTTTAAACATTATTTTCATTGGCCATTTATTAGATATTTAATATATAAAAAACTCATATAAGAAATTGATAATTAAAATTTACGTTGATGTAAAAGAATTTTATTTTCTTTGTGCGTTACATAAGATGCGTAATTTCTCTTTTTAATTCTTCATTCGCAACTGTATAAATGGTTCGTTCAAGTGTACACACCCAGACAAAAGTTCAATAAGCGACATAAGAGTTACTTGTTACTTCATAGAGGCGGATCCGAAATCAGTAGCGGCTCGTAATTTTATACGCCCCGTGTTTCACGGTTTCTAACCTCTAATCACAAAATACTTTCTTCCGTTTTTTTTTCTATTCATCAAATTACATTTCATGGGCCTGTCTATTCCTATCATCTAGAATTTCCTTCCGATTTTCGATATGGATGTGATTTACATATAAGAAATACACCATTCTCCGAAGTCATGAAAGCGTATTATGCTTCGCGAACAGTAGTGGTGTACAGTCGTTTAAATTTTCCATTTATGTGGCACAGAATCGCACACACATTAAAGCACAAATACGTAAATGTCAGTCATACGGGTAAGCAGATCGGTGTAGGTATGTGACCGGGTGCAATCAAACAATTTGAAATAAGGAGACGAAAAGTTGCCGCACCAGTTGTTGCAATTCGAAATTACTATTAGTACATGTACTTACAATGGAGGGCCACCAGGTGTGTAAAACCTGTTAAGAATACAAAAGCGATTGATATATCACTATTTAGTGTTAGATCAGTTTTATGCATTATGACTCATTCTTTTATGCGAACTTTTCAAGATAACTTTCTTCACTTTCGAATGTATTTTCATTGTATTAACGTTAAATGTTTGTTTTTCCAGGTAAGGGCATTATATGACTTCACTGGAGAGCCAGGAACAGCAGAGTTGTCTATCACAGCAGGAGAAATGTTGACTGTTATGAGGGATAATGTGGGTGATGGATGGTGTGAAGGTTTTAATCAGAGTGGAAAGTCTGGATTGTTTCCAGCGGCATATGTTCAAATTGTTGACACTTCAGCATCTGCTCCAAGTATACTTAAATTGTTTCATTACATATGAACAAATTTTTAAAATTGCAGAAGTACTAATTTGAAAGATTGTTATATTCAAATTTTCTTGTGCATTAGATGCAATGACATCATCCCAACAAAGTTCAGGGGATTATTGGGATGATGAATGGGATGACGATTCAGAAGTTGGACAAACGCAAGCGTATGTTCCTCAGCAGCAACAACAACATATGATGCAATTGCAACAGCACAATAGTGTTGATTATGGAGATTCAGTTTCTATGCAAACTATTCATTCTGTGATACCTGAAAGGCCTATACCCAACATACCAAAGAAAAATAATAAATTTTCTACATTAATAAAGTCTGGAGAAGATAGTTATTTATTAGGGATGAGAGTAGCAAATGTTCCTGAAAATGAGAAAATATATATTGAGGAAATTGAAGGTGGACGTTTTAGGTGGAGTTCAAGAGGGGAATCCTACAACTGTGTAGTTACATCTCCTAAGAAAGAATCTAAACTGAAGGGTCTTAAAAGTTTCATAGTTTATCAACTTACACCAACGGTATTTAATTTTTGTATCCTTATATCCTTGTAACAATAAATCACAGAATTATCATTGATTCTTTGTTATAGTTCAACAATATTCAAGTTTCAAGAAGATACAAACACTTTGATTGGCTACACGAACGTTTGGAAGAAAAATATTGTTTTATTCCCATTCCACCATTGCCAGATAAACAAATATCAGGGAGATATGAAGAACAATTTATCGAACATCGACGCACACAATTACAAGAATTCGTTGATTACGTTTGTAGACATCCTGTACTAGCACGTAGTCGCGTATGGGAACATTTTATAACTTGTACAGATGAGAAAAGGTGGAAGGCCGGCAAGAGACAGGCTGAGAAAGATGAATTATTAGGCGTAAATTACTTTAATGCTGTGCAATGTCCTGAAACAACTTTGGATGTTATAAAAGTGGAAATTCAAACGGATGCTTTCAGTAGATTTATAAGCGGATTGGATCCGGTTGTTAAAAATTTTATGGCTATGGCTGTTGATCAAACAAAGAAAAGCCTTCTTTATAAGAGAGAATTTCAAAAAATTGGTCAAAGTTTTAGTGCATTAAGTCATGCTTTAGAAGGCGACGATAGTAGTCGAGGAAGATTGACCTACGCGTTAAAAATAACGGGAGATGCTTATAACGATATCGGCAAGTTATACGAAGAACAGCCTAAGTTTGATTGGGAACCTTTGTCTGATAAATTTCATATTTATAGAGGAATCATCAGTAGTTTTCCAGATGTAATTAGCATACACAAGGTAACTGATAAGAAAGATTTTATTCTTTAAGGTATAGTCTTATGAAGAAATTTTGGTATTATTAATTTGCTTTATTCTTTTCCTTTAACTTGTTTAGACTGCTGTACAAAAACGTAAAGATTACGAAAGGTTAGTAAGTGAACATAAAATGGAGCCGCAACAATTGCGAGATTTATCTCATCGAACCGATGTAATAGCACGAGCTCTTCTCGCCGAAGAAACGCATTTTCAAACAGAACAAGAAATACATTTAACTCAAGCAATGAAAACGCATCTCACGGAGCAAATTAAGTTTTATCAAAAGATTGTAGATAAATTACGGGAAGCGTTAAATGCATACGAAGGCTAAAATATGTGTATTTAATATAATGTAAGGTTGCTTCGTTTATAATATCATTTGGTATAATACATAACATTAAAAGTGTTCATTTAGTTCAAAATGTATGAACTATATGAAATTCCATACACTTTATGTTGAATTATTGATAAGCGTTGATTACAGAAAAGTTATACAAATTACACATAAGGGGCCAACAGTTTATTTTCAGATGTTACTACCAAAAACTTAACGTATATAGGAATGTGCAAGTATATTTTCTATTTATAGTATTTTTTCACACTTATTTCAGTTGTATAACTAAGTTGATCGAAATAATCAATTAAACAGAAATCATATTAATCTATATTAAAGTAGAAATAAAATGCGATTTCCAGGAAGAAAGAAGCATCAACTAAACGGTATTATTAACGATGCCTAGTAATATATTGAATGTCAATATTAATGTTAATCTCTCGTGGCTGCTACTTCGGAAATTTATAGAATCATTCATTGTGTAATTTATTATTCTTTACGTATTTCAACTATGAATATTAATTTAATTTTCAATTTTTTTACTAAGTACAGTTATATAGCTATATATATATCATTTGTATGTTTCATTACATAGTATTAACAACTACTTGAAATTTAAGCCAAACTTTAAACATATTATATCGAAATCAATGTGTAGTAGGAACATCATAGCAAACTACAGTCTAACACAAAAGTTTACATTACATTTTATAATAAATGTAAAGTTTATTATTTTTTATCACCACAGTTAACAAATATTAATATTATTTGTTAATTATATAATTGTATATTACTGTATAATAAATAAACTTTACAAACACATTGCCATGAATTTAAGGAATAGTAAAGATTTATACTATTATAAATAAAAATTAAGTAAGATGTAAGTAGTTGTAAAAAGATCAATTTATATGGTGTAATGTAAACTTCTTTTGTCAAGTTATTGAATGCATTTATTTATTACACTATTCTTGTACTCGAACTAATTAATTTTTTCATATTCCATAAAAAAAAACATCGTTTTACATGATTCATGGATTATCAGTCCACAACTTTGTATTTCATGAAGGCAGCCACTGTATGTCGATAAATCATTAATATAAAATGTAATAATCATGTAAATTTCTTATTTTGTCTATATAATATGCAAACTGAAACTGCTACACATTTATCAGTTAACAAATTATAAAATAAAGCATATCATTGTTAATGTATTTAAAATAATTTGTATAAAAAAATAGCCTAATTTTAAACACAAACACACGCAATTCTGTAAATGTTATTATATGGTTATTATTATTGTTATCATTTGCATCGTCCATATTTTTATTATATTTGCATTCGTTTTCATATCCGAAAGGAAAACTTTTATTAAATGTGCATTAAATTAAAGTGCGATTAATTTACTTATTTTGTAGTTTATAAGCGTTCCGATATTTCTGTTTTATTTTTAATTAACAATCTTACAACTCAGGATGACTATAGAAAAGAATGATTACATTAATGCGATACTCAAACAAGCTAAGACAACTAAATATATATATATTATATAAATATATATATATATTTTATATATATATATATATCAGTATGTGTATATATATACATATTTTTTTATTCATCAACATTCCATGAAATAGTAGTATCGAACATCCGTTTTGTAGCACCACAATTAAGATCTTATTAATTTCGAAATACTTATCCGCTTTCTATAGTCCTCGAACTTATAAACCAGTTTTTTCTATTTTTGAACGAAAAAAATTAGTCTGTCTGATGAAGCAATATATTATTAAAAATTTAATCGATCTTATTTTCGAAAATATCGGCTATTCGAATATAATATGTAATTTACAAAAATTTGATATTTTACATGCCTCAAAAAATTAGCGATTTCAACAGCTCTTTTTGTATGTGTGGAATACATTGGCACTGTAAATTAGTTTAATAGATTCTGATTTGCTAAAATTTTCTGCGTAGAGTTGATAAATTTGTATCATTAAATTTTTTTCTAACGGCTCTGATCCTCTGTATCAAGTACAATTAACAATGAAACGTCTGATAATAATCATTCTCACATGCACAAATTGTAAGCATAACAATTGCAAGGCTTGTGCAATGAGAAAAAGTTACAATAGGAAGAAGTTATTCTTGTAATCGGTCGGTACATATAGGAGCTCAATTACGCTTAATTTATAGGCAACAGTTAAAACATTTTAGACAACATTTCTCCCTCCCTCTCGCTCTCTTTCTTTCTTTCACTCTCTTCCTCGTTCGCTCCATACACACTCTTATCAGTCTGACGTTATTTTTTTTCTCATCGAATAAAACTGCAGTAACAAGTTGTTGTTTTCATTGCTATTTAAAATCAGCTTATTTTTATAATCACATTTTGCAATATTCCTGCCGATATGTTTATTCATGTGGCACGGTTTTATCGTTTTCTTCTCTTTTTTTATAATTCGTTTCTAAATACAAGCTAAGCTCCTTTTCTTTTATTTCCTTCTAGAATTTTTAAGTTACAAGCTCATATGCACAATATATTTAGCGTAAAAAAATGTTTATTAACGAACCTTTCTTATTAGATGACACGATGCTGGTTATAAAAAAATTACAATAAAATTACGTAATTTTATTAAATATCTGAATTCAAATATTTTTTTGTGAGATATTATAATGCAAATAAATATTTAGATTAGGATATAGAAATAGAAATCTATTTTCTAAATAAAAGATAAATGATATCTGATTCTAATCATCGAGTAACATATTTTTGAATTTATTTATCTGACATTCCATCATCGTGTCATCCAAGGCACTTTAGAATGGTGCGTTATTTTTTGCGCAATGAAAGACCTGTTTATCAATTGAAATTTTTGATACTACAATGTTTCGACAAGAAACAAAATGATGATCATTGTATGTATCTTAACTTCCATCATATACGTCGTGTTCTAAATCAATTTATATGTAGTTTGTTTAATTTTATTAGAACAATGTCTATCTTATAATTAATATAATTATTATCGATTTCAAAATTATTATGTAGCGTTAACACGAATCCCTTTTTTATATAGTTATGAATTACACGAATAGTGCCCGGTACACGGACGGATGTCTAATATGAGAGTTCAGAGTGATTATTATATTTATTGTTTAAAGATAAAGAGATAGCAATTTATGACAAAAGGAGTGCCCGCTCGATAAACAGCAATAATTTTCTCTATCATAGTATGTATGTAATATATATATGATCCTTCTAGATTTCATTGAGTACAATTTAGATTTATTTCAAAAGGACACTGAAAAAACATAGAATTTTGTCGATACAATTTTCCGCATATTAATACATAATGTATTTTTCCCATCTATATAATAAAACGTGGAATTTGATCATCATCATCGTGAAAAATTAATATGTGATACATTTCCAATTGAGAGAAATTTTATATCCTATTTCAATGAAAATTCTCAATATTTATTAGTATTAATATCTTTATATCGATATACCATTGAGTAAGAGACCACAGTAACATCATTATCACAAGATTACGATATATACGGTATTGCACTTATCTGCAATTATTTGTAAAAAAATAAAGAAATACCACCAAATACTAAAAGTATTTCCGAACATTTCGTTGAAGTACCTGTTGTAATTCAAATACTGAGTACTGTATATGATTCACTGATTCTTCACATTATAAAAAGATACAAATATAAATAGCTAGATTATATTTCAATTCTTTCTTTTGGAACTTATGCAATGATATATAATCGCTGTAATCTACAACAAAATATTAAATACAAAAATATTTGTATTGAACTATTCATAGCACATTGAAAGTACTTACACATTTACATCAAGGAACGTAACATATAAAAATAATATGTACATTCTTTTATAACACAGCAAAATATATAAATCGTTAGCTCTTATCTAATTAGATTTGTGCTTTCTACTTTCTCCGAAGATGAGCCAATTTGATTCTATGCATTATTTGAAGAACAATAACGATTAATACTTTTTTAATAGAATAAAAATACAATAAAAACAATTAGATCAGAAGAAATTGCAAAGCGTATAAAAATATAATTGTCTTTAAAAAATATTATAAAAAAGTGAAAAATTCGACATTATATAATATGCTTTTTATATTTGCATCTTGCAAAGAGATAATTGGGGAATCGTGTATGAATTATGTACATTTTCCATTAAATTTCAGTGCAACATATCGATAAAAATATCAGTAGAGCAATATACACGTATGTATATACATATTAAATCTAATTAGTAGATCTCTGTTTTGCAGTTCTTAAAATGTACTAATATCACTATGTAACAGAACAAGTATCTGTGTACACAATGTACATATCTTGCAATACAGTGTACTGTACATGACTCGTATATAAATGTTTACATTTGTCATAAAATAAAACATGTATAGTAATCATTGAGGGAAATATAAAAACAAATATTGACAAAAATCAGATCTCATACAGTCTCACAACACGATTCCATATGGCAAGAATTCTTTTCTTCTCCTCATTCGGAGTGATCTGTCTTACAAAAAACTTACTTAATTTGTCTTTTGTTTCGTGCTTCTTGAAAAAACGCTGTTTCAAAAGATATATTCGGCCATATCATTCATTCGAATAAGTACCGGGTAAAAAGCTGCGTATCGGTTTTTATGGAATTTAAAACATATTTAGCCAGAATATAGTAAGATGTTCACATAGCAAAAAATCATCTAAACAACTACTATTCATTACACCAAACCTTATAAAAGATAAAAACTTGTCGTTGTACTGTTCACATAGTTTCTTTTTTTTTCTTTCTTTATACATTTAGCAGATTTGATCGAGCAAGATCTTTCTTGCGTTACAAGATTTCACAATTAGCATTAAGTTTATCTAAATACATTAACTACATCTTTACTTGATCAAATCAATGCTGTTGACATATCGTCATTTAAAATCACTATTGATGGCTACGGGATTTAATTCTACTGTGAAATATATACTAACAAAGTGAGAAGATCTATTTAGAAATTGTCGAAACAAAGCCAACAGAACTGAGAGGGACGATAAAACGAGAAACATTCGGAAAATCGCCTTATATCGCGCGGGCTGTTTATACGTGCATTTAAGTGTGTGTATGTGCGCGGACTCGCGAGCGTGTGTAATTTTGTAATATACACGATCGGTGGCAACCATGTCACAGGAGACCACAATAAAGCGAATTAGCTGGAATCTATACAAACTCTTACCAGTATTTAAATAATAACTCGGTAAGAGAATAAACGGCCACCTGACAGCTTTGATATTTTTCATTAGAAGAATCTTAGCATGACTCAGCTTTTCTTATACTTTCTTTGCTTTCTAAGATACGATACATTCGTTTGAAATAGAGTAGACAGAGCAGTGCGTGTGCTACCCCACAGCTTGAAGCGTTTGTTGCGTAAGTATAATGGTGAATTTGGAGTGATCGGAATGGGAATAGGACTCGAGACCACCAAGCTTGACACCGGCAATGGTGACTCGCGTATTTCCTTCAATTGAGGTTGGTCGGAGGCTCCACTGATCTGGGTTGGTAACTGGGGTTGGATTGCGATTGATCGGGGTATGGCGTGGGGTTGCCGCTGGAGGGGCCTGTTGATCCTGGGCCCTGCTGCTGTTGGCCGCTGTTGAGTGCCAGCCGTTGCATTTGACGTATGACCGTGGCTGCGTGGTAGGCTTGCTGCAACCATGAGAGAAGAGGAAGACATTCCTACGGAGCCTGGCGAGCAAACACATACAATCAGCAACATAATAATCATCTAATTATACTAACCTTCCACCTTGATTTGGCGAAATTCTTTTTAAGTTGTTCAGATACAGTACCATGGATATTTTTATTGCTAGCAGCATTGCCGGATATCCTGAAAAAAATTAATTGCACGATACTGCATTACATATAAAACATGACTGATTAAACAAATATATTTATTAATATAAAATATATTTGTTAAAAATGATATGTTAAGCAAAATATATATTGACTGATTTGTTAAAATATGTTAAGATATTTGTTTATGAGAATTACTGAAAATTTTGATATGTGGGTACATATACATTTCATATTTTAATTTAAAATGAGTTATCAACTATTACACACATTGGGAAATTTATACACATACTTCAATAATTAATCTTGTAGGATTAATTAATGTATAACGAAATTAATGTAATCCTTCTACTTACTTAATCCATATTTATCTTATTATTAAGAACAATTCAGTTCCTGTAATATTTTTATTGCTTGAATCTTAAAACACGACTCTTCAAAAATTACAAACATCAAATCTAGAAGACGTTCAAAATATTGCGAATTGCGAATTTTTTAATATGACTTCATTACTGAATATAAATTTATGCAAAAATATAATAATTTCAAATAACATAAATTATATACAATATCTAAGTGCAATAATGATCTTACCAAGGATGTGCAAGGGCTTGTTTGCAACTAAAGCGCTCCTCGACATTGACGCACATCAATTTGTGAATGAAATCCTTTGCAGACTCACTGATATCGTCCCAGTACGGCGAATCAAATTCAAATTCACCTATAACAGTCTGGTTAGCTTCTTGCTATAGAGTAGACGATTTTATTATGACTTATTTAATTTTTAAATCAATTATTTTATTTGGAAGAAGTACTGTTAGGTTCTCACACTGTATGACATAAATTTGTTTCTTATACTTCACTATAAAAAATCCCATTTAATCATCTCTTTTACTCAGACAATACGGATATTGTAATAGAATTTTTAATGTTAAGTTTTGGACATTAACAACAATAACTTTCATAAAAAACGCGGACACACACAAAAGATCATTTACTTACTACACTATCATGTATATAGCAGCATACAAAAACTAGAATAATACCTTAAAAATTAAAATTTCAAGTTAATGTGCAGCTGCATGTGTTTGTGAATCCTAAAAGTAGTACCTAAATTGAAGTGATAGTATAGTCCTCCCAAATACTAAAAAAAATTTGTATCCCAAAATAGTTTTATTACCTTTTAAAATTTGTGCAAACAGGTTCGCATCGTTTTCGTCATAAAATGGAGGATAACCACATAATAAGATGTAAGAAATGACTCCTATACTCCACACATCTACAGCTTTTCCATACGGCTTTTGTGCTAAGACTTCTGGAGCTGTAAATAAAAAAAGATGTTAAAATACTGTAAAAAAATAAATCATATATACATATATCCAACTAAATGACAATGAGTCATACCAACATATCCTGGAGTACCACAAGCAGTTGCCATAATACCAGAGTCTTCCATTTTTGACAGTCCAAAGTCACTAATCATGATCTTGCTATCTTCATCTGGATTATAATATAAAAGGTTTTCAGGTTTAAGGTCCCTATGCACAACACCTTGATCATGCATATAATCCACAGCTTCTAAAACTTGTCTTATTAAACCTGATGCATCTTTCTCTGTATAGGAACCTTTTTCGACAATTCTATCAAATAGTTCTCCACCGGTAACCCTAATATAAAAAGAAAAACAGAAATCAAATATAAGCTTATAATATGTATACTAATTTATAGACAAATGAAAACACTCACAATTCCATAACTAAATAAACTTTGTGTTTATCCTCAAATGTTTCCAGTAATTGAACAATATTTGGATGTGTTAACCTGGAAAAATACAATATAAGTTACAATACAATAAGTACAATACAATATAATTAAACACTTAAGAGAAATTCAAATAAATTTATTTACAGAAGCTAAATATTACCTTCGCAACACTCTAATTTCATTTTCTAAAGAATCCTCTTTTCCTTTCAATGCTTTTTTATCAATGATTTTCACAGCAAACATTTGACCAGGCTTTTCTTTACTTTCTGCCAAACGTACTTCAGAGAAAGCACCCCTACACAAATAAATATAAAATAAATAAATATAATAATGGAAATCATAAAAATTTGCATATTACATTACAATACATTAAAAAAGTGCATGAATGTAACATGACTTATGCACTTATATTCAGTTACTAATTATTGCGCCAGAACATTTGATACCCAGACTACTGATATAATAATAGACTGTATGCAATTAACATTGACATATTTAATACAAGTGTTCTAATATGACAATAGAATTTTTAATTATATGCTATAGTACTACATATTGATCATTGTTCTAAACGAAAAAGTACTTGAGGTAATTTGAATAGCAATATAACTACCAAGTGTGTCAAAAAATTATGATAGTTATACAACATTTATTGCTAATGGGAAGTACTTTCTCTTTCCCAATCTGTTACAAAATATCTTGCAACATTACTAATGGAACTTAATATAGTTAAATCAAATATTGTTCACAAATATAAAAAACAAAATCCTTTTGTAAATGTAAATAAATTTATAGTATCTATTTTATTTAATAACAATTTATTTTCTTTCTATAAGTTCCATAGTTTATTTGACATAATTTTCATTTGTCTTTAATTGAATAAATAGCAAACATAACCGTCAACTAAAAGATTCGAAAGCGCCACTTTATCATACGTAATACAAATTCTAATTTGAACATTTTAATAAACAGATAAACTAAATGTAAAACTAAAATATCTACATGTAAATAGTTAAATTTGTGCCAATAAGTGGTAGTAATCTTTAAATACTATAAAACGAAAGTATCTTTTATGAAAGATAAGACATTAAAGATGAACCGCTTAGAAATATTTTATATACATACATCGATAATATTAATTTTTTCATAAATCATCACATGATTTGTTAACTTTAAAAATTAATATTTTTAACTTTTCGTTCCTATAAACATTATATGATGAAAAATTTCTTAAAGTATATGATGTCTTTTTGTTTGTTTCAACAAGAACGAAATTAAGACATAAAAATTCAAAGATCGTAACAGGGTTAAGGAAAGTGACTTTGACAATCATTCACGTAAATTTCGATCATAAGTAATAATAATGTTTAGCATCAAATTCATGACTAGAATCAATCATTTTATTAACTCTTTAAGAACATATCCCAAGTTAATACTATTTCGATTATATGCAAATCTTCCTTTTTTTCTTATTTATAGATATTCTTATGAACACTACTAAATATTATGAGTATAATACAGTACAATATTTTAAATACTATAAATGTTATACTATATCCTTATAAATATTGTACTATATTCTAAGTATTTTATGTGGATTCTATGCATTTCTGCATCATCAAATTTCCCATAAATGCATTGAAATCCGCAGTCTAGGTAATTCTTAAGTGGTTAATCGAGCAATATCAAATTAATGACAATATGAAAGACACGAATACAAAATTTTTGTACAATTGGTTCTATTACTTTCCGATATATAGTCCGTAGCGATGTATAGTACATACGTTCCAAGCAACTCCTTTAGGATGTATTTGTCCTCGACAGACGGCGATTTATCGTCTTTCCCATCTTTCTTGATCTTTTTATTCGAATCCTTTTTACCGAAGAGCGGCATCTTCGGATCGTGTTATCACTATACAATAATCACTCTCCGATTCACAAAATTCTCTTTTTCAAAGAAATCTTTCTGAACGATGTAACGTAGAAACGTTCGATCTTAACAGGTTATAACACTGGTCAACGAGATATCCACTTAAGAAGCGAGAGAGCAGGGAGAAAAAATTCGTCGTTTTGCCTACTAATAGTTTTTGATCGTTCAGGCAGTGATAAATAAAGAAAAAAAATGATCGTCGTCAAACGACGAGTCGAATCATCGTTTCGAGTCACTGAATGATCATGAACTCTCGACCTTTTCGCGAGCAAATGATAGCAGATAGCACCGCGTACGCTACGATGCTCCACTTTGCGCTTATCCGTGGACCGATGTTTGACACGTATTCGTTGCGCGCACTATTCCGCTATCGAAACGTCCTATTCCGCGTATCGGGCTCAGGGTCGCGGCCTCGCGCCCTGGCGATACAACTTGTACTATGCAGCAGAGATAGCTCTCAATGTCTATGTACTAGATCGCCTCCACACTCTTTTCTAGTCCCTCTTCCTCACTTTAGCGCACGGCGATATTTCCTGTTGTCGTTTTTTCCGATATTAGAAAATTAATACATATTCGAATGGATCATGATGCTCACTTGAGTCAACACATCTCTCACTCGATGCTTTTCTCTCATGATACTGTAGCGCTCAAACTCAAACTGACCGTATACTCGTTGCACCCATCGATGATAATACAGTAAAGTTGCGGCAGTAACAGTGATTCTCACAATCAAGTATTTTAACGTTACTGGTATGCTTTGCTAACTGACCGTACATCGAGCCTTATCGTGATTGGTTATCGAGGCAGGTGTATTTCTAGAAAATTCCTAAAGTAGTTCTACTTCATTGAATGTGAGATATAAATATCTGAAACATTTGTTTTTGTATAGCTGTATATCTGTATAAATTTATTTAAAATTTCTATGTTAGGAATAATATATTTATGCATCACAATTATAAAGTAAAGCAGTAAGAAACAATATCCATTGATATAGCCGCACTAGGGACTGTATTTGTTTTGGGCTGCAAAATTTATTTGTAGATTGATATCCTGCTTACAATTTTTCATTAGAAGTACATAGTATTAAGCCTCTTCTATTTCTTGTTTAATAATAATTGCCATATTATGAAGAATTAATCTGTATTTGTGAAATATAAGAATATGAAAAGATTGACTGCGTAGGTACCAATCTGAAAGAAGTTTGAATCATTTCGAATATACATACGTATGCAAGGGCGAATTTGAATGCAAATATGATTCAGTACTTAAAACTTGAAAGTTTTTATAAATTTTTAGTTGTGAATCTTAATCTATCGCTTACGTGAATCTTAATATAGGCTTTACGTATTTAAGGTTTCATATCTACATTCTTTCATATTATACCCTATCTTCAATATCTTATATAAGATATCAAGAATTATTGAAGCTTTAAAAACTCAAGAATTATCAAGATTTTCCAAAGTTGTAGTACTGAATCATATTCGAAGTGATTCGAATTTTCATAGTATGAAAAACTTAGGAATCCCTTCAAAATTGAAATTCAAACACTTTTCATTAGGTTCGACATACTTGTTTTCTCAAAGATGTATCGAATTTCAAGTTATACTAGCCTAAAGCGTTCCTTAATACGTTCACTTAATATAAAAAAGAAGGCTTAGTCTACAAAATCACTTTTAAGATTCGGTAGGGATAGTGATGGTCAGTTAATAAAACAGAATCTCGATCAATTAACGTAGCACTTGTGTAGTATAAAACAATGAAATTTATTGTTTCAACTATGTATAATTCTGTTGTCTGATCTTTTATATAATAGAATAGATGTTTGGTAGATGGAAGAAATTTATAAAAATTATTTGTTATGCTTCTTAATTACTTTATGATTGTGTTTCTCCTGAAAGGATTTACGTTTCTTTAATGTAACTTGAGAAACACTGTGAGATATGTTTCAAAACTATTTGTAAATTTTATTGGTTATATTTTATATACATATTTCCTCATTAGTTGCTCAGTTTTTTTAAGGTGTGAAATGTAGTATTTTGGATATTACCAACGAAAAAGGATATTACGAAATTGCATAAATAAAAAACTTCTTTATATAATATCATTATATGAAAATTTATCTTTTCCATTTATATACATAATTGCGGGTTGCGTTGCATAGTTTTGTATATATATGTGTATTTATTTAATTAGTCAAAACATTTTATAGAAGTTACGCTCACTAATTCAGAAATAATTTCTGATTCACTTATAAAACTTTAGTATTTTGACATTACAGATTGATAACATTAATAATCTGAAATAAAAACATAATACTTGTGTCTGTTACAGAAATAAAACATGGCTTATAGCAATAAGCACAAAATAGTTCTACAAGCAATTGTACATGAAGGTCTTTTAATTGAAAATAAAATACAGGACTTAATTATTAAATTATTTGGTAAGTAAATTCTTATGTAATGTCAAATCCAATTCATATTTTTATGTACCTATTTTATTGTATCTGTATAAATAAAACTGTATATTTTAGGTGATAATAGAGTATCAGTAATAATAAATCAAATAAATGAACAATTGCAGCCCTTAAACATGTTAATCAAAAAAGCACAGTGTGAAATTACAGGCAAATTATATTGGGTTCTAATAAGTACTACGCTTAATGAAGTAACCAGGTATATGTTTTAGTAATTGTTAATATATCAAAATTCAGTTTTGCATAATTATTTTATGAATATTTATAATCATTTAGAATGTTTAACTTATTTTTTTTCTTAAATTGGCCTATATACTGTTAAGTCAAATTGAATGGATTTACAAATAAATTATGATGTCTTTATTTTACTTTCATAATTTGTTAAGTAACAGTATCTGTAGAAATTTTGTATGAAGTTTATTGATATTCATGATATCTTCTAGGTACCAAACTGAATTTTCAAAAGAGCAATTGGCCCTGTTAAGGACTATGTTTTCTGAAATTATAACATCACGCAATGGATGCATACAAAGTACAATATGTTTAAATTTATGCTCTTCATTAGATATAAAAATGTCAAAGGCAGGTGCTGAAAAATTTCTGGAGGATATAGTTAATAGAAAATGGTTGATTTATAAGGTATTGATAAAAATTCAAAATACATTACAGTAATATTTGATTAATTTTATATTTTTATGACATTTACAGGATGGTTATTACTATATGGGTGTAAGAAGTATAACAGAATTAATGCCATACTTTAGAGCTACATATGAAAGCAATTTAAATACCTGTTGCCTTTGCAAACAAGTTATTTTTCATGTATGCTATTCCTATCTAATATGCTTTTTTCATGTGAGAAATTTCAATCTAATATTAATAATTTTTATTAATTAGGGCGAAAAGTGTACTAACTGTGATACCTTCTTTCATTTATATTGTTTGAAGAAATTCACCATGGTCCATACTCATGTGAACTGTCCCAATTGCAGCACAGTTGTTTCAGACATTGATCTATCTGGTAATATTATTTTCTTTTTTACCACTTATAAAAATGAAATTAACGAAAATAAAAATGAAATTAATGAATATGTAGGTATACAAGATGACTTAGCAGTACCAGAAGAAGGATATGAGTGAAATAAAAATACAATAGGAAGGTTTAAAAAACAAAAGCTAGAAAATGTGAAACGTTATTTTTGTAAATAAATTTTTTATCACAAATATTCTTAGTATTCTATACAATACACGTGTATATACAATACATTATATTTACAAGTATGTATAGTAAAATAGTATAAATCAGTTTGTAAATGCTTTAAGCGTTCTGACTTTTTTCAAATTTTTCTCTCAAGTATTTGAGACCAGCTGCTATACTCGCTTCATCTATACTCCTATTTTGTTTCATCTGATTTTGCTCTGTATTACTAGAGTTGTATTGTTTAGAATCAACTGACTGAACACAATTACTCTGATTTATTGTTTCAGTCAAATTATTATGCTCAGTATTGTAATCATTTGTATTTAAGCTAGGGGGGAGTGGTATATCATAAGAATCTATATTTATTTCATTACTGTTTTCTGTATCATTCATTTCATATGAATGAGATTTGTCATTATTACGAATACTTGAAACTGTATCAGCATTTTGAGGATTCAAATAACCAGCACTTCTAAAATTTTCATATACTGGTCCAAATTCAGTGACTCTTATTTTCCTACATTTATGAACCCATTCTTCCTGAGACATCTCATACCAATGAGTTCTCTTGCCTAGAAGTTCTCCTAAAGCTTTTATTTTATTTTCTTTTTCTATTTCTTTATCTCTTTCTATAATCTGGCTTTTACTATTTTCTTTTTCTTCAGTTTCGATTAAATTCTCTTCTGTATTATGTACATTTCCTGATTCATTTTCATTAGATACATTATCATTCTTTTCTCTAAACTCCTCTTCTACTACATCTATAGGTAATCCTGCTCTAATACGTTGTCTAATTTTAGCCGCTTTCAATCTGTTATGTTCCATTTTCTCCCTCAATTCTTTCAATTCTTTTATCTCCCTCTGTTTCTTCTCTGTTTCCTTTCTTAAATTGAACAAATTCTCCTGTTGCTTAATTCTTTCTTCTTCATCTTGTGAAAATGCATAGTAACCAACACCATGAGTTCTAGCTTCATCAAATAAAATATCTTGGTAGTGTATGTTTACTTTATCTGCTAGTTTCTGTGTTTGTTCCTCCCACTTTCTTCTCATAATTTCTATTTCAGGTTCTTTCTCTCCCTCAGCATAGTTTTGGTCAATAATATCATTGGTTTTTGGATCAATTCCTTTTTTGGTTATAATTTGTTGTTTGATCAATTGATCCTTTTCCTGCATCAAGGACAAATCTTCGCGTAAACATTTTCTTGTACGTCCAAAACAATCCTCATATTCTACCCAGTCATCCTCATTTTCTAATATTGGGTCAGTTTCATCTTTTGGCAATGGTTCTTCCTCAGATTCATCTGATTTATTTGTAAAGTCAACAAGGAAATTCTCATTAGTAGTTCTGGATTTTTTTAATCGGTCATATAATCTTGCTTTTGCCTCCAACATTAATTTCGATTTTTTATGAGTATCAACATCCTCAATGTACTCCGGCATTTTTGAATTTTCTTTCCTAGACTCCTTTTCAATTTTTTTGGATTTTTTCTTTTGTAACTTTGATACTGTGTGATCTATTTCTGATTTCAATTTTGCCTCATTTACTTCATGTTGCTTTTTTAAAAGTTCCGCTTTTAAACCCACGAGGGATGAAAAATTTACATTAATCTTTTTCGTGTTATTCATCATGAAATAATTTTGTTGAAATAGTTCGCGATGATTTTAAGTATTTCGGTAACTTGATATAAGTTTTCTCTGATTTGTGACTTTATTTCAGAGCACCTAGTGAAATAAATTAAATATTTTATTATGAATTGTTTTATCAAACGTCAAAGTGAAACAACAATTATAGGTTATGATATTACTAACATTACCTTTGGGGTGTATTTAAATTATAAATTTTAATTTGTATAATTTAAAAAAGATATATATATATATATAAAATAAGAAAATTTAATCTTATTTTAAAGAATCCCAATTTCAAGTAACATATTCAATAGTTCCTAAATGTTGTTGATATGAAAACTAACACGAATGACTCTTCCGAAGATCTTCATGCCAATATGTGAAATCGGTAACTACTGTTAGGAATACTACATATGTATATCATTGTTAGAATAAAAGAAATCGGAATTTGTATTAAGAATATTATAAAAAATAATTAACATTAAATAATTATTATTAAAAAGAATATTTACATACAATGTAGGCACATATAAATATTTAATATTATTTTAAGAATTTAAAAAATAAAAACACAAAAATAGAGCAATAAGGATTATTTCTCCTGGTTAAGAAAGTATAAACAAAAATAACTACGTATAACTAATGTTAATGCTTGTAACTTTATATAAACAAAAAAAATAATGTAAATTCTCAAGTTATATATCAATAAATTTTGTATATTTAAAATATGTATTACATGTAATTTTATAATGTAAATTCTTCTGTTCAATATTCTTTTAATCTTCTATTCTCATGAATATTTAATATGGCAAAGTAATAAACATAAAATATATTTTGGAAAATATCCTAATGAAAATTGTTTTTAAAAATTACCAAAATCATCTTTCTCGATGTTTTATCTCATTGAAAATTCCATTAAAATATAATTGCATTTTACAGGCATAAATTTTCATTCTATTAAATTTCATCTTAGTAACATTATTTGTTAAATACGATATGAATATACATACTCGTTATGTTTAGATTAATCTCTTTTACTATTAACAAGAATTTTGATAATTAAATATTTTACTTTACTAAAAAATGTAAATAACAGAGTAGCATTAAACGAGATTAAGGATGACTCCGCGATATACTCATTTCCTTATATATTACTTAAAATTCGGATCATTTTATGATACAATTTCATAGAATACAATTTTATTAGAATAAACCCTAAACAGTAACAAATTAAATGCTTACGCCATAAATATAAAATTAACGAAAAATTTAAAATAACAGTAAATAAAAATTAATTGGAAATCCTTTTTTGTAACACTCTAAGACATCAAGTGGTTATCTCAATGTATTAATGAATCATATAAAAACAGTCCTCAAAAGTTACGATATTTATAGGTATAAAGAAAAGCTTAAAATTATTATAATTTAATAAAGGATTAGATAAATGTTAAATGAATGAATATTAAGATAAAATTATTTGGAGGGGTGCAAAACATTGGGCCTTAGGCTCCATTCTTAAGAGCTGTAAATATTTCATAAAAAAGTTGGTTTACTTAGTTGCAAAGTAAGCGTAGCATGTTGCTGCGTGTATTTAGGGGAATTACGGTTGTTAGAAGGATTTGATCCGTTGATATCTTGTCGCCACTCGTCAATCCGAAAATCGATTGTCGATTATCAAACTCATTCGAAACCTGAAGCTGCCGATCTGCTACTATGTTAGTTTAGTCGTGTAACTTGCAGACTTGCGGACACCAGTTAATGCAACGAACACGTTATTGCACGTTGGGCACCGGTAAGTGGTAAGTAATCACGCGGCGTTCTGTAGTATTTAGTTATTTATGTTTAACGAGTGGTTTGTAGTATTTAGTCATATATATATCACTTTTTATATGTAAAATATAACAATAATAGTATAAAAATTAGTTTCTAAATATATCTTAGATACTCGTGAGACGAAATGGCACCCCGTAAGCCTGCGAAACATTCGGAGGCAGAGGTTGTAGAGAGAGCTGCAGAAGCCGGCGATGTGTCGCCCCCGAAAAAGAAAAAAACTGTAGCGAAGGCTGCGAGTAAAAGTGACGAGGAAAAGCAAATTAGGTTTCCGAGAGCTGCAAAATCAACTAAAATCGAGCAGACAGAAGGTACAGAAACGGCCACGGCGGTAACTAGGAACGCGAAAATAAAACCCAAGACATCAGCTAAAACCGCCTCAGTGACTGAAAAACCAAACTCTAAAATTAAGTCCGCGCCGAAGAGGAACAAAGAGGCTGCGGAAAAAGCTGATGCGAATCCAGTCAACGAGAAGGTGAAAAATGCCGAGGAAACTGAAACGAAAAAGACACGCGCTAAAGCCACAGCGAAAAAGGCGGGAATCAATGTAGACGAAGAATGTACGTATCCGAAATCTTTCTATAAGTTTGTAATATCATTGTTAATATGTGTTCTTTGAATGAGAATTTTCATATACGAAAAACTTGTTTGTCTTGTTTGTTAATTTTTACTGCTTATTTGATTTATAAGGTAACGTGGTGGTTACGCGGTAATTTTCGGACGCGCATTGGGAATGTGTACAATCACGAGGAAAGATATTAAAGCTTTTTAGTTTAAAATATATACAGTGGCTACGAAAAATATTTATACGCCATATTTATTATAGCATTTATATATTAATTAATTAGATCCAAGTATGTTAAATTTTATGTCTTATAGTAGTGTTTCCACATGACTAAAAAAATTGATATTGTGAAAATGAAATATAGAACCTGTTAAAAAATATTTCATTAGGAAATAAGTGAATCTACAAGTATTTTGTACAGCCACTATAATTTTAGGATAAATATTCTTAGCATGGAATTTTATGAATGTTTTAATAATTCATTGGGAATGTTCATTTAGTGGTTTATACATACGTAAAAACATTAAACATTGTATATGAAGACTGCAGCAGAAAGACGATAAATCAGATTGTTTTGTTTATATGGGATATGTGATACACACATATCACCAAAACTGTCTTTTTATTTAATTTAATTATGTGGTTTTTTTCAAAAACATTTACATTAAAAGTAATGGTTATCATATTTTAGGTATTAGCTACATCATTAGTTTTTTTTTATGTAACCTTATGGATTTATCATTTAGAAGGCTTATATCAATTAGTTGTTTCTCTATTTAATTCTTTGTGGAATGGGGTATCTGACTTTTGGGTGTACGAGATGAGAGGTTTTGGAATATTCTATAAGTGAAAGATACATGCCTCAAGGTCACATTTTAAAAGTTATAAACTTTATTTTATGTTCATGAAATTTGTATTTCATTATAAGGAAAGGTTATGTAGGCAACTTAAAGATAAAAATATAACTTAATTTCTTTAGAACACAAATTGTTTGTTTGAGACATACAGCGAAAGTCTAATATTGTGAGACAGAAATGTGATATGGGGAGGACTAAGATCTAACATTTACGGAAGTTAATTCTAACAAGAAATAAGATTTATACAATGAAAATAGTTCAGTTTATTTCGAAAAAGTGCTATAGGAATCATATAGCAAGTCGCTATGTGTCTATAAGTACTAACATACCTCAGAGATTCAGGCGACTGTATGCCTAAATGTGTCTGTAAGCTAAAAGGACTTTGGGTGGCTATTTAACATCAGTCTGCAAAGGATTTACTGTGCTGTACTAAAATACATCCTTTTAATCACTAAATAACATCAAAATCAGGAAATCAACAGGATTGTACTTATTATTGTACATATCTAAAATTTATTATACATGTATTAACATGATGATCATATATTCATTTCAGCTAAAGGAAAGTCAAAGGGAAAAGCCAAAAGAGAACCTGTTAATGAAAATGCTGAAAATTTAGAAGCACCAGCTACAAAAAAGAGAAAGCAAATAAATGCTGAGCCAACATCAAAGGAAAGTAAACCAAAGGCAAAAACAACAAAAAAGAAGGTCGATGTACATGATGATACAAAAAATAAAATTTCTAGTAGAGCTAACAATAAAACTAAAGCAACTAGCAACAATGAGACTGAAAACGATGTTAAAACAGAAGATGATAAATCCAGAAAAGTAACAGCATCAAGGAAAGCAAGGGGTCGTAAAAATGAACCTAATTCAGATGATATTACAAAAGATGATGAGGAAGTGAAAGCAACAGAAAAATTTCCTTCAGACTCGATACCTGTTACCTTCAGAACAGATACTAATAATGAAAGTGAAACTACTGAAAATAATGAGTCAGAATCAGCTCAAACTGCTAAAAAAGGACGGAATGTAAAGAAAAAAGAAACACTACAGAAGAAACCTACAAAAATGCGTGGTAAAGCTGCTTTTAGTGAAGATGATATTGATGCAACGAAAATAGTGAAAGAAACACAAAAGAAAACAAATAAAGAATCAGTAGCTACTACAAAAAGAGGACGGGGGAAGAATGCGGATAATACAACTGCAGAGGAGAAGAAAATATTGAATTCGTCAGAAACGTTAAATAGTAATAATATGCAGAACTCAACAGAGGATAACGGTAAAAAAGAAGATTCAGAAAAAGAAGAGGCAAAATACACCAAAATGTTGGGGTCGCCCAAAAAACTAGATGAAGTACATATAAAGGATGAAATGGGTGAAAATAATGTAATAAGTACATCAGTACACGAAGAAGAAAATTAACAATATATGTTCTATTTTTACTTGATACGTTTCTTCAAAAAAAATATATCATTAATATTTTAATATATTTGATGAAGATACAAATGCTATGAGTATTTCTATGTTTGGAAATTCTAAAGAAATACATACATTGTAAAATTTGAATAATACATTTTGGTTATACATTGTTTCAAAAATGGTTATTTGTACTTTCTATAAAATATTTTACATATTATAGTTCCAGGAACTTCTTGTTAATATAATATTTTACGATTAAGAAAATGTTATTATAAAAAGTACATATAAACACTTCTTAGTATATTTAATAGTTCTACAATATTTAAAGCAGTTAATTTGTTTTTAATAGCAGAATTACTAGTGTAGAATGGAAAACAACATTGAACATTCCATCAGTACTTTAATAATTAGTCATTTGTAACACTAGAATGCCAGTGTTATCTAATGATGTGTTAAATAACGTTTCTTAATTTTTTTACATTTCATTTAAAGATGAAAAAAGGAAGAAAGCGTGTTTCTTGTTACAAACCATTTACATATAAGAAAATATATTTTGTAATACTTTATAATATTCTATGGTGTATTAAACAAACACACATTGTCATTCTAAAAAATACAATAGTGTTCCTTTTATAGTTTTATTATGTTTTATAATAATTAAGTAAGTACTTTTTGAGATGCATTGAAGAATGACAAACAAAAAAATGTGAGCAACCCATTTTACATTGCATTATTTTGAGTTCAATAAATATTTACATTTAGATTAATATGATTTGATTATATATTGTTTGTAACATTGACTTGTTTATATCTTTGCATTTCCTTCTTTTATGGTAAAGTTATTCTTAATGTTTGACAAAAATATATCATTACTGATACAATATATTTTGTTTATATGCATTTTTTTGCAAATATGAATATAACTTATTAAAAAAATTTTTGAAATTTTCAATCATAAAGATCACGTGTATATGTGTTTATATATGCGGAGATTATGGACAAAGTAATGTGAATATATTCATAAAATAATTATCAATTATCATTATCGAGAAATAATGTGAAATATTTCTACTTTAATAATGAATAGTTAAGAGTTCCTACGATAAATGAGAATTTACCATTTACTATATTTTCACTTTCTATTTTAGTCAAATAAAGATTATTTTGCATTACTTTTAAGACTCAGTAATTATTGTAACTGTAACTGCGTAGATTAACGTAACCTATAATAATGTGTTTCGAATAATAATTTGCACGTGAATACTTCCCCAATTACAATTTTATTTCTTGATTTTTATTCTTTTTTGTTTTGACAAATGTAAATATGAAAATAGACGTGAATATATACCGAAATATATATGTATGTTTATTTTTATTATTAATATTTGTATTAATAAACTTTTTAATAAGCATAGCAATATGCAAAACTTTGTAATAATGTACATTTCAAAAAATAAAAAGGGTATAAAAGGTTATCAATTTGTCAAATTCGGGCTTAATTCTAAACTAAAAAAGATTGAGCTCTAGAATTATTTCAATGTTCGCGCCGAAGTGTTAATTTCAATTTTATTCCATGTTCCTAGTAAAGTTACTATAATTTATTTACTGGAAAACTGATCGATTCATTATAAATATGTATTGTTCCTCATTTCCCAGATTTTTTTAAAAAGAAAAGAGCTTGATTTAGTTTATTGTTTTTCTTTTGATAGCAAACTTTTACAATGATTTTTGTAATGAAAAGCAGAGATTTCAGAAGCCATTTTGCTTCTATTTCGTCATGCAGTTCTTAATGTTTGTCTCGCGCCAAATTCAAATTGTAGATTGCTACATTGCATGTTCTCATTGCATTCTTTTCGCACAACGCCTTCGACACTCTTTTCCTCTTTCTTTTACTTACTACTTTACATACATATCCCAACATAAAAGTATGAAATTACAAAACTCAATTTAATCACAAAAAGAAAATACAATTATCGAAAATTAAAAACTGCCATAATGTCTATCAAGAAGTTAGTGATTTTACCTAATACTTCTTATATTTTTCCACCATCCATGTTCACTGAAACATCATCGATTTTACATAAAAAATAATATATTTTTTATTAATGAAGAAGAAAAGAATTGGCAATTTTACCTTTAAAAAGTAAGTAGCTTTGTGGATGCTCCTTAGTGATAAATTCTCGGAAAGATGGCGCTCGATTAATGGAATGCTCGCGCGTAAAGATGACGTAGTGCTATCTATAAGATTGTAGTAACTTAAAACGCTCTCCGTTGTGGATCAAGGAAGCAGTGAGAAACAACGGCGGAAGTGGGGATCGTGCGCCATTTTCTATTTTTGTATAGCAGTGAACTAGTGTTGTATGTGTACATTTTGTGTGATAAATCGATGGATTATTAAATAATTGACGGAGGACGTGCCGATGTAATGAAATGATATTCAGTAACACGTGCTTCGAATCTCACGCGATCAATTATTATTTTGCGTTCATCTTCTGCATAACCCGTGCGTAAAACCGTAGCCCTCGTTCAGCACGTAAACACTTTTTCTTCATTTCTCTTTTGAACGAAGTGAGAGTGGCTACCGAGAGCCATCGATATTAGAACTGTTACCTGGTTGAGTCGACGTTTAAAACTGTATCGTTTGACCCCCCCCCCCCCCAATCGCGGAATCCTTTCCTCGCTTTTAAAGATAAAACTCGAGGCATAGAAGGAAAAACCAGTCTGTGATACTAAACAGTACTAAGGTATATAGCTAGAATATAAACTCAACAATTAGATATATACGTATGTATGGCGTATGAGACGTAGATAGATCTCACATAAAAGATCTAGAAAAAATAAAGTCTGTATAGTGTGTGCTGTGAATTTTACCTTACTCGAAGGATAAACGTGGTAAAAAGCAGAATGTCTCAGGAATCTGTGACAAATGACAAGCAACTGCCAACTCCTAAAGATAAAGGTATGAGATCGTTTAGTTTACATTCTACTACGTTAATTATATGTTTTTATATGTATATGTGTATGTATGTGTATATATTGTAAGTATACATCCATATATATGTATACATGTACATACATATATACATATGTATATTTCATTATTATTGTATCACTTTATATGTATTGCATCCATTTTAGTATTATATTTATGTATATCTATTTATTCATATGTATATATTTTTATTATTATTGTATCATTTTATATGTGTATATATATATATATATATGTATGTATACACAGTACACACACATACAAATGATCTATAAGAATTATTTCTTTTTTAGGTATATGTTCAAATTATGATTGTAATTTGCTGAATTTTATATATTAAAATAACTTTTGATGTCTACTTTGTTACTACCATTGTAAGATTTGCCATTGTAACATAGATGTTAGTGTGCAATCTTTTTGTTTTTAATGAAAAGTGAGATATAATAATATAATATTTAAGTTATGGTAAAGATAGGTATATTTTAATATTTGTACTTACAAATTTTTATTATCTCCCTTTTAAAATCAATTGTACGTATTTATTTATCACATGATGTAGTTACAAAACATATTCTCTTTTACTGTAATCTTTTATTAAAGCAGAAATTATACCTAAATTTTGATGAAACTTTTAATATGAAAATTTATTTGGGAGGTGAGAATAGTAATACATATTTGATTTTCTTTGAAATATGTTTGAAAGGTTCACTCTTAAAGATATTCATATATATATATATATATATATATATATATATATATTTATATTTATATTTATATTTATATATATATTTATATTTATATATATATTTATATTTATATATATATTTATATTTATATATATATATATATATTATATATATATATATTATATATATATTTATATATATATATTATATATATATATATTCATATATATATAAATTATTGGAATTAATGTTCTCTGTTTTGTGTATAGAAATATCTATGAATAGCATGCAATGAAAGAAAGAGATTGTTTTCTTATTAGTGATATTATAATTTCAGAAAAGAATATTTAAATTTTGGTTATTTGATTACATATTGCTTGTTCATATGTTTAAGAATAAAAAATCATATAGTGAAAAATATAGTAAATATAGTAAAATGTGATATTATAATAAGAAATTTAGATAGTTTTATTTATCGCACAGCTTTTTTAAAATTTGTATAGATAAATACTGATATAGTATCTATAATATGAATGTATAATAATGTATGTATATTATCAAAGAAGACAAAATATTTGTTAAAGATATTAATATTCGTTTCAAGGTATTGAAAATTAAGTTATTTATATATTTTAAATTAGTTAACAAACATGATTTGTGTATCTAACATACAATCATAAATAATATTAAAATGTTATGTAAATGATATAAATAATAACATAATGTGGTAGGTATATATGCAAAAAGTTCATAGTTACAAAATAAACAGGATATTTTATGATGTACAATATTTTTTTTTAATTCATTCAGTACATTATTATTTTTAAGTATTAACTATATTAGTATTCATTTTCTAACTTTTATTTTAAATATTATTGGTAATGACAAATATGATAATAATTACTGTGCCAAAAAGATCTATTTAAAATTAAATAAATATATGTAGAAATATCTAAATATTTATTTGTCCAGAAAATATCAGTTACAAATTACGTTCAAACGTATCTACAAATAAAACCAGTAAGACATAGGTTGACAATAACGTTCTCAGGGACATACTTGATTGGATTGTAAACTCTGTCCGCCTAAAAACCAGCTGCCGGTTTAGTCAGTTTGTATCGTGCTGTACGACGTGTAGTATCTATGAAAATTTAAGAGTTTCGTTTCTTAGGCGTGTTACATGAACGTAAACGCAATCAGAAAAATTCGACAAATTAGAAGAGATTAAAAACAATAAGCTTCATTCAATAGTGAAAAAATCATATGAATCGATCAAAGTTATACATTACCGACATATAATTTTACATTTCTTTATTTTTCACCGTTTCCGTGTTAAGTTGGTTTGAAACGGTAGTTCTTCGTCCGTCTCGTCCTTCGTTGATAAATATTTGTTCGACTACTTGATACGATTTCAACCAACGAACCAGCAGTATCAATAAAAGTATAAACGAAATAAATTCGAGGAAATTAAAATGAAACTAGACAACATACGCGGTGTTACTGTTATTTCGAATTGGTATCGACGACCAAGAAAACGTCCGCTGGTAGGACCAACAGGATCGCCTCTGTTAGATGTGACTCTAGCTATGCAAACAAGGCCTTTTCGGTGGTCACGCAAAAATAAATCTGCTAACATTACAAAACGGGTTACTTTTCGTAAGTACTTCTGCAGTGAATAGCCAATATCTCATTTTGGAATTAAAGGTTGGAAAGAATTTATCACATCACGCATTCAAATCTTCGCTAAGTCTAACACCAATGGCGGAACTTAAAGTTCGTTATTCTATATCATTTGTACACAAATTCAAGTGGTTCGATAGCTTTTAATGGCTATTAAGTAATTCGAAAGTTATTATATACTATAAATTTTATAAACTTATATTTGAAATATCTTTTTAGCTAATTAAATACAAGTTATATTTATAGGTACCTTAATACTTACAATGGTTATCGTAAAAGATATTGGCACATACCGTTATTTTTCAAAGAACCATTTTTTAGTAGATTCTACATTCCATTTTCATAATATCAAATTTTTATAGTTATGTGAAAATACATATTAATTACATGAAATTTAATATATTTAATTAATATGTTAAATGCTATAATAAATACAATGATATGCAAATGTGTAGTCGCTATATATGGTAGTTTAATTTTGTTTTTAATACAGAGTGAAAAAACAGATAAATTGACATATATGTAATAAAAATATATAACAAAATATATATCAATTAAAAAAAATACAGATGACCTTGAAATCTTTGAAACGACTCTACTTCCGGTGCAACCATACGTACCACGTGATGCATCATATATAGAATTCATTTAATTTTGTATAATGAAATTTTCTTCTGCCTCGTATAATTTTGACGTTATAACTTATGTATCATATCATGTCAGATTATATTTTAAATAAAGAAAAATTTTAGATTTTTCATAAGATCAACAACTGCTTGTACTTAATAATAATTTTGCCTGTGCATATATATATGATGCAAACTATATACAACAGAATACTATTAATGTTTTATTTTTAACATTCTAAAAGAGGAAGTGTGTGTATAAATAGATAATACATAAATTTATATTCCTTATTTTAACTATTTTTCAGGAGATGAAGCAATTATATCTATGTCGGTGGCTGGGGAGGTAACCGACACTTCAATTATGGAAGTAGGCCGTTCAAGACCTCAATTCCAATATTCCCGGGTACGATGTGTATTTTTATTATTAACTTACGAAATATTCTATCGAAATGTCATTTACGATTAACTTCTTAAGCGGATACACCGGATATATCCGCCACAGCAAGTCGCTTGGGCCTAGTGGATACACATACATTCTCGTTTATATATTGTATTAGGACACCTGCTAGTTCCATATAAAACGTGTCAATTAATAAGTACCAAGAATTAATCGATTAGAATTTTATATTCATGCGACATTACATATGTAAAAAGCAATGTTTGTATTTGTATAAACTGCGCGTAAAAATAACAATAATATACTAAATTATGATAATTATGTATTGACCTTCATAGTTTTCTAATTTAAATTCTATTGAAAAATTTTAAGACGATCTGTAATCATCTATAACATGCGCGGAGTTAAAGTTCCTAATATTTATGAACGGGGATATATATCTATCGCAGCAGGATAATTATATGATACGTTAATGTTAAGGAAAGCTATCCGCTTGTGTCAGTCAAATGTAGAAAGTTTAGTGGTTCAATTTAAACATTTATGTTTACATTTTGTATCTTTTTACAGCGTGTGTTATTATTATTCAGAAATATTGGCACCAATGCTTTGTTCAATGACCCGATTACGAAAGCTGATCTCATCTTTTCGTATCATTGATTTTGAAACATCCATATAAAAGATTAATCTATAATATTAAAAATTTAGAATTTAATTTAAAATTATAAATTATTGAATAATTTTCTAATATCTCATATACTACTGTACCATAACATGAACCAGTCAGAAGTCAAACTAATTAACTTTATCAAGGTCAGTCATTTAGTTCCTAAAGAATTAAGTATACATATATATATATATATATATATAAGTTGTATTGAGTTGCTCATTCAACTGCAAATATCACTGCAAATTGCAAATATTCTTCCCCACTTAAGAGGTTAAACATGTATCTTAGATTAGATTTTTTGATGAAATAATAATTCATGGACTAATCTACAGGAGGAATTGATGCTGATAAAGAGTTTGCCATTATCTAAGAGGAGGCCTGACTTCTTAGATACTTCATATAATAAGTATGTTTATAATACTACATAAATTCTATTTAATACTGCATAATATCTATTTATATTATTTCTATTGTTTTAACATTTTTGTTTAATTTTATAGTTATTTCTTATGAATTATGTTCGCTTATTATTTCTATCCGTTTTTTATTAAGTTCGCGTGGTGTATGGGATCCTGAACGTTGGCATTCGGATAGGAAGCGAAGTGATACACCACCGAAAGACGAAAGAACTGGACGTGGTGATCAAGTTACTGAAAATCATAATAAACGTCGCAACGGAGATCCAAGAGAACGAATTCGTAAAGAACAAGACGGCATAGTATTGAGTCCTCAGCGTAGAAGTTTTAATTCAGGTTGTTTTGTCAACGTAAATCAACCTTCGAATCGACGTCCTGAGAGTCCGATAGGAAAAACAGAGGTTGTGGTAATTTATTTAAAAAACAACTATTATAGAGAGATATTAAAGTTACTAGAATTATAATAAAATGCATGACAAAATATTACTTACAGGTTAGTCATAGGGAACCTGTTCGTCGAATTGGGAGCGGCAGGATTTTAACTCGCGATATATGGGACTTCAGACCTGAGAATGAGAAACTAGAACCTGCTTTTCGGTCTGGAGCAAGTGGTAGTACTTCTATGCGTGATCGTGACAACAGGGATACTCGCGATGGAAAGGATCGGGAAAATGCAAGGGAAAGAGATCGTGATCGTGATAATTTGCGTGAACGGGACGAGAGGAACGAACGGTTTGAGCGAAGATCATTTGGTCGTGACTATGGTGATAGGGATAGGGAACGCGATCGAGATAGAGCAGCTGAACGGAATGATCGTAATCATCAGTCAGAACGTGATAAGGATCGTGGACGCGAACGAAGATTCAGTAATGATCGCAGGCGAACATATAGCGAAAATCGTTGCGATGCAGATGAACCAGAATGGTTTAGTTCCGGACCGACATCCCAGCATGATACCATTGAGTTAAGAGGTTTTGAAGACATACCTGAAGAAAAAGCGGTGAATAATAGCAATAGCAATACTAAGAACAAAAAACAAACTCCGGTACAGAAGAAGCGCGGGAAAAAAAGTTCGTTGGAGAAAGATGGAAAGCAAACTGAAAATTCAGCAGGTCCGAAAGGACGAAGTACACCGACCGCGATGGATCAACCTATAAACGTTGTACCTGCTCCTCATTCGCCAATCTCAGAACAAAACGAGTCGACGTCTCTCGCGCAAAAACCGAATCACGATTCCAACGAAAGCGCTGTGACCGAACAAAGTTGCGAAACGACAGATAATTCTAGCACCGCTAATCAGAATCAAGAAAATAGTCATCCTGATTTTAATCTAGATGAATTCTTGAAATCTGACACATTCCCTGGCGTACCTGGACTTTTAACCGTAAGTCTGTCTCATTTTGTATTTATGTAAAACGATATAGTATTTAATAATTTAAATAAAACGATGGATATTAATAAAATTACATTTTATTTATACAGAATGGAGTTGGCTCAAACGGAGGTTCTTGTTCCCGATTTAGTCAGTGGTTTAAGAGGGAGAGTCCTGTTCAACAAGTAGATAGTCGTAGAACTTCTATACAAGATGATATATTGAACAATCTCCTTAATGATATTACTGAACCAAATATCCAGATTCCATCAGTGACTGAATCTAATACATACTTTGCTCCCATTTCTCCTGCTAATACAACGGCAACAAACAATACTACATCCACTACTGGTGTAAAGCTTCTGGAAATGCTACAACGCGGTAACAAACCAAGTCAAAATGGACAAGGGGATGCAGCTAGCACTGTCATACCGATGATGAAAAGTTCATCTATTAAAGATATGGGTGAGAATTCCTACTATTAATTTTTTTATTATTATAACAAATAGAACACTATATGCTTGACTGAAAATTTTTTGCAGAAGTTGGTGGAAAAGTTGTGCACAGTCTCGAAGAGTTGGAAGCACGCATGCGAGGTGGCGCTCCTCCACCTACGTCTTCGACTGATCAACCTCGTGTAAATAAGACTGAAGAAGATCTTTCTGCGTTTAAAAAATTGGTAATATTATGTGTATTATATATACAATAAATTACGTTACAATTTTATCCTATTTTTTTATATATAATTTATTTATAATTTAGCTTGCTCAAGTGACTGGGGGACAGGCTATACCAGCGGCGAACGGTCCTATTTCTCAAAAACAACCTGTGACATTAATACAAGTAAGATAATCTTTTTATTTGACATCAAAATTGCACAATGTTTTGTTACATTCGAGATAATGTGTAATTTTCTGTAGTTGCTTAACTCACAACTGAAAACACAAGCAATTGCCCCTCAACAATCGGTCCCAGAACCAATGCATGCTACAACATTTAATCACGCTGGTTCTGTTGGACCAACTCAGCACCCACATCAGGCACAAATGCAGCACGAAAATCTAATGAAAGTATTACAGATTCAACAGGTTAGTAAGAAATGTTATTTCTAATTTAAAGAAAGAAAAAGGAGAAAGGTAACAATATTCTTCAACATTGACTATTTTTATAACAGCAACAAAAACAACAACAGCAACAGCAGCAGCATTCAGACATGTTGTCTATGATGATGGGTGGTCAACGAATGTTAGGTATGAGTCCAGTTCCGCCAGAAATGCAAATGATGTTGAGTAACGCTCCAACAAGTCAGGAACTCCTCCAAAGACCAGAAGCTCAAGCAATTATTCAAGGTCTTCAACAAGGAGAAATAACTAGACAACATCTCATACAGCAACTACAGGTTTGCTTATTTAACTAGAAAATAAATTTATGTTTGAATTTGTTTTTAATATGTTAATCTACAATAATGATAATAATAATATGTGAAATAGAATCCAGCCATGCAACATCGTCATAGAGAAGTTCTAGTAAACATTTTGAAAATGTATGGTGGTACTACGCCCCGTACAATAAGTCCGCATCCTAGTGCACCCACTCCTCAAGATCATATCTTGCAACAGATGTTGTACCAACAGCAGCAACAAAGGATTCCATCCCCTATGAACAATGGTAAGTTATATCTATTGTTTATTTGAATAGAATTTGTAGTAAAAGGGTTTATGTTGATTACTTTTATACGTTTTTTACACTCGATAGGATTCACTTGTTCATTTTATTTCAAACTAAAATGTTTTTTAAATCAACCTTTTTTTATAATTATTTCTGATACACAAATTTTTCGTTACTATACAATTAATATGAAAATAGTGCGATCATTATTTTTATTATTAAATACATTTTTCATAAAGTATATTGTAATATTATAGTATAAATATGTATGTTACTGTTTGGGATGCAGCTTATTGTCCACCTTCAATAATATCTCCAAATTTGACTGCTAGCCCCAGTACATTAACAGTACAGCATCCAGGTAGAACATAAAAAATAATAATAACTTTTTTTTATTTTGCTATTCTCTTGCTTTGTGGTAGTAATAATAAGTAAACCGTATACAAGAAGGAAGAAGTGATCAAGTACTTGATATAAATTATTTTAAAGAAATTGTAATTTTGTTCTTCACAACAATTCTTTAAACTTATTAGGACAGTGATCTGTCTATCTGTGTAGTGTTGTCCATTTAAAGCATGCTTGATATTTTATTATTTTTAACAGTGATGCAACATAGGGTTCCTTCACCGCGGGAGATTGTCATGCATGCTCAATCTATAATGCAAAGTGCTTTAATTAAGAAAAAGTTGGAGGAACAACGTGAAAACTTCCGGAAGCGACAGGATCAACAGCAACAACAACAACAAGCTCAACAAAGAGCGTCGAGCCCCGTTAATTCGCCAGCAAAGCAGACCATGAGCCCAACGCCACTTGCTTTTACCCCGACGTCAGTGTTACGTAAAATGACTGCCGATAAGGAACCCGAGGGTGCGAATCAGTCTAATCATCAATTAGAATCGAAATGCTTATTTCCATCTACAGCTAATGAGAATCGTAACAACACATTTAATACAAAAAAAAATATTTACACACAACAATCTGCTTCTTATGATAATACAATTGAACTTACTAATCATACAAAGCATGGTAGTATGTCTGGGACTGAAGCTTCGAGAAATTTGCAGGAGATCGATAATGATGGCAACAATAACTTAGACATAGAAGAATCCGCGTTAAAAGACAAATATACTTCTTCTTTGCTACAACAAAAAGATAGGAGTAATAATTCGAACCTAAATAAGACTGAGGAGAATAGGCTTACTTATGAAAGATCATTGAAAGAAAATACCGATAAAGAATCGACCCTAAATGATGCTAATAATAATAGCCCTCTTATTCTTGACAAACTGTTAACAAAGCAATTCGAGATTGAAACGATAATAGTTGATAATAATAATATATTAAGAAACGCAGAGGAAAACAAGATATCAATTTTACAGAATGATGAAGTTGTTACTTAAACCACTCGGTATTTCGCGAATTTCATACATAAAAAGAATTCATAAGTTTGTGACTATTATCCGATGTGTAACATTATTTTTTTTTATTTTTGTATTAAAATGAGGAATGATAATTTTGTTTTCTTTTCTTTCTTTTTGCTTGACACCTTTAATGTGTTTGAGATTTAATTTGTCTGCATTTTGCTGCATGTTATATACGAAAATGAGTCTTTTAATTTCGAATATAAATATTAATCCTACTTTAAAAAAAAATGCAAAAAAAATCAACTAGTAATATAAATTACATTTTCCTTCATAGACTAATATATGAACATATTACAAAAGAAAAATATGTTGAAATAGTTTTATAATAAAACACTTTATAAATATATTTCATGCTTTTAAGTTTTTCTTTACATTTTCATTCTTCCTTTAATGGAATGCTTTGAGATAATTTTGTATTTTAATGCATGCACTTGAGATCTTGTAACTTTCATCACTTGATATGGTTAAAGGAATTGCATGTATTTAAAAACGATATTTATGTAAAAGTTAAAACAAATTAGGCAAAGTATAAATATTTCTTTTCATTTTCATACACAATTTGAATGAAATTAAGCATATTAACAATTCGTATTTTTCTTTAATCCTTGTTTATCGTTTTATTTTATTTGTTAATGAATTCAAAAATAAAAAGACTTATGATCTTAGCTTGACAAAATATGTTTTTAATCATATATTTCATTGTGTATTGAAATGTGTCATACATATGCAATACTAATGAAAAACAGTTCTTTTTATCAGGTTTTATATGTAGATTGTACAATATTCGTATATATAGTAAAGAAGTGAGAAATTAAGTTCCTAATTTGTCTAATTTATTTTTTTAATTTTATATAGGAAATAGTAGCGATCCATCAAAATTGACGGCTCAATCACAGACATCACAAATGCAACAAATGCAGTCTGCAGTTCAATTACTAACACAAGGAGTTCTATGTCGACATAATACCTTACGACCACAGTCTGTCCAGTCTACATGGTCAAATCCGACTATTAAGCAACACCCAGGTATGTGAAACGTTATAAAAATGTTTTGTACCTTGTAACATCTATTTTAAACTTGTTAGAATCAATATTTAATATCTATATTTCTCTTGACTACCATAGGTCGACCAATAGTAAAAGGTGGTAGTGGTGGTAGCAATGGAAGTAATCAATTCCAATACAGTGCAAATTCAGATTTTCAACAGCAGCAACAGCAACAACAACAGCAGCATAGAACGGTTTCAAGCGTGTACGGTAATCCTGCACGCTCCAAACATACCATGACTAGTTCTATCCCACATCATAATGTTCCACAATACAATGTTGCTCAGAATTCGATGATAAATCAGAGGTCAAATAGTATGAATAATCAAATGAAGGTGCAGCAAGCCCCTTCACATTTAGCTAACATGCAACATCAACCGCCGCAACAACAACAGCGGATTCTTAACTCACAAATGCAAATGGTTTTAAATCAAAACTACAACTCCAATCGTGCAGGTAATTATAATTTGTGCACAAATTGATATAAGTAAAAATAGAAATTTTACAATTAATAAATATTTTATAGTTTACTAATAAAAGTTTTTCGTTTTTGCTACACATAGAGTATTTCTTCATTTTGAAACAATTGAATTAATTTTGTTATTCTAAAATATTTTCAGGTGTTTACCTCTTCTCTAATCAAATTGCATGCAATGGTGTTCAGAAATTGGAATAATTAGATCTCACATTTTAGCTGTTCCTCTTATTTAAACCAATCTAGACAGCATTTATCTTTGGATCGAACTTAAAGTAATTAATTAATGCTTATTTTAGGCTGTCTTTTATTTTAACTAAACTACTCTATGCTTTTTCCTGATATTAAATACCAAATTAATATTTCTATTTCAAAAAGAGATACGAAGCAAATTTAGACATTATATTTTTCAACACATAGATTGAATGTGTACCAAAATAAATGGTACAAATAACACTGACATATATCTTTTACAGATGGGCGAGTAATGCGGTCGCAGCAATTAAACATGCCCGTAGGTCGACAAGCGTCACCGGGTTTAGGATATGTGGGTAGCAATGGTGGAGACCTGTCACCGACTTCGAATCAGTTGGCACGATGGTTTAGTCCAGAACTTCTTGCTCAAGCTCGGGCTGGTAAGCTACCAGAGCTTGTCCAGACAAATGTTTTATCGTTGGAAGAATTAGAAAGACTTCAACATGCATCAACTACAGTGCATAATTAGATTTATATTATACCTCCTCATCTGTTTAATTGCAAGCACAGGAACCCATCGGCGCAGTCGTCGCTCTAACAACTTATATCTTTTAAATTAGATGGCTTTTCATATTAAACAGTCAGTATGAAGATTCACTCCGATTAAAAAGAAATCCACTTCAGTAAAATATTAAAAAATGTCCTGCTTGCATATGCAAAGTCATTTAGGTAATAAACCTTAATGGAAATAAGGTTTAGTGAAATAAATACCCACTTTGGAAAGAGACATTTTTGAATATGATACAGATTAGTTGAGCAGTATTTCCTTTCTATGAAAATGTCTTTTTCTTTTCAATTATATCTTATGACTTATTTGTAATAAACTTTACATACAGCATTACTTAGGAAGCTACAAATGTACAGAGGAATATGGAATAATGATATAGAATTGAGGATGATTAAAAGAAGATAAGCCATTTAAAAACAAATCTAATTGAACATCTTTCTATGAAAACAGATTTATTGCTTATAAGACTGAAAAAAAAATATAAAAATTCTTACTATTGACTATGAGAAAACAAAATAATATTTCATTATATATAGTTTCTAAATGGCAATAAAGCGAAAGTTATTTGCCTAAGTATGGACAGCAAGTCCTTATTTATAAATTACAGCGTAGCTATGGCTCGATTTCAAGAATTATTTATTATTGTGAAACCCTTATTATATGTATAACTTGTTACCGAGCTGCTGTATTATTAATTTAACCATTTTTTTCGACCATTTATTTCTTACCGTGATGAAGCTTGCAGAGTCCTTTAGGTAAATAATTATGGTCGAAATCTTAAGAAAGTGGTAAATTGCAACACCCACGAATACAGTTATATATACAGAGAAAAGTGTCATATATTATATTCTACTTATATTATTACGAACAGTGTGGTCGTATGAACAGAATGAACATGCGTTAATAAAACAAGAGCAAGTACTCAACAGATCTTGCATATATTAAGGAAATAAATATATAATATATACTTTGTAGAAGCGTGAGGATACAGTGTTATTATCATGTTCGAAAGCGAAAGTTAGAACAAACCAATTTCAAATGCAACAACCTTGGCAGGCAGGTAGATAGAAAAAGCGTTTGCAAAATTTATTAAAAGAAAAGGGAATGCGAGAGAAAGGAATAGAAAGGAATAGAAAGAGAGAGAGAGAGAGAGAGAGAGAGAGAGAGAGAGAGAGTGAGAACATTCCAACGGTTATAAAGGGACAAAATAAACGAAATACATTTACAAATTGAGATGATTTAATGTCGATATTGCTGCCAATATGTGTTTGCTTTATAATTAACTTGTTATTTTTTGTGATTACATTTTTCGTACAATCATATTTATATTTGACCGATAGCATCAATAATAATAATACAGAAACTTGTTCTTTTTTTTAACTTTTTTTAATCTAATTTGTTATTTGGTTGATAATTAATCAATACTATACTCTCATATCAGTTATATGAAATTGCATTTTCCCCTAATTTAATAATGAATGATTCTTTTATATTTCATTTTCGAACCTAGTAAGGACATTAAAAGGATCCGACATGATGTTGATGAATGAAAATATTTTTCTAAATTTCGTTTTGTGTTCACATATATGAACTGACAATTAAATAATTTCATTGAATTACAGAATTCATGAACTTCTGTTACATATACCCCCTGTTTTACAATGCTCTATTTAATAAAATTGATTTTCCTATTTGAATGTGCTCATTCCGTCTTTTTACTTATTTTTTCGAAATTTTTTAATTAAAATAATATCTTTATCACATGAGTGCAACTTCATAAATCAGGAATGTCTTGCAATAATCATGAGTATATTTATGAAAATATTTATGAAAATTTTTGGTTCAATCACGTAATTGTACACTAAATGTTGATTACAAAAATACTTGGCAAGAAACGGATATTTTCTGAGTTTATTACAAAACATCGTAAATGACAAATTTCGAAGCGTAAAACAAGAATTTCGTAAATTATATTACAGATGTGCTGCAAATGATTATATAGGCTACGAGAAATGCAACAAATCTTTTCAGCGCCTTGTATACATATAATTTTCATTTCATTAAATCAAAAAATTTGATGAAATATATGTAATATGTTGTTTTATCTAGTATAATTGAAGATCAAATTTTTAATATTCCTATCGTTCGAATGCTTTTCTATGTGGCGAAGGTGTGCATAATGTTCAAATTTATTTTTTTCGATCAATCTCTGTTCTTGTTTAGACTTATACGTATAATGCGTCCATAACTCTGCAAAACTATGCTATATAAAAGATAAAAAAAGCCATTGGAAATTATTTATGGGGAGTGTAATTACTACAAGTACTGCCAACAACAAATGTATTAGTGTTATTAAGTACCAAAAAAAAGGAATAGACGGTGACATTTATCCTTAAATATCACCTACAGACAACAATGTTGCCTTAAGAGAGGCTATTACAATTGAAATCTATAAAAGAACGCGCGTGTGTGTGTGTGCGCGGTGTGTGCGTGTACACATAGAACGAGAACGATATAAAACGAGATGTCATTCACGAAATTGCATTTACGTTAGATTCATTTATAAGAATAGTAACGCTTGACGAATTTTCGGTAGAAAATCGTTTCTTATAAAATTGTAAAGAGGACTTTTAATTCAACTTTTTTAACGAGTAAAAAAAAGAGTAATAGTATTTTGCGCTTTATTGATTGTAATATCGCAAAATATTTGTCCCGTGAACTCGCGAATTCGAAATATTGTTTCGTAATTCGAAAATTTTTGTAAATAAATCAAATCCTAGACAAAAACTAAAGTTTATTGGCCATGTGTTGGGCTGATAATTTGTAAATAAAGTTACTAAATATTACATTATGTGAAATCTAAGAAAACGTCACAAATAAATACAAACTGTAATTGTAATTTTAGTCATTTCATTTATTTACTGAAATAAATCGAAACTAATATAGTAATAATTAAAATTCAACATTTCTTCTTGGCTTTATTAAGTGAAACCTTAATACTCTAAATATGACCATGTAATATAATTTTTACATCCTTAATTTAAATATCAGATTTATGTATGAGGAGCGAATGGATTTTTTACCACTTCTTTTATTATTTTCTATTTGTTTTAATATCATTTTCATCGTAAAAGATAGATATTTACAATTCTACATAAATATAAATATTTTTTACAATATATTTTTTTAGTGAACTTATATTCTTTTGTGAAAGTAATATTTCCTTGTATTTTTATTTATTAGGATGTTTCCAGTTCTATTAATAGTCATGTATCACTTAATCGAACAAATGGTGAAACCTGGGATAGAAACTTCGGCTATTTCCGGCTAAACTCGTTTCTTGTCACCGAGAGTTCTCGAACTTACTAAGTGGATATAGAAGCTAGAATCGCACGAGTCGTAAATGGCGGACCTCCATAGACGAAGGTGTGTTTCTCTCGTCCTTCAGAATATACTAATATCGGATACCTAAATCATCAGAACACCCAAAACTTGGATCAAGTAATCGGCAATTAATTTTGGATTATCGAGTTTCGGTGGAAACTTCAACAATTATTAGAGGAATAATTAAAACACATATACCAGATTTTCTATTTGCATTTACTCCACAACTCCTGTTTTAAAGACGATTTTCACGCAATAACTGCATATTTGATTTTTGGTATTTATTTTGTTATTTAGATAATGATAGTTATCAATATATAGAAGTGTACTGTTGAGGAAATGAACCAAATTATATTACATTTTGTGCAACGTATATTTATTTTTAGAATCTTGAAATATATATTTTAGGACTCGAAATTATTGATTGTTCGAAAAACATGTATATTGTATTGTGTCCCACACAGAGATTAATTCGAGAAAACAATAAAATTCGTTGTTCGATCGAAACTAATCAGATGTATCGTTCCATTAACGTAAGTAATACCCTTACAAGAAAGAGCAAGATATATCAGGTTTAAATTGTAAGTATGCGGATGTGATAAAAGGTGAGTAACATATGGCAGAAAAAATATTGACGAAGAACCACGTGAAATCGTTTAGCCTAGCTGCCATTAATGGCAGCCATTGTACATTGTGCGCCCTTCAGGGTTGCCATTTTCTTCATAGGTAGTGCGATTGTAATTATAAAGGAATGTCTTGCGAAGAGAAATGATCGATTTTCCACTATATTGAGGAGATTATTTTCACGACATATCTCGCAGGGATTTAATTTCCCTCTAACGGTCGCGGCTCGTTCATTTGTGATACGTAGGAAAATAGTTTCGTGTTCATACATGTTTGTCATCTTTACTTATGTGTATGTATATTCAGAAATGAATGATGAACCACCACGACGAATTATTGTGAACCGAAAAGCAGCGCTCGACCCGATGTCTCGTACAGTGAGACCTCGAAGTGCATCAAGACTTTCGGGGAACGTGTACCGGTGCTAGCTGAAAACTGTTCGATATAATAATACACGCAATAAAATGAGTCTCGTATATATCGAATCGTAAACGCGGTTTGATACGGAATTGTTCAATTCGTTTGAAGAACCATAGTTGTGATAGCGAGTTAGACAAAGATATTTGTAAAAATCCGCGAGAGTGTGGACGCTTTAGACTTTTACCTGATATGCGATTCCGAGAGCTGACATCGGGTTACACTTTATCGGGATTTTGTCCGAAAGGTGGTTATATGTACGGAATATTTTGTGTCTTTGTGCGTGCATTCTATAAGAAGTGACGTTCCATCGGATAATTAAACTGGTATGCCAAATTGGTACTTTTGATGCTTAAATATTCATCGCGATAGTCTAGTTCCTCTAGCTCGTGATGCAGAATTATAGAGCGCGCTGCAGAACTTGAAAAAAAGTGTCAGTTCCACCGTAACTGCGACATTGTGAGAGAGTTAAAGCTATTCCATGCAGTGTGTGCACATAGACGTGCATTAACGACTTCGGGATACTCGGGATTTCGCACTTTTGTCTCGGGTCCGGTTCAGCTGTGCTAAGATTTTTTCAATACGCAGGATTCGAAAGGCGAGAGAAGATCAATGCAGAAGGCGGTATTCTGCTGTGTAATGTTTTATCAGGTGTGTCGTCGTAGATAAAATATCTATTCTTTGGTAAGGAGTAGGATACAAATCCGTTAACTACATCTTAAGAAAATGTGTAAATCTTTATCGTTGTGGAATAGAAAAATTACTTATCGGGGAAATACAACATATTTTTTAGAAAGTAATATGGTGATTAAACGTAGTGGGATATTTTCTTTTATATAATGTTATACGAAATATTCAAAGCAATTTGTGAGATTTAATTATTTTGAGGTAAAAAATAGTTATATAAAAAAAAGATCGTAGTCGAAAGTCGTACGTTGAATGGCTCGAATGTCATAATCGACGAAAAGTGAAAGAGAATAAGAAAAATGAAGACAGATTGAGAAGCAATTGAAAAGAGAAAGGTCATGACAATTCGGGAATGCGAATTATAATGCATCTTTTGCATATGACAGGATCGAAATTCGAAGCATATAGATCCTTATAAAAGTATAAAAATATATATAAAATACAATTCTCATACAAATGTATAAAAATATAATTCCATTTTATTTATATTTTTTAATTTTCTCGCTCCATTAATTTTTTACGGGCAATTTTTATGATGTATTTTAGAAGTTTATTATATTTTTCTTATATCCTCCATTGTACTTAATACTATTCAGTTGATAACTATGAAGTATTACATTATTTAAGTTCGTCGAATCCAATTGAATATCAAAAGAGTTAACGCATATGTACCTCATTACATATTCTTTTTACTGAGACGTAAATATGCAGTTATAATTATTGTTAGTATTCTGTACTAACAAGAACACTATTAGTGCCCTTCCAAATAGGAGCATTTAGTATCATTCGTAATTCAATACGTGATTTTTATTTATTAACAATGAAATTTAATTTTATATTAATGTTATATAACATTAACCGTGATTAAATACTACAATCTAAGTAGAGAGATTTTTATCCGGAATGTTCTTCTGGAACCCATTTTCAGAAATGCGATCTTAAGATACGTTCCAATAAGTTACCACTGCAATGAAGTACTTTGCAGTATCATCGACCCACGATCATTATATGAAACCTACCTACCAAATATCATTCTGATTACTTGATAGTAATAAAAAATTATGACAGATGTGAATAATTTATATCGGAAAGTCTTAAACGAGGCAGAATAATGTCGAACAATGTCGTATAATGTCATTCGGCCACCATATTTGCTACTGCGCTGCTATCTACCGATAATTTCAAATCTTCTTGATCGTGCTTCCATCTACTTCCTCTCTCTTTCAAGATGATGATGAAACTACGCATGTTGGAAAAAATGTAACAAGAGAAATGTCTCTCAGGGATGTTTCTTACCCACTACTTTGAATACGTCACATGTCTAAGTTTACGATAGAGTACGGACACGAAACAGGGTACGTACAGAACAATATTAACAGTTTGAAAATAAGCTCTGTACGGCCGTAGTCGTTAGCTAAAAAGTGATCTATTCAAAGCAAATTGATTAAGTCTTGCAGTTTTAGTGTGCTTTATTGCCCATTGAATGGGATGCACATATCTGCTTTTCTTGGATACCCGGAAAATCCAGTGAAATTCTGATCTGGCACGTAATTGCAATGCATCTAACCATCGGCTATGTTTTCGATTGTGATTCTCGTGTCTAAGTTTTGAAATATTTTTCAATCAGTGTGTACAAGTGCGTTATTCCTTGAATAATTCGACTAAAGTTATTAGTTTGGCATTCCGCGAAAAATTGGTATATAAAGAAATGGCAAAGATCTCGAAGTCCTTCTTTTTTATACCAAACGAATACAATGTGACTAGAGTTATAAATTTGACAACGAATGCTTAGCACGCATGTGCGGTGCAATTACTGAGCATAAACATCGTGGAATTTACAACCAATGCTGCTTAATTATATTTTCCAGTAAATACCGATAAATTGATTTTTGTCTTTTTCTAACGGTTCGAATGAATTTCGATATGAAAAGTGATCACGTGGCTCTTTGTCGTAAATAGTGTTGCGAATTACGTGTGGAGTACTTTCGAGGAAGAATTACAGAAGTGGATTACATCAATGTGATATTAAATAGTTTCCTGGTCGTATATTGCACGAAGGTATACCATATTTCAAATTACTATGTTCCCAGCATACTTAAATCGTCAATAGAGCGACGTAGTTAATTGAACGTGACAATTTAAGTTCGGTGATCGATTGATTAATATAAATTGAAATTGTATATTTTATATACCATAATGTTTGTATAAGTAAGATTATTCATAGTGTACGAGAATAAACTAGTACATACGGATCGCTATATTTTTTTGTTATACACATGCATTATATGTCGTTCATAATTCCCGTTATTGATTACCTGTGAGAGTGACCATGGATAGTAACAAGTTAAAATAATCTCAGAACAAAATCCTGGAGAAATGAAGATCATAACTCGTTTGTAAAAATGTAAAATGAAATTTCAATTTAAGTCTAAATAGTATGAGACTTAGTAACAGAGCAGTATGATTGGCAGGTGTCATATTCTTACTTAGAACGAAATATTAGTACTTACATAACTAAAAAGGATTATGTTTCATGGTGGATTGTATTACAGTGTTGGAAGAGTGTAGAGAAAATGACAAACTGAAGACATATGAAGTTACGCAGTCGAAAAATAATGAAAATTTCTTTTTATTAATTGGATGAGTTGTATTTTTATCTCGCTATATCTAAAGTGTCATTCCAATAATTTATTAGTAACGTAGCATTAATTATTTATTATTAATTAATTACTTTTGTTAGTTATTATTTTTTATTAGTTATTTATTATTTATTTATTAATTATTTGTTTTAATTATTTATTTATTAAACATAAAGAAGTTCGAATTACATAAGCGACTTAGTAGCCGCCAAATTTAACTGTAAATTTGGCGATTAACTCCAGTGCAGTGTTAAATTATCACATAAATTTTGGAATTATTAGTGAACAAGTAATGCTTCTTATCTTTTTGAAATAGTTAAATTCCAAATTTGAACAATTTTTATTGTTCGTTTAACAATGAAATCGAAATCAAATAAAAAAAAAGCAATACAATACGAAGGCAGTGTTACCAATATTAATGAAGAAAATTCACTAACGCGTAATTATAATATAAAGGTACAAGTGATCACAAACAGAATAAATTTCTATTATTTGTGAATATGGTAAAATAAATAAAGAAATAGGTTGGATATTTAGGCTGGACATATTGTAAGCAGATATTAAGTGATAAATTATAATATGTTAACGAATGAAGTATAGACTTCTGTAAGGCATAAACAAGTTTCATTTGAATAAGTAAATGAATAAAAGTCGGAAAAAAGCGAATGATGTAACTAGTAATAGTCGAGAAATATTTGTAAGCATAAAGATTTTCTTCTCCCGGTACAGGTGAGCGATACACATCAAACAAAATGGACGAGTATGATAAGAAATTTGCTGAGATGCAAAAGTACATTCCGTTTTTGGAAGCGATGATAGAGCGACTGCAAAACGTTAAGGACAAATCGCGAGAAGTACAACTGCAGAAAATGCAAAGTCTACATGGAATCCTATCGAACAGCAAGAGGAAGTATGTTTCGCAGTTACGAAATAAAACATTCGCTTTTAATCAACGCAACGTTTTGGTGACATTCAGTGTCTATGCGCTGAAACTTAAAATTTTAAATACAAAACCGATATCGGACAGAATTCTTTTAATTTACACTTTTAAGCTTTCGAACTTCTTAATTTTGTGGTATCGAATTTTCAAACTTTTAAGTTCTGAATTTTTGAACGTTCAGATTTTTTAATTTTCTTATTTCTACAATTTTTATTTATTTTCATAGAGAACGAAATTTCCATCTGCTTACATCTTTTATTACGCGTATTTTACAACAATATTATTATTGCAAAAACTACGAAGTATACAATATTGTCATAAATCTAGAGTTACATTTTAAACCGGAAAGGCGTAAAATCCAAAATACAATTAATCATACTGTTATCGATAAAATAGGCTGAAGATTGAGACGTTGCAGCGATGCGAAGACGTTCTGCAGAAGTTACACAACAAAGTGGAAAAGGTAGATATATTAATCATCGTATTACAAACTTGTCTTACATTTTTGGTGCACTGAATTATTTATTTAAAAATCTTAATTCCTAAAAGAATTTTAGCTCTATCTTTTAGCTTTAGAATTAAAGAATTTTAGCCAAATCAAAATACTATTCAATTTACAGATTCAGTGAATCAAAAACTAGCACTTGGCTTTATGCTCTGTATGATACTAGTTTGCACTATATTCACAGAAGAAAGATATAAACGAGAATGTTTGTAAGTTCTTCCGTTAGTTCGAATACTATATGTATATGTATAATATATGAATGATAACTATACATATGCGCATTAAGATTTCTATTTATACAATATTTAAATGGACGTATCAATATTTTAAAAACTGAAACAATAATGAAGAAATAATAATATTTCTTTAACAAACGGCTCTTTTATATTATTTCATATGCCGCATTTCAAATGCCGCGGGTATTGTCACCGTGCTTTGATAGAGCAAATTATAACTGTTGCATCGTTCTCCTTATCTTTTACATTTTATCAGTAGAAACTGGGTGTTCACATTTTTACGAAATGTTTTGTATTGCATTCTGTACACCGCTTTTTTGCAATGGCATTTCTATGATTTCATTATGTAAAAAATGTTAAAAATTAGTACCATAAAAAATTTATGGAATTTATTATGAAAATTTATGGAAATTATTTATAACTGTAATATGATGTAAAATATAAAAAATATTATACATTATTAGTTGATGTTTGTAGAAAAATGGTCAATGTACAATCATTACTTTCTCTTTGGTTCCTCCTCTTTGAACAGACGTATTTGCTTCGGATGATCCCTTTTTATTTTCCGTTCTTTATACTTCTGGATGTTTTCAGGCTTCCGTAGTGCATGTATTTTTTTTTGTTATTTTAATCATTCTAATCTGACACGAGTTTCAGGGAAATACGCCCGGATTGCATTTTCCGCACAAGAAAAATGAATCTAGCTCAGCACAATGTTCAAAGTAAGTATCATATCACTCACACAATTTGTACAAAAATTCATTTAACAACTGTTCATATATAACTTTAAGTTCATCATTATGTATTGTACACAATATATCGATGTATTCCTAAAATTAAAAGTAAACCAAAACCTATATTCAATTTTGTAAAACAGTGATGTTCACTGTTCATAATTTGAACATCATTGTTAAGCAGAAATTTCATTGTACTATTATTATTATATAACAGATAATATATATTGTTGTAAAATGAAATATTACTAAGATAAGATACTGTAAAACGTCGATTGAATCCCTTTCAGTATACTTGAAGATGTAAAGCCTCATACAGAAGATGTTATGGAGGACCGAGAGATCCACGAGACGCCAGCCAGTCCAACTCCTCCGGTTAGCCCAGACTCGGGTTCTCAAGTGGCGCCGATAATAATTCCTACTGAACGCAGTCTAGATTTCGATGATAAATCTGACAGCAAACCAGCCTCTCCCGACCCCATAGAAACTTTACCAACCAAAGCTCCCATCATCATACCTACAGAGAGGACGAGTAACGATGTACCTCCCTCGCCACAGCGTTTGTCTAAAAACGGGGATAATGTGTCGTTCGCCGAATGGGATATGCTCGAGGAGAACGAAAATCACATCTCGAGGAACAAAAATTGGCAGACGATCATTACTTCTAGCCACGATGGTGTTACTGTGTCCAAAATGGTTGAAAGTAATCTGTCTCCAAAGGTGAACGATGGCAGATCTCACATGCCTATATCGATTCACCCGTCTCGACAAATACAAACCGTGCCAGTCCCCTCTCTAGGCGGTTCCAGAAGATTGTCGTCGATATTAGAAAAGAATCGAATGATGGGAATAAACATGGATCAGGTTTCGTTAGAATCTAGCCCTGAATCACCTGTTAATATGCCTGATGCACAGTTGAAGTCACCAGATTTGGAGATTTTGTTCCCAAAACTTTGTAAGAACACTCCACTTCGGTCAAAGGAAATTTCGAGGTCTGGTTCCAAACCATCAGCACCATTGTTGCTCTCACCACCTCCCGTTTCTACAGGACCGCCATTGTCCATGGAAGATCTGGCTGAGTTGTTGAACGAAGAAGATGATAGCAAGATGGAAAAGAAGGGTGATAGGTTAAGAGAGGATTCAGGTAAATTCAAGAAGGATAAACAGGAATTAGGTGGGAATGTTAAGGATCCAAAGACATCTAAATCATTTCTGCTAACACAAGAGGATATTGATAGCGAGAGTGAGAGACGTTGGGAAGAGATAGACAAGCATATAGTTAAGTTAACCACTAGGAAATGTCTACCCAGTGGCTCAAAAGTCGACCTTCTCAAGTCTGGTGAAACTAAGGGATCACCTCAAGGTAGTTTAGGTCATGCTTCTAGTTCGTTTATGGCTACTATGTCTGTCGACAACAGAAATGTACCATCTTCACCTAGTTCCAAGACAGAGCCTCGTTTTGCGGATAACTACGAGCGCCATCCTCGCCAGTTGCGTGACAACCAGGGCCATGATATGGACAAATCTAACGTGCACAACATACACTGTCGACCCGACGACGATACGTCCAATCAGATACATCATGGCGGTTCGGTCAAGCCGGATGACAGAAACACTGTGTTGTATCAGAGACGTCAGGGGAACATTGGACCTGAGATGGTGCCACCTAGGATAGACACTGAGTTCAGAATAGAAGGACCCGAGTACTTCAATAGACAAGTAACAAACCAAGGCCACTGGCCTTCCATGCACCCGCCCGTGAATACGAATGATTATTGCAACAACCAATGGCCATCGTCTTCCAATTTTAGCGGTATGCCTAGTTCTCCTGCTCAAACGTATCCACATCCGATAGGTATGCCACACCAAGAGATGTGGAACGTAGGTGCCAATAGAGAGACCATTCATATGGATCCTCATCAAATGAACGAGGGCCAGATAAGGCCTAACCAGTTCCCTCCAAACATGAATGTTGGTATTAGACCTCTAATGAGTCCCAATACGAGATCTCAGGATATGAATCATATTCCACGATCAGACGATATATCCAATATGGAGGTACCTAATGTACCTACCATACAGCCTTTAATATCACCTACGAGGTTTCCTGTTGGGTCACAGTACAGGAACTTTCAGGGAGAGAATAGGTCTTATGAGCCGCCTTTTGATAGAGGAATGGAATATCCTCACCAGAGGCAGCCATGGGATTCTCCGATTAACCGACCAAATGATGTACCATATAGACCAGAGAACGAAGTTCCTTGTGGTGTAATGGGGCCCACAGAAGGTCCTTCAGGGCCGTATCCGAGGCCCAGCACTCCCTGTCCATGGAACAGAGACAGGGAACGCAATGGTAGAGGGCGTAACACGTATTACAATGAAAGGAATAGAGGAGAATCTAGGAATAATTTCAATCGTGACACTCGTAGGCCTGGTCCTAGGGACAATCATGGTGAGCGGGACAACTGTAATAGGTTCGGTAGGGATGCTAGAAACATATCTGACCGTGATCCAAGAGTACGCATGGAACACAATGTAAATAATCAAGGCTCCAACCAGTCGAGGGATAATGGTACCTCGGTGAGAGATCCTCGGTTGGCTAAGGATAAACATTTCCCATCTCACAAAGGTAAAGATAGTAGTTTCAATGAGAGAGATCCCAGAAAACGTTCGACGGGACCACCGACTGCAACATCGACGTTCAGGAAGATCAAGGAAAAACCGAAATCTCCTCCAAAGCCAGTTGATAGCCATAAACGTGTGGACACGGAAAATAGTACTAAACATACACAAGAGAAGACAACTAAAGACAAGATGCAGTCACCTTTGGAGAGTTTGTACGGAGTTATCGACACGAAGGCAAAGTCTGCACAAGGCTATTGTTTACAAAATTTTAAGATTCCTAAAATAAAACGTAACGAGTCATCAGAGTCGCCCACGTCGAGTCACATTTCTGAGGAAATTAAAGAGTGTCCTTTGGAAAAGCAGGATAAAGCAAGTAAAGCTGCTAAAAAAGACAAGGAAGACGCAACTGCAGAAGTGAGCAGTAGCAGCGATAGGAATGTTCCGCTTGAAAATCGGAATGAAAGTAATATAGTCACTGATAAAAAAGAGGAATTGAAAGAAGATAACAGTTTTAGGGAGACTCCTGTAGAAGAGAATAGTGATGTTAATATTTCTGAATTAGATTTTATCAGTACTACCTCCTCCAAATTACCTGATAATATTGAGAAATCTAAGAAAGAAGAAATAGGGGGATCCAAGTCAAAAGGCGAAATGACTCAGGAATGGATAGAAGCTCTAATTAGAAAATCGTTTGAATTTGGCGAGGGAAAGAAATTCGTCGAACACGCGAAATTCATGCAGAAGCTGGGAGAAGTATTGCAGGCGAAGAAGTTGAAGAAGATCAAGAGGATCATTGAATCAGAATCAGAGAGTAGCAGTTCGGATAAAGATGATACTCCTGAGACGAAGAAAGTTCAGACGAGGAAGAAGCGACGAGTAATTTTTTCGGATAGTTCCGATGAAGAGTCTCTTGCTGAAAGGATTGGTATTCTAAAAACAGCGAACAAAGAATTGATTACAGGTACATCAATGGATAACCAGGAAGAAAAGACAAATACAAATATTGTGAAAGTAATTCCTAATATTGAATCTTCAGATCTTTCAAAAAATGGACCAGATCCTGAAAATGCTACCACTAAAGAAGAGATTGCACGTGTAGAAACGCAAAACGTTGCTGAAGAGAAGAAGGAGTCAAATGAAGATGAAATAAATATAAACAAGGAGAAAAGTGTTCCAGAAACACCTAAAGAGATCACCAAGGATGAATTGGCTGAAGATAAAGAGGTTGTTTCAAAGATACCAAAAGCCAAAGCAAAGAGGAGGAACTCCCTGGAGATGTTGCAAGAAGATATTAGGGAAATGTTCATCAGTGATGATGTTGTGGCAGCAACTGGTTATCGATTATGTAGAGCACAAAAAGAAAATCAAAATAATGCAGGCACGAGTACTTCCAATCAAAGTACTACGAGCATAAAGAAGGACGAATCGAATAAACGTGATTTGGATGTAGATTCTGATGTAGAAGATACTGTGGTTTCGTCCAAGCAAAAAAAATCTACAAAATCACGTGTTTCTGACGAATCAAGTAAGTCTAGAGGTAAATCAAAGAAAGAGGTGCAAAGAATCACTAGACAACATTCAAAACAATATAATCAAAGTTCAGATAGTGAAGAGGATCAACCATTGGCGCTGAGAACAGAGCTAATTCAAAATTCTAGTTCATTGTCTAATCAAGAAACATCTAATGAAGATTTTGAGGTACTAAGGCGAAGCAAACGTATTAATAAGGAATCGATAAAAGAACCACGAGTAGTAGTTGAGAAGACAAACATTTCTAAGTTGGAATGTTCTAAAGTGATGTTCGATAGCTCATCTGATGAGAGTTTTGGGATAGATGTGTCTGAACTGGCTGCAGCTGTGGACATCTCAATTCATCCTGATAAGCAGTCTGAATCTGAGGCAGTAGAACAAACAGAGAAGAAGAAGGATGTTCAAACATCTTCTAGAAAGTCTACAAGGAAGAAAGGAAACGAACTGCTGAATGAAAGTAAAGATGATGTTCAATTTACTGATGAAGAAAGTATTACATCTGATATTTCTATGTCGAGTAGCGTAACTTCTAGCAAAAAGACAGGCGTTATTTCAACTACAATGGATACTAGTGGTAATGAGAAGTTATTGAGTAACATATTAGTGGGATTAGTACCGGTAAAGAATGATGCAGATAAGGACTCATCAATAGCGGACAAAGGAAGCGACGCAGACGTCGATGATGATGTTAGCGATCAATTACCGGCTGAATCAAGTACGAAGAAGTCTTCAGCGAAGAAGAAGAAGAAAAAGTATAATTGGCAGATGGGTATTTTGTACAAAAAAAGAAGGAAGAAGACTCTTACAGCTTCATCTTCCAAGGGTGACTGTGAGCTTAATACTGGCTCTGAAATAGATATTTCTAACAAAGGAGATACTATTTCAGAAAATACAACAAGCAAAAACAGTAGTTCACCCAATAATACAAAGCAAAATATTTCCAAGAAGCTTAAGAATGATGTTAAAGATACTAATTCTAGTGAGATTCTTCAAGATAATTCGAAAGACAAAAAAGAAGAGGTATCCATAATAACATCTGATCCTACAGAGAAGAAAAAATCTTCTTTAAGTAAAGTTTGTTCTAATGAACAGTTATTGGAAAAAGATAACGAACAAACCAGCCGTAACGCTGAAAAGAACGTCGTTAAAAATAAAATTGATCTAGATAGATCTTTTTCTGAGTTAGATGTAAAAAAATTAATTGATTATGCTTGGACAGGCCAAGAAAAGTACAATTGTCTGCTTTGTTTGTTCATTGGTAAAAATATTGTTCACCATTACAAATTAAACCATCCTGGAAAGGAAATTCTGATTTCCAGATTGAAACAGTCAGATGCTCTATTAGCCATTCAAAATGCGAATGATAATAATGTAGAAAGTCCATCAATGGAACCTCTTGCAGAAAAAATCTGTAAATTTCGTTGCAGATTTTGCTTTTTGTTCAGTGAAGGAGCTGCCAAGATTGCAATGGAAGCATTTTATGAACATTGTACTACTCACACAGGAGAATACAGGTTTCGATGCAATAGTTGTCCTTATCAAACTGTAGCCAAGTCCTCCATGAGAACTCATTATTATAAAGTATGTCGCAAATTTAAAGATACTTTTGTTGAAGCCATAACTGAAGATGAAATACCTGCTGAAAATCGCATTTATGGTTATTTATGCTCATGTTGTAATTTCGTTCAATTAAAGAAGTCCAATGTGGAGGAACATGTTAATCTATGGCATAAGGACGATTTGAGTGTTAAGATTGTTAAGATAAACATGTCCTTAGATGCAGTTGAAGAAGAATTTGATGAACAAGTTGATGTACCAGAGAAAAAGATAAAGCTAGAAGTAACCCAGTCAAATTCAAAGAAAGGATCAGTAAATGAAGTAGTAAAACTGATTGAACAGAATGACGATGATATCACTGAAATAGAAGTGATAAAGAAGGATAAAATGTCTGATGACGAGGATAAGAAAATAAAAGATGTACCTGAAGTTAAACATCAAGAAGAGAATCATTCTGAACCACAAGTTACTACTGATGATGAAAACAAGAAACCACCACAAATGGATATGGATTCCAATTTACCATCAGGAAATCTGAATGTATTCGTTTGTCCACCAGAGTTGGAAAAGAAAGAAGTAGAAATTCAGCTCGAACGTAAGAAAAAAATGCAAGAAATTATTCAAAACATTGGCATTAAATTGCAAAGGGACGCATCTAAAAAAGGTTTGTCCATTATAGATAAATTGAAGGATAAAATGAAGACTGATTTAACAGCAGCAAATAACGAAGCTGATTCAAATGTAGTATCAAATTCTTCAGATAAAAGTCCAATTAATATCACGACTTCACCGACTCCATCAATGCCACCTCAAAGTAATACCATTGAATTGCCTTGTAACTCTGAAATTCCTTCACTGGTAGATTCAGAGAAAAATCTATCATTGGCTGAAGGAACTTCAAATGATAAACAACTTGAGGATAGTACTTCGCAAAACCAATCATTTAGCACAAAATGTAATTCAAAGTCTACATCTGAAACAAATCTAACAAATTCAATGACCAAGGTTCCATTGGCAATATTGGATACAAAAAAGAATGAAGAAAGCGATGCAGAAACTAGTGATAATGAGAATATGAGGCATAGTGCTCCTATTTATGACTCTGATTCTAGTAGCGAACAGTCAGATAGTGAACTGCCTACTGATGTTAACATGATCTTGAAGGAAACTTCAAGTATGAATGCATCTTGTAAAGATCCAATGTTTACCACTATACAGAGACTTGCTGCTCAACTTCAAGCTACAAAACAAGATGAAACTTCTTCTAAACCTGAAGACTCTAAAAGATCGTTTCCTTTTGGTTCTATTCCCAAACCACCAGATGTTGTTCCTATATCTAGTATTAAAAAATTTTTCGGGAAAAAGGAAAGTAAATTCCACGAGATATCGCATGATTCGCACGACGATAGTAATCCACCTAAGAACTTGATCCGTTTGAGACGTCTAAGTGGAGATATGTTGTCGGTACCCATGCAGTTTTTAGACGCCCAAGAAGATCTATCTCTAATAAAGAACGGTATGTATAAATATATAAATACTAAAATGATATGTGAATCATTGTTTGACATTTACGAAAGTATTTCATATATTAGATGCGAGTCAATCCAGTACTTCAGATACAACGGATTCCATGTTAAAATCAGATGTTGAAGAAGAGTGTTCATTCTTGAAAATCGAAAATGTAGTTAGTCTTGCACCAAGAGCTGATGGCGCCGAAAGTCCCATTGTAAGTCATTACATACGATATTTACTCGAAATTTTTTCACTTGTTTCAAACTATGCATGTACAACTTTCCTTTTATTATCATTACAGATAAATGATATAAGAAAAGCAGTTGAAATTGTCCCCAAAGATACTCCTATAAAAAGCAAGGGGGTATCTGTACTGAAAAAGTCTAATTCGCCTCTAATTTTAAAGAGATTTAATGCTGTATCTATTACACAGACATTAACGAGGAATATACAGACAGTGCAATCCACACCAGAAAAAGTAAAACTAATTCCAGTGAAGAGTCTATCCCCTTCTCCAGTTGTAACCACCACACAGCTTACTACCAATTTCATTCCAATTGCTCCAAAATCAACAATTATTCAAATAGATAGTAAATTGCCTTTAGTGACTCCGTCGCAATCGTCGCAGAATTTGAATTACAAAATCGTCAAACTTGTTCGAACGCCAACTCTAATAAAACCAAAAGAACCTTTAGCCACAGTCTCGGCAGTTAAATTAAAATCCGCGGATGCATACAAAGCGATGTTGAAGGCTACTAAATTGATTCATTTGTACAAGTGCATGGCACGTGATTGTCGCTTCAGCACTGATGTATTGTCTATATATCATCAGCATTATCTTCAACACGTAAATCAAACTGAAAATACGACGATGCCACCGCCATTTGATTACCAGAAATGTGCCTATTGTTACATGATATTGGAGGATTGGAATCAAATGAAAACGCATATCGATGAAAAACACGCGCATTGCCGTTACCAGTGCATGTACTGTTTTTATAGAGCTATTGTACCTTCTTACGTGCAAATACATCAGGTATGACGATACATTTTGTAGTATTGTAACTTTTGGGGCAATTAATTTTTATGTTTGACACACATTTGATTTTTATTTACAGATAATGACTCACCCTAGAAATCGTGGTCTTCTACTTGGTAATCCCGTGAAAGACATACCATCAAAAGAAGAAGTCAATCGACACGACACCATATATCCTTACGTGTGCCAACATGGTACGATTTATATTTACATTATTTGTCTTCTTTGAACGAAGATTACGCTATTTATCATCTCTGAATGAAAAATTAAACTCATGAAAATACATTTACAGATTGCGGAAAGTTTTTCTTTGTTCCCGAATCTTTTATAGCGCACTTGAAAAATAAACATGGAACGCTTCTTTCTGGCTATAAGTGTCACGTGTGTCGTACTACTTGCATGAAAATCGATCAATTAATGACGGTAATATTCTTAAGTTATTTGATTAACGGTTACTAAATTTTTATAATCATTCTTATGAAATTAAATCTTATAGCACTATAGAACGCATGGGTTTTACAAGTTTCAATGTCTGTATTGTTTGAATGGTTCGGACCACTTGAGCGAACTGCATAATCATTTGAGCACGTTTCATTGCAATCGATTACCACAGGTTCTTGAGCGAACTCTTCCTCTTCAGGTAAAATAAATAAATGTCAATGAATTAAATTATAAATAAACCAATATTTTATGAGTGTCATTTTAAATGTTACATTTCAGCCAATACGAAACAAAGACGTAATAGATCAATTAATTATAAGAACATTGGATGACACTTTGAAAATCACAGAAGAAGTGATTGACCTGGAGTACGAAGGCGAGCACAATAAAGAAACTGATACAGACATTGTTAACACGTCTTCGTCTCACGCTATAGTTTTTCCTCAATTATCTAATGATGTAAATTTGTTGAACAAGGACGAAAACGAGGCGTTAAATAAATCCTTTTCGAGGTTATTTGGAAATGCCAATAATTCAAATAGCTCTCTCAATGCTAAAACCTCACAACATGAAAAATCATTAAATGAGAGTTCCAACGATAGTGCAGTGAGCAAGATATTCGAAAGTTGTTTAATGAATGACTCGGACGTTTTGGCAACGCAGGTTTCGGATGGAGAATCCGCAGACAAAAGTTTATTAGATAAATCTAAAAAGACCAATATTCTCACTGACAAAAGCTCTGTGGAGCCAACAGAAGCTTCCAAAGGAACTTTTGATTGCAGCGACGAATTTATAAATATCAATTTACTGGACAACCCTGATTTCCTGAAAAAAGTCAATCATTCTATTAATATAACTCGCATGAATACTTCATCCGCTACGGAATGTAAAATGGAAGATAGCGACATTGAAATTGTAGATATCGACGATACGGAAGTTATTCCAATAAAAAATATAAAATCCGAATCGAACAAAAAGGATAGCATTGACGTAAGTGAGATACAAAATATAAGTCCAAAAAAGGATGTAAAAGAACAATCTTCCAGTGATGTCAGAGATTCAATCGCATCTTGCGATGCTAAGGAAGATTCCACCATGAAAACAGATAAACCTTTAACTCTAGATGATATTAAAGACACTGGCTTCTCAGGGACACAGTTATACAAGTGCGGTTATGAAACATGCGATTATAGCTCACAAACTGCTCTTCAGTTAAAGACGCATGTAAAAGAATGTTCTTTGAGGGGTGAGAATAAAAACTTGACCTGTGCTCATTGTAGCAAACGTTTCTTGAAAATTGGATTTTTATTAGAGCATTTAAAATCACATGGACTAAAGCGATTTGGTTGTTCATTGTGCAAAATGAGATGTACAGTGGGTTACCAAGCAATGGCGCATATGAAGATGAAACATAAATGTGCATATAGTAAATTAGTTCCGGCTGATCCAAAAAATCCATCCGTTGATGGGTTGTTTATCGTACAACCTATTGTAAGTACATATTATACAGTATGTCGCAAAAGCACAAAATTATATGTTTATAAATATTTTGTTTATTTTTGTACAGCGTTACAATGGAGATCGTAAAGGAAAGAAGCGTAGAAGTAATACAAAGTCAAGTGAAAAAGGCACTGAGAAGGCTACAACAGACACTGAGAAATTCACCTTCAGTCCTGATGAAATAGATTCTTTGCCACTTCAAGCGATCTACAACCGTGTAGTGCAATGTGCAGTGTGTCCATACACGACGAAAGTGCGTACGAACATCATCAGACACTTGCGATTGCATGCAAAAGACGAAAGCGTGCCAGAAAGTGGTCCCGTTAATCCTGTGCCGTGCTTGGATAAGAAGGAACGAATGTTTGATAAAATGGTCAACTTAGCAAGTAGTTCTCATCAAAATGGTCGGATGGGAGGGAAATCTAAGGAGACTAACAAAAATAACGAAGATGAGTTCATCCCGAAATTTGTACCGGAGCATAAGAGGTAGGTATACTTTTTAAAACCGGATGTTATAACAATATGGATGTTCTTGCAAGAATGAGAGTAATTCTTGTCACACGCAAAAGTGTTCAATATTTTTTCACTTAATTTGATGAGTTTCGAGTCGAATCGAAGGAAGTGAATCGAAGGATGAAAATTGGCAATGTTTTCCTATAATAGATACGTGTGTGGTGTAGCTGAATGCAATTATTTAACGGTCGATGAGGCGATGTTACGATGTCATTTAAAGGCTTTGCATTCCGAGGAACAATATTTCCGGTGCCCTCATTGTCCACAACCATCACCAGGTCAAGAAGGATTAAATATAGCAATTGATAAAATGGCCGTTCATTTAAAAATGCACGATACCAGACTTTATAAATGTTCTCACTGCAACCATCATCATTATCATAGGTACACAATGATGTTTATGCCTCACATTTGGTTAATAATGCACCGTTTGGGTCACAGATTATAAGCACGATGTATTTAAAAATTAGATGGAATAATATATTTTTGAAACATTTGACAAGAATGCAAAGTGAACGTTAATAAAATATACGTTGCATGTGCCTGTCAAATGTTTAAAAAGGCTTATTCTCTTTGGTTCATTTTCTATGCTTCCTAATAGTAACAAAATATTGCCTAGGCACGTTGTGGAGAGACATCTTTCTGACAAACATCCCGAAAAAAGACCTTTTGTGAAAGTAATTAGAGAGTTGGAAAACACAGAGAGCAGTCAACAATCCATACAAGAAGAAGCCAAAGAGGAAGTACCAGACCCGGATGGAAATCATTGGAAATGTAACTTCTGCGACTATAAGTGTGTGTATAAAGCGGAAATGGCTAATCATACGTCTGTGACACATGATGAGAAGAGCCAATACAAATGTAACTCGTGTTCCTTTAAAACAAATGGGAAAATTATGTTAGAACAACATATTAATAGCAAGCACCCTAACGATTTAAATGTTGACTATATTTTAATGTATCAACGAATAAAAGGGGTGAATAAGAAAAGTACAGATAATGTAGAGCAGACTGGACAAGAAGAACCTTTTGATACTACTCCGCTTTGGAGAAGAGACATGCCTCGAATTAGACATATTCGCGGAATCCTTCTTGAAGAAGAAGACGAAATGTCCACTGAATCTTCTTTAAAGTTAGGAAAACGGAAGAGTGACACAGACTTAGTCACTAAACCGGCTAAAATAAAGCCGGGGAAATCCAATTCATTAGATGACACCAAGCAGACGAAAGAAAAATCTAAACGGTCGTTGTCTTGTGACAAGGTATCGACAGAAGTGGAACCTGCGACTAGTACGTCGAATACGATAGAAAAAGCTAAGGAAACTAGATCTAAATCAATTGAAGACAACGATCTCAGTGAACCGGATATCGGAAGATTTGGTCCTTATGGGAAAGCAGATGGTAATATGTATGTCTGTACTTTGTGCACGCAGTTCAAGACAAAATATAAGCATGATATGAGGGATCATCTTTACAGAGAATTGAATTACGCAAGGTAAATACTTTTATAGTTTCGTTCTGTTATTTCGAAGTTATATTTTTTCTTTATTTAACCGTTTGAGTATCAACGGCTGTTTAGATTTTGTGTCGAGAAGTCCCAGTACATTTGAACGCTACGGACGATTGGCGGAATTTTGTATTTCATTGTTATATTCTCAATCATTTTTATTGAACAAAACTTGAAATATTTATAAACTAATAGTGCGCATATATAATAATATAGATGTATTTCATAAAAATAACAAATATGATGAGCGCTATTGCGCCGCTTGTTTCTCTTCGCAATCGATTAAGACGAGCACTATCGCGCTGTTCGGAATTTTTCGACCTTTTTTTTTCAAAGACCTCTGGGATTCAAATGGTTAATATGAAAATATTTCAGATGGCACTGTAAGGAATGTGGATATTTGTCTGTAAACCGTAATGCCTTGTTGAAGCATTTTAATAAACACCATAATGGGGAACGTCATAATCACGAACCATTATCTCCAGACGATGATATCGAAGAATGGGTAAGTTAGTCGCTTGACAAAAATTATATTATTAAAAATTGATGAAATTATACAATAATTTTAAATGTATTTTTTTATTGATTATTTTAATGTGTAGGTTGGCACATTATTGAAGAGACAAACACTGATGATGAAAGGACTATTAGCCAAGGAACATGCAAGTGACGCAGAATGTTCTGCAACTACAAGTATAGCTGGAAATAATTCAAAACCATCTTCTGCTAAAACTACCCAGAATACTGTAACCAAAATTCCTAAAACTGGAAATACTGTTAGCAAGCCTGATAATAAGCAAGGCAACAAAGAACAAACTCCAGAAAACACCATAAAAGTGCAAGCTGAGGATAACAAGGATGATGCAGCTCCCATTACCGATGTAAGGACTGAGAGTGGATCCCCAAAGAAGAAACCTGGGAAAATTACTGATATAGAGAAAGGTAAATGTCTTCAAATAAAAAGAAACTCTTATGTGATCAAATTTTGTTTGCATTTTACTACCTTGTTTTGTTGGACAGACTATATATAAAATTAATTACAATTTTTTATATAGGCAAGCCAGATGGAGAGGAAGAGAAGCCATTCACCTGCAAACATTGCAATATGACATTCTTCCGACGGCGTGGCTTCAAACTGCATGTACAATTGACACACTTAAAACGACTTGGATTTATCTGTCCTTACTGCGATCGTAGCACGAACTCAGAGAGTTTAATGCGACAACACATTCGTTCAAAGCATCCCGGTTGTCCCGAGAAAATAGTTGAAAATCCGGCAGCTGGCGGACCAGAATTGCCGGAAGAATTTTGGCGACAGGAATACGGAATCGTGTTTCCAAAGAGGAAAAGAAAACGAAAGACACAGATGAGTGGAGGAGAAGTCACGGAAAAAGCTGATGATTTTAATATTGAACCGCAAGAAAAGTGCAACTTGTGCAACTTTACCGCTATGAATACGACTGGCCTCAAAATACACATGAGGATACACATGACTAAACATATACTGAAATGTTTTTATTGTAGTTTCACTGCAGCGACAAAGTCGGAAATCTGGGAACATTGGGAGGTCAATCATCCGTTTTCGCCATTTAAAGTCGAAGACATATCACCATCTGAATCGTCTAGTGAATCTACAGAGATGGAGCTTGATAATAAGACTATCACTGAGGATTACAACAATGATATAGAGGAGGAACAGATTTCTGACGCGAGAGAGGATGATTCGATTTACTATTGCCATTATTGTTCCTTCCGTAGTAAGTATTTGAGCACGGTACAGAATCATTGGAACATAATGCATAATGAATCAACATCGCAGACCAATGCTCTTAAAACGAAGTCGAAACCGTTTAAATATAACGAGATAAGAGTTTCAGCAAAATCGTTGGCGAAGGCTCAATGCTCGAAAACACAAGCGGGAAGTCCTTACGAATTATATTTACAACAATCGCATAGTGATGTGCAAGAGGTGGAGAGTTCTGGATCGAAACAAGAGGGTTGGATTTGTCAGTGGTGTAACGAGTTATGTGACTCTGAGGTCAAAATGAAGACACATCATAGTATGTTCCATTCGCATTTGCCATTAAATTTCAGGAAACAAGAAAAGACTGAAATGTCTCAAGGATACGTTTGTCCTGATTGTCCGTTCACCACAATGTTTCTTAATGTAATGAAGAACCACGTGTCCAAACATATAAACCTATTTAAATGTAAGTACTGTGACAAGTCTTTCAGCTGTCCTTCGGAAGTCTCCACGCACAATAGCGAAGAACATCCTGGAATGGAACTAAAAATAGAAAGTATTCCGAATTATGAGTCTTTGCTAGAGGAAATGATGATTCAAGTGAAATGGCAGAAGTTTGAGCCGATTTCCGACAAAAACGAAAATTCAAACCCGTCAAGATCGGAATTACCGCGGAAAAACAATGCAGTTGCAAAAAAATCTACGACTAAAAGTGCATTTCGCCATAATGCAATACCATGCAGAATAAAGGCGGTAGCTAGAAAATCGACTAATCCACATTCGAGATATCTTATCAGTAACAGAATACAAGACAAGCAACAAGAGGCGAAAAGCAAACAGTTTTCCTATTACGGCGCTCCCAGAAGTCCCGTTAATTTAGCTAAGTTAAACACGTACATGGTAGTTGGGGGGCATCGAATGAAAGTAAACTGTACCACTCTTGCGCAGTTAATCAACATCAATCCGGAGATAATATTAGAAGATGTTAAGAGTGATATCAAAAATATCCCAGCACTTAAAAAATTGAAATAACAAATGGAAATATAGAAGGAAACTTATCGTTTTCCACATTATCGACGTTGTTTAATGTAATATAATGAATGGTATATAAATATTTATTGCGTGACTATTATTGGTACAATGATCAATAGTAACCAAAGTGACTCACGGTATTATACATGCTTTTCTGTGACGTTATACTTAAAAGATACTATAATAATCGATGAATTTTTATAAAATTCATTGATTCTCTCGTCGTATTGTGATGAGTAATTGTAGATAATATCCTCACATTTGATCGTTTCATAGTTACATATTTTGTGCTTATATTCGTCATAAGTGTATATTTAAAAATTTTGAGAAATATGAAAAGAATGAATATTTGTACTTCCTGTAAGATTACGTTGCTCTTTTATAAGTTATCTTATTGCAGAATTGGAATTACATAAAAAGAAAAGGTTTTCATATGTACAAGAATTATATTTAATTATATTCAATGTAACAGCAATTTGCCATCTGGACTTTATCGATATTGTATATAGATATACTTTGCACATATATTTCTAAGTAAACACAATATAAAAATTTGTGAAATAGGGAGACAAATCGTGCCATGCTATAAGCTGGTAAAAATTATTCTGAAAATCAAAACGCAAAATTTTAACATGGAAACTGTAAATAAAAATGTATCAATATTTGTCTAATTGATGAATATTGAATTTATTTATTTTGGAATATGTAAAATCTCTTAGTATAGATATCTTGATTTTTTACGAATAATGATATCGTAATAATGTTATTTTTAAGTACTTACACTTAATGTTGAGCAGTTCTGTCGTGTTTTATTAACTCGAAACGTTTGTTAAACAATTTTCAGGAAATATTACACATGCATATATCAACTCAGGAGTAATTAAACATGGTGAAATTAAATCTGAATCAAGAACAATTTTTAAATGATATGTATAAAAAATTAATTAAGATTTGACACGTAAGATTTAACGTTTATCGATGCTGAAAAATCGTTATCGGTGGTAATAATAATAATAATAATAAAGTATTTACTTATTACCTTATTTTGATAAAACTTAGTTCTTGCTTTAGAAAAGTATCGGTAAATAAGAATTTTACGTGTTAATAAAATATGTAAGGCTTTTGTTGCACTGAGTTCTGTGCTCGAATTTTAAAATTAATTATTTAACATCGAATGTAAGATGAAAATACAAGACTGAGTGTCCTGTAAGTAGTTTAATTTACAAGAAAAATTGTAAATATACAACTACACATAAATATTTTTGATTTTTATAATAACAGTGGTCATCATTTCTATTTTACATTCTTCACAACGTAGTAATCAAAGTCTAAATATACGTCACCGTGAAAATGATATTTATACAAAGGATTATTTCATTCTTCTTTTTTATTTAAATCATTAATTGTACAAAGTTGTATTCGAAACTACCATTTTGCAATTCAAGATCATATATATCTCGATCAGTGATGGAAATTTCACAAATAATAAACGTTTTTATCATTTCCGAATTTTTTAATTTAAAAGTAGCATTTTTATTTATTACGCTGTGCAATTCTTTTGTTATTTAAAAGCATATAAAAACATAGAAATTATGCAGAAGGTTCAATAGAGATCGTGCAAATACAATATTTAAATTAGATGAAAGAACCATAAAGTTATGAAGTGTTCGATCCGTGAGATTTAACCTTTCAGAGACGATAATCCTGCCCTCATAATTTCATCAACCAGGAGGAGATTACTGGCAATAATTGTGCTATAAATAAAAGTTAATACGTATTTGAAAAAAGATATGATACTGTCAAATTTCAATCTAAACAAGATTTTATAAATATATTTACCATGAATTAATAATTTGTTTCTTCACATTGTAATTATCATAAATACCAGCATCCGTGGGTTTCAATGCTTCACCTGAAGAAATATCTAATCCTACCGCTTCACCTAATGTAGACCTTTCTTCTAATAACTTAACAATTGTATCCTGTGCATCAAATCCACTATTTACAGCTAGATGGATAAAAAAATAAATATTAAGACATATGAAACGAAATAATTTTTGAAAGACAATTACTAGTTTGAAATATCTTATTTACCAAGAGTTTTTGGAATGACGAGTAAAGCTTCTGCATAAGCTTGTACACCCAAGCGTTGTTTTCCTTTCACTTTTTCTTTATACTGATGGAGTACTTGACTAGCAGCTACTTCGAAAGCACCAGCACCAGGAATAACCGCGCGATCATCAATAGCATTTTTAATAGCTCTTAGACCATCTCTTACAGCGTCTTTCAATTGCTCTAAAGTGTATTTATTTGGGCCCTACAAATTATCAAGTTGATTGAAGTTATTGAAAATTAAAAAAGATCATATAAATTTAGGAAATTAAATTTATTATCCTACCTTTAGCAGGATTGTTACAGAATTCGGTTTCTTGCATTCTTCAATAAATGTATATTTTGTCTCTCCCTATAAAAAAGATAAAAGAGTGTTTTTCATTTTGTGTAAAATGTAATGTATGAAATGTAATGATCTAGATTGCATTACTTAAAAATTACTTACCAATACATGTTCGTATACAAGTCCGGCCCATCCTAAGTGTTCTTCTGTTAAGTCATCAAAGGAATTCATAGCTGTTCCACCACAGGCCAGTGCTAAACGTTCCATATTTCTACGTTTTGCTCTGCGCAAAGCTAAAATATTTTCCCGGGCAAGCATATCCAAGGATGGTGGGTCAATGCCTTTCTGATTTATGACGACGAACGACTTGTTCGTTCCGTCACATAATTTCTTTTTTAGTTCGATTATTTTTCTTACCCGATTATCGATGAATTCACGTTCTGCAGCTACCAATTTCTCGCGCTCTTCAGCAGTTTTGTAAAAGAACCCACTATTCACCTTCATAATAAATACAATTTCATTATTTAAAGGAGGGAAATATTTATATTTTACAGAAATGATTGATTCTTTTCCTAAATCACTTCATTTACCTCACTCTTTTCATATTCCAGACTAACATTGCAAGTTAGTATGTAAGCATTCTCTACTCTCTTGGGCATATCTGGATGTCTAGATCCATGGTCAGTTACAATACCACGAACTAAGTTAGTATCTGCTGCAGTTCTATGCTGCATTTCCATTAATTCAACCATATGTAGATCGATTTCTTGATCTTTTTGTCTAATAGTCAAAATTGCATCCACACAGACTTCTGTTAGTTTGTCAGCTACAGTAGGGTGGACTTTAGTTCTAAGCGATGTTCTAGCAATGCTCATTAGATTTTCCTTTGTGGGCTCAATCAGAATCTTCAAGGAGTCTAATACTTCCAAAGTTTTTACTCTAGCTAGTTCAAAACCTTCTGTGAGCATTCTAGGATGAAGACCCTCGGATATATAAATATCAGCTTGTTTTAGAAGCTCTCCAATGACTAATACTGTGCTAGTTGTGCCATCCCCAGTAATATCGTCTTGAGCAGTGGATGCTCTAGCAATCAGAGATGCTGTTGGATGTTGGATTTGCATTTCATGCAATAATACATTTCCATCTTTTGTGATTTTAATATCACCTGCTCCAGACACCAACCTTGAAAAATTTTGTATTATTGAATTTCAAAAAATGATTTGGTGATCAATTGTATATACAAAGAATTGAGTTATTAATTTCCATAATTGAGTTTCCAGATTGTTATTTCTCTGGTAAGATAACAAAATAGTATAAGTTAGAATTATTAGTTTTGCAGAAAAGCACATATAATATTCAAAATGCAATGTAAAATTAGGTATTAGATTTTGGATATACTATTAGCAACTTAGTTAGAAGAACGGGAAAGAAGTGAAATTGATTTATGCTATTAGAACCATAAGCAAGAACAGTAATATAGAAAATGTAGAAAATATTAGATCATTCTGTCAATTATAGTTTGATTTATACTCTTTTCCTTGTCCACCAGAGATTTCACGGACATATCGATCTTACCTAATAAGGATAATATACTTAACTGCAATGTTTTAATGTAACAAGCAAACAGTAGTGGAAAGTATGAAATACAAAATAATTTTCGTAATTTTATACTCATAATTTTAATACTTCACTTTAATTTATTAAATAAATGATAAATTGTTAAATTAGCACGTGAGAATAAGTATACATACATCTTCATGGTGCCTTTCGGCCCAAGATTCGTTCTCATCACATCTTGAATTCCTTTTGCGGCCGATATATTGACAGCCAAAGCCTGAGCAGCTCTAGCAAACTCAGCTTTGGGATTTAACAAACTGATCGCTGCCATTTCACTAGATAATAATCAAAATTCGCGAAATAATAAACGTATCGTCTCAGCATGCAAGCTTCTATCAATGGCTTCAACTGTCTGAATAATACAGTATGTGAAGTAGCCGATGTTCAGATTCAACAATATAGGGATTTTCATTTCATAACTTCCGAAAAAAATATAAATTTTTTCCATAAATTTTTTAATTCTCTTTGAAAATTGCAAGTTCATTTAAAAATCAATTAAAAAATGCTCAAAGCTATTAAATTTAAGAATATATCTAATTCATTAATATTTAAATACCGTTCTTTATTTAATGTTAAGTTGGTCTAGAACAATCTAAGAATGACTCAAAAATTTACTTAAATTCATATATTTACATAAAGATTTTCCTTTTTTCCAAGCGATTGTCTTTTTTAAATGTTTAGCTCTATTTTAAAGTTTTATTTCATTATTGGAATGATATTTTTGAATGATTTTTTGAAGATTGTTTTAGTTATAGCATGTGACGTTTTTGGCAATCATTTTGATATGAAAAGATTACATCACAGGCGAAAATACTATGATGAGATAAAAAAGTAACCTTAAATAAAATTGTACAATATTCCCATATTTTTAACATAACTGTTATAAACATAAAAGATGTTTAAAATAAATGTTATATGTGTAAAGTCATGTAAGACTGTTAATACAATAGGAATATTATTATGTGAGTTTTTTTCTTGTTCCAATATTTGTATTTATCTAGAATGTTATTATTGTATTATATTATTATGATATTTATTTATAGTATTCATTGATTTTTATCAATATATAATATGAATTATTATTATTAAAGATAGATCATATACATCAGATTTTGCATTTGTCCCGAAATGTGGACCTGTGAAAGACAGAGATTTGTTGATGTTAAGGGGTTTTATCAATAGTCACAGTAATATGTGCATATTAACAGGAGCAGGAGTATCCACAGAGAGTGGTATTCCTGATTATAGATCCGAAGGCGTTGGCCTTTATGCAAGAAGCAATCGCAGACCAGTTCTTTACAAAGACTTTTGTAACAGCGCTGAGATTAGAAGGCGATATTGGGCTCGAAATTATATAGGTTGGCCTAGGTTGTAATTTTTCTTGATTAGAACTACAATTATAAAATGATATGCAAAAGTTTGTAATAATTTTAAAACATTCATTTCATAGATTTTCTTCTGTTAAAGCAAATATTGTGCATGAAATACTAAAAAAATTAGAGGATCATAACAAAATAAGATGTATCGTTACACAAAATGTTGACAACTTGCACACAAAAGCAGGCAGCAAAAAAGTGATAGAGTTACATGGGACAGCATTTAAAGTAATGTGTCTCAACTGTAATGAAAGAATATGTAGATATCAATTGCAAGAAATCTTAGATAGAATGAATCCAAACATGGCAGGGACTAGTGAAATGATAAGACCCGATGGAGATGTGGATATATCGCAAGTAAATGTTATAAATAATTTAAGAAGTTCAGGGATAACCTAAGAAATTTTGATTTAAATGATTCATTTTAATTCAGGAGCAAGTAGAAAGATTTAAAATTCCACCATGTGGAAATTGTGGTGGTGTTCTTAAGCCAGACATGATCTTCTTTGGGGACAATGTCCCACGTCAAATTGTAGAAAGTGTCAGATATAATGTTGAGCATTCAGATTCTCTACTAATTTTGGGTACAACACTTACTACGTTTTCTGGCTATCGAATCGCGTTGCAAGCTAGCCATGCTAAAAAGCCAATAGCTATAGTGAATATTGGAAAAACCAGAGCGGACGATCTCGCGGAAATCAAAGTGGAAGGTAGATGTGGCGATATTTTATCGAGAATTTACTCAATGATTGATCAACATGAGGAATGTATGGAATGTTAATTAATAGACTGCGGATTTTTATGCATTTTTAAAAAATTTAAAATTACAAAAACGCACATAATGTGCAAAAATATACAAAATAATTAAAGTATAATATGTATTATTTTTATTATTTATAAAAATACCAATTTGCATAAAAATTCGCAATTCATTGATTAAGTAGAAGTAATGTGAATAGTTCTTTTCATATTGTTTTACATCTTGGCTGTGATTACTCTAGATTAATCTATGTATAATGTACAAATAAAACATCTTTTTCCAACAAAAAATTTTTTGTACAATACTTTATATAATATTCTACTTCCTTTATAGAAGGTTTGATTCTAGTATTGTTGAGATTTTAGAAATGAAGATATTTATCTTCATCAAAAGAATATAATTATTTTTTGTCTTAAGTCTTGTTTGTCTTTACCATCTATCCATAATTTTTTAAATTGTTGTTACTTCCGTATCTAGTAGATAGCAGCACACGACTTGTCCATAAACAAGGATAGCAATAGCGTGCGACAAAAATATATACATATACTCGATACGGACAAGGGAGCACAATAGATGCGACTAATAGTGTATACATAGATGTGTATACAAGCATAGCAATAACGATTAGTTCCACCTTTTCACCGCTACGTGGTGATAGTGTTTCAGCGTCCACAAGAAAGGTAACTAAAAGGATTAATTTGTGAACTTTTGTGATTATGTCTTCCGAATTAGACAACTTTCTTATTAAATTCCTTTTAACCTACGAAATACATGTATAAAGATTTACAGATTTTATTCAACGAATCGAAGCATCAGCTGAGAGAGTATATATTTACATATCGATGTACCTACTAGATTGCAACGCTTTGTGATTAGTATATCAGTTACAGGTGGGATTATTACATTTTGTTATTAACAAAATGTCGTTAGCAAGGTTAGTTTTTGATAATTATTCTATAATTATTTTCTTATTACGTGTAGAATACCGAATTATATAATTTTTGTATTATACGGTGCAGTATAATATAGAATTTTCTGAGTCATGTATTTTGATATATTTTGCGTATTTTGATATAACCTGACGCGTACTTGTTAAACAAAGCAAATGACGCAACTGTATCTGAATTTGTGTGATTATTGTAGTTATTCGCTGTTTGCAAATGTTTTTTATATTTTTGCGTGTATTACTTATATTTATTTGTATTTTAATTCATAAGAATATTTATAAAGTGTTTCTGTTATAGCTTATTACCTACACCATCTCAGGTCGTGTGGGATAGAGAAGATGAAGCAAGGGAACAGAAATTACGACAGAGACCTGTATCTGCTCTTGTCAAAGCTGTTGTTACTGCTCCACCATATGGCCAACGTAAAGGATTTGTACCAAGAAATCCAGAAGTAAGTGATTTTATAACTAACTAAGTATAATCCTCTATTTATCTATAATAAATATAGTGTATTTGTATATAATAATATGATATGCAATAATATCCAGTGCTGGATGTGTACAATAAATGAATGTTTTTGTATTTTTCATTTCGAATTGTTTATATAAGTCTCTAAAGATTCATATTAACTGTGCAGGATTTTGGAGATGGTGGAGCATTCCCAGAGATTCATGTAGCCCAATATCCACTTGGGATGGGAATGAAGGGAAAAGAAACCACTAGTAATGCTTTAGCAGTACAGCTTGATGCTCAAGGAAAAGTGAAATATGATGTTGTTGCTAGACAAGGCCACTCTAAGGATAAGGTAATTTAATTTACATCAATAATACTATTTAATTGAGTAAACATTTGCATTTGGTTTATTTTTGCTTATATTATGTTCTCTTATAGATCGTGTACAGCAAACTGAGTGACTTATTACCTTCAGAAATTACAAGTGAGGAAGATCCTAGTTTGCAACGTCCACCCAATGAAGAAATTGATGAACTCACAGAAAAAACTAAGAAGGCTTTAGAGAAGATAACAAGATCAAAGATAGCTGCAGCAATGCCAGTAAGATGCGCGGAGAAACAAGCTCCTGCGCAATACATTCGATATACACCTTCCCAACAAGGACAATCATTTAATTCTGGGGCTAAACAAAGGGTTATTAGAATGGTGGAGGCTCAGATAGATCCTTTAGAACCACCAAAATTCAAGTGAGTTTCAACATTATGAATTTGCTTGGGACTAAGCACCAAATAAATTATATTTTAAATATAAGTTATGTTAACTATGTTGTGAATAATATAGTATCTTTTAATTGTAGAATTAATAAAAAAATACCGCGAGGTCCTCCATCACCGCCAGCGCCTGTGATGCACTCGCCTACGCGGAAAGTAACAGTAAAAGAACAGAAGGAGTGGAAAATACCGCCCTGTATTAGTAACTGGAAAAATGCGAAAGTAAATAGGTTTTTTTAGTTCGAAATTGATTGATATTTTACTAACGAAGATTTTTTCAGGGATACACGATCCCGCTCGATAAACGATTAGCTGCAGACGGTCGTGGGTTGCAACAGGTTCACATAAATGAGAACTTTGCTAAGCTGGCTGAGGCTCTTTATATAGCAGATAGGAAAGCTCGAGAGGCGGTAGAAATGCGAGCACAGCTTGAGAAGAAACTTGCCCAGAAGGAAAAAGAGAAAAAAGAGGACCATCTGAGACAACTAGCGCAGAAAGCTAGGGAAGAACGTGCTGGTTTAAAATCAGCAGCAATGGGTTCGTATATGCATTCTGTGCACTTACATAATCATACAAAATCATCTATAATCTTGACTATTTTTAAGTATTTAGGATACATTTAATATCGTGTTATATCGTAATACAGTGTTTAATAGTGTCGTGTTTTTTGATATTACATAGAAAAATCGGAGGAGTCGCGGGAAAGAGATCAACTCAGGCAAGAACGACACAAGGACCGTGCTCGAGAGCGGAATTTGGCGCGTGCTGCACCTGATAAGCGTTCTAGATTGCAACGTGAACGAGAACGCGACATCAGTGAACAGATTGCACTCGGTTTACCAGCAAAGAGTATTCCTAATACCGGAGAAGCACAGTTTGACCAAAGATTGTTCAACACTAGCAAAGGAATGGATAGTGGTTACGGGCATGATGACGAATATAATGTTTATGATAAGCCCTGGAAAGATTCTAACTCTATCGGCTCTCATATATACCGTCCTAGTAAAAATATTGATAAAGATACTTACGGAGATGATTTGGAAAAGCTTGTTAAAACGAACAGGTATTTGTTTGATTATTTTAATACAATTATATCAATGTATTGTGTTTCAATTAATTAACTTGACAAGAATTTTTAAAGATGTTTAAGAAGTTATAGAGAAGAAAAATGTTTTTGGAATAAGTGTTCTTATATCAACATGTTTCTATTGTAATTTTAGATTTGTTCCGGATAAGGAATTCAGCGGAACTGATAGATCAACGACACGCTCAGGACCAGTACAGTTCGAGAAGGATGAGGAAGATCCTTTTGGTTTGGATCAGTTCTTGAAGCAAGCCAAGCGTGCGAGCAGTTCTACTACCACAACAACAAAACGCAAAGACGAGCGGGAACAACGGAGAGACGATCGCGACAAACGAAGGAAACATTAACTTTCTTTGTTGTTTATCTGTTCTTATTATTTTAGAACAATTTTTCTTTTTTTAATGTTATATAAGTTAGCTCTAGATTCAAATAAATGAAGCTTAAAATTAGTCGTTTCGATCACTTTGATAATCTAATCAGTGATTGGTTTTACAAAATACGATACAGATACAAAACATCCAAACAAGTATAAAATGCCTTACAATTTTTAAAAACGGTATTCATTTTTAATTATTCACACTGTGCTGAGAAAGAAGTGAACTTTTACAAAAAAATGAAAGGATGTATACAAACTGATTGAAATTGCTAAATATATCGATTACTTAGTATAATAAACAACAAGAAATGTTATATTCTATTTTCTCCCCGATGGTTATTTATGTTATGTTTCATTTTATAAGAGTGAAGTTGGTTAGAGTTACGTTTCAGACTCATAGTTCTTTATTAACACAATGTGCATACAGCGTTCGTTAGATTAACAAAGGAGGCGATACTTTCGCACGGGGAGCGATTGTTATTTCTAAATTAATAACGTAGTTACTTACTTTCTCATCAAATATTTTTTTTTCATCAAATGCGTTTATCGACACCGTTTTTTTTTGCATGTCGTCATTTTTCGAAGATCGCGTCAAATTTGATTAAATCTAGTCACCGTAAATTCGCGAATAATTCATGGTAATGATGTTACGCAATGTTGTATTGCTTTAATGTTGCATGATCATTGTTTACTACTTATTCTCGTCATCTCCAAACTGCTTTTTTTCTTTCTTTATTTTCTGTATCTAAGTAAATCATCCTAATGAAACTTTATACTGTCATAGTGTCTACTTTGGTACCCACTAGTTTTATTAAGAGCCAAGCTGAAATTTATATCTTTCGCTTATTATATAAATATAATGTATATGTATGAGATCGTGCAAGAAAACTTCCATATAATCCAGTTAAATTGCTTAAAGATGTCGTAAGATGTAGGATGATTGTACATAAGGGACAGAATTTGAAAAACAGTATGACTACAAACAATCAAAAAATCTAATGTTCTCCTCGTCTCCGTCCAAAAAACGGATGTTGATGTCCGTCTTCGTCGTTTCTAAATAAAAATGACTACGCATACGATTTATAGGAATCAATCATTTATAGGATCATTCGTGAGAGCTTTTATGATGCTTATTTCATCTTTCTTTTTTAGTTTTTCATGAATTTTCTTGTAGATACGGCGACTTAGAAGATGGTCTTTCTAATCAGTCTTTTCTTATTTTTTTTTTTTCATTCGTAAGAAGTTTATCACAGAAGAATTTCCGTATATTGATCATCTTTCTTTTCATTTTTTAAATTTCGGGAATCTGAACGAGCATTTGTTTCATCGTTCACGCAAATTGACGCGATCCTTTGTTATATTAGACTGACCTCACACTTTTTATTGTAAACCACATTCTTAAGAACTACATCAAGGTTTTTCTGACAAAGTTTTATGGAATTATTTTCTCTCTCTCTCTTTCGCTCTCTCCCTCGCAAACATTACAGCGTAACCGGAGAACTCTCCTGATGAGAAAGACTAGAATTAATAACGCTGAAGACTACGGACTTGTTACGGATCCATGGGAGCCTATGTACAATTAGGATGAACACTTTGCCAACTATTCATAGTTACGTTCGAGTTCTCTCGGTTTTTGTTTCCTTCAGCTGTAAACGACGCATATATACTTGGCGGAAGAGATATAGCGAGGTTATAAATTTAATTATCAATTAGCGACATCGATTGATGTAATTGCGTCCAACGTTGTACGCATTTTATAGAAGTACCTCGAATCTCAGGCCGTGAAAGTCATTGATAGATTACGGATTTTTATGTTTTATATTTTTATGAACACAATTATAGAAATGGAATCTAAGCAAAGATTTGTTTCACTCGAGTACTTTACTTTAGATATTTTGTATATTTTTGCATGTTACATCCATTTTGTACATTCCTTCATTTTCAGAATTTCCATAAATACATAAAAATTCGTAGTTTAGTCATTAGTGATGTATAAAATTTTTTTATATATGCATTATGTGAAAAATAGCAAACTGCATATGTTTAGAATTTACCTTTCAAATTTTATGCTATACACAATTTTTCATAAATGTTCTATAAAAGGAGAACAGTTCCACATTATTCTATGATATATTGAATGAGGCTTTTAATTCCTTCTCTTTCTCCATATGTCTCAAATTATTGTTTAGTTTCTTGAAATTTTTTTATCTTATTTATTTTATTTATTTTTTATTTTTTTAGATTTTATAATCTCGCTATATCTTTTCCTATAACAATACACGTCTTTGTAAGACCTATATTCTCATCTCGACAACGTGAATAGCTATTTTCCAGTTTTATAATTAGTTAGAACCTATGCGATCATTACAGCCTCTTTCTCTGTTTACTTTGGAGAACAATAGACATTTAGATTGAGAAACTTGTGATAGCAGTCAGAGTTTATGTATAGTGTAAGAGTATTCAAACACTTGTAGATGCCTTTTATGGTCATATTACATCTGTATATGAAATATTTTGAAATTTTATTGGTGCTGTAATGAGACCAGACTATCACGATTATATTGAGCAAATGTGAAACAAATACATAATACATATATATGTTAAAGTTTTCTATGGTAAATGTTCAAATACTCTCACAAATCACTATAAGAGATAAAATGTAGCAAAACTTTTAGTCCTTAGTAAATCTATTACTTTTAATCTGAAATATGTGAGTGTATCTCCTTATGAAATTGTATGCTCAGAAAAATAAGCTGCTTCTCTAAAGAAGATCTATTTCTGTGACAGCTGAAGGATTCAAATTACACGATTAAGGAAATATAATTTGGAAACAGACGTTAGAGTGCTTATCGATCAGAAGTGCAAAAAGTGTTAGAATCACTTGAATCTCAAGGTTATTATTAAAGAGAACTACGAAAATAAATTTCAAAGTTTATACAAAAACTGGTAATGTGTGCGTACATTACATCATGACGTTAATTACAATGAAACTCCCAAAGTTCGAAACGTATTATAATAATGTACAGTGTATCAAATTTCACTGATTAATCACTTCGAATCGAAATTAATCGGACAATCCATTTTTTTAATTGCTATTAATTGGTATTGTGATCGCTGGTAATATATATATGTACAAGTTATTTTACTTTTCCAAATGTAATTCTGCAGCCCTTTAAAAAGGTTGTCTATCTCTTTAATAATTGATAAGATTATTAGTCAGTTTCTCATCTCTTGATGATAAGTTGTGGCAGTTGTTACATAAGGCATACAAGTTGTCCTCTTCCATTCATTGATCCTTATAGCATTCGTTTAAGATGACGCTGAGAGTTAGCTACACGTGCTACGAGACGAGAAACCAACTAATTTGGTTAATTGAATTTTCTCATTAGTACGCTGTTTCGGAGAAAAAAACTGCTCGATTCTGAACACACAAGCAGAACTACGATTTGCAGAAGATTATGAGAATGTACCTCAACAACGAAAAAACGCTTCTCTGTAACTTCTTCTTCTTCTTCCTTTTTTTTTAAAATGTTAATACTTACAAAGATTGCTACGATTCAAACGATTTATTACTTTTTTTTTCATTGATGAGATATTAAAAATTTGTTAGACATCGACATGCACCTAATATCAAGAAGGGGATTGCTTATCGGTTTCCTTAGGCTACGGTTCATGTTTTTTGTTACAGAATTATCATCATCATCATTGTAATCATACAATTGCCGTTATATATCTATCATATACCTATTATGTACAACTGTTCAAGTATAGCTACGTCGATACTTGCAAAAAAAAAACACGATATTACACTAGAGCCATTCTCTTCCCATAAACCGATCATATCTTTTTCTTTTCGAGGTGATAAGATTTTTTTTGTTGAGTCACGTGACTTTTAGTTGAAAAACCGGTTTATGGGGTCTATGCGATCAACGGAACGATTATCTACATGCGTTGAGAGGATCGCATCGCTCTCCATTGGAAATTATTATAAATATCATAAGAAAAAGTGAATCGACGTGTTATTTTTTTTTTCATTTTTGGATGAATAAATACTATACATGCGCTCCTATAGAGACTACTTCAACGCGCCATCTTGCCAAATTTGTTTCCTTTGTCTCGAGTGATCGCGATTGGATCCTGCCCAATCCAATAAATTTACATCGCCTATTCAATTGTCTCTTCTTATTCTCTTCTTTTTACTTTTTCTTTTTTCATCTTCATTGTGTCACTTCCCAAAGTGCATTTTCAGATCCCAATTAGTTATGGGATAACTTGTCTTCTCACCTTTATCTTCAAGATGCATTGGCCTCTTTAATCACGCACAAAGTTGGCGTCCATTTTGCTTCCTTAAAAGCCGAGGGGAAGTGAAAGAGTTCACGCGCTCCATCTGACAAAGAGACTGCACGATATTTGAATCATCCATTTGATTCACATTTTGGCAATATAAAACATATAGGACATGCTGTTCAAACTTTCACAAGGAAATGAGGCTCGAATATTCGGCATCCTCCATATTGTCAACATAATCCATAAATAATATTATAACTATAATAGCGTTATAATGGAAGCTATAACATTATATACAGGTTTGTGTGTATTATGTATATGAGGGATACATAATTTCAAAGAACATTTTCTCACGGAAGTTTGAATAGTATATACTACGTGTTTAATATATTACTATATAGGACGTGTCCCCTTGTGGAACTTCCACTTTGGCCTGTTATCTCTTAGGTAGCACCGGAAGGATATATTACACTTCCGTGGTGCGACTGTACGGGCCGGATTCCTCCGATTGTGAAAGTTTTCGTTCCCGTTTGGCGAATAGACCCCCTAAAAAAGATGGCTGCTGAGCCAGTCCCTTAGCACCACCAGGGATCGTAGCCCCTGGATGTATAGGATGAACTTGTCCAGGATGTTTAATGCCTTGGCTCATTGAGCTGGCAGATGTAGATTGAAAAGAAATCGACATACCGCTATCGAGTGAGCCCACGCTTCCACGTCGCTGTGGTTTTTCACCAGCAACTGTGAAAAGTAAAGATACAAAAGACATTACAATTTCAAATATTATTTTTTATCAAAAAATATTGTTTGCCTTTTTAAAATAATAAAAACCAGAATACGACAGATACATTAGCAGAATTACATAAATAATTTAATTAATACAACATGTATGCAAATGTGTTAATACAGAAAATGTAAAATATAGAATAATTTTATTTACATTGTTCATGTATGTCCAGAAGGGAATTACTAAGGGCAGAACGTTTTAATTGGGTATCTATGTCGGTAGTTTCCGATCTTTCGGAGTAGGGCCCCGGGCAAGGACATATCTCGACATCTGCCACTCCAGAGTCTCTATTTTCAGCGCCGCCCCTCGCACTTCTGCTGCTCTTCTGTCGTTCTAGTTCCGTCTCAATCCGTAAGGTTTCCATCTCGTCCATTTCGCTGATGGATTCTCTGAGATCCTCCACAAACTTGCACCTGTCGTGCGCGTTCCTCGCGTTAAACGTAACCAACACCTTTCCATCCACGCGCTGGGAGAGTCTAATTCCATACGGATAATCTGAAAAATAAAAATCTTAGTTAGAATAAAAACTAGTTATGCCTTAATGTTTAGATGATAAAAACTAATAATTCTTAATTACAACAAACGTAAAGAAAGTACATTTCTTCTCACCAATTCAGTCTTTAATTTATAGGTTAATGAAAAGAGATGTTAAAATATTTTCCAACTGTAAAGAGTCAAAACAATTTGAACGTGAAACTCACGAGGAACTTCAAACAGCGTGGCTACCATTCCGCACAGTGGAAAGCTTTGTCTGAACGTATAAGTAACGCTGTTCTTTTTCTTGCTCAGGATCTTTGTTACAACGAGGAGATCGTTGAAGAGAAATACTTCTCGTTGATGTACACCTGGTCTCTCTTTCTTGTGGATGTCTGGGATCTCATACAGTCTACAATAGCAAACTAATCTTCTATGAGGCAAGGCCATGTTAGGTTTCTTGCCTACTATTGTTGCTTGGACCTTCATCACTTGAGAAACATGATCTGAGCCAGGTTTGAATTCGTTTTCCTTTACTCTTTCATAAATTCCAACCAATATATCTCTGTCAATATCTCCACAATCGTCTATGCCTCTAAGGTTTTTGACAAAGTCATCCAGCCTCATTCTGCGTTCTGGTTTCAGGTTTGGTGTGTGCAGATCAGTGTTCAGCATGATTATTGCGAATGCTAATACAAAGACAGTGTCTGCTGAGCGTAGCCTGGATACTACATCGGGATTGCAGTGGCAATAACGTTGGCTGAACACCTCCATTAGTCGTTCTATTTTTTGAGCTTCACCTGGCATCCGGAAGTATGCTTGAAACTTTCTCAAAGCGACGTCTACCTGCATTCCTGATAGGTCCAGCTCGTGGGAGAAGCATCTGAAAGATACAAAAATGTTTTACTTCATTACTTTTTTATACTTTTATTCATGTCCTTCCGGGAATATACGTATAATTATTTATTTGTGGTTCTGACACTATAATAGAGACTAATCTATTCATATTTTTGTCAGTTTCATTGATGATGATTCCATATACATTATAATGTATCTGGTACATGTTAAACTTGACTTCTGACTGATTTTCGACCTTGCTATTCGGTGACCCACACTCTTAATCATCCTAAACTCAATATTTATTCTAAAGTATTTTGTTCGCTAACACGTGTTCCTTTTTCTGTTCGCCGTGTGGTCCAGTTGCGGTGGCTCATGTTACACGTTTGTCACACTAACTGAGGCTAAAGAGGGTCCATTAGAATTCAAATTTAGTTTTGTTTCATGATGGACCTCCCACTGTATCTTACAACTTTTAAAATAGCACTTTCATAGGCTTACAAATCAAGACTTTGGGAATAACATTAGTTAATATCTCTATTCGACATTATTTTAATTGTTTAACTTAGTATTCTAATAAAAGAAATATTTCTCATATTTTTCTTAAGTCTTATATGAATATCTTGAACGTTGATATTTGTACAATAACCGCGAGTAATGTTATATGCTACCAATCCTCCTTGACCTAAATTTTTTTCGAAATCGCGAAACTAACGACTGGCAAATAGATCAATGCCATTTCTAGTATTTCTTTCACAGTGGTTCACAGAATTACCCTTTGCGCCACTGACAAAGAATCAAACGCAACTACTGAAACGAAACAATTGCGTTCTTAAAAAGCGACAAGAGAGAAAACGACTTTCTATAATAAATAACGAGCAACGAACCCAAACTGCGTGTTTCCGCTACGTCGATCACCGATCACTGTGATAAACAAACAGATTAACTTTCTCTGACTGCGCTATTATCCTCCATATTCACTTTTTTCTCTTTACAGTAAAATAAAGAAAAAACATAAAAATGTATAGCAGGATACTTACTCAAGCACAGCCATGTTGAAGGGGTTTTGAAGGTTTCCAAGATATTCTCCTATCATCTGCTTGGACAGTCCTTTTCTACTGATCAAAAATCTTGCTACACCCTGAGGGCTATTCTCCAAGAATCCTCTTCTGATCAAGTAACTGATTCCTCTTTCTGGTTTCTTGTTGAACAGATTTAGGCCCACTCGATACTGACGTTTTCTTACTATTTCTGAAACTTTATAGCTCGTCTGCGGTATACTTTCTGGATGATCCATGAGAGGAAGCTGGTAGCCGGAACTGGCATGAGAGTGGCCAAGATCTTTCACACTGCTTATCATGGTAGTTGAGTCTGTTGTGTGATTGGCGCATTCTTGGTGTTCTGGTGAACTTGACTGTACAACAGAACATAAAAATTAGATTAAAAGAGTTGTGATTTATGGTCTAGATCTATTATGGTATCACAATTCGTGAAAATTAATAGAAGATGAAAAGAAAATACTTAAAGGTTAACAGGTAAACGGCAGAAAAAGAAATTTAAACTGAAATTGTAAGCAGAAATATATATGTATCTTATAAAACATATATTATACATCTATTTGTACTGTTAGATATATTATACTACAAAAAAGTTTAATCACTTTCATTAATAAATAGAAGAAAAGTGGATTAAGGGACTAAAGATTAAATTCGTCACAAGAGAGGAATTAGAAACAAACCAAATCAGACTTCTCCTTGAATATCGTCTAGCCCAAAGTGTCTAGAAGCTCGAAGAAACAAAAGAAAGAGTTGATATAAAAGTAAAAACACAAACACAGAGGTAGAATGGAAACTCACGATTCCTTTATGCTTCCACACAGGTGATCCTCTTTGAGCGTCTCCCTCGGAGCTCTCGCAATTAGTGGAATCACTGCCAGAACTCTGAACCGAGCTTAGGCTACCGTTCTCGACACTTTTGCTAAGGCCATTGTGACGTGGTTCCATAGATCTGGACGTAATGGAAGACGTTCTTTTTGGCACTTCCGGTGGCACCTTTTTCGCGGATCCTCTCGTTCTACCGGCGGAACCAAGGTGACCGGCACTACTCCAGTTCTGAACCACCTGTGTCTGAAGATTGTGAGGCGTCGACGGTGACGTGCATGGTGTCCGCAGCAGATCTCTTGGTGGCGTATCTTGTCTGATGCTGCACAACGTGTCCTGGAATAATAATTTTCTTTACAGTCACTTGTCTAAATTGCTTGAAATAAGAACCATTATGCGAGTCAGAAGGTAGCATGGAATAAGTGTCTTTAGTGAGAATTTTCTTTTGGAAAATAGAAATTTTCTATTAAAAATTGATATAGATGTGTTTGGAAGGTAACTTTGAAGATAGCATAACTAGGTATTTTTAGTAGGAATTTTTATCAGAAGAGAAGATATCTCGTAAATAAAATAATAACAAAATCCTGTTTCCCTCAATTATTTTTCTATTAAAATAGTCTCCCTTTTCACTTTTTATCTATAAACTATATAAACTAAGCACTATATATCAATCAATTTAAAGTATAAATATTGTACAAATCTGAATCAAATTAAACTACATTTTAACTTGCCTTTCTTTTTCTAGTATTCATCTATTAGAAGTCTGTTAGATCTATTTATTAGATAGTCTTTTTTTTTATCTTCTATCTACGCCAATAAATTACACGTGATAATGATCAATTTAAAATGTACAACAGTGAGCATATAAATGGGAAAAATGCTTGCTTGTAAATTCAACTAATTTAATCGTATTATGAAAGGTTCCATTACTATCTTTCTTTGTATAATATAGGATTTAAAAATATATCTTGTGTACTTTAAAGCACTACACTCAAATTTCTATTTCCATTTTTATTAGTAAATTAAATTGAATTTGGTACTTTCCAAGGACTTTGGAATGCAGGTATCCAGTATGATCTCAAAATTCAATTTTTCCCAGCAAAGTATAATTAACCATTTGTATTAAGTCATAAAAGACTTATACCAAGCTATAAAGCTTTCAATCACCTGTGGATTGTAATAATGCATGCTAGACCCGCTTTCCTGAGAGCTCGACTCCCAGCACGGACTTGGTGGTAACTGTTGGTGTCTGTTGCAAGGACTCGGCGCCAGAGAGGGCGTATGTCTGCCACTTTGATGTATGTTATGGTTCGCGTGCTGATGACCAGCGACCTGGACCTCGCACCTGCCGCTCTGGCTCCTCGGTATCGGAGACTGTGAGTTCTCCACGTGCCTCCTTTCCCTCAGAGACATGCTCCTGATGGGCATTGGTCTGTTCGCCGTCTGTGGCTGTTGTATGTAAATTTGACTGTGATATACCATCCTCTCATGTTCATTCACGCCCGTGGCTCTCTCTGTAGTTTCCTGAAGCTTTCTGCTGAGACGTTTTTCAGCCTTGGCCATGGCGGTGATGGCTGCGAATTTCTTCAGCAGAGTGTATCTTCTGAATGCTCGTTGAATAGTCAGTGCGGCGTTTCTTGCCTTCACACCGCCGTATTTTCTTTCTAACATCTCTATCTGCTTATCCAATAGGTCTTGGGATAACTCGTACCTGTTTTGGAGGCAAAAAGTGGTGAGTATTGTGATGGGAGGCTTTGGATTTTTGGTTTTTAAGAAAAGTTTGTTAACCCATGAAGAACTTGATCTTTATTTAACTTTTATAGGTCTATAGGATACTATTATAATGATAGAGAAATATGTAAGAACGTGATACAAGAGACTTTAAGAAGAATTAATGAATCCTTCGAAGAATACAAAATTACCATTTTTTCACTGTTACCTTCGCAAACATCTGAGTTTTTAAGTAGAGCTTAGAGTGATAAATGGGTTAACGTGAAGAATAAAAAAGTGAAGCTCGACTGGATCTGAACTGGCAACGAAGACGTGCGCTCTGGGAAAGCTCGGACTTTTTGTCAGCCGCGAACAACGTAGAGATCACTTGTGCATCGATTCTTTCGAAAACGGCAAAGAAAAATTTAGGCCGTGAAAGCTTGCAGACTGTCCCATAAGAAGCTTCCGTAATTGATGCCCGGAAATTTGGAAATTTTAAAGAACTTTCAAATTCCGTCGGAAACCCGAAATTATAAATCTCTAAGAAACTCTGCAGAAATCCCGACTTCCAAAGAAACCACAAGTTTCGAATTAAAAAAAGATCTCGCAAAAATGCCAAACTCCAAGGAAATTCCAAATTTCGCGTATCTCAAGACAATTTCGAGCCTCAAATTTCAGAAAGGAGCCAATTTAAAAAATCCAAATTTCAGGGAAATCCCAAATTCTGACGTCAATTCCACGCATTTCAGAGGAAATTTCGAATTTTGAAGGCCGAACGAATTCGAGGACCAGCAATTTGACGCCGAACAAAGCGAAAAAAAAACAATAAAAAAAAGATTGAAAGAGCGAGTAAATCAATGTTGATCTTACGCAGTCTGCAGCCGGCATCTCTTCAGCACGTCTCCGTTACGTACAGGTCCTTTTTTAAGATGGTTTTGTTGATACCCTGCGGCCTGTGGCTGACCACCATAGCCCTGCACCATGGTACCATAACTTTGGGGCTGATTGTAGCCGGCGTGAGTGTATACTCTCACGTTCGACGTGGAATTGTATGGGCCATGTGCGTAGTTCTGGTTCTGAACGTACGACTGGCCCGTGATGTAGGACGTCGTCAGGGAGGGTTGACTGCCTGACGAGTATATGCCGTGCATGCCGCTCCCGTGCACCTGGTTCACGTTCGCCGCATGCTGCGATGGCCTCTCCATCTTCTGCGGGAAACTGTAACAGAAGTTCGATGGTTTAGTTACAGATGAGCGAGTATTGCGGGATCTTTTGATTTTGGTAGGTCGAGTATGGCGAATATAGTTGGATGCAAATTTGTGAGCTGTAGAAATCTGTAACTTTGAATTCTACAATTACAGAACTCCAAAATTATACAACTTGTTCAGAACTCAGGAACCTCAGAACTCAGGAACCTCAGAACTCAGGAACCTCAGAACTCAGGAACCTCAGAACTCAGGAACCTCAGAACTCCGGAACTTCAGAACTCTGTAACTTCAGAACCTTGTAACTTCAGAACCCTGGAACTTCAGAATGGTAGAACTGTAAGATTCCAGAAATTTAAGGCTCTAGAGCTCTGGAATTCTAGAACTTTAGAGAACTTAGAGATTTTAGAACCTTAGGACTCCAGAACTCTGGAACACCGGAACACTGGGAACTGTAAAACTTCAGGACCTAAAGGCTGAGTAATTTTGAAAGCGATTCTGGAAATCTGAAAGTTTAGACTCTTAGAGAACCCTAGAGTTCTAGAACTTTAGGGCCCTGGATCTGTAGAAGCCCGGAGGTTGCGAATTTTAGGAACTTTAGAACTTCACAAGTTGACAATTTTAGAATTTTACAATTATGCAATGTAAATGAACTTTGGGCAATATTCTGATTGCGGATGATTGGTGGACCATTCAGATGGGACGAGAGAATCGTAATAAATGTATAACAGCTCTAGCTGTTTCATTTAAATGCGAATCTTTCGATTGAAATGAATGCGTAAAATTTTTAATCGGAGAAATAAAAGTGGCGTATTCGCGAAAGCGGAACGCTTTCATCGCCGGATTCATTGTCCCACGAAAAAGAAGGAAACCGGCGTAACTGTGAAATGTCGAACGGAAAGGTGATCATCCAGAAGCGACAACGTTAAACTTTGACTTTCTTTTTCACCAAAGACTCGTTTTCGTAATTATCGTATCTCGTTAATGCGAAGCTCGCATCCCTCGAACAGACGAATCCATGGAACGTGGATGTATAGCTGTCATCGTGTAACATATAATCGAGAGAAATTGATACGAGTCGTGTTTGGTGGAATTTGGCTCGATTCGCAGGTGTTATGGGCAAATTGGATGCAGGTAGAACAGTGTACGATTAGGTGCAACCAGTCGTTACGAGGATTCCAGTGATTTATCGTGCCAGTAAGACGTTTATGGTTGTGTATATCCGTATTTCTACGTGTCAGATGGTTCTATAATGCTATTATAATGCCAAATGTACTACTATCTGGCGCAATATACATTAACAAAATTTAATCGTGCAAAAGTGTATTTCGAATTTAACGTCACATCGTGTAAATTGTAAAAATGTACATAGCGTGAAATTCTCGGCGGAAATTTTCAGTTTAGTAATACACAATTAATTAAGACATCTTTTAATATTCGTATTGATGGAACACGTTCACAAAGAGACAACCTTGCGTTATAATGCGTTAAACAACATTATATTGTTTCATCCACAATGAAAATAATTATCGACGATTCATTATGACGATTCAGATTGATAGTGATCGAAAGTCTCAGAGTACAAACGACATGTAATTTTATCCGAGAAGTCTGTGACTAGTCATTAGTTGTAATAGAAAAATCTACGTAAAAATACACGTAATGGAATAATAAAATTCTCGTTACGCACGTATAATAAAATTCTCTAGATAAACGTGAATCTTAACGCTTTTCAGCATAAAAAGCACGTATATAATATTTGAGATTTACGGGGAATTCCCCCTGGGTCAACGACAATACCGATAAGAATGTATAATTCGTCATATTTTGATATTACGCAAATTGATAAGCGTGTTAAACTTTGAGTTTCAGAAATATCGTAACAATAAGTAGAAATCGCGAAAGGAAAACACGTGGTCGATGACGATGGAACACCAAGTCGTAACGAGGTTATCGCCAGCAATTTGCAAGTTAATCTAGCAGACTCATCTTGTTCTTAATCGCGTATATGTCAATGTGCGAGCATTGGTTTATTCAATATCCGCTCGCCATGTGATTGCCAAACGTGATTTCCGGAGTTCCCGGTCGTCCGGACAGACAGACCTACGATTTCCACTGAAATGCGTTTCTAACGTTCATGCAGCAATCGTTTATTGCAATATTCGTATAATCCTTTTTAATAAACGGAACTTTTTACGATTCTACTTTTCGTTAGAAAGTTTTTCCTAATTTATCATTTGATTTCTACGAACGATAACTGTTAAGTTGCATTTGACGATTAACACGCACGACTGCCACGCCGAAATCGCATGTTTCACTCAGGACACACCACGGCAGTATTTGTATTATTCGAAGCAGATGATGGCAAAATAATAATAAATTGACGATGTAAGACGACATTTTCCTCCAATGGATCGTTTATCTTATCGGTGGTCACCGGTGACCACCGTGGCGCTTCGCTAACAGTTGATAGCGACATATTATAACAAGGGTTCGTTTATTTCGACAAACCATTCGCATTCGTTGGTTCGTCGTAAGCAAAACGTGCAGAATATATCGTTGAAACGTGTACAAGATATTAGTAAACGGTATTTGCTCATTGTATATATATGTCGGGTTATCATTAGGATTTAAGTTGCGTAATGTTTCTTCATTTGAATTAGCCATTGTTTTACAAAACAGAGAATATATTTACACGAATAAACAAGATTTTACAAAATATTATGAATAATGAATTTTATAAATGATATGATTGATTAACAAATGATAAGTTAAATTAATAATTAGATTAAAGAATAATAAGTTTTATCGAACAATAAGAGGAACGAATAATATATCTTACGAATAATAAATTTAACGAATAATGAAATTAACGATTGATAGATTTTACAAATAATGAATTTAATTTACGCTATTAACAATGTTCCGGGGTTCAAACGAATCCACGGTCAACGGGATAACTTTAAATAATTTTATAACACAAAAATACGTTTGCTGAATCACTCGGTAAATTACTCGATGTATCACTTTCCAAGGCGATCACACGAATGAATATCTGATTAAAATCTTTTTCGTTATACGACTGCATTTGTTTGTTCTATTCTCGCTGGAAACATCGAGAAGGTTCCAATCGTTGTTGCTAGGCAATATCTGTCAAAAGTTTGTTGTATACTCTTTGGAAACATCGAGAAAGATCCAAACGCCGATACTAGGCAATTTCTGTCTGGAGATTGATTCCAAATACAACGTGTCCCATTATATCAGCATCTCTAAAGTACAATTCTATGTGATTTCTAGGGAGAATAATACAACCGATCCACACCTTCATCAGGCAAAACGTTTATCCCGTGACCGTGGCTACGTTCAGCGACCAGTTGTCACCTCGAACCCATTTTTGCTTTTCACAAATGTCAAACAATTACAGATAACAATTGCTTAATTACAGTTATGATAAAATCTAGGCTAAAGCATTAGAAGGCTTCCTCAAAGTTGCATAGGGAAGGCTCCGGTTTTCCTTTCATCTCCGACATATAATAGTAAGGTATGTGCACACTTGTGACTTCAATTATGTGATTATAAAGCAGCATTTACGATTATTTTCTAAGCTGTGTTTATAATAATACTCGTAGATTACCTCTCAAAGGTATGGATGCAAACACAGTGCACCGTTAGATGCAAGATTTGTTCTCATCTTCTTTTTTTTTTTTTATCGATGTTCTAATAAAAATGTTTAATCGTTCAATGGGGCACTTTTTGTTTCAAAGTATCTTCTATTTATCGGTTATATTCAAAATGCCCTAACTGTCAATTTTCATAGAATTTTTACGATTGTAAGAAGTTGAAGAGCTCCGGTCACCAATGACCACCGTGGCGTCACAGGAGAAACCGTGGTGGGTCATATATGACCTAGGTGGCAGTCAAAGTGTTAAACGAAGAATACGAGCTAAATAACGAGTGCTTTTACAATTTAGAATCGTTAAATGTTCGATTATGGTTCGAAGTAGCGTACATATCGATACAGATCGAGGGAAATGTTCATTTTTATTAATCTTCGATCATTAAAAATGATCGTTCGTCGTCGTTTTCACAGATACTCGATTTTCCTTTCACTTTTCATCTACAACCATTTAACAGGAATATTTGTTATTTTCCCAGCAACGAAGAACCACAGGAATCACATTTTCAAATCGCGTTCTCGACGGTTGCACAGAAAAATTCTTTCCCCTTTTACCGGAGTTTTCCAATTTCTCTTTCCTACAAACGATCCCAACAAACTAAATTACATTTCACTCGACAAATATCCGAAATTCAAAGGCTTCACCGTAGTCTGTAAATACAAATTGAAATTTGTCGTTTCTCTCTTTTCTTTTCTCTCCTTTTTCTCCGCCGTTCGAACAACTTGACAAAATAGATGCGAATCCACCGAAGATAACTAGAATTTTTCAGCTGCAAATGAGATCTCTGCGAGTGGAGAATTTACCAGAAATAAGCCTGCCAACCGCAACTCTGACGAAACATCGCTCGGCGAATGCTCGGAAACTCACGACGAAAAACGCCACTCCTGTGCCGACAGCTGCCGGCAATTACCATTCAAGGGACCGTTTCGCGCTCGTGAATCACACGCGGTGAATCATCCCTCGAAATTCACCCCCGTACGATTGTTGGATAACCACCTACCCCGTGAGAAATCCTGCCACGCAGACCACCATCTTGATCCTTCCTTTTACCACGCTGCGCTGGTTCCACGATTTCCCTTAAATTTAGAACAAGGTGTTTCTTGTACACCGGCACATTTGTAACTTCAACAATTAATTACTCTATTAATTACTGTATCTTTCGATCTTTGATTCTTCTGTATTTTTTTATTTATTTATTTATTTAATCTTTAAACACTTTGCTACAGGAAGAAGATGGAAAATTTAAGCTTTTGGAAGGTTGGTAATATCCTCGAGGGATGAAATTGATGGGACTGTGCGTTTGATCTGTTCTTACTTGATGGAAGAACGAGCGCGTTAGGATTTTCCAGGTTTTCGGTTTATAGAAATGTGGCAATCGTTCGAAGGTAAAAGCGCGACGGTTTGAAAGGTTTTCGTTTGGATCAGATGTATCAGTTTCTTGGAACGTGTCGAGGATCGAGTTTTAGCGGTTGCTGAGTTATAGCTTGGACTGGGTCCGTGAAACTTTTCAAAATTCCTAACGGTCCTACATCTCGACGCAATTTTACATTTCTTGCAAATCTTCCAACCGAGAAGAGCGTGATTTTTCAGCGTGAAATTTTCTTCCAATCTAGATTAGATTATGTTGCTTTCCATTAGATGATGTTCACGTCAAATCTCACATAAATTTCGAATAAATCCATTGAAAAACACTTAACATTTTTTAAAACATCTATTTTTCGTATTAGCCTTAGCTTTCTTTTTCAGATTCAACGTTCACTCCACGGAACAAACGATTTTCTCCGAACTTCTTAACACGCAATTTCCACTGGACTACAGGATCACTTCGCCAATTGTTTGAGGCGATCGGATGCGGAAGAAGGAACACGGTTCGACGCAAACTGCACCAAGGATCGTGATAGTCTGACGATCGTAAGGTGAACTGAGGTGATGGAGGATCGCGAGCAGCTGGCAGCCAGGGGCATTCTTCGTCCACGAGAATCGGAAATCAGTGACACTGGAGGGACAAGAGGGTAAAAGAACACGTGCACACCGGCCTCCACAGTGGTGTGCAACCTTCTGTTCCTTAATCGATCTTCCCCTTCTTTTTATTCAACTATCCTTTGAACGCAGTGCAGAGATTGCTCGAAGGAATTTTATTTTTCCAAAATATTATTTAGAGAAACAGTTGCTTATAAAAGGGAGAAGATTCTCCGTGGTTAGATAAATTTTCTTGCACTCTTCCTCTTTCTTAAATATCTGTATAATATAATTGGCTCAGCGATATTCGTATTACCTTCGCTTCTTCCTGTCAGAATTTTTCTTTCAATACTCTAAGCACGTACAAATAGGTGTATTATACCGACGACGATTATTTAGATTAATATTATGCATTATACATTTGACACAAATCTATTTCGTGTGTTTATTTCGCGTATTATTAAGATACCGGGATTTGTTTCGTTATATAGATATCAGTATATTTTCCAGGATACACGCACAACGATGAGCAAAGAATATTACAACCATTTACAGTTACAGTAAATAAAATAAATCGATCGAAATAGAATTCTTAAAAGATTTTTCGTATTCATTATATAGACATCCAGGATACACAGTTTTCCAGGATACACAAAGAATATTACAATCATTAACAATTACAATAAATAAAATAGATCGATCTGTTCCATCGTATATTAATTTTTTATCCACATTATTTATCAAAGGTTGGAACGTCGAGGATTGGACGAGGTTTGTAAAGTAAAAAATTGACTCGATCTTGTTGGTTCTAAAGTTTCGATTAAAAGGAGGAAAGAAATTCTCGTTTTGCAAATTAATTACTCGAGCAAAGGAATAGAGAGGCACGTAACATCGAGGAATCGAAATTAGTTGGACCGTGAAATGGGTTAAGAGACACTCTGAGATAAATGGCGTGTATACTCTGGTGAAGCTTCGTTATTCCGTGAGAAGTGCAGAGAGGAGTAAAGGGATATATGTTTTCAAGCAGCCCTCGAAAATACGTATCGGCTTTCACATGTGTGTCAGCAGGTACACGAGAGAAAGGAAATCGATAATGATGATGACGATGATGACCGTGACACTCAACCTTCCACACCTTATGCAATGAGCGTTCAATTAAGCGACTTACGTAAGGGTCCAAGATGTGGAAGGATAAGCATGTGTGATTATGGTTTGTACGTTAGGCTACGCGAAGTCTGAGAAGTTTCCTCCTTGATTGGATTTTGCGAGGGACTGGCTGAGTCATCGATAATCGGACGACCTACGTTTTCTTGCTTTTGTTTTATTGGAAAAGAAATTGGAGAAAGCGGAATTTTGAATCTGAATATCCTCTAACAGGACGTGTTTATTTTAATTAATTTTAACGTGTAAGAATATTTTTTCAAGAGGAAGAAAATTTAGATAGAGAATGGAAATTAGAAGAGGAAAGAATAGTTGAAGAAGAGTTGAATAAAAGAGAATGGAATTTAGAAGTGGAAAGATGAGATTTCTTTTGCTATTTCTGCGATCCCTCTTCTTCTCAATTTTTTCTGTTTTTTTCTCTCCTTTTGATGTCCTGCTCCTTTATTTGTCGATTCTGTCATTCACAATTCTCTTATTTTCTAAGCTTTCAATCTGTCTGCTTCCCGATTTTCTTATTTCATTATTTTAAAATCTCTGCATATCGCAATTTCTTATATCTCTATATTTCTACTTCTATGTCTCTAGAATCCCTTATTTCTCAATCCTTCAACTTTCGAATCTCAAATTTTCCAAAAATTCTACCTTTGGGCTTTACAATTCCCCGATCCTGTATTTTTCGAGATCCCAACTTTCTAATCTCTTTGTGTATTAAATCTCTAATCTTCCACTTTTCTTATTTCTGCAACACTTAATTTTCTAATTTTCCTAGCGTCTTCAATTTCCAAATGCCTTGACCTTGAACTTTTCAAATTCGTAAACCTCGTATCTTCTATCTCTTCTATCTGGCTAATTTTCAAGTCTCCTTCAAGTGTCTAGTTTTATCTTCCTTTTCTCTAAACTTCTTCTTCATCGTTTGTCAGTTTCTTATTTCGCAATTTTTCCCATTACTCAGTTCCTTGAGTTTCCATTCTTTTCTTATTTTTCCTCGCTATCCACGTTCTTCGGTTTCCCTCTTATTTCTTATCTTTCGATTTTTCCAAACACAACTGTCTACACTATTTCTCGTCAAATTCCAAGGGAGGAGAATTCATTTCCCCGCGAACAAAGAGACGTCACCGCGTCACTTTCACACTATTCTTTCCCGCCAAAGGGAACTACATTTTTCTCTCCTCCCCAGCCGTTCCACTTGTGGTTGTCTTATATGAAACGTAATTGCAGGAAAAGCTGCCCAAGGAATTGTATTTAAAACGTGCACACTCACGATCACGTGTACTTGGAGCGGCACGCACATCCTGAGAATGCAACGTCTTTCAAATTCAACGGTTAATTTATTGTCTGATCGCTGACGTATTTTGAAGTTCAAGAAGAAATTGTGTAAAATTCTCAGCATTGCGCGGTTTTAATACAGTAGAGCACAGCGAAGAACAAAGAAAATTTTCTAGTTCATGAAATTAAACAACAGACTCTCTAAGAATACATTTTTGATCGAGCTTGCAAAAATATTCGATACAATTTTACAACCTTCAGTCTTTCTGACCTAAATTTACGAACTATCAGATTTGACACGGAGACGTTTAGAGGAAACGAATTTCAAAAAACTCTATACAGTTCTTTTTACATCTTAGCTACGGAACTTAATTAATTACAAACTAATCAATTACACGTAGAGAAGTTTCAATGTCCACTGACAACTGTGATTTATCCCAGTGAAAGATCGAACATTCCTAAAAATCCTTAATATAATTTTTCAACTTTTTGTTATGTCAATCTAACAGTGCAGATAGGAAAATTCCAATGTAGATGTCTTAGACAACTTAAAATCTATTCTAATGGAATGGATCTCTATATATGAACGAATTAGATCCAATTTGACATGGTCACATCTCGACATTCGACGCCGCGAAGTAGTCGTTCCCCTGTGTCGGTTAAGATAACAGAGATGGTTAAATGAATATGACACAGTAGAGTAAGTTATGTTTCACCGTTTATTCCAACAACTTATAACGAAGGCAGTTACGCTGGTGCGTATGTACGAGATGAGTGAGTGACTGATCTGCGGATGTGTATATATCCGGTTAAAGGATGTTGACCGTTCGAAGGATGTAAAATCAGTACTGTCTTGGGAGACGATGCTGTGTCGGAGGAAAGCTAAGGATGGGTGTGTCTAGCGCACGGGACCATCGGATTTGTTGGTGACGATTTTAGTCAGGAGAGTGAGGGAATAGGCTTCGTTGTTAATTGGTTAAACGAAGGGTCTTAACCGCCCTCGAGAGAAAGTGGTTAGTGGGAGGAAAGTTGCAGCGTACGTGAGAAAAACTAACTTTCCCTAGTTAAGCCGTGGTAGACAATAGTCTTTGGAAATTCTTCGGAAACAGACGTTTGTTTGGTTTGAAGGACCTTTTCTAGGAAATCTATGAGATTTATGGAAGGTACTTGAAACTATGGAGGCTACGCTGCGAGTATCCGAAGACATCTGGTTGCCATATTGCCCGCGGTGTGTGGCCTCGGTTAGGTAGAGTGTTACGCGACGTAACATTCCCAAATATCAAAAACCTCAAATGGCTTATCGTAACGCGAACGGTCAGCCGGTGCATTTGTCCGCGAATTATAATTTTTTATAATTATAATTTGTCAATCTTCCCTTACCGTATTTCTACATAAAAGAAAAACTCATTTACCTAGTTCTACGAATGAATGAATTAGGTACAATTAGACATATAGAAATCATACAATTAGACGATGAAAGATCTGCAGTGGCTCATCAAAGCGTTTAAAACCGGTAGGATCAGCCGGTGGATCTCCTCGCGAATTATCTGTAATTTCTCAGTCTTCCATTACTCTATCTAATCTAATCCTACAAATGAACGAAGCAGACGCAATTAGACATAGTCGCATCCCTCAACGTCGCCAAACAATCAAAGTTCTGAGATGGATCGTCGTAACCGGAAGGGCCACTCGGTGTATTTCACCGGGAATTAACCGGAGTTACTTAACGCGTTTCGTGGCGCATTCATCGATGATAAAAGGACGAGCAACGGGCCACGTAAACGCTTCGCGTACGTATTCCCATAAAGTGCTCCATTGAAGAGGAGGAACAAGAGCGTCTGAAAAACCGGGGAGAGGATACGTGTTTGACTGGCGCAGCTACTTTGCTTAAAAAACACGAAGCCAGGTGCACGTTTCGTGCCACTTTGTTGTGTACGTGCACACACGTTACACGCGTGCACCGTGTGGCACGAGCTGTGCAACAGCCGACAGGCAGATGTTTCGACTCTTGCGAGGCTTTAATACCATCCTGCCTTCAATTTATTTCTCTACCAGCGAACGATAGACCGCCCTCTAAGGTACGATCGTTTCCAGAGAGGATTCGTTTGTTTCGTACCGGGTCTCGTTGAATTTCTACTTCAGTTACCACTGCTTTGCATTTTTAAGATCCGATACTATGGCGACTAAGCGTGAAATTCGAGTGTCTTTTGAGCTTGCAGGCGCTGGAGAATCACAGGTTAGGTTTGCACGTAATAAAATCGCGTGGTTGTTTGGTCTATAGCAATGGCTCTCAACCTGGTATAGGCGGAAAATATCGTTCTCGATGTCGTTGTAAACAAGTTGTTGTTCAGCGAGTTCAGCGAAGTATATCTTACATCCTATGTCTTGTACATAACGTACAATACTCCATTTTCTGCAATTTTTTCTCAATGTTCCATGTCTAATGTCTGAAAAGTTACCGATTAAACCCTCTATTGTACTTTGCACATGATCCCAAGCTCTACAGTACACATTTCCATAGTCTACATTTCATATTTCATATACCTCATATGCTATATCCCATAACTAGTATTCCTAACCTATATCTTCCGCCTTACTTTCTAGATTTCGTGTCTCCATTGCATATTCCATATTTTAATGTTCTCATATTCGAAATCCCATATCTCTATCCCATATGCAGATTCTGTATCTCTAAGAAATATTTGTTATCCTTACTTTTGCAGCACGCATTCGTCCCGCATCTAACATTCCATATTTCCTATCTTTTCCTCTATATTTCATATCCAGTATATCCCTAGCCCATATCTCGATGGCTGTCTTACGCACGTATGTTTAATATTTTCATATCCTTCATTCTATAATAGCATATCTTCCGATAATCTCTTATAAACAGCTTGTACTGGTATTTCCAGCGGTAATAAGACCTCGAATAATACATCTTCAAAATCTGAGTCTCTTTGAACATACGCAAACAGCTGCAAACAATCTCTAGTGACAAATTGCAGCAGCTTAATTCCCTAGCAACGGTACACGTATGATCTATTCAGTAATTTCCCAAAAATCATTTCTCCACGTTCTATCGTCGCGTGAAAGGTGAGAATAGCCACGACACAATGGGAAATGTTGCATTCACGAGCGTGAAAATTGTCTCGATGGAAAATGAATACGTCGGGCAAAACAAACGCTCTTTCACCGAGGTTGCTCGCAGTTTGCTCCCTCGATAAATCCTCGGAGGCGACTTCTCTATTGTTTTAGAGCGTCGGTTGACTTCGACGCTGGTCTAGCGTCTAGATAGCGGAGCTGGGGGAGGGGGAGGTGAGAGATGGACAATGTAGACAAAGAGTAGGGTTGAAGAAGATAGTCTAGCACGGGGCCACTCGTGCGTTTATACGAAGACAAAACCCTCAGACGCGTAGGCTTCAGGTGAAGTGCATCAGCTGCCACTTGGACACGCGCCATAGAAGCCTCTACTATGTTTCCTCCTGCATTTTTTCCCCCTTCGTTCGCTTTCTTCCTTCCTTTTTTCGTTCTAGTCGACGTCTCTTGCTTGGAACAGACACTTCGTCTAGTTCAATTTAGGAGCAGGGTGTAGTGGTTAGTTTCGAAGTTTCAAAGTTTCAGAAACCTCAACCTCAACCCTCTTTCTTCTTTCCTTTGTTTTAGAGACTTGTTGGATTCTTGGAAGATCCTGATCTTAATACGAGTTATGAAGAAAACTTGATTCCGCTCTTTTCTCCAAGTTTTATTTCTCTTATTATTCGTCGTTTATTTGAACACGGAGACACATTACATGCTACAGTGCCTATGTTCGCATGATTTTTTGATTTCCAAATTTAAGTTACGCGTGATGGAAATCCCACATGATGGTCAATAATTAATCGTCGAATGTTATGTCGAGTAGAAATTGTTGAAAATCGTTTAAACAAATAATTTCAAAGGTTTTCGATCGAGTAACTTTTACGAGCAACTTTTATCACAATTTCTAAAGCACAATGCACGACATAAAACGAACAAATCTATTTTCCCATCACTCTAATATTTCTATTTTTTCGTTGTCTAATTTCCGTATCTTTCGAACTTTCTATTTTCCAGTTCTCTAATACTTTCAATCCATTGTCTTCCAATCTCTCCCTTTCACAATCTCAAATTTTGTGTATACTATTTGGCCGTGTTCAATATGCCAAGGGACGATTTAAAAGATATTTGAAGAACCGGCGCGCATTGAAAGCTGGTGGAAAAGCCGCTAGAGAAGCCAGCAATTTTTCGCGAAATCGCGCGGCTCGTTACGCGCATCGCGAGATTAACGTCAAGTAATTAAACGGCGCCGTGCAGGTCGTGCAGAGTGCATTCGCGTGTGCGCTCGTCGTGCTCACGAGAATTCTCCTCTCTTTCGTTCCATTCCCTTTGCGTGTTTCTCTGGGAAAATCTAACGCAAAATTAAAAAATGGAAAGAGGAAAAAAAAAAGAGAGGAAGAGGCGCCCGTGAGAGTTTCGAAGAGAAAACAAGCGTTTCAGTTAAGAGAAGCAAGATGTTGAAAAGTAAAGTTGTATTCTTTCTTATGGAATGTTTTGAAATGGTAAAAGTAAAGAAATTACCTTTGGATTTATGTCCAAAGTGTTATTTCATAGTTGTTTGTCAATGGAACTTTGGATGCTTCGTATTTATAGTTTCATAGACGTTGCAGACGCGTAATCAATAATCAGATGTACGCTAATCATGGACGAAGGACGATTTGTTTTCATATGAACACATATTCTCGACTGACTTTTCTATTTGCGGAAGAAATCGATGTTTCGTTCATATTTACGAGAGATCGTGTTTCTAGCTGGGATAAATTTGGAATCTCTGGATGTCTCCGGAATTAGATCGAAAAACTCCCTAGTTTTAACAAGTTTTACGAATGCGATAAGATCCAAAATCATTTCGTGACGCGAAGGCTCTATGGAGATGGGGAAAATATGAAAAAATATCTCAATGAAACTTTTATTTGTTTTATCGTAAAATCCACGTTTTCAGAGCGATGAATTAAAATCGCTGGAATTTCATGGAATTTTATAAACTCCGATGCGATAGGATTCGAAATCAGCTCATAACGAAAAATATGTTGAAAAGTATTCGCATGAAATTTATACGGTAAAAATTGAGAGATTTAGTAGCGCACATCTCCAGTGTGGTAAATTAAAAAATTCCCTAGTCCCACAAATTTTCGTTAGCTCGACTCTAATGAAATTCGAAATATTTACGCGATACAAGCTTTTTAACGATATAGAGAATGTATTTAAAAATATTTTTCTACGAAATATTGAACGAAAGTTTTCCAGGATTTCCCCCGTTTTCCCCTCAGTTTTGCTCGAGAGAGCAGCAGCAGCAGTAGCTCGCGTGCTACGGGAGGAAATTATTTCATGCATACGGGGGATCGTTCGAATCTAACACGCGCTTGCACCGTTAATGGCAATCAACGGTTGTTAATTGCTCGATGATAATTAGTCGAGATGGAGAAGCGGGCTTGCAGTAATGGAGAGCACGCCTTAATAATTCCTTTAATGAATTCGAGACACCGTGCGTGGCTTCTTCCGCGTGATAGAAGCCAACGAACCACCGTTTCTTCCTCCGATATTTAAGCTTTCTCAAATTCATAGATAAACGAGTCTCTTTCGTGCTTCGTCAGATTTTTCATCCGTCGATTTTGATAAGCCGATCTCGTGATTTGTTTGATAAATAATTCTAAACTTCAGAATAAGCGAAAGGAAATTCACAGATCTATTCTATAAATAGGGAATTCTAGGGAATTTAGATATATGGGGAAAAGAACTGAACTCATAACGTGAAGCTTAAGACACAGGGGAAAAGAAAGAAATATCCTAGAGAATTTAAGAAATTCGATATTCAAGGAAAGAAAATCTTCGAGATATTAACTTTGAACGTCGAATTTGAAAAATATGTAAAATACATATAGAACTATTTTTATTTAGCATATTTTTCTGCTTGTCTGGATGGGATTAGAATATCTGGCGAAATTAGGAAGCTGAAAAGTGAAAAATAAGAAAATAAATGAACAAAATTTGATTTCTATTCAAAAATGTAGTAAAAGGAAGAAATTCATTTTCTTAATTAGGTATCGCTAAGTAACTGAATGTAACAATAATATACAGGTTTCCCTGTATATGTTGAGCACACGCGATAATCATATAATGGGGTATAACTCGATTGTTGATCTCATATTACTAAAAATAGAAACTTGGTGGCCTCGTTGTGTTAACCTTGAGATGTATCCTCCATTCGGCCAATATCTCTTCTGTCCTCTTCAATGAACTGTTTGGACGGAGAAATTTCTAATGAAGGCAATTTTCTAACGATTACGAGGTAGAAATGGAAGAATACTTGCCTCGGATTATGAATGCGAGATTTATCTGATCAAATAGAGAGTCTTTGAAAGTGTACACGTTTTGAAAACATCGCAACTAATCTAATACGGTCCAGTCAGATTTCTATTTTTGGTAATAGATTGAGCGGCACATTCCCTGTGCATTGTTATTACATTCGATTACTCAATAATGATTCCTGATTGAGAAAATGATTTTTTTCTCTTCGGTGGTACACTTTAAAATAAAGACCATTGTTTAAGGATTGTTTTTCAATCTCTATATTTTACTTTAAATTACAGAATACCGAAATATAGAATTTATAAATGAGGAATATCGAATCTCTTGATAAGTTTATACTTGAAGGAATCATGATGAAACTTAACGTAATTGAATTTATTCGCGATACCGGTGCCTGTCGCTCGAACACACATTCTGCTAACCGCAGAAATAGTCGGCCGACAACGACCTTCCTCTCTCACCAGAGAGTACACCCTGCTTCATCGTAGGTAGCTCGTAGGAGATAAAATTTCTCGGAATATTTCATCGTGTTTCGAGAGAAGATTTACGCTGGTAGAACGCCGCGTGGGAACACGATCCAAGCTAGACAGATATTCTGTTCCCTTTTATGCATATAATTAACGCGAATAAGTCGTAACGCGGAGCTCAGTCTAGTAAGGGTTCTCCAGATGAAAAATTTCCATAAAATAGCCGGAAACTGTTTGCGTAACGCGAGCGGTGTACGGCGGGCTCGGAACGAGCCATCGTCCGGAAGTGAACCATGAATTAAAATACGCTTCTACCACCCAGGAACAGTAATTAGAAATTATAAAATCTATTTATGGTTGTCCAACATATTGCTCGATTACCAGACTACGTCTTTTTCGATATAATTTCACCGAGAAGAATACACGGGATTCCCTGTTGGATCGTTCTGTTATAGTTACTTCTTAGTTACTTTCTGCTGGGTGGTCTAGTGATTTTTTTAGGTGGCAAGATCAAGCGCGAGAAATGATAGACAATTTACGCGTCCCGTTATCGTAAAATTGTGTTCAGACTTGAGAAAATTTGCCAATCTTTCGCCCGTCGTATTTCATTTTTATCATCCAAAGAATTTAACCCAGAAATAAGAACAGCAATAATAATAAAAATAAAAATAGTAATAACGTTACCATTATAATTACAATAGCGATAATAATAGCCTGAAATTATAATAATAGATAGCGACAACAATAATAATAGTCACCATCAATACCTTGTATAATATATTTATATCAAGATATATGATAAGTACCGGTTGATGAAGTTGGTAGGCGTGGAATAGCCCAACTGTAGCCGCGATCTAATCACCTTCTCCTGAACAGTGACCATTCTCGAGCTTCTGGAACTCTGGTGCACCCTTGTGGTCCTGATCACTTGGTAACAGTGATGTTTTGTTTGGGTGTTGGCCACCCTGTCGCCCCTCGGTTCGATCATCGTAAACATGATTGCTTTCACTGATCACCAATCACTTGAATCACAGGACCACGTGGTCTAGCTATTTTCACTCCCGGTCTCATCTTTCTCCTCTATCCTTCTCAAATATTCCACTGTTTTTTTAATTACTGACTATCACAAAGCTCTTTGGTTTGTCTCGCGAATGTCGGAAGCGTCTTACTTATCCGAGATACATTTCGGTATCCAATAGACCTGCACCCGTTGGAAAAACATAAAGAAATACTTTGAAACTGTGTAGGTAAACAATTCTTCGAAATTTTCGAACTTTCATATAAAAAATTTCGAAATTTCTGCGATAAATGGGTCTTGCAGTCTTTTACATAAGAAATTGTTGAAATTTTGACACTTTGCAAATAGAAAGCTTTTCTGAGCAGAGAATTTCGAAACTTTTTAAGTAGAATATTCTTGAGATTTTGTACATAAAAAATTCGTGGAATCTTTAGAACAAAAAATTCTCTAAATTCACTGAATTCGAAAGGAATTTGTATTTCGTCTTGAATTCCGAGGAAATTCTTTAAATGGCAATTTCTCAAGTTTATCGTTTCAAAGAATTAAGAAAAATCATTTTCCAAGGAAAGGAAGCATGAAAGCAACGAAATGTCTGGCAACTTTGAAATAAATGCTCAAGAAGGAACGATGAATCCGTCGTGATTAAAGTTGGCAAGACTTCCAGCCCGATCTAGGGAAGTCTGAAGTTTGACTCAGACTATCTTGAGTAGCAGCGACTAGCTCGAAATTTTAATCGTGGTAAGTATCTTAGTAGTTGGTTCGCAGCTACGAGGTGATTTGATTAATTGCGTGCCTAGGGATTTCCTAGCTGTAGAATTTCGTTAAATCGGAGCTAGATGGATTGACGAAAACCTTAAGCCATATGAACCTAGAACTGACTAGCACGAAAATTGTCCTGCTTGTTAGTATTCTGGATATATCATGGCTAGTAAGGCTCGAATCTTTTGCTCGTTAACCTATTTTTACCAATTGTTTGCCAATAATAGTGAAATCAGAGAAACCTGATTACAATTTGCCCCAATCGAGAAGATATTCGTGAAGAAATCCTTCAGTACAGTCGAGAAAGAAAATTACGAGAAGTATTTTTACAAACAAGATTATTCATGGATCAAAATTCACCGACAAAAATTCATACGAAAATTATGATACTTGTTATGACAAAATTATGATGGTGATATTAATATATCACCAAAATCTGGAGTAATTTTATGCGCCTAGTTTTCCCTATATAGTAGAATTGTATTTTTCTGGGCTAGTCTAGGGACAAACAGTTTGCATAACAAGAGTTCACTTATTCTTTCTAATATAAATGTAACTATATTTTTATACAATATTCATAGACCAAAGCTTCCATTAATACAAATATAAATAATTATATTTCTATATAATATTCATGGGAAGATGAAACTTTCCATTTCTAAGAATGAAAATCTTCCATTTTTATAAATACAAGTAATTATACCTCTATATAACATTTATAGGCAAAAGACGCCACACTTTTTCCACATCGCCTAATTCACATTAATCATAACGATTCCTAATCAAAGCGTGAACAACGAAAAACTACCAGAATAACAAAATTCCCTATTACCATGATTGATGAGTATCGTCATAGAAGCAACACATTACATTTATAAAAGCATAGTGTTGTTTCTCTATTGAGGGGAACGTGTTTTACTATTTTAATGGAACTACGACACCGATGCGATTCATAATAAAACACGGGGACCATAGAATGATAACCATCTTGGATTTATCCGTTTGTTTAAGGCTTAATCGAGAAAAGTCCATATGAGAGTGTCGAGCAAAAGAAAGTTAATGGAATCAGAGGTATAAAAAGACATCATTTACATTTACATTTAATAAGAGCGATAAACAAATACAATTAAACCGCGAATTTTATGCAGATTCATATTTTCAGGAATATCATAAGAAAAAAATACGAACTCGGCAGAAAACTGGTTTATCTACCAAGTATTGTAAAAGGCGCATACAATATTTTTGTATTACGTGCACTGTGTGCAATTTTGTATTCTCAAATTCCCTATAAATCCACAAAAACCCGCGGTCTAGTAATGTTATATCTATTATTATAAAATGTACGGTCGAATGGTTGAAATGGGGGAAAAGAGGGAAGTAACAGAATAACAAACGAGCCGAGAAGAGATACAGAAATCACAAATTTTGGTAGCCAAAGTGAATTTAGAAAATATATAGTAGCTTTAAGATCCTCCACGTTAGGGAAACGTTCTTTTCTTATTTCTTATCATTTTATATACTTTTTTATGCACTCGTCTTAGTCAGAGTTATATTGAATTATGTATCCCGAACAGGGAAGTAAATATTATCATTAAACAGAAAGGAAGAAAAGATAGAAGATATACTAAAACGTACGATGATTATGTGTTATATATGTATTTCTCACGATTCTCCAACTGTTCCATACGACTGGCTATTTCCTTCCTCTTAACTTTGTTTTTTCTTCTCTCTCTCTCTCTTTCTCTTTCTCAAGAGAACTGGTTAATATGAATAAGCGATGCTCGATCGTTTTCACTGGCCTCTCTTTCCGGTCAATTGATAACCAATAGCGACTTTCTAACGGCGATCGCGATTAATATGTACAGACACGAAACACGAGCCGGATGGCGGAGAAAATGAAATTCTTTTTTTTTTTTTTGTTTCGCAATCGATTTTCGTGATCCTGTTTCGAATATGGTTGAAGACTTTCGAGCGAGCACGGGCTTTAACGATTATTTAATGGCTTCCAGAGAGTGGCTGATATCTTTTTATGAATATCGAGAGTTTTTCTTCGTTTTATCAAGAGACGTCGCTTTAATGCGATTCTCGTATACGAAGATTTATTTATGAAATATCACGCTTCCTTTTGAATCTTATGGTTGAGCATTACTGTTAATGACCCTGAATTACTTTCATAAGTAAATCTCCTATTCTGCGTACAATTTACTATTACGATTTTCCTAGGCAACGTGACAAATAATTTTGTAATATATTTCTAACGAATGAGTTGGCGTTTTAATGGGCGTTACCGGTTCTTTTTAATTATTATAGTTGAATATTATTGTCAAATTGTCGGGACTTTTGTCCCGAATAAATTTTACTGTCACGATTATTTTTAAAAAAAGCGCTATTAATATTTTTAGTCTGTTTTTTTGAAATCATTAACCTTCCGATAAATGTCAGGGTTCTTTCCAATTGTTACAATGGAATATCATTGGCAACGATTTCTCTTGCAAGTAAATTAAACTCCCACAATTTCCTACAAAATGTTACAAATATTTGTGAGATATCTTCGATGATAAAATGTTATTTGCGTGATGTGTTAAATGTTATTTCGAAAGAAATAGCTCGAAGCTTCTTCGTGATAACTATACTATAATTAAAAATAATCTCGAACGAACGTTCCGATTTTTACAATCGAAATGCCGGAGAGATGAAAAGGAAAAAAAAAAAAACAAATAATTGCACGCGAAACAATGCAAATATTTATCGTTACACGAGGAATTTTACCGTGTAATGTAATAACAGTAATAGTTGAAATTTCGATTTCATTATTTTGCCATTGTGCTCGATTCAACGACCGGCTATTAATTTATACGAAAACAATTTTCCGTCACTGCGCCATTCCCTGTAATTAATCGCATTTTGTGAGCCGACGCAACGCTCGAATTAAATCTCTGTAATATCTGGCGAACACGCTTACACGTGGCAGCAACACACTGTGAAAACATCAACTCTTGTAATTAGTGTGCCGGTTATGATACTTAATCGTATTCGATAATTACGATCTCTTTATTGTATTCGTCGTTTTCTGACGCCGTAATTACCCTTTTATATTTTATTTAATCGTTGAACAGTTACACACTCCTCTATTATATTTCCCTCTTTCATCAGGTTCGAAGAAAAACACGGTAAAAAGAAGAAACAGGAAACGTTAAGACAGTTCAACATCCTAGAAATCGTCATCGTTAATGAAAAATTGACGAATGTTGTTATTTCGTAATTATTATAATCAAGTATAATCGTTTGCGAATTTTCTTTCTTTACAAAATATAACGTTCTTCCATGATCAGCTTTGAAGAAGAGAAGAAAACAAAAAAATCGGCGAGAGAAGAAAAAACAATTTAATTAATATTCTAGAGACGTTAGGGAAAAATCGATGAAAGTTATTATTCCACGTTAATATATTTCAGCATAGTTATTGCTAACAAGTATAATTATCTGCCAACTTTTAATTTCAGGGGAAGATATTTCTCCCTCTGATCAGATTTGAAGAAGAAACAAACGGTGAGAAAAGAAAGGACAATTTTAATATTCTACAAGCATAAGGTTAGTAAAAAATTGGTGAAAGTTATTGTATCGTAATAACTATAATTAAACATAATTATTACTAACCAGCATAATTATTTGAAATTTTTTCCTTTCGAAGGCAAACGTCTTCCTCTTTGATCAGATTTACGAAGAAGGAGGACAAAAAAGAGGGGAAGGCAATTTAACGTTCTAAAAACCTAATGGAAATTTGATAAAAGTTATTATTTTATAATAATATAATTAAGTGTAATTATTTGTAATTTTGTTCCTTTAAAGGAACTTTGGTGTCTTCTTATCTTTCATTTAGAATAATAAGTTGATATTCGTTGCTATTTCTAAAATATAACCAGAGAACACACTTAGGAGAGCTACAAGGAAAGTAGAAACTCTAATATTCCTAGCGTTTTAAATATCCTGCGATTTAAGAAACCGAAAGAAGGCTTCGCCGGGTAACGAGCAACTACCTAAATTCTTTTCGCAGAGTGACGAAGTGAAGCAAGAAATTAAGGTTTTGACACGATTCGCTGTTCTTTCATAAAGTCATTATTACACAGAGTGGAAGGCAAGAAGATGAAACGAAATTAAGCCTTCTGAAGTTTCCTCTCTGCAACTTGCAACTGCAACTTGCGTATCGCATAGTATCTTGCTGCCTTTTCTAGTTTCTAAAATTACTTAAAAAATTAATTAATTATCTCCGAATTTTCTAACATTTCATACAACCACCATCGGTGTTTTTGCAAATGGGGAAATTGTGTTTTAATTAGCGGGGAAGCCCGAAGACAACGAACCAAAAGGGGCAGCAGAAAAGAAGAGAAACTGGGTCATACAACCAGCTACGGTGCAAACTACAGCAAATCGGATATGGAAATACCAACTCGTTACAGGAGGAAGCAGAAGACAGCAACGTACAGCGAATCATAATAATAGAAGATATGTGGAAGAAGCTATAGGAAGACGATAAGAACGTAGCAAAACAACCTGCTCGTACCTTGAGAAATACGAAAGAACTAGCAGAATATAAGGATGTGACAACGATAGAAGCAACAAGAATTACCTGACCTTAAATATACCGCTGTCGATAAAAATAATTATTGCACAGGTAAGATTAGCTGGCTAACTAGGCTGTGGACAACGACGATAGGACAAGGACTGAAATATAAAATAGAAGAGAACTCGTCACGTCAACTATGCAGCGGAAATAGGAAATACAGGCATCTGAATGCGTTTTATTTCTCTATTTGTATTTAGGTAGACAGAGAATCGAGATTTAGCTTTAAGCTTTTCAGCTTAGAAACAAAACGTATCAAGCGATACAACATAATGATGTTAATTAAGAGAAATAATATATACATTTCCTTTTCTTTTTTTTTTTTTCTTCATATACATAGCTGAGAGTTAAAAGACAGAGGAAGCTTCTTTTACCAATGTTAATACACGGTGGTTCATTGCTATTCCGACGCATTTTTCGTACGTGAGGCCTCGATCTAGTCGCGCTAAAGAGGAACAAACGGTATCCACTGACACGTTCTAGTTACACGAGCATAAACTAATTGCATGCGAATGATTTTTTATAACCGTGTCAACGACGACGTGAAACAGAGGCCCGGTATATTTTTAATTCTTAGAAAGAACTGCTGTTCGTCCCCTGAAACGCACGAATTCCTACTGTTGGGTTGACAACTAAGTGATCGCGAATTTTGTCATTACCATCTAGTAGTTAGTTTTCGACGCAATATTTTCATTGTAATTATTTCTAATCTTCTGTCGAATAATTTCGTTTTCGTTCGTGTCGTCGTCGTTCGTGATGATAAGAAAACCGATAGAGGCAACATGACCAATATTTCTAAGTATTTTTAAGCATTTCTAAATATCCACAATTTTATTATCTTATCTTCAATATGATATTATTGAAAATTTGATTAAATATCCATTCCAATATTTAGGCAAGATTTTTGTACCAATTCGAATGGAATTGGAATTCCAATTTCAATCGTTTCCAATTGTTTCGAAACTAATGTCCAATTATTCCAAAATCGTTCGTTTCACGGCGCTGTTCCCCTAGAAAATTTGAACGAAACCTGCATTCCAATCTGAATTCACTTTTAATTCTTTCGATATTAGTAGTTGCTCCTTTAACAGCTTTCTTCTCTTACTCGCGCGCTCGTATCAGAGCGTCTTAATAACAATCATCGACTATTTTTTTTTTAGTAGAAACTCGAATAAAGACAGAATTTTCATGATCGTAAAACAAATTGTATTATTCGACAATTTTTCGACTATTCGACAATCTCCATAGATGTTGAAATTAATTATTCTTTTTGAACAGCTTTCGATCGTGCCACGATGAACTTTTTCGCGATGCTTCTACGGTGCACAGTGGTCACAGAATGTGATTGGAGAAATAAAAAAGGGCAACGGAGCAGCAATTTTCGACACCTAATCTTGGAAAAGAGCAGCTGAACTCGTACAAGACCCTGAGTAAATAAGGATTTCGTCGACGTGGCTTTAGAGTTAGCTACAAAGTATTGCGCTACAAATGTCGGGTAATACGGGTAAGAGGAATATACAGGGTGCTCGAAAGTACGTGGAATAAGCCCTGTGGAAGTTATCCTGCAGAGTTGTGCAGTCGGAGCAAAATACGCTGACTCTGGCTCCGTGTAAATAAATATTACGAAAAGCACAAATCGAGAATCGCAACAAAACTCTACTTATGCATCAAAGACACTGTATTTGTGTCGAAGTGTAAGCGTACGAAATATCGCCACCTCTGTCAAACATCGTGAAAGTTTATGAGATTTTCTTTGCCTACGGAATATTCGATGGCCCATTCATTCACCGGCCTCAAATTGTCGAGCGTTTGGAATCGAACGTTTCAGCGAAAATTCTGCCATATTACGGGCTTCGTTTTCGAGAAAAATAGGTTTACTAATACTTTACGTGTACTAATTCTAAATTTCGAGGTATCCGACTTCTCTTTTTCCTTGTGTTGATAATAATTTAATTGGACGAGCAGAGCTACGTGTTACGCATCCACGTGCTTTACATTTTAAATCCTCGTTGAGTTAGAAAAATGATTTTGAAAAGATAACAGTTTTATCCTCATTTATGAAATCATTCGAAACGCGGACAGTATGGAAATAAGATAACAGTAATAATCGGAAGCAAATCGTGACATTATATCAACACGAACAGAAAGAGAAATCGAATACTTCGAAACTTACGATTAGCAGGCGCTTAGCTGACGGTTCCTTAAAACTTATTTTTCTCGAAAACCAACTGCCAAACGAAAAAATCTTATTCTTCTTTTTCGACTTAGTTTTGGACGTAGAATCGTCATCCGATCGCTTGTACCATCATTTTGGGGACACCCTATATATATATAGTGGATATCTACCGCAAACTCTTTTGTAATAGACTGTGAGCCTGAAATAGGTCTAAACAACCATAATATACTATATTACACCGTACTATTTATATTATAATTAAATCGATTCTTTCTCTTTTCAATGAAAATTTTTAAATTCACGAGAATTTATTTATTCATTACTATTTTTATTTATGTTTTATTTCATTTTCAGTACGCACTTGTATATCGAATTAATATTTCCAATTTACAAAATATTTCATAGCGAGTCAGGGAGCAGCTAATTAATTAATAGAATACGATTAGGTAACTCTCGACTATTCTGTCGCATGATTGTTTTTTTTTTTTTTTGGAATTTATTACCCATGTCCCTTACTTTCACCCATTTTAATTTCCAGATGAAAAAACGCGAATAATTTTTAGCGAAACGATCGTGGAATGAAACGTCTCCAATTTCTTCTGTTATCTGCCATTTAAATGTTATCTAAATTCGCTGGGCGTTCAGCAATACGTCCCACCGGAAGTCCATTAGCGGCGACAGCCGACATTTTTTCATTTAAATCTGACGAGCTAGACTGAAAAACGATACTTTCGACAGATCCATCCTCGCTATTGATACGTTGTCCGCTTAAAAGAAGAGAGAAAAAAAGTAGAATCTTTCGATTTCTATCAGAAAATAAATATCCCGAAAACCATAGAGCTCTACGTTGCAGAAAAAAATCATACAAAATTCTTACCTATTATTATATCAATATTCCAGCGAATGTACGTGAAATTTTACATTCGATTGTTTAACTTTGAAAATTAGAGTCGGAGAAGGGACGAAAGTTACGAAACTTAAGGAACTACGTATCCAGAGAAACGAAATTAACCTGTATAACCTATAAAAATTAGGAGCTAGGGGAAAACGAGAAATCTAGGGAATTCGTAATTCGAAGAAATTAAACTTTGGAACTTAGAAGTTTGCTAATTTGCTAAACTTCGGCAAACGAAGAGAAGTTGCACAACTTAATATCAGACTTAGTTGCACGGAAAGGAAGGAAATAAAATTGAACGAGAAACTGCAATTTAAAGGATGGAAGACGCGCTTTCGAAAAATCTGTCGTCGCCATTAATACTTTGTTTAAAGGGAACAGAGCAAGACGATTCGATTCTTATCGTGGAATCGCGCGTATTTTTCCCTCAATGAAATCTTTTCCGCGAAACCAGTCAACCAGATTTCCGAGTAGAACGACACAGACGATGATCAAGGAATTAAAATTCATAGAAACTGTACCAGAGATTATTACGTTTATGTTACGAATTAATTAACAGAGACCTCTGTTCATTGTCGAGCAAGTTTCGAAATGGATCGTTTTAATTGGTCAAACTCTAAATTTTATTAAACCATTAGGGACAGGGTAGTGAAAATGATGGAAAATTAATGGGAAACGCAAATAGACGCGTATTAACTTGCTGTAATTTTAATGTTTCCTCGTGGTATAGAGAATTCATTAAAATAATGGCAAAACCCATTATAAAAAATCAGAGATGCGAAAGAAATTTTCATAATTTAGGCCTTAATTGCTATTGTGTAGTTCTGGTATCCTGAATATTACAAATATTACCATAATTTCATTCTTAAATGAAATATCATGCTAAGTATCTCGGCGCAGAACCCTCAATTAGAATGTGCTTTACATAACACGAGCCACGTAAGTTTGGATTTAAATATTTTTTTAACAGGGGAACATCTATCAAATTTCTGTGAAAAATTACGAATTGCTTACTTTGACTCTGATAATTCTAATGTTAACGATCGCCATTAGTATTAAATGATATTTCATTTGCGATTTTTCTATCCGAATTCATTTACGTTATTAAATTCTTTCTCTTTTTGTCTTTTTTCCCGACTGAGACGAGAAGAGAATTTCCAAGATTTACCCATAGAGAGAAAACTAGAGATTTATATACATTTGAAAGAAAATTTGAAAGTGTAAAATTCCATGTAATATAAAATATCTAAATAATTATAGCGCTTTCAATTGTTTTCCATAATACATAGTAGGTGAAACGATTTTCTATCAAATTTCTACTTTTTTCTTTTTTTTTTTCTTAAGATATTCTTCGAAATATAAATGTTAAATTGTGATAAAAATTTGCGGTATATTTGTGTAATATTTCTTTTTCGTCGCTATTTATTCTTCCATGTAGACATCATGAACAGATTAATAGAACGATCAAACGATTTTTCCTAGCTACCGATGTCTAAGGAGAGAATCAGGCTGCGTCTAAATTTAGAGGATCAGTTGAATAATTAAAACCCTTTAACGGTGCGCGAGTGGCTCGTTTCTGAATTCCGTAAAAGGCGAGCTGAATATCATGGCGCGTTCTCGTTTCCCGGTCGCGCAAGAATTAATCGGCCTCCAAGCTAAATACAGTTGGAAATTGCCAGCATCTTCTTTATCCTTTACGTATTCCTTGTTCTTTAAATTGTTTCTTCGAGTTTCCACGAGTCGAGGATTAGACTCTACGGGCAAGAAAATTAAATACTATGGAATTGTCGTTAGATCAATCGTTGGCTCGCGTCTAACAGATTTACCGTATCAGCTGATTTAACGTCGAAAGAATCGTCCGTAAAAGCCACGATTCACGAACATTCTGATCGTAAAATTGCACTTTGACTCTGGCAATTCTAATATTAACGATCGTCATTAGTGTTAAATAATATTTCGTTTGCAATTTTCTTTCAATTCCTTTTCTTTTTGCCTTTTTTCCTTATATATTCCTATACTTTACACGATGGTGTATATTTGATAAAAAAAAAAAATATTTTTAAGAACACGTTCTTCTTAAAAATGTTACATTTTGGAGGACCGAGAACGAGCAATTTATTGGTTTCATTTTCTTGCCTCGATACGAAAATTAATATGAAAATAACCGCACGGTAATTTGAAGTTTCCAACGAAATATAGGAATCCTGTGCTTCTTTTTTCAAATTACAAGAATGATCGCGGTATTCTTCGCTAAAATCGTCAAAACCACGAGTAATTTTACACTCTGTTCGTTTATTACAAAGACCAACGATCTGTTAAAAAAAAAAACTCCAATTTCTCTGGAAACTATGTTTAGAATTCTCAAAAGTCCTCTCCATTGTCCGATATTGACATCAGCCCTCGTCCAACGATTACAGCTTTTTATTAAGTTATTAATTTAGAGGAAAGCCGAAGGTGGAAAATTGAGAATAAGCGAAACACGAGAAGGACATAAATTGCTACGAAATATCCAAAGTACTCGGTATCCTAGTGAAACAACAATTTTCTCTTCGTTTCATTCGGAAGAATACGAATTTGTATAAAAGTTCACGGCCAGTACCAACGAACTAATAAAACCATCGAACTAACGATGAACTGTCGACGATCGTGACACTCGTCAGCCCCACAGACAACAATCCTAACGAGAATTTCTAACCAGAGATACAACGGCGAATACAGCGTCGTTTAACTCGTTAGCCGAAGCTCAACACTTTTTAGAAAGAATACATGGCGAGACGACAGGTGAAGCGTATATCGCGAGTACTACACTCGTTAGTTCGATAACGTTTATCGAGGCCGATCCTGATCGCGGTGACAAGGCAACGACGATGGAAATACCTCGACATATCGGCGCGCACGTTGATTCACTAACGTCAAGTACGGTACTGTTTGCCGTTAGCTTCGATACCATAATGGAACTGTCAAAGTCAAATGAAAGGTGGAGCGCGGTGCGCCTCCCACCGGTGATTTCAACGCGTGTATGCCGTCACGGCGAGCAACGTCGTTCCGGAATATGGAGGTCGATTTACGCCGACGAATTCTTGCGTTCGCTGTGGGAAAGAAAGAAAAAAAAAGAAAAGAAAAATCTCGAAGAAATATTCTCGATGAATATTTTCGTATTTTTCTTACTTTTCTTCGTTTCTATAGTCGTTAAATGGAGGATGTTCGTCGAAATTTCTATTCTTCACGGTGGACAAAAATTCGAAGACGTTCTAATGTGCCTGTAATGTGGAAATTTATCAAGTTAGATATACGTGGAATGTCGACACGAAATTGAATATTCGAACTATATGCGTATTTTATTAACGAAACGTTTTAACATGTCTGCGGAAGGAACGGAACCGAGAAATGAAAATTCTTTGTTCTCTTACGTGTCCATTCTGCTACTTTTCTCCTCGTTTCGGAGGATAAATTTATTCGAAAATAAAAAATACTTTGTTGTCGAAACTCCTGGAATACACGAAACGCGGGAATATTTGAATATGTGGAATAATATCGCGAAATTATACAGGGTGGTTGGTGACTGGTGGTACAAGCGGAAAGGGGGTGATTCTAGGCGAAAAAGAGGTCGGAAATATAGAATAAAAATTTTTTTTTTAATTTTTCCATCGAGACAACGATCTACAGTGAGATCCGTTATAACGAGACGCGCTAAAGTGCACGCGTACCGAGCGAAAATTCAAAGTCGATTTTCTCGAAAACGAAGCCTCGAACGAAACATTTTTATTCTATATTTTCGACTTCTTTTTTCGCCTAGAATCACCCCTTTTCCGCTTGTACCGCCAGTTACCAACCACCCTGTACATCTTCTTTCTTTTTCTGAATCTTTTTACAGCTACGTTCCAAACTACGAACGCGAATATTTTTCACCGTGGTAAAAATGGTAAAAACTTTCGTATTTTCCTCGTTTCTCTTAATCTCTGCAGTTATCTCTGTGCAATGGATATTCCTGGAAATTCAGAAGTTCAGAGTTTCTCTCGATGTAATTCTATTGGGGTTGGCAACTAAGTGATTGCGGGTTTTACCATTAGGTGGTAATGACAAAATCCGCAATCACTTAGTTGCCAAGCCAATAATTCTACAAACGAACGAGTATGAAACAATTCGAACGAGTATCCGAAAGATCAGCATGAACATACGCTACGATGAAATCGCTACAAGCTATCGGTACAAACCCTTGAAATCGCTAGCGACGACTGATAAAAATCAGGATGGTTGTAAAAACTGATGAAAGTCAAAATCACTAGGAACTTGTAAAAGTTAAAGTAATTTCTCCGGATTTCCGAGGATTTCAATTTTATGCACTCTCACTCGAATAAACTGCGAATCTCAATCTTTCATTGCACTGTAACAATTTAACTCGCAACACGACCGCCGCAGGGGAACAAATCGCCACTTATATATCTCAACTGGATGTCACATGTGGCCTTGTCGTCACGATAAATCACTAGCTATGTCCTAGTGAATTTATGTATTACACACCAAGTTTATCAAAGCGAGTGCACACTCCCGGGAGACAGCAGTCGTCGTGTCGCCTGGTCGGTCGCGACTCAACTGCAGCTAGAAAAATTATCGTGTTCCAGTAACCGGCGTTGCACTTTCACGCATATTTAATGCGCCCAGATAAGAATATTTTCGCAATTCGCGAGAAATAAATGTTATTTCTTCAAATAATAAATCAATACGACGAGGAGGATTCGCGCGATCCACTCTGTTATCAACGCGTACGGTTGGCTCGCGAAGATATTCACCGAGCGAATATTTTCAAATAAAATATCGCTTCTAGTGCAAATATCGTGGAGAATTTCGATGAAACTATCGCGTGCATTAGGCGAAACTTTTTCCAATTTTGTTACCGCTGCAATACGACACGGCTATCGCGATTGCGATATCGCGGATTCTAGGATATCCAACTCTCGTTTGACCGTAAAGCTTCGTATTATCCGAGATATTTCGAATTTTACCATAGCCGCGTTTTTCGAAATTTTAATTTTAACGCGAATAGTACGGAAGTATAGATAATATTGCGAAAACGGTTAATTAAGCTTTTAACAGGTCAAATAGTTAATTATACAGAAATATACGTGTACAACGTTACGTTATATTAAAATTATTAGATTTTTGTGATTTTATCGTACGACTTACGAACACTGATAGACCTTTTCCTGTTCTGTCCGAGTTTTCCATTCTTCGAAATAAATTTTCGTATTAAATTGCTTCGAAAGTAATTAGAAAATGTACATAGAAGATACAGGACGTTTATCGCAAGCATAGGCTCAGTGCAAAATTCCTATAGAATACGAATAATAGTCTTCAATATAGAGCATGGTCTCGTTAAATATTCTGATTTATTCATACGATTGAATAATTAATTAAGTGTTGAAATATATCAGTGATAAATTACGAAGTGTGTTCTTCGAATAAATATCCTATATACATTTTCAGATCCGTTTCAAATTTGACCAACATAATCACGATAGTCTTGTCCCGTTACAGTTAACGAGGTTTCAAAATGTTTCGTATAATACGTACGTAAAAGCTTTCCACGAATGTCCTAATACTAATTGTACTTTTAACATTACCGTTGATCTACAACAATTATATATTAGTATCTACTATATAACAGCATCTACAATGCTCTATACTAACTTTTTGCAAAGTGTATATTCCCAATAAATATCTTGCAACTTTTCTATATATTAGATTGTCCGAAATGTTTCTTTCGTTTTATAAGCAAATAATAGATGCACGATGTTTTTTGTTTTGTATTAGTTTATCGAATCACGCACGAATACAATAATGAAAATAGAACGAAATGCATCACATCTAATTCGATAAAATAATATAAAACAGAAATTGTCGTTTATCTATTATCGCCTTATTAAACGAAAGAAACTTTTCAGACAACCTAATATTTTTAGATTCGTTCTAAATTTGTCCAACGTAATAATAACGACAGAGGTGTCACGTTACGATGCTAACGAAATTGCAAAATGTGTTACCGCATAATGTGTACATAAAAAGTTTGCAAGAATATTCTAATTCCAATTCTACGTCCAGGATTATTATTTATACTCGATGGCAATTTTTTTACTAAGCGCGTGTCTGCGATAAATATTCTGCGACTTCCATATACATTTCAAGTCTCGTTACAGCGCTAACGAAATTGCAAAATATCTTGCATAATACGCGAGTAAAATGTTTCACACCAAGTTCATACTTTGTGCTAATTTCTTGCTAAGCGTACGTTTGCAATAAATGTCTCGTAATTTCTATATAGAATTTTCAGATGCGTTCCAAATTTTACCGATGCAATTAAGGCGATCGTGCCTCGTCACTGTTAATGAGATTTCAAAATGTTTTGTACGTGTTTTGTACGTCAAATACTTTTACGACACGCTGTTAAATATTTTTGTTAGGAGTTTCTCAATTGCCTGTTTCGTCTCTCGTCACCGTTCAGATTTCGACGAGAAAAGAGACCAGCTGCTGCTCGTTTTCTCGGTTTCCAGCACGCTTTCCGTTATCGAACGAAGAAGATCGAAGATTTCGCCACGAATTTCCGTTTCGTCATCGCCACGACGCGATTTCGCAGCTAAGAAAGACCGGCTAATCCGCAACTCGAGATCCTATCGACCAAAGAAGCGATGATTTTTATTGCTTTCTCGCAACAGCTTCGTTATTACGTCCCGGTTTCCTTCATCGTCAAGATGGTTCGTCGTGTTTTTAATACGTTAATTGCTTTTTCTATTCTCCCCTCGAGCCTTTGTGCGCTGTTCCGCAGAATTTAATTGGCTTCTGATTAATTCAACGAACGTGTCTTTCCAAAATATCAAATCTATACATTGCGTTGGCAACTAAGCGATCGCGGAGTTTGTCATTACCACCTAATGACGAAATCCGCAATCACTTAGTTGCCAACTCAATATATGATATAGCGATGACTAAAAAGAAGATGAAGAAATAAACGAGAAAAAAGCATACGATAATTTTGCAAAATAAAATTTCAACATTGTCAAAGTTTCTTATTTTCCCCTAATTTTGGAAAATCTCCAATCCAACGGAAAATGTCCGGATCTTCACTTTGAAAAATGTTCGTATCTTTCCTGTTTCTCTTCATTTTCGGACTTTAAATTTGTCTTCGTTTAAAGAAGGTTTCGTGTCTCTAGAAATTTTCCACTATTTTGAAATAGTTTCCACGCTACGTACTAATTTCCTTCGGTTTTGTTCTCACGGAGAAGATCGTTTCCTTCGATTCTAGCTTCACCTTGATTTCCCGCTTTTCCCTGCCTAACAACAATGATGATACAGCTCGTTGACGATAACTATACGTTACAGAAACGCTAACGCACAGGTCACGTTTACGTTGGTTGCTGATCCACGCGACGATCTTCGATACGCCTGTGGCAAAAGTAAAAGTCAGCCATCACGGAGAAAGCCTCGGTTGTCTCCGAGGTCTAGACAGCCTAGTAGAGAGAAGATGCCACCGGTTCGCCAAAGGTTAACCCATTTCCAGTTACACCTGCGGCGTTCTGGCGCTTCCTCGAAGCGCAATTAGGCCGTGCAAATGTCTAGCTAACTCGAAACGAATTTACCAGAGGCGGAGAAGCTTGGAAGAATTTTTGATTTTATCGTTCGATGATGTCACAGTGGAACTACCTCTCGGTAGTTCTGGTCGATTTTTCGCATTCGCAGACTCACAGGCGACAGTTGATTTGTGTAATTATTAGGTCGTCCGAGAAGTTTCTTTCGTTTTGTAAGGAAATAATAGACGCACAATGTGTTTTCTTTTATATTAGTTTATCGAATTATGCAGGAACATAATAATAGAAATATAACGAAATGGATGATACCTAATTCAATAAAATAATATAAAACAGAAATTGTTGTTCATCCATTATCACCTTACGAAAGGAAAGAAACTTTTCGGACAACCTAATACTTGGGAAGAAATTATACGGTACATGGTGTTATTTTTATTTGTTAGTCTTATTCGTCGTATTTCTAGCGAAATCACCGCGCTGGCAATTCCAAAGCTTAATCGGAAATTCATATGTAATTATTCGTATGTAATTAAACATTCTGTGTTCGGTGGAACAGAACAGCATCCAAAGCAACTGCACAGACCAAACACCGAACACAAACAAGCTAACAAACCAACAGCTAGAGCTTAGGGTATGATACACGTGTATTAAAGAAACACGTGTACACACGTCCGTAGTCCAATCTGTGTACCTTTCAGCAGGCGAGTGCGTTGTTCCACCGTTCACTTAAATGCGTGGGCATCTAACTTTTGCAATTAATTATTTTAGTCATTTATTTGGTAATTGTAAATTTGTAATTTGGTAATGTGGAAACTATAATATAGCAATAAAATAATAATATAATATAATAGGAAAATGGAGACAGAAAAGATCAGTCGAATGTATTAACGTGTTCGTATTTTGATTCGTTTTATTTGTTCTCTGTTATTCTAGTAAATATAGTGAAATACACTAGATCGTTCGTTAACTTCGTAATGTTCCAGACTTCTCGGATGTCCGTATATTGACCAGTTGTTAGCTATCGCGGCCTTTTTGAAAACTTTGAAAAGCGTGTGACTAAAATGGGTGGCAAACGGTAAACAATGACGAGTATACTCGTCAAATACGGAATATGCGTGGTTGTTGTAACATAGAATTAAGTTGCAACAAAACGACCTGTTTCATTTTTTAATTTCTTTACCGATGGTACTCGTCGTAATGCAAAATATCGCCAGTTTTTCGTGACGAGTATACTCGTCGAACACGGAGTATGCGTGGCTGTTGTAACATAGAATTAAATTGTAACTATCCTGTTTCATTTTTTAATTTCTTTACCGACGGTGCTCGTCGTAATGCAAAATGTCGCCAGTTCTTCGTGACGAGTATACTCGTCAAATACGGAATATGCGTGGCTGTTGTAACATAAAATTAAGTTGCAACGAAACAATCTGTTTCGTTTTTTAATTTCTTTACCGACGGGGCTCGCCCTAACGCAAAATATCGCCAGTTTTTCGTGACGAGTATACTCGTCGAACACGGAGTATGCGTGGCTGTTGTAACATAGAATTAAATTGTAACGAACCTATTCCATTTTTTAATTTCTTTACCGACGGTACTCGTCGTAATGCAAAATGTCGCCAGTTGTTCGTGACGAGTATACTCGTCGAGAACAGCTAACTGGTTAAAGGTCATACGAATTAAAACACGGATAACACGGTTAGTGCACGCGATACGGTGCACGAATAGCCGTGTACTGAAAGATACACAGGTCGACGTACGAATACGTTAAATACACGTGTACACGTGAGCTTCATCCGCAAGTTTATTTTCATTCACATCGCCTGCATGTTAAGTCGTTTAAAACCACGTAGTTCCCCCCCTCCGATCTTTGCGCTTTAAAAAAATCTCCAAAAACATTTTATGGTTCTTCCAAGTTTCTAAAGTATCGTCCGATGGTTCTAATTGCTGCTACACGTCACATAGGTTTGTTCGAGCAGAGCGATATTTAAACAGAGATATGGGAAAAGCGAAAAGCGACTTTTAAAATTATTAGTCGGAAATGACAAACACACGCGTGAAATAGGAATCTCTACCAACAACCGAGATTCTCCTCGTCATCGACTGATTTCAGCCTCGTCATCAACTGGTTTCTGAACTTCGTCACCGGGTCAACCTACGCTGCCTCCACCTCCCAAAAATTTCTAAAATTAAAGAACGCTTAGTACGTACAAGAATGACTAAAATTCCTACTGTATCAATTTGAAACTTTCTTTCATCCTGCTTTGAATTGAATGGCATTGCAGAGGAACGAAGTCCCTAGACACGATAAACCTAACCTAAAAGAGATCGAGAGCGTTCTAGGTATTTAATAACGCGTTCTGATCTGGTATAATGTTGTCGATCGTCACGGAGGCAAGTAGAGTGGCGATTCCCATCGAGATATTTCGACGGTCATCCCAATTAACCTTCTCGACATGGTTCGATCGCGTTCACCGATTCGCACCGCGGATAATTCATATACTATGCTAGTGGAATCCACATTAATTTGATTGGTATTGCTATTTCCTCATTAGCAGCGGACATATATTAACGCAAATGTAATCTCGTAACCGCTAACAAGCATTTCGCGGCGTAATTCCAGTCCCTTGATGCGCGCGCCACTGTGATAATATCGTTTTCCCTAGAATTCCCTAGGCGCGTTATACATTGGCAATCGCATTACTCCTACGGGTTCTACGAATAGTTTTAACGAAAAACAAGCTTGCAGAGCTTTTAAACAGTTAGCGAGCTCTTTGAAAACTTTGAAAAGCGTGTACATAAAATGCGCGGCGAAAAGTAAGCGTCGACGAGTATACTCGTCAAACATAGAGTGTTATAACAAACATGTTATAACATAGAGTTAAGTTGTAACGAAATGACTGTTTCATTTTTCCATTTTATTACCGGCAGAGCTTGTCATAACGCAAAATATTGCCATTTTTTCATGACGAGTATACTCGTCGAAAATAATTAACTGATTAATATGGTTAATTACTACGATTGAGATGGTGAGAGGGTACAAGGTAAGAACCGAATGTAAAAATCAATATGTAAAAACCAAACGTACAAACAGAAAATAAAAATTATTTCAAATGTTGCAATATTAATTGTTAATTGCACGATGTTGACTTTAAAATATAACGATCAGAAGATCTTCCAAAGAAAGATAATCTTCCTTAGTCTAATAGTATTCAATTAGATTCCATATCGTGGCTAAATTATCGTGGATAGTCTACGAGTAACATTAAGATCTTCATTCACAACATTGACATTGATAAAGACACCGAAGGAATCTTCAACGAAGGAAATCTTTCGAAATACCCGCCACTTTGTCAAAATCGAACTCGACTTACATCTAATCTAAGCTGAACTTGGACGAAGAATATAATTTTGGCAATACTAATCGAGGATTAAATTGATAAAACCTACATTAAAAAAATAGAAAATAACAACACCGAAGAGGTCTCTAATATCCGAAGAAAATCTATCAAAGGACTTTCCATCAAATCGATTTTTCGCTTACATCGAAAGCGACTACTACTTTAAGCCACTACGTATAATTTCGACGAAGAGTGTAATTTATAAACTGCGGATTTCTATTGCATTCATGGGAAATTTTTAAGTATGAAAATATATAAAATATCCGAGATACAACGTGTGTCATAATATTTCATAGATGAAACAGATTTCAACTTAGGTTCTACCTTTTTAATTATTTCCATAAAAATACCAACTAGCATACAAATCCGCAGTCTATCTAGCAATTTAACGACGCTGATCAAGGATTGAATTTATAAAATGCTCATCAGCAAAACCCCCCCCCCCCCAGAAAATAGAAATACCAAAGAGAAGCAATTCAAAAAAGAAAATCCATCGAAAGACTTTCCAATCCATCGATATGAAATTAGATCCGTGAAATCGGATTTAAAGCGAACGACTTGTTTTCTTCGTTCACCAGGATGAATCGTCGTCGTTCAAGTTCACTTGGACGATACGTCACACTCTAATAAGAAGTCGAAGCCGCGCCGGTTGCTTCGATGTAGGCTAATAAGAGAGCAGCACGCGATCCAAGAAAGCCCAGAGGCACAACGCCCTCCTCTACCGGGGCTTTTGCTCCTTTTAACCATCGGCTCGATCGTAATGAGCAACGACACCACCCACCGGACAAGCCTTTCCAACCGGAATATGCTGGCGTTAAGCCTGTTTCAAACTGGCGATCACGGTGCGGTCAGATCGCATCAAGCGAAGCACCGTTTCCATGAAAATCGTTTACACGTAATCCGACGAGAGCATTCACATTAGGCGATAAGGTTAAGCGAAACGAAAATCTGATGGCCGTGGAGTTGGTTTGCTAGCGATGAAGAACACGGTCGACGGTGGAGAAGGAACACGGAGGACGAGCGTTTGATTAAATTTGCACGAAATTGCAGCGAACTGGTCGATCTCGGTCGGATAATATAGCGTGACACGTCTGGCGTAACGAGATTGTGGGTCGAAACGGAGAAAAATAACCCGCCAACTACAGCCACGTAGTTACTTCCATTTAGCGCTTACAAAAATCGCGTTCGTCATCTTATGTATGCTGATGCAAAATTAACGTGATTTTTATTACAGTATAGTTGGAGGACGACTGGCTGGGATAGAGTTCGATTGTCTCTGATCGTCTGGCGCGAATGCCTCGATAAAATCCTAAATTTTCATCGATCGTAATCTGACCGTACCTTTCATCGCTAGTGTGGATCAGGCTTAAGCGATTTCGACCCATGTCTGACTCGATCTAATCGCGATCGTATAAACTGGAGATCTCGACGCTCGTATACCGAAGACCAGGGAAAATCGTTTGAAAGTTGGGCTGTGATTGGTCGTGAAAAATCAACATGGAAGACGAGAAGGTTCTCGTTCTTCGCACGCCTGACACGATAGGAAGGCTTTAGACAAAGGCGGAAACATTCTACTCGTATCTGCCTCTCTCGCAAGAACGCGGATTTTGTTGACCTTTCATGTTCGTAGATCGTGGATCGTGGATCTGATCGTATTGTTATCGCTAGTGTGAAACTGGCTTTAGTCTCAGGAACCACACTGCCAACCTAACGAGTCGTGGTAATGCGATCCGGTTGCCAGAGAATTTCGATTATAATCGCGTTGACATTTCATCGGCGTGGAAATTAATGGTATTGGCCAGAGTGCTTGTTTAAGGGAATTTTAACACCTTCAAATCGAGTATTGATTATCGTTGATGTGTCGTTCGAATTTCTACGGCGTACACGCGTGTTCGATCTGTTCTAGGGAATTTTAACACGAGCATAGAGAAGATAGCGATTTGCGTTGATAATATTTTACAATTGTCGAATACCAGAATAGACAGAGTGTATTTTAGAATATTTAGTTTATTTTAGAAATGGGTTTTGTAAAGTTGAGAATTCTACAATTCGAAACTCTAAAATTCGACGCTTCGATGCTGAGATTTTTAAAACTTGAAACTTCAAAACTGAGAGAACTCTAGAACTCGGGACTCTAGAACTGAGAGAACTCCAGAATTCGGGAGTCTAGAACCGAGAGAACTCTAGAACTCGGGAGTCTAGAACCGAGAGAACTCTAGAAGTCCGAACTGCAGAACCGAAAGAATTCTAGAACTCGAAACTCTAGAACCGAGAGAACTCTAGAACTCGGGACTCGAGAACCGAGAGAACTCTAGAACTAGAGACTCGAGAACCGAGAGAACTCTAGAACTCGGGACTCGAAACTCGAGAGAACGCTGAGAGAACTCAGCGCTCTAACATTAGGATTGTAGTTTGATATTCTAAAAAAAGGAAGGTTTCGATACTGAGAACTCTAAAATCAAGAACTCTTCAATTAAGAACTTCATAATCGAGAGTCCTAAGATTGAGAACTCTGAATTCGAGAACTGTAAAGCTGGGAGTTTCAAAGTCAGGGTTCTTGGAAATCAATACTCCAATGACGAAGGTACTGCCAACTGAGAACTCTAAAATGTAGTACTTGTAAAAGTTAGAACTTTAAAATTCATTATTAAGGTTCTTCAATTAATATGTACCGTGTGTACAAGAGAGTACAAAGTTTGAAATTTATAATTTTTACGTTACCTAGATTATTTGTATGTAGTAGCTTAAGCTTTCAAATGGAAAATTTCCGAGGAAAAAAAAATGTTGGAAACGCGAATGATCGATGAGTCGTGATTGGCGTTTTCTAAGATGTTATTTTTATATTTCCTTCCTTTGGAAGAAAAATGGAAATCGCCAAGATTAAGATCTCTATTCTCCGTAATACGTGGGTTTCTGATATCCTACGCACTGAAATCTTTGAGCAAACAATTTTTATATTTCCATAACGAAACTTTTTAGGAAATGTCAATCACCGATGACTCACGCTTAGGACTCTTTAATGCAAAATTTCTTCATCTTTGCGAAGATAAAATGAGCAATTTAACACTTGCTAGAATACTGTATATGTGCGTGGTAATACGCTTCCTTCTAAAAAGAAATGTAGTGTAATAAAATACATTTAGGGTTTTAAGGTAAAGTCTTTATGTTTCCCTTTTTTTTTTTTTTTTTTTGTAACAATTGAGTCACCGGTGTCTCGTCCATTAAAATTCTCAAGATTTTATCTTTCTGAAAAATTGTAAGAAGGAGACGAGAAGAAACTACGAAGAACGGTACTTGCAAGGCAAAGCGTTTTTATTCCGAAGGAAAATCTACGAGACACGAGTTATCGATCGAATGAGAAATACGAAAAAGCAACAACCATAAAGAAACTTTACTTCCGTAAAACGAAATGTTCAAAATTAGATATAAGTAGAAAATGAAATAGCAAGTTCGCTATAAGTTATCTGCAACTTTGCAGCGACGAGAAATATCTTTATTAACCGAAGGAGAAATACAGGGAACAATAATTATAAACCGTCTCTTTATTTACGTAACGCGCTATATCCAAACTTAATTTCCATATTCGCTTCTACAACTTCCAACAACGCCCTTCTACTAGAATCCTTAATTCAAACGATCTAACTTTATCGCGATCCTCTGAATATTAAAATATTCTAATTGAAACGTCATCTGGAGCGGCAGAGCCGGAATACTCTTCGTCGAGACTCACTCGCACGCGTTGCAAGAAGAAAGAAGTTCGTTTTGCGGAAACTGGGTCTTCTGCACGCGTTCAAAAAGATTTGTAACTCTACACGGTTACCTATATCGAAAGAATTACGCCCGACAGAATTGTCTTTCAACAGGCGAAAAGATACAGCAGCCATAAATATTTCAAGAATCTGTCGTAATTACTCGTAATCTGTATTCGAACGAATGAAATTACATATCAGAAAACCGATCCTTCTGTTATTCGGAAATTCCATTATCCCAACAGTTTTGTCTTCGTATCGTTTCGGATAAACCAGGCCCTAACCGTATTTAATTACATTCGATACGTTCGAAGACGCGGACTTCCGAACGATAAATACGGAGACGCGAACATCATTTTTCATTGTCTTAGCGTCTTAGCGGGATGAAGATGAATTTGGGTCGGAGTAACCTGATCTTTGACCATGATCCTAAGTTATTAACCCTCGTATGCTTCGTTCCTTCGCTCTCCACTCTCGTGTAGCCTAGCAGTTACGCTGGATAGCAAATTGTTTGTATTAAACAAAGCATAGAGATCATAGACAATGTTGTGGTAAGTATATCGCGAGTTGGTGATAGGCTGAAAAGACAAGTTGAAAATATAAACTGAAAATCTTCTCTATACTTGATCGAGTATTTTCTATATACTTCGTTCGCGAGAAAATCAAGTTTCAAGATTTATTAAATATTATGGCACAATATTAAATATTATGTGAAAGATTGTCGGCGACAAAAAGCCGATTAATCGGCTATCGGTCGGTAAAGTGTTAAACAGAGTTATGCATCGGCCAGAGAATTTCTATCGAAACACATAAAATTCTATTATCCGATTAATCGATTTCTCAATTCTTGTCGATATAAAAATTTGCACAGAGTTAGACGAACGAACGAAACAACAACGAATGTGCAATTTCAAATAAAATTTTGAAACCGGTCTTGCCTTGGTCTGGTTAGATTAGCGTTGACCTAACAGAGTACAGCGGCCCAGTGTGTGATGGCAACTAAGTGACTGCGGATCTTGTCAATACCATCTAATGGCAAAATCCGCGATCACTTAGTTGCCAAGCCAATAATTTGACAGAAATTTTTCCCTATTTTCTACATCGAAAAATTCCGACGATCCGTATGATTTTAGCCGTACGACGCAGTAGAAGTGTATTCGGGACGAAACTATAGAATTTAAGGAACAGAACCGACGCGTAACAGAGATTCGATGGAAGAAGGCTTTTGTATTCGCACGGTTTAATCACCAAATGCCATTTCTCCGTACGTACAGTTTTCACGTCGCCGTCAGGCTAAACTTGTCTTTTCCATCAGTTTTCCAACAACGATGCCTTGCGAAAGTCTGAGTGAGTCATCGACTCATTTGTTTAAACGCTTCTGCAATCTGAAATGACTGCACGCTTTGAAATACCCACCACCGCTCGTTATTTACCTTGCGGTTAGCCTTTTCTATCTCATATCATTCTTTCCTGTTTTTTTAAGTCTTTTTAAAGTCCAGTCTCGTTTTTATAATAGTAACGTGGCTTTCTTTCAATTTTCCCCTCTACCTTCTATCAAGTCGTTTCACAGGATGCTGCCACGCAACTTCTCTTGTTGAAATGAGATATTTTAATATCGCGCAGGTTCTCTTAACGCTTAACCGACCGCTAGCGGTTTAAACAGCATACGCACGTCCGACCGGCAGCTCAGGCGCAGATTCTCCCCGGCGCCGGCTCTGTTTCGGTTTAGACTCTCCAATACCACTCTTTTCGTTCATCGCGAACGCTAAGTTTTTCAAATTGGTATAAAACTGTGGGAGCTTACGAAGCAACGCAACTGACGCAACTGTGCAAGGTACCTTAGTACTAAATAACAAATTACTGCTCGAATAATGAGAAAGATCGTGGGCAACGAAAAGCCGATTAACAGGCCATCGATCGGTAAGCGTCGGCGACGAAAAACCGATTAATCGGCTATCGGTCGCTAAAGTGTAAATTATTCAGTGACGTGGCGAGAGAGAAATTGTAAACTATAGTGCTATAAATTTCATAAAAATATTAGAAGATTCTATACGGGAATATATTTGGTAAGAACAATTATTTACTTTTATAGTAACGATAGCTTACTTTTTGGCCTGCCGCTTATAAAAAGGAACTCGGTTATAAAACAATCGTTGATCTTATTTGCTCTTCGCTATCTACCATAGTGCATATCGCTGTGTTCATATTTCGTGTTCGAATTGTAAAGCTTCTTGGTAGAAGAGGAAAGGAAGTGCTTATACTTGTATTTGTTTTAGAATATTTTCATATTTAAAGTATCGCTTCCTCTGTGCAGAAGTTCGAACAATATCGCAACACCTATTTTTTATAAAAAGTTGGAAATATATTTTTCGATCTGTCTGTTTTTCGCGTCTGATAGGAGGAATGCGAGAAATCTCGACGACAAAGGAATAATTATTTCCAACGTGAATTTCTCCCGATCTCTGCGTCGTTTCATCGCAGCACAGAAGAATTAATCTACTTTTTACGATTTAAAATTTTCACTCATTTCTTCGTACCACGTATCTCGAATAATTACATTTTTCATTAAAACGAAGGTGCATCGTTCAAAAATTAATTTCTAAAAAGATTGACTTTTCACTAAAAGAAAAAAAAAAAAAGGCGATTAAAGTTTGGGTTTCGTTAAGATTCCCACGAGAAAATCAGAGCAGCAGGAAGTATAGGGGATAAACGATCGTGAGCAACAACGTTTAAAACGAAAGCAACGGTCCCGATTGTTGCATTGTATCCGAGGCTGTTCTCAAGGAAAACCGAGCAGATCGCGTCATCGATGCTCGCTGCACAGTCGTATGCGTAATTTCTTGGCCATTGTATCGCCTTTTTCACAAATGGTGCGTCATCTTTCTCTGAGATTCACCTTCGTCCTTCCAACGTTTCAATAATTTACATAAAATTTCCATTTGCGGAATTGCAAGCTTCGTACGTTTAAATTGCAATGTAATGTAATGTTTAAATTGCAATGTAATGTAATGTTTAAATTGCAACATACGTGCATCTAATTCAAACCAAACTGCAACTTCCTTCTGTACAATTTATTTAAACCTTGACCAAGGTAACTTGAAACTCGCGTAAGCCTGATATTCGTAATATTTGACTCAGTAACTTTGTGACGTTTAATTTAAGAGAACAATCCGAGAGTTAGCTCGCGGCAAAGCAAAGTCTCAACTTGATCTTTTAACGTCTGATTCGAAGGTTTGCATCTAACGCAAGTTTAACTTGAATTCGCCAAAGTTTCCCAAAGCCCTAACCGAAACTTAAATCGAGTTTAATCCGCACTTTGTAACATTCAATTGGACGAGTATCGACTTGATAAAATTCGTGCTTCGGATTATAAATTTCGATGACGTAAATAAAATATCGATGACAAGTGGTGCTACGGAATAATTAAAAATAATTCAAGATCAGCAGCTACAAATGCTATTGATTTATATTTAGTTGCTGTTCGAATTCTCCATCTAGCGACAAATATTTTACGATTACCTTAAAACGAATTTATTAGGAGTTTAATCGTACGTATCAGTTAATAAACGAGACATTATCACTTAGTATTTTAATCACCGTTATATCGTTTTCGGTTGAATATTTTGCTGTGACAAAGCTAGCTAATTATCTAAAGCAATTGTTCGACGTATCAATAAATAAGCTATCTCGACCGTACTTCGATCCTTATCGGCAATAAATCTACCACGGTTAATCCGGTTGAAACTGCTGCCGCTTAAAATCCTCCTCGGTGGAACCTTCCAGAAAATTAATCAAGATCGTAGCGAATCTCCTTTCATTAATTAGAATATTACTTTACTTCATCGCGTACAAACGTACGTTAATACGTTATCTTATCGCTAATAATACGTTGATTGAAAACGGCAGGCTGTCATAAAATATTCCATTTCCTCGAGATCATAACGAGTATCCCGATATTAATTCGGGAAGATAAATAATTATTCGTTTCGTTTCGTTTGATCTGAGTGTAGGCAACGAAGATAGGAAAAGCTTCGCAATTCTACTTTCGCGATTAAATTCCGCACATAATACCGCAATTCCGGCACAACTCAATTCTATACGCAGTAAACACCGGCAAATTATAGCGCAATTCCAACTACTTTAAGTTCTAAGCACCGAGACCCTAACGTTGTTGAATTGTGTGCCCGGCAATTCCAAAAAGATCCAATTCTTTATGCAGGAATTTCAACGCAAGCCAATTTCGCACGATAACTCCACCGTGGTCGGATCGCGTTTCTCGCATTTCCAACGCGGTCTAATTCTGCGCTCGACAATTCCACCACAGAGCAATTGCATGCCCGGCAATTCCAGTGCAAACCGATCCTATGTATCACAAATACAGTGCAGTACAATAATTCTAACGCAACTCCATTCTATGTAGCTCAATTCCAATCAACGACCAAAATCCGAATATACGAAATTTCCTATTGCGATTCCACGCAAATGGACATAATATACATAATACGTAAAACAAGGTTGCGATATCTGAATTTTTCGCATAAATTTCGACACGGAAATATGCAAAAGGAAAAAGGAGAGTGCCCATATAATGGCAAATGAATGCATAGAAATGATCAGACTGACGTTAGGTTTGTGTAAACGAATTGTCAAGCGAACAGAAATGGAATCGACAGAATGGACAGAATCGACGAAGGATTGTCAACTTTCACTACGTCATCGATCGTTGCGTTGGCTAGCCACTAGTAGCTAGCCTGTCGAGCGAATTTCATCGTGGAAAGACATGGTTGACACGAATCTGGACGCATCGACACCTATCTCATGAACGGAACTGTACCCGGAGTGCGCGTTAACGGTACCACAAATGCTATCTATACTGCTACGCTCGCTTCGTTTACTCGCCACGTGTTCAATGCGTGTGTAGACCGGCTGTTAACATAGTTATCGCATTCGGTTATCGATAACGCTTCCTCGTTGTCGTCGTTGTTATTGTTCATACTGTAGCCTGTTGTTTGTTCTGTATAGATGATAGACAGGCGGTTGGTCAACGATATTGACAAAAATACACGCGTTCGATGTATTACAGGGAATTTGAACACGAGCGTAGAAAAGTTGGTGATCTAGGTGGAACATCTTGAAATTGTAAAAATCGAGGAAAGAGGCACTGAAAGTGCCAGAACAGAAATATGTGGGAACTGAGAAATTTGGAAATGGTAATTCCGAAACTGCGAGTTCTACAACTGGAAACTGTGAAATAGAGAATCTTTTAATTGGTAGCTTCGATGCTGAGAATCCTGCGATTTGCAATTCTGAAATTGAGACTTCCAAGTGGAAAGTCTTTGAACTCTGAACTCTGAAATTAGGATGTTTATAATCCGGTACTTTAAAATTGGAAAGTTTTAACATTGAGAAGTGTAGGACCGAGAACTCTGCAACTAGGAACATTCTAAACGAAAATTCGAGAATTTGGAACTTTAAGGATTGTAAAGTGAGGATGTTTGAGGATTAAGAATTCTGAAAACTCGAGAATCCTGCAAGTTGAAAACTCCAGATCTGGAACTCGAAAACCGAGATCCAAATAATTCTATAAGCGTCCCTCAATTTGGAATTTAAAAACCGAAAATTGTAGAACCAAGATTTTTCTACGATTAGCGGCATTACAATTTGAAACTCTGAAATTAAATCGTGTTCAGAATTCCAGGATTGCCGAAATTTCCAAGTCAGACAGCTGCTACCTTCGCAAGATCATAATCGCCAGTTTTACGATTTTTTGACCTGATTCATACGACATTGAACGAGTTACATCATCCAGGGAAACTGTTTTGCAATTCGACTCGATGCAATTTGACAACAGTACGGCCAGCTTTGTATCGCAAAGAAACAGGTCAATGAATGTAGAACAGATGGTAGCCTCAAGATTTCAACGAGTCTGCCACGTACGCCATTCATGTTTTACGTGACAATTAATCAAAAGCTTCATTTCTTGAATTTAATAAACAGAGATATTTTTCGTTTCAACCATACGTTTCTCACACCTCCATAAACATAAATTCGCGAGCGCAATTAACGAAACAGAGTTTCACCGAAGATTTATTTCATTCATTAAATATTAATAATATGCGAGCGATAATGAATTAGATTGAATATTTGTAAAATGGCGGAACCGAGAACTCTGAAACAGGAATTGTCGAATCGGGAACTCTACAATTGGGAACTTTGAAATCGAGAATTCTAAAATTGGTACCTTCGATGTTGAGAATTCGAAAGCCCGGAATTCCACTATCGAGAACTCTAGAACTCGGAACTCTAAAACTGAGAACTCTAGAATTTGGAACTCAAAAATCGAGAGAACTCTGAAATTGAGCACTTCCAAGTAGAAAATTTGTTAACCTCGGCACTCTAACATTGCGATTACAGTTTGGCACTCTAAAACGGCAAGGTTTTAATACTGAAGATTTGAAAATCAAGAACTCGCAACTTCATAATCGAGAACCCTGAAACTGGCAATTCTGTGTTCAACAAGCGCAAAACAGGGAACTCTGTAGTTGGGATCTTTGGAAACGAATACTCCTAAGTCGAGTTCCGTAGACAATGGGGAACTCCGAAACGGAGAATCGTAAAATTTGAAACTGTAGGATTCATCATCGAAGAATTCTACAACTTTCAAGCTTTAGACCTAATATAATATTATATCATTATGATACAAATATTACACAGATGACGTAATATCAAAGAATGCTGTAGCACTTTGAATATTTTATACGTTCTCGCGCGTCATGTATGTTGGCTTTTGCGCTTTCAAATCTCCAATTTGTTAAGTATTTGTAGACTATCAGATTCACAGTATTTACGTAGTAAATCAAGCAATTATCGTCGAGAGATTTATTTCCAATTAAAAAGCGAGCAACGAAGAAGCAGGAGAACAGGAATTCATTCGCGACGATTGATTAAGGTTAATGGAAAAAAATGTCCGGCCGCTTTCTAATCCTAAAATACAACGGTCGGTTGAAAAACAGGAACGAGGAATGGATTATCAAGTGTGAAACGCACGGAACTTCTATTAACCCGACTGGGAAGAACAAGTTCGACACTGTTTCTTGCGTTTCTACGTTTCACAGTCAGTTTTCGCGTGACTAATTCCACATAAACGTTATACATAACTCGAGACCACCGTGAAAAGAAAAATACGTTTCTGCTATTCCTATCTCTTCAGAAAAAAAAAAGAAAAGAGAAGCGAAAGAAAGAAAGAAAGAAAAATAAATTTCGTACGTGATACGACTATTGGAACGAGATTTCCTAACCTAACGGACCGCCATTTCCATTGATCGCGCAGCCAGCATTTTTATAACTGCATTAAAGTTAATTAGAAAGCGTGATTTTCATATCACGCGAGGATACGTTCTTGTCCACGAATTTTCATTTAAGTACGAGATTCTCTTACGAGGTTAGGTTGCTTCTTGTCGGATCGTAACGTATACATATTAGGTTAGGTACATATGATACTCCTTTTTTCGTAAAATAAAATTCTAACCTCGCGCAATTTCTCTGAAGCATCGTATAAGTTAAGCGAGGCAATTTTCACATGATTCACGCCACTTTCTTATCGATTAACTATATTCCTACTTATTAACTATATACTTTCATTTTTCCCAGATTCGTAAGATTTATTAGTTCTAGAATTCAGAGATCCTTGAAACACGTATGATGTTATAGTTTCTCTTCGAGTGATTTATACTGTAAAAAAAAAAAAGAAGAAAAATAATAAAATGACTTATAATACATTCAATAATGATCTTATAAAGAGGGGATAAAAAATCCCTTAACCTCTTTCCCTAACTTTACCCCTACTTTGACTTTAACTTTAACCCTAACTTTCAGATACTACGTTCATATTTCTAGTAACTTCTAGGGTATAATTTTTCGCGGATATTTATGCAAGTCGGTATTTTCATGAAAGTAATTACCAGACGTAGTGAAACGATCGATTTGGAAATTTAATTTCGAATTCTACATTCGTTGTTATTTCGTTCGTCTAACTTTACGTGAATTCTTACATTAAGAAAAATTGAGAAATTGATTATATTCAGATAATAGACGAATTCATACAAAATTAAACGAACGTACAATGTTCAATTAAATTTTGAAAGCGGTCGTTTCACCAGGCCTCGTGAGTTTGATATTAAAGACACGAAACCTGGGTAGGTTTCCATATAACGTTCGTTTTATACATTTTTTCACCTTCAAATTTCCTATAAATTGTATAACATTATATCAATAACGAAAGATAAATAAATACGATATTAAATTCAAACTTGGAAGAGCCTAATATTTTTTTTCTTTTTTGTGAGCCAGACAAATTCGAGAATTTGTATCTTTCTGGATCTGAATCTTTTACCGAACTCGAATATTTGTATTTTCCAGTGAAACGAATTCAATACGAAAATAGTTTATTTTCTGTCGTGTCGCGATGCAATTAAACGATGACCAAGCGAAATGTCAAACTGACGTTTGCGTAATAACGAAAAAGGCGGTGTGTTCCATTCGTGTCTGTCTGCGAAATCCTCGTGAAACGACACAGGTGAGCAAGAAGAGGCAAGAGAGGTGGAAGACAAAAGAATCATCCAGCTGTGAGACCTTCGAGCGTCGATTCTGATATGCAACTGAATCTCGTTGATCGATCGCGTTCATTTGCGTAAGCTTTATTAATATTTCAATGTAGTATCCGATATTTCCAATCGAGTCTACCCTCCAACTCTTTGTTCTAATACGCAAGATATTTCTGACTATATTCTTAATCCAGATATGCTTATCATTCTTCTAGAAAAACAGTCGCAAGATAATCTGATTTTGAAGCTTTCGATAGCTTTATTTACGTTACGTAGAATTATATAATGAAAAATTAACATTCAAGCAAAAGATACAATTTAATATCGATAAATTAATAGTAATAAGATAATATGGAAATATGGAACGAATCCATTCGATTTATGGCTCTAAAAATCTATCTGGTCGAACCAAAGGTTTCAACAATTTTGAAAACGACCGTAAAAGAATTCGGATATATTTGGTCGTGAGTCGATGTGATTGTATTTATAATTCGAGCATGCTGTATTCATCGCTGTATTTAGCATCCGACTGCAATCTGAATTTCTAACGATATTTGCCCAAGTTTTTAATTTGCTCGATCAATTATCGGGCTGCGAGGTGAAGCGGATTAGCCGAGGCACATCAAGGCTACGACAGTTCTACGGTTTCAAGAACAAATTGAGGAGAAAAATAGCCAAATCGTAAGGTTTAAACGAGTTCTGTACATCGTGGAAAATTATGTGAAATTGCAATCGAAATCGATTAAAAGTGTTAGCAGAAATGACGATTAAAATCGACTAAAAGCGTCACCAAAAATCACAGTCTCGTACGTGGAAACTTACGGGACGCATCAGTAGCGTCGTAATTCTCTACGACATTCAATAAATCACGCGATATTTCAATTTCACGCGTCCTGCTCGCCAACGCGTGGTACTTTTACTTTGTACCTTGCAACATTTCCGAAAAAATTAATAAAAAAAAAAAAAAGAAAACATGGACCAAGTAGCCCAAAGATCGCCAAAGACTTGGAAAAGTCGCCAGACATTTCCACGCTTTCCTTCCAAGAAACTCTGGATATACCTGGTATCTTCAAACGATGCGTTTGCAAACACAAAGGCAGCATAAAACTGTGAAACACCACGGCGTACTAACGATACACTGCACTAAACTGTCGATAGTCGTGAGAAGAACGAAGGCGAAGAAGAGAAACGACGTTCGTCGCAGCGGTCGCCTTCTTCCACACAATTTCGCGTACGCGCTCGAGGCGCATTACGGCCAGCGGCTTGTTAAATAATTAGATTTAGCCGCGTCGGACAGTCTCTAAATTGATGTCACCGTCGTCGCCGACAGTCGAAACCTTATGACGCACGAATCGCGAATATAATGCGCATCATTATCGCGTAGTTATGGCCGTCAGAACCAATAAACGCGCGCTGCGCCCAATTTTCCTCCATCGACCATCGTATTATCGACTTCTTATCGTATAGCCGTTTATTTTCTGTTTCCACCTTCCTCCATGATCTTCGATATTTTGTCGTCGTACGAGGTACTTTTTTTATTCGAATGTAATCGATACGTACGACGATTTCAACATTCTCGCGAAGCTGAATTTCGTACGTCGGAATTTCCTAACAACTGAATTCTGCACGTGCGCAATTCCAACCTCGGGGCGTCGCAATTCTGGTCTCTGAGAGTCGCAATTCCGATCTCGGGGAGTCGCAATTCCGGCAATTCCTGGATCGGCGTGTCGCAATTCCCGCTCGAGCAATTTCTGCGCGGGGCAACTCCGATGCAACGACCGTTTCAATCTATGTTGCGCTATTCCGGCGCGGGTCGATTCTCAGAGTGGCAATTCCGACCAATTCCGCGTGAGGTGATTTCAGCGCGTCGCGATTCCACCGTAGTCGAACTTGTTGTATTCACAGTTGCAACGCGATTCGATTCTACGCGCGACAATTCCAGCGCACCTCGGTTCTACGTGCAGCGATTCTAACGCGGCACAATTTTATTCGCCGCGTTTCCAGCGAATTCCAATCCGTCATGTGTCGCAATTCCAAGAAATACAGCTCCTATAATTGATTTTTTTGTCGTCTTATTTGGTAGTTCTGAGCAATTAACCAAATTCTCGCAACTTTAAGAAATCTAGTTATTATTTAGTTGCAAACTAAACTGGTTTTTGGGTCTGCGAATTTTGCCCCATCACAAAATTGATTTTGCCTTTTTATCTTTTTCTTCTCTTCCCCAAGAGAGCTCCGGGTATTAATTGGTAATCGATTTATCCGTCGTTGCTGCGGAAGATTCGATTAAAGGCGGGAGACTGGCGAAGTTCACGAGGAAGCGACGTCGGTTCGAGGACCGATAATTCGACCAACTTCGAACTGTTTAAAACTTGCTACTTAATCTTTCCACTCTCTCTCTCTCTCTCTCTCTCTCTCTCTTATTGAGAAGACCGGCTTTGGTAGAAGCAGAATATCACCCGACTTTGGCCTAAGCTTTTATCTCTGAAGAATCTTGTCGAATAAAAAACACACTCTTCCGTTTCACGTTCTTTTCGACCAACTTCAACTTTGACTCGTACTTTCTTCCATATTTCACCTCGTACTTCGGTTGATACTTATATCCTTGTTATTTATCGTTATCGCTTGTATATCTCAGCTGTCAACGTTTATATTCCATCAAGTGTCCACTGCAAAGTTCACAACCTGCGTCAACGATCGCTTTCTCGAGATCGGGAGCGCGCAACGAACGATCGCCAAAAAGCACGCGACGATTTCACTGAAAAAATGTTCCGCACCCGACCAGCCGTATTTGTTCGCACGAACCGAGCAAATTCTTCGTCAGATACATTACGTTATTATGTAAAGACGAACGAACGGACGATGCAACCGATCCAAATGTCGTATCCGAGAACCAAATCGTCTCTACTTCTCGCGATTTATTCTCCTTTCGATTCGCATCGTGACACAAGGTTCGCGACACACCGATCTCCGATATAGCTGTGGTCGAGTTTTTCCAGCGATACTCGGGCAACGGATCGCGATTTTCGTAACGCGATCCAGAAGAAACAGAGTCGACGTGAAAGTCTGTCGGCGTACACACCACGTCCTTCCCTTCTCACCTTCTCCTTCCCTCGCTCCTTCCTTTTCTCTCCGTCCGTTTGACTTTCCACGGGCGTAACGCGAGAGCAAAACGCTCGATAGACGCCGCTATACTTTGAACTTCGACCGATCGTGCTTTCGCTGCATCTTCGATTTCACCGACTGGCCGCCATAGTTGCCCCTTTCCCGATCTTACAACGTTTTATCGCAACTCCACTCCGCTCGTTTTCCGTCCGATTCGACGCTCGGCACCTCCGCGCGAACTTGCGACAACCGACCGTTTCGCCTTGAGATTGTCGGTCCTTTTGGCTGGGATTTTAGCGCGGCATTTCGGTCACGATGCGATTTCCTTGACTCGAGCCTTAAGCCGAGCTCGAGTCGCGCATTCGAGAGGCTGCTTCAGTTTGAGGTCGAGCGCAAGGTTGCTGGCAATTCTCTGGATTTTGCTGCGTCGTCGAGATTGATACGTTGGAACACACTTGGCACCGTAATTTCGTGGCACGGAAGAATCAACGAAATGGAATTGTTTGGAAGATGGGTCGGTTGGAACGATGACAGTTGCTTTGTAATTCAACACCTGTTTACTTCAACGGCAGGCAATTCCTTCTAGATGGAATTGTGGCGCCGCGATTCCAACGAGAGTAATTGCCGTGTCACTCGATTTGCCCGCGATGCAATTGCAACGAGCATTCCGATACAATTGCAGCACCTTTCCAAGGCAATCGCAAAGTCGACAGATTCCATGCGCGGCAATCCCCGTTACACTAACTTCTCGAACGTTTCAACTCTCACTAATCAATATTCCTGTTTTCACAACTCGAAGCACCGTTGTTCCGAGTAAAAATCCTCCTTATCAATCCACCCGGTTAAACCACTTATCCTACATCTAGAGCCGTATAATTAAAAGATATCGTGAACTAGTTACACGCACGCGTGGCCGTATTTCGACCGTGTGACAGATATTCGCGCGGCAAAACCCGATTCAAGATCCGCGCGCCGTAAACTCGCCGACGCCCGCGGCCGAATCGCGATGTTTATTTTAAAGTTGCGGGGCCTGGCGCCATCGAGAGCGCACGGAGCAACGACGAGGCACACGCTGTCGCGGCTGTTCGCGGTTTCAGGTTGACTGGTTGGTTGGTTCGCTCGCTCACTCGCCGCGACTCGCTCGGATGTTCGCCGCGAAACCGTCGAACGGCTGCACCCCACCTCGATGGACACGACGCCGCGACGTGACGCGAGTCTCACCGTGCCCCGCTGCTCTACCCGGCTCTAGTCGTGCACCTCTGTCATTTTTTCTTCTTCCTTTTACCGGCCACACATGCGTGCAATGCACGAATCTATGACTAATCGCCGCTATTGCGAGCGTTCGATGTCCACACGAGACGAGAATCCAAGTCGCGGAAGAAGCGTCGATCATCTCGCGAACCGAGTCCGCTACGTTCGAGTCCCGGGCAACGCGATCGCTTCACACGTATTTATAGTTGGATTCTAAACATCGTGATTTCCGCATCTGGGAATTCTGTTCGTCGGAATTTCAACGACTCTTAATCTCGGTACGCTGCGATTTCAAGACGACATTCGCCATACTACTTTCCTATTACTGTCGCATCTAGCAATTCCAAGGAATCCTACTTTCTTCGTTGCGATTTCGATAAACGTTATAATCTCAATCCGCTATAATCGATCTCATTGTTCTCCGTTTCGATGCGTCGCAATTCCTGCACATCCAAATCGAGTTGTAATTCCATACATAGGAATTCGGAGTACCGCGATTCCGGTATCTCCAATTCGACGCGTAGCAATTACCGGCGCTTCTTATCCAACGCTCTTCTCCATCACGGATGCTATTCCAAGACGGCGCGATTCCAAAATTTGCCGACTCGTGATTCTAATGATTTTACATCCGGCGTCCGACGATCCCGCAATTCCATCGTTCGAAAATCCAACGTGTCTCACTTTCTCGGATTTTATCGCTGATCGATACAAATTTATTTATTTCTTTGTTTATCAACGTCAGACGGGATCTTATCTCTGCCTTGCAAACGTACAGATAGAAGTTGCGCGACGAATAACACGAGCAAGATAGACAGAAGCAAATAATATATCGCAATAAATGATCGTAATTGCAACCGTTTCGCGAAATTCTCAATTCCCATGCAACACGTAGTCGAATTCACAGTATCGCGTAGTTTCGCTGTGACGCAGCTCCCGTAAAACCATCGAAAGACCTATGCGTCCCGGTTGCATCGTAATCGAATTGCGCTCGGTCGCAGTTGCTCGGTGCGTGCGCCAAGTTCATCAAAGCGGCCAACTAATCGAATAACTCATTTCATTATAATAACGGTACCGCCTTGTACACCGAGACGAGATTCCGGTAAATTCGTAGCCGGTGCTTACCGGCGTGGAAATGATCGATGTACCCTCGGCTTCTCTTGCGAAACGCTCTTTTCCACGCACGATTGTCGGTAACAGCCGTTGAATCGAGATCGAACGAGATGTCCACGCGGTGAATTCGAGCGTGAAGCAGCTTTAACAATGAGTGAAAGTTCCGACCGGCGAAAGCAAATGGGAAACAAGCGACGTGTCGCCGTATACCTGTCCGCGCATGGAAATGCCAAACGTTTTGCTCTTATCCGCGATCGCATTTTCCCCGTATCACGCGCCAACTTCCGTTTAGTGCCTCTGTGACAGCCGTCATTCTCCAGCCACGAAATACCAAGTCTCTTGGTATTTTTTTCCTTACAATCTGTCTATTTGTTTCGTAGCGACCGAAGCATTTTATACGCGCGATCACGATAACGTCGATGGATGTAGAAGGAATTATTCGCTGTTTTAGTGGCCATGAGATACGCAACGATTTGGAAAGCTTGCTAGGAAATTGATGAAAATCGACTGCAGGAAATTGCTATTTATATTTTGAATTAGATTCGAGATAGATTTTATTAAGATTTCTAGAACACGTCTCGGATACGAGTTCCGATACGAACAACGACACAGATGTATTTGATAGAAATAGGAAATGTTTTCAAAGTACACACGTACGATGTGTGGGTAACAAATAGTTTGGACGTTTCCTAGAATGGCAAGCTTTAGGTGAATATATATTAGATCATGAAACATTCATCAAAATGAACCACTGTAATTTTACAAAATCAAAATTATTTCCATAAAACATTTCTCATGGCTTCGTGTACAGTACGTAAGGAACAATAATTTGCAGGTGTCCAAGGTTGACAAGCTTCAGGTAAACGCATGTAGATGGTAAAAATTCATCAAAAAAGAAAAAAAAGCCATTGTAATTTTATAAAATTTCCACAAGATATTTCCGATAGCTTCGTGTACGATACGCGAAGAACCCTAATTTGCAGGTTTCCAAGCGTGACGAGTTTTAGCTGAACACGCGTAGATGACAAAAAGCTTGGTGAAAATAAATCGCTGTAATTCTACGAAAATTCTGTAGAATATTTCTCGCGGGTCTAATGTCAGCAACGATTGAAATACATTTAATACAATGTGAGAAATGTTTTCAATGTACGTAGAATACATAAGGAACGATAGTTCGTAGCACCTAGAAGGTTCCTCGAGGTTGACAAGTTTTCGCTAAACATATGTAGACCACGTACTGTTAAGGCGAGTTTCCATCAGCGTTGCAGAATGTGCCCAAAGGCCGATTCGTTACAAAGTTTACTCGTGTCGGATCGCGAGTGGAAAATCAAGCATGTCGGCGGCCGTCTCCGCGTGTCTTTACGTAACTAGTTCTGATTAGCTCGTACCAGGCGGAGACGGTCCGCCGTAGCAAAAGAAATGCCAACGAGCGTTTTGCGAACTGCACGAGAGGCTGGCAAGATCGAGGGTCACGCGTGTGAATTACTACGAGGATGCATTATCGTAACTCGCATAATACTGTCGATCGCGAAATTTTTCCTACATTCCATGGAAACACTGATTTTTCGTTTCTTCTTTCTTTTTTTCTTCTTAATTTTTCCTACATTCCATGGAAACACTGATTTTTCGTTTCTTCTTCTTTCTTTTCTTCTTAATTTTTTTTACATTCCATGGAAACACTAATTTTTCGTTTCTTCTTTCTTTTTTTCTTCTTAATTTTTCCTACATTCCATGGAAACACTGATTTTTCGTTTCTTCTTTCTTTTTTTCTTCTTAATTTTTCCTACATTCCATGGAAACACTGATTTTTCGTTTCTTCTTCTTTTTTTTCTTCTTAATTTTTTTTACATTCCATGGAAACACTAATTTTTCGTTTCTTCTTTCTTTTTTTCTTCTTAATTTTTCCTACATTCCATGGAAACACTGATTTTTCGTTTCTTCTTCTTTTTTTTCTTCTTAATTTTTTTTACATTCCATGGAAACACTAATTTTTCGTTTCTTCTTTCTTTTTTTCTTCTTAATTTTTCCTACATTCCATGGAAATACTAATTTTTCGTTTTTTTCTTGTTTTCTTCTTAATTTTTCCTACATTCCATGGAAACACTGATTTTTCGTTTCTTCTTTTTCTTTTCTCCTTAATTTTTTCTACATTCCATGGAAACACTGATTTTTCGTTTCTTCTTTCTTTTTTTCTTCTTAATTTTTTCTACATTCCATGGAAACACTAATTTTTCGTTTCTTTTTTCATTTCTTTCTCTTTTTTTCTTCTTAATTTTCTGTATTTCAGAATTGTTCGGAGTTGTTCTCATTTGTAAGACGATTGTTCTTTATTTTGTCTCGTCTCACACATTTCGCGGGTAAATTTTCATTCTTTCGGAAAAAGGTAATCTTTCGTTAATTTTTATTTTCTCGATTTGTTATGACCGCTTTCTCACATGAAACAACTATTTCTAGCTTCGTTTTTATTTCGTACATTTCGCAGCTGAATTTCCTTGCTTTAGCGAGCAGGCTGTTTTTTATTTATTTTTATTTCTTTTATTTAATACGTCTCGCAGCTGGATCTGTTTCTTTATTTCTGTTATACGTTTTTGCTAATTTTCATGTGTTGACGACTTTTTCTATATTGTTGTTTTTTTTTTTCTTTTTACAAGACCGAGGATTCTCGTTGAAATTGGTATTTTTATGATTCTTATAATTAAACAAATTTAACTACAGGTTTTTTTCTTCTATCTACTGTACTTTGTACCGTACTTTGAATATTTTATGTATTTTTGCCACTTTACATTCCTCATAAACGTAGAAAAGTGCGCAGGCTATTATTATCTGTTTTCTATTTTTTTTTTGGTTACCATCAAAGTCCTTTGTGGATCTTGGCAGACCATCTTCGCTTTCTTCTAGAATATGTGCCACACATGTTGCACATTGACGCTTCTTTTTTGTACGAAAGCCTCGTGCGCTCTGCTTTAGATCGTATACAATACAACCTAATGACAAAATCAGCAATCACTCAGTTGCCTGATACCAACGGTCAAAATTCTACCAAATGTCCAAACTGGACAAATTGTGAAAGTAAACAACTAAATAAAAAAAAAACTTAGTTGCCAACCCAATATTACCGTGTTATACACTTTGCTGTGGGCTATTTTTATTCAAATAAAATGATAAAAAATGTCTAGCGTTAAAGAATCGACGTGTTATATTATGTAAATTCCTGCACGATGGCCAAGACTCGTTTTATTACTTCTTTATGCTGTAACGAGCTATAAATACGTAAACGGTAAGTCGTAAATGCGATTCATTATCTTACAGAAAGTTTCCTTTCTATATTTCCTTCTGTAACATAGATTTAACCCGTTAACTGTTACAAATATAACGACATCTTTATCTATGAATTTCCCATGTTACAATGCGTTTCTCCGTTTCTGTTCAAAATAAATTACATCTACGTTCGGAGCAATTAAAATAATTACAATTGTCCAGAACGTTTTGTAATCGTTATATTTATACGTAGTCGAGTCCACAAGTAAACATTGTGATTTATTACAACGTAGGAAATAAAAGAAAAAGGAAATATGTGTTGTTTTAAGACGCAATGTACAATGTGTTTTATTCAAATTAATATGTATGACGTCGTTCCTAGAACGCGTACAAAGAGTTTTCTGTGCAATTGTAGAATAACAAGGACACGTTATAATGCCAAGGTCTAAAGTTTCGAGTATACGAGTACGTACTTATTTTCCATGGATCCTAATTTTGAGTTACTTCAGAAGCACGAAAGTTTCAAAGCAAAACGTTTCCAAGGACTTTCGTTCGAATTTACAGAGTCTTTATTAAGCTCGAGTTATGAAGCTTGGAAGCAGCGCAAGCAAATATTTTACTAGGAATTTATTTTCATTCACTTTGCTACGCAACGTCTAAGTACATAATAATTTCACGAAATTACATATATCTTTCTTATCCTTCGTTATTATAGTCGGTTATTATCGACGAATAAAATAAGATCGACGTCCAGATGGAAATTATTGTCTCGCGTGTATTGAACAAGCATTTTCATGAATATTGTTCATATTTTAATATTATCAATATTCTAATAGGAATTTCCTCTGGCTCAAATTTTTACTTGCGTATCAAACAATAGTTTTCTCGGATTTCTTTTAATTTTATCCCTCGTTAATTATACTTGATGAATATTGTAATTACGAATATCTTAATGGGAACTTCTTCTTGCTCAAATTTTTAAACTTGCGTCTCAAACAACAATTTTCACGAATTTTTTTAAATCTTGTTCCTCGTTAATTATTCTTGGGGAATTTTATAATTTCGAATATCTTGATGGGAATTTTTTAAACTTGCGTCTCAAACAACAATTTTCACGAATTTCTTTTAATCTTGTTCCTCGTTAATTATACTTGATGAATATTGTAATTACGAATATCTTGATGCGAATTTCTTCTTGCTCAATTTTTTAAACTTGCGTCTCAAACAATAATTTTCATGAATTTCCTTTAATCTTATCCCTCGTTGATTATTCTTGATGAATTTTATAATTTCGAATATCTTGATGGGAATTCTTCTTGCTCAATTTTTTAAACTTGCGTCTCAAACAATAATTTTCATGAATTTCCTTTAATCTTATCCCTCGTTGATTATTCTTGAGGAATTTTATAATTTCGAATATCTTGATGGGAATATTTTTAACTTGCGTCTCAAACAACAATTTTCACGAATTTTTTTAATCTTGTTCCTCGTTAATTATACTTGATGAATTTTATAATTTCGAATATCTTGATGGGAATTCTTCTTGCTCAATTTTTTAAACTTGCGTCTCAAACAATAATTTTCATGAATTTCCTTTAATCTTATCCCTCGTTGATTATTCTTGAGGAATTTTATAATTTCGAATATCTTGATGGGAATTTCCTCTTGCTCAAATTTTTACTTGCGAGTCAAACTACAATGTCACGAATTTCTTCCTTTCCTTACGAACTTTGTGCCTTACCGATCATTATCGATAAGTAGAACAAGAGCGACTGCTCATTCTAATTGTTGGAAATTATCTTTTTATTGCGTCGTTATAGGTAATTATACAAATTGAAGGCAGTGACAATTTAAAAAAAAAAGAAAAAAAGAAAAAAGTCACACATGATAAAATCAATCCGTGTCGCAGACCTCAACACAGTCGACTTTCGCCTCGGATTAGAATGTCTGGAATAGCGAGAGAGCTTGGCCTTTGCTCGCCGACCATTTGCATTCGTGGAGGTTAATGGATCGCGGCAGAAAAAGGAACTCGATTCTATCCTTTCGATCTGCACACGAGAACGGCTATAAAACATCGGCACAAGACACTCTCTATTTATCATTCGATGCTTAACGCGACATTTTACTTTCTTCCTTTTCCCTTTTTCTAAATAAAACACCAAATTTTTACTTTTTCATCCATCCTCTGACAGCTTTCTTCTTTCTATCATTTTTCTACCATGATATATTTATACGTTAAATAAAATTGTAAATAAATAAATAGTACAATTAAAAATAACGAAGTGAAATATGTATTTCGAAAATATTTTTTTCCTCTACTCTTTTTTATTCGTTTAACCGGTTAGCTGATGCGACCTGTTTGAGAAGACGAAGAAGCTGATGCGCGCAGGATGTGTGGCAAAGAGTAGACGATGACGAGTATACTCGTCAAACGTAGCTAACTGTGTTAAAATATACATTTGTTTAAAAACGATAACAATCTACTACGAAATTTACGCTATTTCCTTTTTATAATTATCTTCCCTTGTATTTTTATCATTTTCGTTACTACCACAGACCCGATCAAACCACCGGTTTCCAAATTTCATTTCAAATTCGTTGCTTTTTCTTTCTCGTTCGTCGAACTTTACGTGAATTCTTCCATTAGATTGGCAACTAAGTGATTGCGGGTTTTGCCAATACTACCTAATGACAAAGTCCGCAGTCACTTAGTTGCCAACCCAATATCATCCGATCGATGGAATTCTCAATTTTTGCTAATATAAGAATTCCATAGGAATTAATGTAAAAACTACGTAAAGTTAGACGAAGGAAAGAAAGAACGACGAATGTTGAATTTTCAATTGAACGTTGAAACAATTTGCTAAGATCGGTTCTAATTTACAAATAACATTTTTCTAATCGATCACACGACTATATAACGATTCGAGTTGATGGATTTTCTTACGTCTACGTTGTATACGATCAATGACGATGAGTTGAAAGTAGAGCGATCTCGATCCAACTGGTGGCGCCGCCTCAAAATCAAACACAGTGTCTCTGTAGCAATTTCAGCGAATAAAACAGCCTCTCCTTAATTGATCTCATTGAGCGTGTTCAAGAAACCGAGTTAATTTAATTTCTCGGCCGTATCAGGCCCGCGATACTTCGTTGCGTTTCGACGTTGGAAAAATCTCGCAGTTGAATATTCCCTTAATAAATCCACTTAGGCGATCTTTCCACGAAATCTCAAAATTTCAACTAAGCAAAGGAGAGATTAATATGCCGCTGTAGCAGACTTCCAGCTTTTAAGAATTTTTATGACAAAAATTTTCAACTTTTTTTTTTTTTGCCTCAAACATTTTGCACGCCGAGTACTTTACACGTTTCAACATGCGTGTCGTTTGTTGCTATTTTTGAAGGTTTCGCGAAGTACACGCGTTGGATAGATACGATTGACGCTGTCGCATAATTCTTCGAGTTGTTGGAATTTTTCAATTGCGTTGAGTTTTATAAAAATGAACGAGGAAAATTCTGTTCAACGTGGGTAACACACGTTAAAAATTATATTTCGAAAAAACGAGATTGTCAAGGTACGTGAATCAATTGTATTTTCTATGTATAATGTTTAATTTTCTGTACGTGATAAAGTATATACGGATCGTAATATCATCTTTTTATTTGTCCTCATCGTTCGTTATTCTGACTTTCCATACATCTTCTCCTTATCTCCTACGTTTACCTCTCACAGTCTTTGTTCGCCTTCCTTTATCTACGCTTTCATTCACACACTATATACTCTACAGTCTATGGTCTATAGACTATTCTAATTTCAAGTATATATTATAATAATAATTGCCAGGAATGTTTGTTATCCTGAAAAATCATTAATCTTCGAAGAGTGTTGTATGTTAAAAACGATCGTTTTTTCATAAATTTTTGTATCTAAAAAATTATTATTCTTCGAAACTGTTCGTATAGTGGAAATGATTACTCTTTCAACACTCTTGTGTGCTAGAAATGATTATTTTTTAAAAATTGATGTATCCTAAAAACGAGTGCTATCTGGAAAATCCTCGTATCCCAAAGTAATGAAATAATTCAAATTATTGCAAAATTCACCATTACTTTGAATCTTCAACGTTACTATATTTCCAACACTACTTTAGGAATCAACAATTTCTTACGTCAAAAATTATTACTTTTCAAAAATTGCTGCATCCTCGAAACGAGTGCTATCTTGAAAATCCTCGTATCCCAAAGTAATGAAATAGTTTAAATTATTGCAAAATTCACCATTACTTTGAATCTTCAACGTTACTATATTTCCAACACTACTTTAGAAATCAACAACTTCTTACGTCAAAAATTACTATTTTTGAAAAATTGCTGCATCCTAGAAACGATTGCTATCTGGAAAATCCTCGTATCTCAAAGTAATGAAATAATTCAAATTATTGCAAAATTCATCATTACTTTAAATCTTCAACGTTACTATATTCCCAACACTACTTTAGAAATCAACAATTTCTTACGTCAAAAATTATTACTTTTCAAAAATTGCTGCATCCTAGAAACGATTTCTATCTGGAAAATCTTCGTATCTCAAAGTAATGAAATAATTCAAATTATTGCAAAATTCACCATTACTTTGAATCTTCAACGTTACTATATTCCCAACACTACTTTAGAAATCAACAATTTCTTACGTCAAAAATTATTATTTTTCAAAAATTGCTGCATTCTAGAAACGAGTGCTATCTGGAAAATCCTCGTATCCCAAAGTAATGAAATAGTTTAAATTATTGCAAAATTCATCATTACTTTGAATCTTCAACCTTATTATATTCCCAACACTACTTTAGAAATCAACAATTTCTTACGTCAAAAATTATTATTTTTCAAAAATTGCTGCATCCTAGAAACGATTGCTATTTGGAAAATCCTCGTATTCCAAAGTAATGAAATAACTCAAATTATTGCAAAATTCATCATTACTTTAAATCTTCAATGTTACTATATTTCCAATACTACTTTAGAAATCAACAACTTCTTACGTCAAAAATTATTATTTTTGAAAAATTGCTGCATCCTAGAAACGATTGCTATTTGGAAAATCCTCGTATCTCAAAGTAATGAAATAATTCAAATTATTGCAAAATTCATCATTACTTTGAATCTTCAACGTTAGTATATTCCCAACACTACTTTAGAAATCAACAATTTCTTACGTCAAAAATGATTATTTTTCAAAAATTGCTGTATCTTAAAAAATGTCACTTTCGTTTCCAGAAAAAGGCTCTTTTTCCACACGGAGAAGACAGAAACGAGGAAGTTGGTTCGTTCGGGTGTAATGAAATCGAGGTCGTGATACACGAGCTGTGAAACGAGCTTCAAGGCGCATTCGCAACGACCGTGTCGTCGTCTGTTCGGCCGTGATAATTGAGAAACTGTTGGTATGGAGGGGTATACGAGGGTGTAGTCACTCGTCGAATGAATGCAATATCGCAGACACGCGAGAGGAGGCTGAAGGTATCGAGGGGGATAAATCGAACGCGGTTTCAGACGATTCCTCGCGACGCGCTTCTGAGAACGTCGGTCTCGTTCAAAAAAAAAAAGAAAAAAGAAAAAAAAAAAGAAAGATGAGAAAAGAAACGAATGAACCGATGAATGAAATCCCCCACGGAGATATTCACGCCAACTTCTTTCCGCAATTAACGCCCCACTGAACGATAGACGCCAGTCTCGTTTCAACAATGCCGATCGAATCACGCGAGATCGATTGTAATTTGTTTGAGCGATTGGATTTTTTCCATGTGCCGTTTGAAATTACTTTATAGCAATATATTTGCAGTTGCAGGTGTTTATTCAATCGTACGAGAATTAAAGCAGATTCAAATTAATTTTGGCAACGAATAGATCGGTAGAATGGTGCGTAGAATTGCTAACTTTAAATACGCGTGTGGCTCAAAATTGTCTGGACGCAAAATATTTGACATTTCGAATGTTTTCTCAGATTGATCGACAAAGTGTTTGAAATTTGAGAAATCATTTGAGAAGTTTCTCAATTGCGAGAAGGCCGAGCAAGGTGCTGAGAATCGGCTCAAATTAATTTTCAGCCTCCGTGCTTTTTCCTTTCTTAGAAAAACATTTGCGAAACACGATCTAAACCGAGGCGTAAACTAAGACGACCAAGCAACGGGGACAAAAGAGCCGCAATCTCCAGCGTACAAATGAAACGTTTCGCAGTTGTCGTAGCACGGTAGCTGCAACAGTGGAGAGGCGTTGGCTAATTTTCGAGGTTGCACGAACAACACACGAAGAAGATTCGACGACTGTTGCGTTGAACGGGGCCAATGAAGTTTAGAACGTCGATATTCTTTCCTTTTTTTGGCGTACGCGTGCGTGCTGGGAGAAGAATCTATCGCTAACGAGCAAGTGGCACGCTCGCGTCTCAGTCTCAAGCCTCGTGTTTCTTGCGACGTCACGTGCCCGCGGTGAAAGTTACACAAACGTAGAAATCTTTAATGACAATAATGGTACGCAATTTCCGGGCTTCCTACGATCGCCTGTGTTTTCCCAATGAAACTCTCGCCGGCGAAACGCCCATCACGATTAATAAATCCTCGGTTTCTCAGCGATACAGCGCCATCGACTCTGCCTTTCACCGATTCGCCATTCGTCCACGACGTACTAACGCGCGAAAGTATCTCGGATACTTTTATCTAGCTACTTATTTTCGGCAAGATGTGTCGCGATTATGGAACTACGAATAAAGGGGAATTCCGATGATTTTATTGCGTACGACAGTGTGTCGTTTTCAAAGAGCAGTAGGCGGTGGTATTGGGTTGGCAACTAAGCGATTGCGGATTTTGCCATTACCACCTAATACTACCAAAATATAATGAGACTGGTGTTCGCGATTGTCACACTTTTTGGGGTCATTTCGTTGCTTGGCACGTTTTTCATCCTTCAATTACTGGATTAGAACCGGATCAGCAAACGAGAACGTAGATACATGGAAATCACGAGGTATTTGTTGCTGGCGTATCTTAATAATATTAATAATTAGATATTAATAAACGTAGAAATGTATTTAGCAGAAGATTAGTTTAAGATTAGGTTCAGTCTTATTTTTCGTCTGCAATTATCAACTAAAACGCGATAAACCATTTACCGTAGAACGAATCGTGAACGCTGAAATAAATTTGATCAAAATTAATAGCAGAATAACTTTAGAATAACGCACACGAAAGCATCAATTATCCCGAAGAAGATCCTAAAAGTACAACTTCGCCTTTTGATTTAAATTTCCCGCTATCTCGGGCTTCCTACTGATTTTTTCACCAACAAAAGTTTAATCAAAAGTTGTCAAACGAAAGAGAAACGAAATAGTCCGAAACCATAGATATGGATGTATATATATGTCGGGTTAACATTAGGATTTAAGGCGCGTAACGATTCTTCGTTTGAATTAGCCATTGTTTTACAAAACAGAGAATATATTTACACGAATAAACAAGGTTTTACAAAATATTATGAATAATGAATTTTATAAATGATATGATTGATTAACAAATGATAAATTAAATTATTAATTAGATTAAAGAATAATAAGTTTTATCGAACAATAAAAGAAACGAATATATCTTACGATTTACTAATTTAACGAATAATGAAAATTAACGATTGATAAATTTACAAATATTGAATTTAATTTACGCTATAAATAATGATCCGGGGTTCAAACGAATCCACGGTCAACGGGAAAACTTTAAACAATTTTATAACACAAAAAAATACGTTTGCCGAATTACTCGGAAAAATTACTCGATGTATCACTTTCCAAGGCGATCACACGAATGCCTCTCTGCATAAAATCTTTTTCGTAATCCGACTGCATTTTGTTTGTTATATTCTCGCTGGAAACATCGAGAAGGTTCCAATCGTTGTTGCTAGGCAATATCTGTCAGAAGTTTGTTATATACTCCTTGGAAACATCGAGAAAGATCCAAACGCCGTTGCTAGGCAGTTTCTGTCTGGAGATTGATTCCTCATACAACGTGTGTCCCATTATATCGACATCTCTAAAGTACAATTCTATGTGATTTCTAGGGAGAACAATACAACCGATCCACACCTTCGTCAGGCAAAACGTTTATCCCGTGACCGTGGCTACGTTCAGCGACCAGTTGTCACCTCGAACCCACTTTCGCTTTTCACAAATGTCAAACAATTACAGATGACAATTACTTAATTACAGTTATGATAAGATCTGGGCTAAAGCATTAAAAGGCCTCCTCAAAATTGCATAGGGAAGGCTCCGGTTTTCATTTCATCTCCGACATATATATATGAAAGAAGAGTACCAAATATTGCCGAATTTTATTCAAATTTTCCAATAGCTGGAGCATCGTTCCACGAAGAGGTTTTCCGAGCAACGACCAGATATTCCGTAAAGTTGGCGCGAAGTCAACTTTCGACAATTTTAGCCGTCGCTCCAGCCACGGTTCTCTTCCCTTATTCTCTTTTCATATGAAAATAGAGAGCCAGCCACGCCGCTGGTCAACAATGATCGTTCGATCGTGAATCCGATTCGCTTCATGCGAACGATACTAATCGCCGTCTGGCAATTCTCGACTTTCTTTATCCGACAATCTCCTCAGCCGATAAATATGATCGACTCTCGTGTGTGTAAATCCGCGAAAAGGTGAAAGAAAAAGAAGAAGAAAAAAAAAGAGAGAGAGAAACGGGGATAAAATGAAGGGAAAAGAACATATAGAAAACACGGTTAACGTTGAAAGAAGGAATCGCAACGAAGTAGAGCTTCGTGTTATGCATAATACATTTGTTTACTGGACCCTTTGTAGGCCGCTCTTTCTATCCAGCAGCTATTGGAAAACGAAATTCATGTTACATTAACTTTTTAGAACGAAGCGTAATCCTTTTGTTGCTATTAACATTGTTTCTGAGAAGCGATCGAGATTGTTCGGATCAGGCGAGCGTGTTTTCATTTTATTCTTCTCTTTGGTGAAATTAAAGATACACAGCGAAGGATCAAAGAAATGCATAAAATTGATACATTAGGAATTTTAGTAATTTTTGTATTGGTAACTTTTTACTATATTGGTAGAGGTATTTTGCAATTATTTTTTGCACCCACTGTACGAAAGGAAGTTCGGAATTGGTGCGCTATGAATTTTAGTAATTTTCATATTAGTGATATTTTTGCCATATTAGTGGGGAGATTTTTGCAAATATTTTTTGCAGCCACTGTACAAAGGGAAGCTCGGAATTGGTGCATTTTTAATTTTAGTAATTTTTGTATTGGTCGTTTTTTTTCATTTTGGTAGAAGTATTTTGCAAATATTTTTTGCAGCCACTGTACGAAAGGAAGTTCAAAATTGGTGCGCTATGAATTTTAGTAATTTTTTCCATTTTAGTAGAAGTATTTTGCAATTATTTTTTGCAGCCACTGTACAAAGGGAAGTTCGGAATTGACGCACTATGAATTTTAATAATTTTTCCACTGGTATTTTTTGATCATATTGGTGTGCAAGTATTTACACAAATATTTTTGTATCCAGTGCACAGTGACGTGTAAAAGTTTCCAGTCAGATACATTTTTCCCTTTACAACCCAAAAGCGATATTTTAAAAAAAATTTTAAATAACACATTATACAACTCTACAACAATATTTACGTCTTATATTATTTTCTTTTACTTATCTCCTACTCGATATTATTTAAAATTCTCTTATACATCAGTCTACGAACATAAAATGACAAATGTATATAGGCAGAAACTTTTTCATGCCACTGTCTATTAAAGTACTAAGTAAAAAATATTGCAAAATATCTGTATTAATCATTCGAGTAAACGTTCGAAGGCCAATCAATTGTTTCGTAATGCGAATTAAACATACATGCTCAGGTGCCTTAGTGGATTTAGTGAAACGTAACAGTGTAAAAGCACTTTCACTTCCTGTTCCACATAATGATAAAAGCTGCCATTGGCAACTATTCTTTTTTCTTTTTTTTTTTTTCTTCTTTTGTCGTTGGCTCTTTCATATCATACGAGTGTTTAAGGACACGAGTTTTAGTTTCGCGAAGAAGATATTACGAGTTTGAGTTCGCGAAGTTGATATTACGTGTAAATGCGTGACGTAAATCGACGAAGGTAGCGAAGAAGCGTAATGAAAGCGTAATTGATTACACGGCCTTGAATCAATCCGGAAGTGCTATTAACTACGTCAATCTTCGCATGGCGTTAATTTCATTTTTTTTTTTTGTTTTTACCTATAATAATCACCGCGACGTTGATAGAGGCCAATGATAATTGTAATTTGTTATGTTAATAAATATTCTAAGAGAAAAATATCAGTTCCCGAGTGTTATAATAAAAAATTGTGTATCTTTCTTCTTATCTTTTATGTTAATGTGTCAGCGTGAAAAACGCCAGCGAGAACATAAATCATTTTTAGGTATTCCAATTTTCCTTTCTTTTTAACGTAAACAACAAGAGTAATCAATTAACGAACATTCTAATGAAAATAAAATTCTTAAATATTCCAGTAAGAAAACTATAGAACTATTATTATAGAAATAACGTTAAATAGTAACGATTGAATATTTTACTAAAAAATTAGACGTATAAATATTTTCATTGAAAATTTGTATAAATACAATGCCAGTAAGAAAAGAGAAGATAAAAATAAGTTTCATTTAAAAAGAATAACGAAATCCTCTACGCTTTACAGCATCGAAATGCAATGAAAATTTACACCTGCCAGTTGCGCATCTTCTCATAATTCTATAGTCGAAGGCTTTTAGCTTCATAACTGAGAGCTCTATAATTGTACAGTCTTTTTACGGCTAACTATTATGCAACGATGACGTCATTATACGAAAGCGGCAAAAGCTTTCAACGACGCTATCTGCGTGAGTATCGGTGATAAAACTTTTCTAAAAATTTAGATTAAATCTCATAAATCGATACCAAGAATAGCCTCGAAGAATAGTTAAACGATAGGAAAATTCAGGTAGACGATACGAATGGAAAAGAAAAGGCAGAAGAAAGAAAATAAAAGGGTTGTTAAAATAAAAGGTTTATCGACGTCGAGTAAAGCTTGAGAAATAACGCTGAAGACGACTATGTATAGAATTTGATGCATTCGAAATACATTTTGTTATTTGAACCAACCAACAGTAAAAAGAAATATAGAAACGGGTGGCAACTAAGTGGTTGCGGATTTTGTCAATATCGCCTAATGACAAAATCCGCAGTCACTTAGTTGCCAAACCAATAGAGTCGAGTAGAATTTTGAAAATTAAAAACATAGGAGAAAATTTGCACAGAATTTTTGTGCGCTCGAAACAATTAAAAGAAACATAAAATGATGGTACAACGGTGTTAGCGTTAAAATTTCAAAGATAAGAAAACTGTATAGAATTTGACACGCTCGAAACTAGTTTGAAAAATAGTTGGCAACGATATAAAAATCGGTTGCCAGTAGACCGCGCATTTTTATGCAATTTCATATTTCCGAGAATATTATTCAGAGAACAAAACGTCGATAGTTTTCTATCGACGTACACTGTACAGTTATAGAGTTTTGCCTATCAAAGATTATAGCAAGCGCTATACCTTGTGCACGTTTTGTATGTCTTTCCGTATCACACGCATTCTGTGCAAGTTTTCTGGCAAACGCGTAAAAATTTGCAGTGTAGCCAATACCAGTGCAGCGACATCTTAAACAAAATTACGCAAAAGCGCGCGAAAATTAAATGAAATTTTGTACTTGTAGAGCGAATCGAGAACTAAGCAAACAAACGACGCTAATTCTACTAATTTCACGATGCAGCAACTGTGTTTAATAAAACACTGCCATTGAAGCCATAACTCGATAAGTGCGCGATCGACTATAGTCCCACGAGTATAATGAGACGCTAACGAGCCTCGATTCACTTTGCCCTAGCTTGGCGCAAGTTGCAGACAATCGCAATTCGTGCCACGGGTTTCCGGGATCCAATAAAACGGCCGTACCGACGATTTTCGCAGTAACTCGATCGCAGATGGCAAACTTCGCCAACCAACGTAACAGCAATATCGTTTCAAACTCGATTCCCTGTCGATCTTCCGCTAGGCTGTCCTACCGGAAGAAGCTTGGATAGCTACTTTCTAGCGAAACACGGACATCGATAATTGTGTATCCTCGATCCGAGCTGACACACGCGTCGAATAAATTTACAAGTAGATCGTAGCGGATATTCGTGCCAATTTATTATACGTTTATGGAGATGTAATTAAAAATGCGTGGAGAGCAGCAGATAGGAAATTGTTTCGTGATGTAAATAATTATTTATCGTTATTACATTCGTAGCTATTATTTTATTAGTATTCTAGATTGGTATTTTCGTTTGTTTTTAGAAAGAATCTGAAATTTGTAATCTAAATTGATCGCAGAAATCGGAGAAATTCGATATTTTGAAAACCGAACGATAAGAACTGAAAGGTTCCAGTTACGAGAAACGAGCGCGACTCGAACGCCGTAGTATTATGAGAATTAAAGAAGTGTCAAATTTCAGCGATCAGATAAGATTTCAAGGTCTCGTCGATCGTTACCAACCGAAGAATTCGAACGATTCTAACGTTCTACGAGAATCGAAGGAATTTTCTATTCTAGGAATGCGAAATTGAATAAAACAGAATACGATCTAGCAAACCGAAATTCGACGAAAATATTTCGATATTGCGATAGTCGGAGGAATTGAAAATTACAGCGATCGAATTTCCTAACCCCATTGTATTTCCTCCGTTTGCTTCATAAAAACGTGAATTTGCACGAACATTCGCAGTATAACCAAGTTAATAAATATTTTCAACGACGCTGTTACCAAAAGATTGCTATTTGGCTAAAGAACCTACTATGATACAATGATACACAATAGCAAACAGTCGTCCGACGGATCGTTGAACGTCCATCTTTGGCCATGGGAACCTGCCATTCCATAAAACTTTCACGTCCCTCCTAAAGCCATCTAACACGAGCGTAATGCGTCACTCCATCTCTGTCACGCTTGTTACAAACTATTACAAACATCACTTTTTTATCTATTTGTCACATCTTGTCCAACAATCTCGTAAAATATCGCATAAATACCGGCCACCGATCGAATCGCGGACGAACGAACGATACGTTTCAACCGGACGATACGCTACGAGCGATCGTTTCACGAAGATTGCAGGCGTGTTGCTGCCGTTTAAGCAAGAGAATTGTCTCGCTTTCTTCTTTATTATCCGCTTCCTAAGCGGCTTGCTGATACAACGACGAACCGCGTGTAAAACAACGATTCTCACAAACGTTTACACGCTACTGGAATTCACCGGCCTCTCGTCCCGTCGTCCTAACTATACGTCGCTTTATACGCCGCCAGATGATCAGATCGCACATGTTACATTTACGAGAAATTAATGTACGCATTAGCCAGGAATTTCACTATTTCCATACGAAGCATTTCCTCGTACTTTGCGTAATATCTTCCGATTCACACGCGCAATTTCTCGTTTAACTTCCATTCTCCCAGAGTCCATCAGTCTAGTCTCCGTTTTCGTCTTTGAGTTTACTGTTACTTTCTTTATTGTTCTTTCTATCTTTTTCTTTTCTTAATCTTCATTTATTCGTCGTTTTCGTCCCATTGCCTGCTAAGGTATCGGTGACTACAATTTATCACAAATACAGTGGCCGACCCCGATAATTTCAACATCAAGGGAAGACGTAGTATCTTCGAGTCATAGAGGTTTTCTTTTATTGTTCTAATTAATTGTAGTTAACATTTTTATAGAATACCGCATGAGGTATTATGAAACGCGGATTCGCGTCTGCAGTCCGCAAACGTTAATTAAATATGCACGCGCGCGCGCGTTGTGTGTGTGTGTGTGTGTGATCAATTCTGATTATATATATTTGTAATATTTACAACGCAGCTAGGTATATCTGTCCTGTTGTCGTGAAAGCCACAGCCGAGTTTAATCAGCGTACGTTCTTTCTGCATTCACGTAAGATGGTGTTTTGCCATTTTGCCACGAGTTCTCCCATTCTCGTCTTATCGTTCTTCTTACCAGGCGTTTCTCTTTCAAGTCTTTATTAGTAAGTTAGTTAGTCGTTAGAGTTGCGTAGCGTTGCTCTCATTTAGATAATCGCGTGGTTTTTCGAACTACTTAGCAAAAAGGAAGAAACAGAGAAACTCGAAGGAAGATTAGTTTGCAGATGATGAATTTTGTTTCGCTGTCTTTTTGACGACTTTTGAAATTTCAGATTTACCATGATAACGTCCGATGATAACGTGTCTCTTTCTTTACAATTGTTCCTTGTACTCCTTTCTTTTTTTATATGGATTTTAAAATTTGTTACGTCGTTATATTTCTTACTTGGAATGTTTCTTAATAAAAGAAGATGCAGACCGCTGTTGCTTTCGAAATAAGACGGATCGACATCACGAAACGGATTTGTCCGGATCATTCTGAAATCTACCCACGGAGTCTTTTCAATTTTTTCAACACGGTATTATATCAAGTACGTGGACTGGGACATCTTTTTCTTCCACCAAGATGTTTTCTTAGTTCCGACCCACTCAGATCAACATCTGGTTACCGATAATAGGCTTTGCAACGCTATGTTCTATTAAAAAAAAAAAAAGAGGAAAAAGAAATAAGAAAAAACGAAACTGACCATTATAAGACGAATCGAGAAGTTAAATACAATCTCAGATAAACTTTCTTCTCGAAACGTCCCGCCACTTCATCCAGGAATTGACCCATTTCTATTTGATCCTAATAGTTGCAAGCTAACGATAAAAACACATGGTTGAATTACAGATTGCCCAAAGAATGCAGCAGAGTTAAAATAAATCTTCGTTGAATTCCTTCTAACTCCGATCTTCTTGTAATCGAAACGAAAATTCCCTATCTCTTCGCTCTTCTTCCACGGAATCGTCTTAAAAAGCTTCGTAATGGTGCGTTTACATCGAGCGAACAAGCCTTCATTTTGATAAAAATATGCCTTGACGACGAGCGAAACGGCCGTTTAAGACGAAACGACGAGCGAAACTGTCGTTTAAAATGACCAAACGCGTGCGAAAGCATCCGCATATTCTTTTGCATGGTTGCCAACTTCGTGTCTTTATTTAAGCCAAAAACTATCTTAAAAAGGCCAGACGTATTTAAATATATTTTTCGCAATCAAATTACGAGGAAAGATCGAAATCTAGGTTTTCTTCTCCTCGTTGACATTACATTCGTACATTTTTTTTCATCGCTGAAGTCTTCAAGCGTTCGTTTGCACGGTAAATACACACGTCGATACAGTAGAAACTTTATTCCGCCCTAATTCTTCTAATAGCATCGACAAGCTTCGATCGTATTCCGTTTCTTGCTTTTGATTTAACGCAGGATACGAGAGAACAGATTTTTCTCAACAGCATCGCTTACCAAGGTTATTAGGCGAGTTTAAGGCAAATGTGGTTAGTTTATACTTGCATCATTGTTGTTTTATATTAAAACGAGCTTGCAGTAACATTGGCTATAGTTCGAGGCTATAAGAAGAAAAATATTTAAACTAAGTTGGAAAAAAGTCACATTTTCGGGATTCGGCGTATAAGAAACCACGTTGGTAAGCCTGCCAGTCAGTGGACAAATGCTCGTCTACGTTTCCGCCATATTAATTTTACTAGAACGTTAGGGGGAAGAAGATTGTCACTCGCTCGGTCTGAAGTAGCGAAACGTGGCATGACAATTTGCGCATTTATTAGGAGCAAACTGCTTGAACAAATCCAATCAACTGTTCCCATCGACGTTCAATTCGTCCAACTCGACACTCGTTCGGCCCTTCTTTATTATCTTCGAGGACAGGGAGGCCCGACGAAATTCCCTAGAAAGCCGATCTCACGAATTCTCGAAGCGGCCAGGATTCATGGAAATTCGAGCACGCTCGAGGAATCGAGTTTCGATTGCATCGACGAAATCGTGTTACGTCGGCGGATCGATCGTGGCAACGTGGTCACGTTGTGACACGAATAAACTATCGCTGCCGTTTCCAGGGAATCCACCGCTTTCTAGGACAGCGCCTTTGCGGGCGTTACTCGCGAGCAAAACGCATACTTTTTCCACTTGCTTTCATTTCCTTCTGCTTTAACGTCTTTACGTCGTTTTAGAATAGAAGATGCTTGTGTTTTCGTTTATGCTGTTGTTCAACAATTTGCAGGGCAAAAACAGAAATTTTCAGGAACAATTTTTTCGCAATCGATGTTTATTAATTAATGGGCGTAATTTCGAATCCGCAGCTCCAATATCGAGAACAAGGCAATTCGTAGATGAACAACTAAGAAAGACAACTGCGCAACGAAACTGATAGTAAACTTTTTTCCAATTCGATTGAAATACACAGAACGTATATATACGTCGTCTAGATTCTCAATAATAGAAGAAACATTTTTTTCCACAATCCAAAGAAGAAAAGAAAAGAAACCATGTGATCGAAATACCCAAAGGAGTTCCAAATTTTGTACGAACGAATTTCTGAACGAGAACGTAAGAAGGTGGAAGAAGGTGAAAAGCCGCGGGCAGCGGACACGAGGCCCAGCTTCTTGTAATTAAATTTCTCTCTGCTTCACTTCGCCACCCTTAAAGTCTAAACTAAGTCCGTCCGTCTTTTCCCACGGGATTATAACACGTAACGCGACGTGCCAGTGGTTCATTGTGTTCCATCCACGTACGGTGGAATCGTAACGCGGACACGAGAACCTAGTTAAATTGTAATTTTCCCTCTGCTCGTTCCCCCAGCGATTCGCAATTTCGAGCTAAATACGCTCCGCCGTCTAATTTCATTGGTTAAAATAGCTCTGATGTCTTTTATGCGAATTAAAAGAGTAGTATACACTAGCGGGGTTAATGAACCGTCAGATGAACTCCCTCTCTCTCTTTCTTTCTCTCTGTCTTGCGAGTAAAGCGTGGATATCTATGCAAGCAAGCTCATTCATATTTTTATGAATATAATTCGAAACTCATAGACAGAAATAGAAATAGGTTTACCTAACGCTATAAACTATATTTATAGATCGATTATGGATATTTCGCGATATATGTATCGCTTGGTGTAGATGAGGTGAATATGTCGTGTCCGTGGTGATTGTGGCTGGAGGCTGTAGATGTCACTGCTGGGGGTGGTACTGCTATATTTTCTTCCTATTTTAGAATCCTATTTCAGAATGGAAGAAAAATTGGACTTCGGTCGCCGGGATTCGATCCCGCGTTCCGAACGTTCGTAACCTAATGCGCTAACCACTAGCTACCGTCGTCCGTTAGTTGTTTGTATCGAGTGGCGGTATTTGTGCTGTCGAGTGCCGCCACATAGATATTTATTTGTTTCAATGGGGTAACCTAGAAATTGGACTTGTATCTTACATGAATTAAACACGTAAGTCATAACTAAGACACAAAGAGGTGGAACATAAAATTGCAAATGGCCGCAATAGCGTAGAAATATGCCAACTTTGTCTCGCGATATATTTAGACGTAATAAACTTCGAATCATAAATATCTCATTGTCTAATAGAATATAACGATAAGAACTATATATAACGATTACTATATTTCAATTCCATAGCAAATACTACGCTTTGGATATTTCACACATTATTATGTGTATGCACGTTCTGTGCATTTCTGTACCTTCGAGTTTCTCACAAACGCGTGAAAATTCGCGAACTAGTTGGAACGTAAAGCTTTTGCGACTACTAATGTGACAAAAATTAATATACAGAATGATTTTCCAAAATTCATCAAAAATCATTGTGCTATGATAAGATAAATTAATACAATGATTGGTATGCGGTACAATATGTAGGATATATAGTTAGGCGAACGTTTTAGCTAGTTTCGAGTTAGAGAGAAAGAGAGAGAATCGAGATATCGATTGCAAGAGAAGTATTATACTCTTGGAAACTACGGAGAAAATTCGACACCCATAATGCGTGACTTTTGCCATCCCTCGGTCTTGATAGGGTGACTATAGGGTAACTATAGCCACCCCTATTGTATAGTGTAGGTTATACTATATAGAGAAGTTTTAAATTAGAGACACTGCTTAGAGAAGCTTTAAATTAAAAAAAAAAACCTTGTTCAGAGAACTTTTCGATTAAACGCATTGTTACGCTGGTAGCGAATTAAAAATCTAGAAAATTTATCAAAAATCTGCAAGGTCCACAAAAGACACCAACGATATTTTCCTTATCATATTCTTATCCTCGTTACGATACTCGATCGCGTTTTTCGATTGAAATAATGCTATTTCACCGAAAGATAATTCTAAATTAATTTAATATTCTAACTTTTATTTTTTGTAAGCACTATTTTACATTTCGTATTACTCTTGTATCGTCTTCTTATCCGAAATTTCTTTCTCAATAATAATTTTCGAATTTAAAATTATCTCTAATTAAAATACACTTCGGTAAGTTCTGAATTAATTATAAATTAATTCTAAACTCGAAAAATATTGTTCAGCGTTAGGTTAGGATCGATCAAACGTTTCCCAAAGTGTATTTTAACTAAAGATAATTCTAGAAATTATTATTCGAAAAGAAGAAGAAAACGATACGATAACAATGCAAAATCAAAATAATGTTTAAAAAAAAAAGATAAATCACTACGATCCTTGTATACTGTCAAGTTCTTCTATGTATACGTTAATAAATTATTTGGAAGTGAAAATTGCATCATTTTTGTACCACTCTGTAGACCTAAGATATTTGATTACAGAAACTGAACGCTATAGCCTGTACGAAATCAATGTCTCCCTCGAGGTTAGTGGGAAACGACCCCCCACCACTTCGACCAATGTCTTTCATGGGAATACTCACTCTCCATACTAAATCTTCGACAGCCATGACTGAACCTTGAACTGAATCTTTTATCGAACTCGGGCTTACCTGTAACAAAAAAAAGAAAAACAATTGCTTGAATAATCGTTGCGTAACTAATAATAAGTCAACTAACTGACTATAAAATATCTACGGGATGAGCCACGTTTTATTGGAATTGCAATGATGCATGTGCAATCATTTTGTGGCAATATGTTTCTTAAATGGAAGTACACATTTTTTTTGCATCGAGATACAATGCCGGCAAGAACGATTGGTTAGCCGAGATATTTCGACTTTAATCTTCTAGAATTGGTCACGTGCAGGACACAGAAGACGTAAATACCAGAGTATCGAGTTACGTCTTTCCCTGTTTGTCATGCGATACTCTACCAATGAGATCGAAGTTAAAATATCTCCTAAACTAACCAGTTTCTTTTTTCGTGGAATAACGAGAAGAACCTATCTGTGTAAAAAAGAAAGTAGGCGTTTTTGCATCTATGTAAGTCACGCAATTGTTGATCGCGCATGCGCCATTGCGATTCTTAAAAACGCACGATGCTACGAACGTAGTACCCTTCGAACAATTCGTCCTTCTCCTTCGACATTTTCTCTAACTACGCTGACAGCGGCGCTATGACACCAAGGAATCGCGCGAACCTCCCGGTACACAAGTATATAACACAATATAAATATAGAAATCCGTACATAATATAAAAGTATTTTTCCCAATGTACACGTTACAACGTATCGATATCGGCACAACTGGAAGAATCTTCTGAAAATTTGCTCCTATCGACCAGAAGGTTTGCTCTCCCTCGCGCAAAACGTATTTACAATTGCACGAGTTTCGCGTCACACAACGAAATTATTAGCTGTGCCGCTATCAACCAGGTCTTAGTTTTACAACGGCGTTGACTCAGGCAGCTCGCTATCCTTTGAAACGTACACCTGTCGAGTCGCGTTGCCACTATCGATTCCAAGCGACATCTCGATTCCGAGCTTGGTCGACCGTGCGCTCGATCTTACGACTATGAACGCGTAACGCAACGGTCGATTCTAATCGCCGCGAGGTATTAGCTCGAAGGCGCTATTTTTCTCGCTGTTATCTTCCGCGCGATTTACAATGGTGTTAGATAAACCCATAAAAGCTAATGCCGATTAGTAGGCGAATCGGCCATAGCCCCGCGCCACTATCCGAGTCTGTTGTGACTAAGTGCAACGAGATATCGCGATTTTCGCGAACGTTATCGAAGAAGGAAGAAGAAGCAACAACCGTTGTGGCTCGTTGTACTCGTTACCTGTAGTTGTTGCATTTCCGTTGGAACACGTCCCATTGGAAGCACATGGTAGCGAAAAAGTGACCGACACCCGGAAATCCGTCGATCGAAGGGAAACACGACATGCAAACGACCGAACAGATAAAGGAGAGAGGCGATATCGAAGATGGCGGAGAGAGGGAGAGAGAGAGAAAAAGAGAAAAGGAGAGGGAGAAGGAGGAAGAGAGAAAGGGAGACGACGAAGCGCGCACCACGACTCTGATCGCGAGAATCTTTCTTAGCTGTTGAGAGCGTGGCGTGCTTCAGAGGAAAAGAAAAAATAACACGGTGGGGAAAATAAGAAATGCTCCGCCGCATTATCTTATCTGCATTATCATACACACTGCGATATGTTGGCCTCGCGAGAGCAACTTTGCCGAGAAAACCGACACTGGCGTTCAGTTCCGCGTTTGATGTGACCAACGTTTCCATGATCCTGAGAATCGATTACTATTAATAGTATTATTGTTAGTAGTATCGTTATCGTTTTGGTGAGCAGTTCGCAGATTTTTATTTCGTTTTTTCTTCTGCGTATACATGGAAAGTTTAAGAACTCGAAAATACGTGGAATACACGTAACGTGCAAAAATGTATTATATAAAGGTACGTGAAGTATAGTGTTTGGTATAATACTCGGTAGATACATGGCGTTCGGTATGTGTTTAGTGTGCCACTAAATGTGATATCGCAACGTGAAAATATACGAGCCGCTGCATATGCAAAAGCGGTGTAAGTCAAGGAAAAGTTGATTATTACCGAGTAATGAGAGGTAAAATGAGAATTCTGTAAAGCGTGGAGCGGACGATTCTCAGCGAGAAACTAACCAACATTTACCTACGCTTGCTTTTACTTCTGCGCCAAACAGGATGAAGGTCACGCTCTCGTGATGCGGTGTTAAACCAAATGCGCGAAAAATTGATTTACACCGCGTTTACGTTACGTGGCTCGTATCGTAAGGTGCCTGCCTAAAATACGGTACTGTAATATTAGATCATCCCATAAGTTCGTGCCGACTTTTGTGTATACATTTCATGCGTCGATTTCTAAACATACGGCGATAAGGGACCAATGCACTTGAGCTTAGCTGATCGAGAACAAATTTTCCTGGATATAAGGTCGTAATATAGCGAACATAGTGACTTGTAACAGTAAAAAATGATGAGTGAAATGCGTATCCATTTTCGACATCTCGTGTTATATGAATCTCGGAAAGGATGTTCAGCAACAATTGCCACGAAAAACATATGTGCTGTTTACGGCGAAAATGCGCTTTCATCTCGCACCTGTAGCAACGTTGCAACGTTTTAGAGCTGGGAATTTCTGTTTAGAAGACGAGGAACGCTCCGGGCGTCCTCCTCACACAGACGAACATAAAATTCGCGATCTCGTTGAAAAATCACGAAGTTTCACAGTTCAAGAGATGTCAAATGTTCTGAAAATACCTGAGACAACGATTCATAGGTGTTTAAAAAAAATAACATACATAACCGCTCGAAAAACGGCACGAACTTATGGGATGACCTAATATTTATGGACGTACGAAGGTTTCGGCGACGTCGATGATCCACGATTAGCTGGCAGCAGGAAAATTACAAATTTACTATAACGATGCAGATGTTTCGAGCCAGCTGTAAATGCAACGAGACACATTGGTTCGTTTGCGATGGCGAAACGAAAGGAGACAGAAAGAGAGGAAAGATATACGATAGAATTATGGAGGTCAGATTGAAGAAAGAAAAATGAGGGCCAGTGAGCACTTCTGAGAATTCTTCATCTTCTCCTCGCGAAATCGTCTTTTCGATAAATCCAAAGCGTGCGGTGAGTGATTTGTCGTCTTATTGGATTACAATGTTGCGTTTAATACATTGTGTCGTGATCGATAGGCGTCGAATCACGCCCCTAATTGATCCTCCTCCCACAGCTGATATAAATCCTCTAATCAATAAATAACGATTCCTGGAAATTTCGTTGTATTTTTAATTGAGGTTTTTCAGTCAAAAAGTGCTTTTTATTCTTAGCCTTCTTCTTATAATATACGTAGCTGCTTTTACTTTTTTTTTTATTATTGTCGGAATTTCATATTTTATAGTAGCTCGATTTTTACGTTAGAAAAAAGAAAACTATGTGTATTGACCTAGTTTATCACCGAGATCTTGAAAAATCTGTCGTTTCCTAAAAACAAATTTTCCAATTTACCATTCTCTCTCTCTCTCTCTCTCTTATCGTCTAAGAAAAATCATAGTGATCATTCGAAGCCATAAAAAAGCCCAAAGCATCTTTATCGTTCCTCATGTTTCACCATTCCTCTTACTTTCTCCCCAAAAGTATATCATCGAGATTGGATCCGTACGTGCAACGCTTTCATTAAAACTTGCTATCGTAATCTACAGCGATTGGAAAATTTCGAACAATCGATTACTTGAGTTCAGAATTAAAGGCATGGAACAATTGGTATAAATGGAATTGGTAGACGAAAAATTTGTCTATTGTTTCCTACAGAAAATTTGCCAATTACAATTCTCAAGAATCACAGTGATCACCGGAAACCCATGAAAAACGCAAAACTATCTATCTTCATATTTCTCTTAGCTTCTCCGCGAAAGTATTATCTTCAAAATTTCACCTATGCATACGACGATTTTATTCAAACTCAGCGTCGTTCGTCACGTACTTTGCGGTATTTCAAAAATTGAGAATAATAAATTTAAAAGGGCGCTTGAGTGTAAAATTAAAAACGCTAAAAAAATTCCTCTGCTAACTTATTTATCATCCTTCCTCCGCTCCCTCCCCCCCCCCGCCCCGAAAAAAAATTTTTTTGCCAATTACCACTACGAAGAATTACAACGATCGTGCGAAAGCTATAGAAATCGCCAAACCGTGTCCTCCTAGTTTCTTCTCCGAAAGGACTGTCGTCGAAATTATAGCAATAGGATGACGGAACATGAAGGGCTGCCGGTGGATGGAAACAAAACCGTAATGGCGGTGAATAATTGCCGAGCAGGCATGTACGACGCGGACCTCGGATAAGTTTGTGCGTTTGACAGGAAACGCGTTATATGGCAGTCTCGTGAAAATTATATGTTGCGCCCCAACGGCGCTAGGGTGGTACGCACGTTATAAAGTCCACCCTCCCTCGTCGATCAATATATACGCCACCCATGGTGTGTTCCTCCGTCTGTCGATTTGTTTCCCATGAGCCTCGTACGGCTGCTGCCAGTTCTCTTTTTTTTTTTTTCTTTCGCCCCTCGACCCGTATAAAACGTGAAATCACCGTGTGCGTTTCGTCGTAGCACGCGCCTGAATTATCGTAAAGCGACGTTCACGGAGTATCCTTGATTCGTTTAGCGGGCGATTATTTTCCTGTGAATTTAGAGAAATCGTTGGAATACATTTTCGGAGAGTTTTCTATGTTCCGCTTCTTCCTAGGGGAATTATTCTTAGTGCCTCTAGGGGAATCACCGGGACCGATCGCCGGTGAATTGTTCCTAGTTACATTGGCCAGTTGCCTAGGGAAATTCGGTGACTCGACTGCACATACTCTTTCTATCGAGTTTTTTGGGCCGATAAGCGCCAGCCGGGCGTTATTATTAGATGCAAATTCGTACTTTCATCGAGATGAGTGTAAAAAAAGGAGAAGGAAGTTCGGATGGAAAATTTGTTTATCCACGAAATATTACAGCAAGTACGATATTTTAGGTATTTTCTATATCTCTGCGCGTTAGCCGCGTCTTGTACATCTTAGCATCTTATATGGAAAATGGTTGCATTATAAAGGACGAAGCGCCTAAAAACAGGCCAACTAAATTTGCGCCTTCCTATTCGCCGATAACAGCTGAGACGTTCAGGTGGCCTGTTTCAGGCGCCTCGCCCTGTATCTTTCAGAATTATAATATTTACCGAGAGATAGAATGAATATTAACCTTTTCAGATTGTCAAGGTTAATAACGAGCGAAATTTATTGCCGTGATAAGAACGATTCTTTCGTTGGATCGTATCGTACGTACATCGTGAGTTGTAGAAACGGCAAGAATTTTTGAAACAGGCAATGAGAAAATGGATCTCCACTCGGTCACCACCAGCAGAACTGGTTTCTTCGTCAATTTAGAAATAATAACGAAAATATCTCAAGAATACAAAACGTCTATCTCGTTTGAATCTTGTTCTTACGTTCCATATTTAAAGATAGGATTGAAACTTGTCGTACAATGATACAAAAAGATCTATTTGAATAATCTACACACACACACACACACACTATAATCGTTTGAAAATATGTATTAGTATCGTACTGGGTATTTTCTTTCGTCATTTTATACGTTCGCGAAACGTAGAAAATTATCTCGCCAGTTCATCTCCAACGATACAACGAGTACCTCCAGTTTCAACAACGAAATTTATATTTTTTTCGTGTTGGCATTTGCAATTAAATCAGAGTTGTTCGGACGCGTATCGAAGAGGGACAGACGTAGTTATAAAATAATTTCCGATATTTTCGTTTGGTAGCATCGTAGCTGGCGGCGTTAGCCGGGCCCGAAATTGAAATTTCGTCGGCAACCCTGGCGTCCATTTCGCGTTTCCCTTTTTCCACCGAAACAATCGAATCCTGCGCTAATTGGACCTAGCGGAACTTTGCGTAACGTCTATCTTAATATTACGCTACGAATTTCACCGATCGGAGCTTCCAATCGTACGATACGTCACGTAAAACCTACCTATGTAATTAAATTTCGAAAAGATTCGAGATACTTAATTCTGTACGTGTGTGTGTGTGTGTGTGTGTGTGATCGAAATATAGGTCGATTATTATCGGCGATGATTTTAGTTGAATATTCGGTACATCGTAGAGATTGTATTTAAAAAGAAGAAAAAAGAGAGGCCAGAATTTACTTAAAATTAATAATTTTCTATAGTTACCATACATGTAATAATTATTAGCATAGAATGTTTAATTTGAGAGGTTCAAAGGAGAAATAGCAAAAAACCGTGGGTAAAATTTCAGACAGGAAAAAGATAATCCGATTTCCAAATCTGCAAGTTTAACATTTATGTTACATAATTATATTATACAGGGTGGTTGGTAATTGGTGGTACAAGCGGAAAGGGGGTGATTCTACGCGAAAAAAGAAGTCGAAAATATAGAATAAAAATTTTTCGTTCGAGGCTTCGTTTTCGAGAAAATCGACTTTGAATTTTCGGTCGGTACGCGTGCACTTTATCGCGTCTCGTTATAACGGATCTCACCGTAGATCGTTGTCTCGATTGACGTTATTTCTTTAATTTTTTAAATTCTTATTCTATATTTTCGACTTCTTTTTTCGCGTAGAATCACCCCCTTTCCGCTTGTACCACCAGTTACCAACCACCCTGTATATATTATATATAAACATATTATATTACGCTAACACGTTGTTGTTTGGTCACAAATACTATTTACGATATTTACGATATTTACATCGTATCAGTAGGCGGATTTGTATCCATTTAGCTGAATGTCCGCTGCTTCTCACGCACAAGTATTCCAATTTATGTTTACAACCCTCTGTTTGCACACCCTGTTGGAGTTAAATTTCGAAAAACACTCAAACACGTGTTTGTTTGTTTTCAACGAGAAGTTCACGGTGTCTAAGTTTAACGAACATACAAATACGATTATCTCTTGGAAGAAGAAAAAACGTACTCTTTCTCACCCCCATAAGGATTGGATTTCGAAAAGCGGTCAAACACGTGTTTGTTTATTTCTAACGAGGCGTGCACGTGCCGAATTTCACGTACCTAATTTCGGTCGGTACAAAGGTATGGTTATCTTCTGAAAGAGAGAAACCTACCCTTTTTCTCCCCCCCCCCTAAGAATCGAATTTCGAGAAACGTTCGAACACCTGTTTGTTTATTTTTAACGAGCAGTTCATATGCCGAGTCTGCAACTTCAGTGAATATAAAAATACGATTAAACTGTTTTAAAAAAATGTTACCCTCTTCTCGTTATCCGTTTGGGGTCCAAACAGCCTTTCTACGTCATAAAACAAGCATATTGTCCACATTTCAAATCTCTGACTGCAGTTAGCAGTTTGGGCTGGGCGTTGACGAGCAGGTCAGTCGCTTTTGCAATATAAAACGCAATTTTTTTATTCTTGATTTCTATTTTATTTCATCCCTTAAATTTCCTGGTGTATACAAATAGATTCTATTATCCGATTAATTAATTTCTCAATTTTTGTCGATATGAGAATCTACAGAGAATTAGACGATCGAAAGCAATAACCACGAACGAACAATTGATATGAAATTTGGAATTTTTATTTAAATTCAATGAAAATTGACTGAGCTAAAATCGATCGGTAAAAAGAATTTCTTCCTTCTTATTTAGTTTCGAGATTGCTCGCAACGTTGTGTTTTCGCCTTTCGTTTTCAACTTCTTATCCACTCAATTAACTAAACGTTTCACAGTGACTTTCTGCGTTGCGAACGTTGCCGCTTCCTCGGTTCCTCTTTCGTGATTAGGTGAACACGGGTGAAGTTTGTGTGACCTACTCCTAGCCTTGCAAGTATCGACCGATGCTTCCTACTCTCTCAATCTCCACAGCTTTTTTCCCCCGAAAATATCATCTCGCGCGTTTATCACTGTTATTATAAATTTTGTATCGTTACTATTGACACATGTGTAATTTTGTATGCTACGCTAGATTAGCCGCGTAGTAGTGACACATATATATGAGTATGAGTGTGTGGAGTATGTGCGTGCACAGCGTCTCGTAAAACAGATTTTTTTATTTATTTATTTATTTATTTAAATTTTGCAATTTGTCCAGTAGGACATTTGGTAAAATATTATAGCTTAGTGGTATAATAATATAACATGTGGGTGGCTACCCCCAACGGGGACCATCTTCGTGTTTGTTAGGTTATATCCTTTGTGAAAACAGATGAATGCAACTGTTCCGTTGGTAATGTGGTAAAGAAGATGGCGAGACAAAGAGAGTGCTGAGACGCGTGCGAATGTATATCCACGAATATCTTGTAAATCACGTATTAAATAAATCTGAAACTATTTTGATATCAATTCTAAGTGTAATCTAATTGTTCCTATACGTTTATTTCGGTGATTAAGATCCATAATTTTCAACAGTTACACGGTGAGTTCCACGGTGATAGAATTTTACTTTCAACGATCCAAGTGCCCGTGACTATTGCACGTCAAATCGACTGCAACATAATAGCGTTCTCAATTACCGTGTCTCTGTAGGTTCTCGTTTCTTATCGCCGTATAATATTTCCACTGAGATCTCCACGTTGTTCTTCGTTTCCGACAGAGTATACAACATTCGATCGCGTTAAGGTCGCTGGTTAGATCGATCCTTGCCACGTGTACAAGCAATTCGTCATTAGCTGATTCGTCCAACGCGAAGTACACGAAACGCGTAGTATCTAAAATGTCTTATTTTCTTCTCGTCGTACAGCTAAGCTTCGAGAATACGAAACGCGCGATACAACAAAATTAGGAAAAACAATCGATGAAATTTACAAGAAAAATACCTTCGATAATGTTAGGTTAGCAACTAAGTCAATACCATCTAATGACAAAATCCGCAATCACTTAGTTGCCAACCCGATAATATTTCCGACGCAGCAAGAGCCTAAGGAGAAAATAATGGCCGGGCGGAACGAAAACCGGGCAGCAACGAATTCGTCTTTTTAACGAAATTTGTCAACGTGCGACGTTACAGCGAGCGCAATTAGAAGGCGGGCGGTTGTTTCTTTCCAAGCCACTTATTTCGCTGGCAGTCGGCAAACGTGACGAGAGAACGCACAGCGGAATAAAATGCACGTATCAAGGGGGTGTGCAGTGGAAGCAATGGCGAATAATTCGAGGGGACAGAATCGCAGACGGATAGGGTCGAAAAAGGAGCAGCCAAAAATCAATAGTACCATTCCTGCGACTTGTCCGCGCGTTTCCTGCCATTCCGATGACGAAACAGCCCGGCGGTTCAGTTCCATTTCGAATAATCGTTCCGCCGGAACGAAATTAGAATGCGATACGAACCGGTAAACGCGGAAAATGGAACGTTTATATTCGACCCGTGATCCCTTTGCATTCGCATTTTCTCAAAGGCTCGTACCCACTGCGATTCTTTCGTTTCGCAGTGTAGACTAAATTTATTATTTCTGTTAATTTGCACGGCGGTACGAAGATTTTCAAGAAAAAAAGGGCTGATAGATATTTCGATAAAAAAGGACGCTTTTTTCCGGCGGTTGAAAATCCAGAGCCTAAAAACGATCGAAAGTGTGGACAAGAGAATTAGCGTGTTAAAAATAAATCGGTGTAATAAGTCAGACGAGTATGTAAATAATTTTTTATTTCTCGCGTAGTAACAGTTTCGTTGGGATTTTGTTGGTTATTTTCTGGCTGGCTGCAGGAGACAAGGAATATTCGATTTTTTAGCGAAACAGGTGGTCTCGTTAGCGATGTTCGTATAAACGTTTGAAATGAAAGAAACGATCAATTCAGTATGAAATAAAAGAGATTCTCGTCATTGAGATCTTTTACTATTTTAAATCTGCGATCGCTCGCATTTACTTTATTCGTCTGGCTACCATTGTTTTGGTTTGCTGTCTTAGCGTGAATTCATTATTTTTTGCCAATTTAAACGTCGATACGATGATTCTTAAGAAAATGTGTGACAAATGTTGCGACGAAGATCATCCAAAAACTATGATAAAAATAACCAAAAGTTTGAACAAAGGAATTATTACGTAAAGGATGAGAAACAAGTGGATATAATAAATCAAACGAATTGTTGTTTGATTAAAACAATTTTGTATTCTTCGTATAGTGTGCAATTGTTTAATCGAGATTTTTGTTTATTTTTATGGTATCTTTCGGACGGTCCAACAAAGGTTTGGTTCTTAGCGAACCAATTTCATTAGTAATTTTCTTAAGTATCTTTGCGTAAACTTTGTGTAAATCTTTCGACTAAAAAGATAAAATAAATTCACACTGGAATACCAATGAAAACCTCCAACGTATAATTCTTCTATTATTTCAGCTCTGGCACGGTTCTCCAATTTTGATATCCCCATCTTCTTTCAACGACCAAGAAGACTCGTAAATAATATTAAAAATGGCTTTATCGCTAAACTGCGGATTTTCACGTACGTGTACCACGTATTTATAGAAAATTTGAAGGTGTAACGTTCCACGAAATGCGCACACGATATCCAATAAAGTACAGCGCTTTCTACACTGCTCGGTAGGTAAAACAGTTATCCGCCGAGGTTTTACCTTCTTAGTTTACGCTCTCAAAAATATTACATACACATTGTCGCAATGATTGTCGCAAGATCGAACCCCTAAATTCACGCGTGTCAGGAAGAAGAACCGTTTCTTTCTTTCTTTCTTTTTTCTTCTGTTTTAAAGTTAAACATTTCGATAACATGAAACTATTAGAAAAAGACAGCGACTGTTAAGCGTCTGTTATTAATTTTAATTATTCCTTTAATAATTCCAAGCATCTAGAACCACGGCATTCTATTTGTACTGTTTCCACAGGTGAACCGCAACGAGGCACAAAGACAGTTCGATTGTCTCTGAGAGTTTTTATTCGCGTCGAGGGAGTTGCAAAACTCGTGGAACGCGGCTGAATGAGCCCACGCGCATTCCCTGACTGTCGTACGCGGTCCAAGATATTGACATTGGCCCTTTTCCACCAGATCTGATCGTTTTATTATGCAGCCAGCGGAACTCGGTTTCGAGGATTGGCACAGTTTCAAGTGCACCAAGCTACTCAGACGTTTCACGACCCAGTGCTAGCCTCCGTCGGTTTATACACGTCCTAAAACATTTATATCACGGTCGATATTTCACGGTAAATTGGAAGAAACGATCTCGAATAACGTTATATCCAAGCAGACGAAAAATCCAGTGGCCATTCGTTTCAGAAAACAGTCGATACTAGATCGTCGAGATTATGCGAGTATTCGATCAAAGTAATGAAATTATCTTTACTTTGGATCGTATTTGAATAATTCCAGTGTTCGATAAAAATAATGGAGAAATTTTTCATGCACGTCCGCGACGAGAAACATCGTTTTACGATATGTTTCTAAGAAGAAAACGTTTCTGTAGGACATTTGCTGCTATACATCGATACACCTTCAGGTTTCTCGTCAAAAAACCGAACTTCAGAAAACGTTCTTTTCGACGTTACACGCGACCCTTGAAACAATAGAACTGCGTATCGAGAAGATTTTCATTGAACAATGAACGAGGCAGATACTCGACTAATTTCATTTAGCCGAAGCATCCTGTACATTCTACAGAAATTTGCATACACGCGACCTATAATCTATAATCCATAAGCTAACGTGAATTAAATTACCTACATACAGGGTGTTCGCGTTCAGAAGCGAAGAAAAACGTAACGCGATATTCTCGTATTTGTGTCTCGCTTGTCTTAAACCTAAGAAATTCTACGAAATTAAAGTTGCCATATCTTTGAGTCTTTCACGCTCCGCTGCCTTCGTTCGAGAGGAATACAAAGAGATTACCGTATGGCGATCGTATGGCAGAAAATTGCAAGCTGAAAACATTTTTCGAAAATGTGTATCTCTTTGCAGCTTCGCCCTCGAAATGTAAATCGAAAAAGAAAATAAAAAAAAAAAGTGAAAAATACGCAGAAGGTGAAACTGCTCGATTTTCGAGCCCAAGCGTCACCCTAATGCGGCAACTAAGTGATTGCGGATTTTGTCATTAGGTGGTAATGACAAAATCCGCAATCACTTAGTTGCCAGCCCAATATGAAAAGGATGCGAAACAAGGCAGTCAGATGCCAATTTGTAGGGCGAGGCGCTGGAGCGTAGCAGAGGCAAATACATTTTGGATGGCGGAGAAACAGAGTAGGTGTATTTTTGTACGCGAAGGGCAATCGGAAACGCTGAAACGTTTGTTAGAGGACTGTGGAGGAATAGAGGATAGAAGCGTAACGCACGCGTTAGAGAAAACTGTACGAGATCGAGATGGAAAAAAGACAGAATGATAGAATGGTTGAGGAAATGAGAAAGAAGCGAGTGTGTATGAGGAAGGATAGGGGAAAAGGAAGAGCAGACGTGGGAACGCCAAAGAGAGAATGTGCGACTAACATGTGAGATTCAATTTAAGTAATTAACCGAGAGTAAATAGAATGTAACTGAGAGTAAGTTCGAGCATTAGATTGTCCCAAAAGTTTCTTTCGTTCTTGTCCCGGGAGCGACAAGATGGATCACACGTAATTCGATAAAAAAATATGAAACAAAAAATGTTATGCGTCCATTGTTTCCTTATAAAACGAAGGAAATTTTTGGGACAACTTAATATTATATTAACAATAATCTAGCGTGTATCGAGGTTGAAAGAGCGTGTGAATAAGAAATCTACGTGAATCTGGTTTTGCAGCCAGAAGGCAAAAATAAATAGATATATATACAGGGTGGTTGGTAACTGGTGGTACAAGCGGAAAGGGGGTGATTCTACGTGAAAAAAGAAGTCGAAAATATAGAATAAGAATTTAAAAAATTAAAGAAATAACGTCAATCGAGACAACGATCTACAGTGAGATCCGTTATAACGAGACGCGATAAAGTGCACGCGTACCGACCGAAAATTCAAAGTCGATTTTCTCGAAAACAAAGCCTCGAACGAAAAATTTTTATTCTATATTTTCGACCTCTTTTTACGCGTAGAATCGCCCCTTTCCCGCTTGTACCACCAATTACCAACCACCCTGTATATGTATATATTTGTATAATAATAATTATGATGTATATACATGTAGGTAATTATTATTATATTATTATATATATAATTATTATTATATATGGCATCAAAAAACGACGAAAACACACCTTTCTCTCGAGTCACCCGTTACACACACGTCTTAGAAGACCAGCTCGCATAAAATGAAGCTCTGGCGTGTAGGTGTTTATCGATGCCCACGCGAGCGTTTATCAATCGTCTGGTATCCTGATATTTCACCTTCAACTATTATTCTTCATCGCCATTCAAACGATCATGCCTCATCATCGTCGTTATCTTCATCAATCGCAAACTCACGTGTACAGCGGCTCACGAAATTATACAGACACCGGCAAGAAACTTTTTCATCGATACATTACACGCGTCACACAAAACATTTTGATATTTCGTTCACGATATAACAAGATTTCCACGTTACGATTATAACAACACACCGTGAAACGTGAAATTAATCCGAGGATTTACGTACAAGTTATCGTTGCCGTTTATCGCTGGCATACGCTTCGCGGAAATTGCCGACTTAGCAAATTAGTAAATTAGTAAATTATTATTATTATTATTATTATATAGAATCGGTTTTTGTACGTTGAACAAGGTGCACAAAAACGTATACTTAGTTTCACGAATCAATTTAGAAGGCAGTTTTGGCTACGAGCAATTGATTATTGAATTTTTCAGCTGTTTATTATTAGACCGCGGATTTTTACGCGTTTATGGGAAATTTAAAGGTACAAGCACTGTACGTGAAAGTATACGGAATATCAAAAATAGCGTGTTCGTTGTAACGTTTTCTCGATGACACAGATCTGCGTCTAAAAGAGAAAATTTAAAATTCGTATCTATCTCCAGCAACATAATTAATTAATTAATTTATCCGATAGCTATAACCACTTCCAATTTTAAATTAACAGCGACTCTAGTACGTGGAACACGTTTTTATATCTAGCCATAATTTAATTATCCTTGTAAAAGTGTAACTCGTTGCTGGGAAATCGTGGCGTCTCGGTAATCTAATTGTTCTTGTCAACTAGCACTCAACCTCCTGAACAGCGTTTCGATAATTTAATTTTATTACGGAATCGTTTTCGAAAATTACAACGTTGCGATAGTTTAATTGGCCGCGTCAATTATCACACATTTTCGAAAATTACGGCGTTCCAACGATATAATTGTTCTCGTCAGCTACATCTCTCTACCTTCTTCTGTAATTGCAACGTCTCGATAATTTAACCGTTCTTGTCAATTACAACTCATCTTCTAAGATTACAGCGTTTCGGTAATTTAATTCTCGTCCACTACAACCAATTCTTCTACAATCGCAGCGTTCCAGCAATCTCGTTATCTCTGTCAATTGCAGCTCGTCTTTCTAAAATTCTACTCTTTTTCCGTCTCGTTATCCTTTCAACTTCCTTCCGTCTTCCACCGTACCTTCGTCAAACTACGAGAGACGTATGGAAACCAACGATCCCAATATTTGTTACCTAACTCGACCTGAAACTGTCGTCCGTGTATCGAAAGATTCGCGATACGCGCACACGCGCAAAGATCCACGCGAGTACGCGTGAGTTGAATGAAAAGCCACGCGAAAGGTGTGTTCCGATTGTATCCGAGGAACGACCTTGAGCAACGATACTACGCGGAGGAGCATTCCTTTTTAACTAAGGGCAACGTGTAGCCTGTCCGTGATCGCACGTGCGACCGCTATCGATTACGCGAGAGGCCGCCCCGAGAGCTTCGGGGGTTGGGTCGGGGGTGAGTTTTATCGGTAGCCCTCGTCAACCCTCTTTTCTCGGACTTGCCACCACGAAAATAGCACGGTGCACGCCATGAAAATAGTAACATGGGAAAATACCGATTCCAGCGTCGTCAGTGACGGAGCACAACCCTTCGGCTTCGTTTCCCTTTCAACCCTTTGCTGAGTGGCGAAAGCACGGAAGAAATATGAAATTTACCAATTGTACGAAATCGGAAAACTTTTCTTCTTTCTATGCCGCGTTTACTTTTTCTCTTGTGGCACAGGAATTTGGTTTGCTTTGGTTCGGTTACATTGAAGTTTAAAATTCATATTTGTTTGTAACGGCTACGCTATATCGATAGTAGCGAATATTTTTTAATTACATTGATGACAGTATATCTGGTTATGATTTATTCATTTTTATCAGTTATAACTCATTCTCTAAAATTGTAACGGGTCAATAATTTAAAAGCGCTCTTGTCAATTACAATTTATTTTTTATTAAATTTCAGTGCTTCTTGTTGTATCATCGACTGCTCATCCTTTGAGCTTCCTTTTGTCTTCCATTGTACATCTGGTGTATGTAATTGCCCGGTGTATGTGTGTAAAAAGCGCGTATGTCATTTTTGTCCAGGACCATAATTTTTCCAGAACCACCTTCCTTCTTCTAATTTTATTTTTCTTGCTGCTTTATGGGAGGTTTCCTTGCAGCGTTCAGGAGCCGCGAATGTCCATTTACAAATTTCTCTCAATTTGATTATTCACAAAAAGGGAGCCACCTCAATTTCGATCATCTATCGATATATTCTCGATGTCATCAGCCTGAGTAGTATCGCGAAGGCTTTATATACGTGAGTATCTCGTTAACAAAAATAGTTTACGCGAAAGCGCATAATCCACCGGATATTTACATTTAATAGAGTGTAAGTAACGCGGATCTTTTTTCTTTCTTTTGACGTAACCCAGGTAACCCAGATCTAATCCAATCGCATTTTTGATTAACTTAAAATTAGATCTGGATTAGGTCAGATTAGATCTGAGTTGTCGGGCGATTGCCTGCTCGTACCCCCACTACCACTCTACCCCTCTACGCTGCTTCTGTCACGTGGCATGAATTTCGTTTTACGTCGCGACCACAGCGGCAACGTTATTTGCCCCCTCCACCTCCATTTGTCTTCAGCGTAGACGACGCGATGAGGACAGCAGAGTGGTAGTGGGGGTAATGCGACGTCGCGGATTCTCTACACCTGGCAGCGCTAGCTTCAATTTTTCTGGGGGTAGAGGCGCAGAAGAGTCGTCGCGCCCACGCTTTTACTTATCGATACCACTGTATCAAAATGAAAAATAATTTTACTGTTTTTACTTAAATTTACTACTTTTTGTAGTAATTTTCAAATAAACGATAACCCTTTTTGTGAATACTTGTCTTTTTTTCTTTCTTTCTTTATTTTGCTTTCCGTCCGTGTTCGATTGGTTTCTTTGGCGCGGAAGAATTTTAAGAACTAAAAGAGTTGCGAATGTCTCTTTGGCTAACTGGTCTTTCAAACTGCAGTGTAACTTTAGGGTTTCTATACTTTTCGAGCTTCGGATTTTCTGCGACCTTCGTAAAATTATTTACTTTAGGAAGGTATTTCGCCCAATTATTTAGTTTCTCCGTTCGAGATTGCAATTTCTAGATTTCTGTCTTCTACATTTTTATTCTTTGGTTCCTGATCGTAATATTTAGGAAATTCTCGTAGCGAAAACGCGAGAGAATGTCGCATTTCTGCGGAACAGCATTCTGCACTTTGTCATAGAGAAGATCGGGCGATCGTGTCGACGCAGTTCGACGAAAGACGATGACCATCCTCCGCTTGCCTCTCGACCTTCCAAATTTCGATACTGCTGCGACTAAAATAAATCGAAACATGGCGAGAGATCGTTGTGCCACAACATAGAACAAGTTCGTAAGAATCGATTAAACGAACCCACGTAAATGTCCAAGGATTTCTCGGTTCCTTAACCTATCACATATATCTTGCATCCTACACGTGGTAAATAGAAGCAGCGTGGCATTAAATGACTTTGCTTAAATCGCAATTAACATCTCATTAGAACGAACTTCGTATTATACGATGAGACGAAGAGCTTCGTAATCAAGTTCATTTTATGTAGCCAGATCGTACGTATGCACATTCCTGCACGCAGAAACGATAAATTTGAAGAAATATCTATACAGTTTCACACTTCGATATGACGAAATTCCTCACATTTCCTGTGTACGATATTCTACGACAGATCCTAATTTTCCTAATTTCCTAACGAATTTACGCTGACTACAAAAAGTATCTGTACGCTCGATGTTGCATTTACGTGTTAGTTAAATCGATCCAACTATAATGAATAACGCAGAAAATGCATTTGAGTCCATAACTGAAGACTTTTTGCAGCTAAGTGCTGTAGATGTGAAAATGAAAAAATTTTCTTTTATTTGTCGTCCAATGTCCCACGTGCCAATAACAATACCGTGGCACGGAATTTAAGAACAACTTGCATTTGTAATTACCGATAATGTTTAAAGTTGATATATCACCGATACGTCCAACATGGTCTTTGTACCTAACGACGTACCATAAGCGCCATAACGCGATAGACGTGCTCGAATAGATGGACGCTAAATATCACTAATTTCATAATTTCATAATTATAAAATTATAATTTGGATTGGTTTCATTGGTGCGAGAAAATGTTAAGAATTGAAAGAGTTGCGAATATCTCTTTGGCTAACTGGTCCTTTAAACTGCAGTGTAACTTTAGGGTTTCTATACCTTTCGAGCTTCGGATTTTCTGCGACCTTTGCAATTTTATAACAATTACTTATAATATACTTTCGTAACAAAGATAAGAGGAACATCTTGAAAAAAATATATTCTTCGCTTTTATACAAGTTATTTAGGGAGAAACAGGGTTGGTCTTGTAACTTGCAGCGCTCGCAAATTTAAATGTACGGCGCATTCGGTTTTCTCTGTGACTATGAAGTGACACGTACAGACCTTATTTTCTACAAATACGTTCCTTTCTCTGACGAATTTTGACTATACTAATGCAAACAAGTAGAAGACACCGTGATGCATTTGGAGTATTCTAATGAAAGTACAATAATATCCAAAAAAAAAAATATATATATATAAAAAGGTATAATAATATATACATACGAATAAAAATTTGAAATGAAATTTCCAAAGTAATTTTCAAACAGAAAAGTTCTTTCTGTCTACCAAGAAAACGTAACGTTCGTCACGTACAGCGTTACACGCGAGAAGTCCCCACTCGTTCGCAGCGCTGTATTTGGAATATGGAAAATTTGCATACGGAATTTGTATACGGAAAATCAGTACACAATTATCGTCCATTGCTAGGTCACCCCAAAAATGTGATATTTTTGGCCAATTTATCTACTTTTTCGTTCCCTTGGCAGATCGATACGCCATGACACCGTTGTTTCTGCTTTTCTCTTTGACATAGCGCGTCACCGCTCATCAGATGGTACAAAAAAAAAAAAAAAAAAAGGAAAGATAGTCGTGGAGCATCGTTCACGTTCGAAGCAGCCACTGCCATTTCTACCATACGATCCCGTTTATTTTTTCCGCCGATTGTACTTGCGCGCGGCAGTGTACACATCGAAAAACAATTTTCCCAATTGCAGGGGCACATCCGCCGACAGGTGCGCGACATTCTAGTTAAATCGAGTCAGAGAAACGTGGAAGGAAAAGTTATTTCGCCGAAGAGGCGGACGTGTTCGTTCGAGCGAAATGGTGGGTGATGTGGGCCAACCCACGTAAAGTCGCCTTGTTCGGTGATTCCGTGGCCGCAAGGCTGCGCCACGCCACACGCGTGTTCTCTAAACACGCGTGTGGTAGCCGACCATGTAAAAACAGGCTCCACTGTTGCCCGTTATTTCTGCCGCTTTGTAAAGCCAGCGCGGTGAGAGCTCTGTCGACCAACTGTGGCTTTTCTATCTTTTATTGTTGTTATTATGTCAGATGACGGTACGAGGATTATGGTTTGCGAGTGTGAAGCTCTTGGATACGGATTCAGCGTGTGAAAAAGACAATAGAAGAGACGATTCTTTGTCTATAGGTGGCAAATCGTTGACACACACACACACACACACACACACACACACACACACACATATAGCATTGCAAATCGATTGGGAACTTTTTAATGCAACGTTTTGTATAATATACAGGGTGTCAGAGAATTGTCAAGTTCCGTAAATAATAGCTGATACTATCGGTGGTGCTATATACAGCGAGGAACGTAACTTTTGCCACGTGGGCTTGAGGATAGAAGAAGTTTTTAAAAGTTGGATCAAACGAATTGAATTTTGCTGTTTTTTTTTTTTTTTTTTTTGGAAGTTAGAAGTATTTAATTTAGTAGACGACGTATTGGAAACAACGTTGGGAAAATTGCACTTGGTCGGAGCGGCGAGGAAATATCGACAAAGTTTACTTTTTGCGCATTTTTTGTGTGGATTTTTATAACGAAAATTTAAGAAGTACACTTTGTAAATTTATTCGATGAAATTTTCGATGAAAATCGAGTTTATTTTGGGAATAAATTCAATTATATGCAATAACAGTTAATAACAAATCTACTGCAAATTTGATCTGGAAAATAGAGAATCGATTTTTGAAGTAGTAAATTACCGTTCCTCTCTCGTGATCTAATCTACTCAGTAAAATAGCTGCCGGTAAAATAAAGCAAAAGTAAAAGTGTCGATTGGTGGGTAGTTTGAATTCTATAGAATTTACGTGTGTGTGTATATATATATATATCCCAACAGAACAAATACAACAAATACAACAAATGCAACAAATACAACAAATACAACAGAGACAACAAATACAACAAATACAAAAAACACAACAAATTCAACAAATACAACAGATACAACAGATATAACAGATACAACAGATACAACAGACACAACAGATACAACAGACACAACAAATACAACAAACGCAAGAAATACAACACATACAAAAAACACAACAAATTCAACAGACGAACCATACATGATTAAATAAAATAGCAGGAAATAAGAAATGTCGTGCATTTATCGTTTGTTCATAAAACGAAAGAAACTTTTGGCACGACCTAATGGAACAAAATTTGTTCATACGACGTTTTCCGAACATTTTTGAGAAGGTCGAGTCCGACAATTTGTCAAATACACTTGAACTTGGCTAGCTTACAGGCTAGCTATGAGTAATGCGATATAACGAGCAATGTTGAGTCTAAATCGTCGTTTTCTCCCATTTTGACGTTCAATAAATTTGTTTATACACACGATTAATTCGAAAGTTATACGACAACTACGTATAATTATATAACGCGCAATACGTATTCCAAGCTATTAATATTTCGACTGTGAATTTTAGCAAGGCAGGGGAAAAAGGAAAGAAAATCCAGCGACGTGATAACTTTTCAACGACAGAGACTGAATATCGATGAGGTAACGCGATGGACAGTTCACAGCTATGCCTATGGTTCCTATAGCAACCTTTTCAACCCTGTCTGCAAGGCCTTTCAATTTTTCATCGCCGTATAGAAAAAGTATCGATCAATTACCTTCTACCTGGCTTCCATCTCGACTCACGAACCAGAGACTAACCAACCAAGCAACTAATTTACACCCCCAATTTCACTTACCAATCATCGATGAAATTTCAAATCGTCAACTCCTTTCCACGAAGCTGGAAAATATTCTGCGTTTCGACAGGCGACTATTAAAAATATTGGCGTTGGCAACTAAGTGATTGCGGCTTTTGTCATTAGGCGGTATTGACAAAATCCGCAATCACTTAGTTGCCAAGCCAATAAACAATATCCACTTAATTGTAGAAGCAAAATAATTTTTACTAATTTCCATTCCCCTTTCATAGCGACAAATGAGATATTCTTTATTACTTCCATCGAATGATAATAATTTAACTGCACCCTGGTGATGTTGTTCAACGTTTATGTTCCTGCACGTTGCTGTTACGTGCGAGATCGTTGTTACGTGACCGAACTTGCATTAAACGCTGTTACACAGTTGTAGACTATGGTATTACACGTAACATTACATTTTTTACAAACGCTGCTTTTGAAATATAAAGTAGAAAATCTGTGGCCGAAAACATTTGCACGCTACCGTGTACAAAATTCTCATAGAAATCTGACTCGCCCATTAAATATCACAAACAGTACTTTCGCTATTTTACGAGTTTTTCCATGTCGCACGCGGTTTTGTATCTTCGAATTTCTCACGATAACGTAGAGATCTACGGTCTAATTATTGGGCCGGTAACTAAGTGATTGCGGATTTCGTCAATACAACCTAATGACAAAATCCGCAATCACTTAGTTGCCAACTCGATATATTGGAATGTACCGAATGTAGATATAACAGAGCCAAGGTATTTAATACGCGTTTCAACATGGACATTCCGCTTTCGAACGTATGGCAGCGGTGTTTAACGCAAATTGGGCCGCGCCCGTTTATTATTCGCAGAAAAAGCGCGGACAATGGCCGATCGATAGGACTGCTCGGAGACAGGATGCAGGAAATGAAGCAAACAATCATCGAGAACAATCACGGTATTCCACAGTGTCCCGTGGAAGAAAGACACCGATGAAAATACCTTCGACAATGGGATAAAGAAAGAACAGAAGGGAAACAAAAGTCAAAAGGAAAATATCTTTAGCCGATTGATTTAATATCTCCCATGTGCGTCTCATTTTCGTACAGTCAAATTGTAATCAGGTCATTCGAAATTTAAATCTACTTGCATTAATAATTAATTTAACACGTACTTTCGCACGCTGATTTTTATTAATATCGAACCATCTGAAGAATAAAAAATTTGCCGAGATTTATTGAAAAATTAATTTTAAATCGCAACAATAGAAATTCCCAGAAATCTTCGCTCCAGATCACTGCACTTTCCGATTTATGAAGTTTCCTACTGTTTCATCCCGATATTTCCAAATAAACAACAATGGGCGTTCGCGAACTGTTTTATGTCAACTAATTGATTAATATATTATGTATCGTCTAAACGTATGGCGTTTATTATATAAATCTATATCAACTAACGAATAAATAAATAAACGTGCGTGCTTATCGCGTTTGATATTAACACAACCACGTCTATTGGGTTGGCAACTAAGTGATTGCGGATTTTGTCATTAGGTGGTGATGGCAAAATCCGCAATCACTTAGTTGCCAACCCAATAATTCGACTACGTCGAACACTATAATCTATATTCAATATAAAATACCTTTTTACGTCCATGGAATTTTTAAAATAAAAACCACTATACACGTGTGCAACGAAGAAGCAAACAAACAAATATTTCTATCGACCACGTCTAGTTTCTCGAAATTTCGGAAAATGAAAGATAATACGCGCGTCAAGATGACCAGTCGACTGATACGATCTCTTCGAAAAACGTGTACCGAAACTGTGTGGCAAAAAGTAAGCGACGACGAGTATACTCGTCGGACTGAGAGTACGCGTGGCTGTTATGACACAGGATCAAGTTGCAACGAAATAACGGTTTTTGAAGCTCGCCAACTCGGACTTCGAGGGAAGTAGCGGGAGATCTTCGACTTCCAGAGGTTTCGATCCATCGACATTTCCAAGCAGAAGAGATTCGACGAACGAAAATTCGACGTACAGAAGCTTCGTACCAAAGTTCGATTACACTGAGCTTGTCAGAAAGCGTCGAAATCAGTCAACTGACTGAGAAGAATTTATCCGACAAACCTGGACTATCAAATGGCGAGGTAAAACCTGTCTCAAGATTCGTCCTGTCAACATCGTAACGAACGTTTGTTCGACTAACAAATAATACTCGTAATGGCAACGTTTCACGTTGGTCTCGTGTTCTTTGGATTTCCGCGAGTGGAAACACAGCAAGATCCTTTTACTCGGAATAACCACGGCCCACGGCCGGATTAAATGGCAACTCGTGTAATCACACGACTAAACCAGTTCCCCGTGGCGTAGCCTCGTTGTTCCACGCTGTGTGCTGGATAGCAGCTAATGCGTGCGTTATCAGGATCAGAGGATCGTGCGGAACGAAATTTCATTTGCAACAGTGGGTTGCTGCGTTTCAGCGTAGCACGGTTTACCGATGTTAAATCGTCCGACGATCATTGTCGACGCGATGAATTCCTAGCATTGCTGACAAGATTGAGATCGCGTGGATCGTAGATGGCACACTAGAGTGTTAGAGATATAATTAGAGATATACGTAATTAGGTCAGTTCCATAAGCAACGTCGTGTTTATATAGAGACCGGTTCATTGCCATCGATCGGCGCAATTATTTCGGAAATTCTACGCTATTCGAAAAAGTATTGGGTTGACAACTAAGTGATTGCGGATTTTGTCAATACCAACTAATAAAAGTTGCCAACCCAATAAAATACGTATTTTCATGAACTTTGCCAAGTGGATGATAAATTGGTTCCTAAAGAGATATTCCTCTCGTCTAGCAAATGCTCGACGAGTATACTCGTCGTATTACAAATCTTTACGTATCTTCGTACGTCTTAGTGTATTGTATGTACATTTTATCGGTTTGGCAACTAAGGAATGCGGATTTTGTCATTAGTTGGTATTGACAAAATCTGGATACCCTCAGTTGCCAACCCAATAAAATACGTATTTTCATGAACTTTGCCAAGTGGATGATAAATTGGTTCCTAAACAGATATTCCTCCCGTCTAGCAAATACTCGACGTATTACGAATCTTTACGTATCTTCGTACGTCTTTACGTATTTTATATACATTTTATATGTTTACGCATCGCGTGCACGTTTTGTGCATTTTTGCGCCGGTAAATCTCCTAATACAAATGCACGAATATCCGCAGCCCAGTCGCAAATTTCAGACTGCCGCGGTGTTATCGACGTACATAGGACATACATCGCGCTTTAACGATAATCTGCACTTTTCACTGTGTTGGAAAAATATACAGAGCCCGTAAAGCAGTATTAACGAAGACACAATACGAAATGAAAGGTAGAGCGGAAATAACGAGTCGGAAGGATGCAAAGGGAGTTGGTCTATCGATTCGCCGCCTCGGGGAGAGGCGTATAAGCATCGTGAAAGTAGCGGGAAAACGGTGCGTCACGGTTAAGCCGCGTAAAATGGAAAAGACAACGCGGCGTGGACCCTGAGTTTCCACCGATGGACGGCATAATAATTTCATAAGCCACGCCAAGTTTTCCCCTCTGCCGATAAATACCCGTAATTTCAACACCGCCAATTGTTTCGCGCATCTACATTTCCCTCGACCCTGATTTTCCGCGCTTCGTTCTAAACGACGTTGTTTTAAAAATAATCACACGGCAAACTTTCAGCCTTCTTTCAACGTTCGTTGGCGCAACGTTCGTTCGTCTGGAAATTGTTTCGTCCAACATTTCTTTTATATTGGCCATGTTTTATCCTTCCTTTTCGTATCATTTTTATGGGCATATTGATTTTCTTTCCCCCTTCGTTTCTTTTCCTTTCTTTTCTTTCCTTCGTTCGTTAACGAGAATTTAATGGAACTTTCGGATTATGGAAACTGTCGAGTCCTTGCGTTTCGATGCATCGGATCTGCCGCGTCGTAATATTCTCTCACAGATTCGGATCATTCGGCAAAAAGTTTCTACGACTCTTTTCCTCGGACATAACTTTCATATACGATTTAGTACTATTTTTAATACGGTAATTTCCACGTTATCGCGACATTCCAGGCTTTGAGAATTATTTCAAGTAAAAAAGCGCCAACGATATTAACGCTTTACCGACCGCTAGCGGTTTAAACAGCATGCGCACGTCCGACCGGCAGCTCAGGCGCGGATTCTCCCCGGCGCCGGCTCTGTTTCGGTTTAGACTCTCCAATACCATTCTTTTCGTTCATCGCGAACGCTAAGTTTTTCAAATTGGTATAAAACTGTGGGAGCTTACGAAGCAACGCAACTGACGCAACTGTGCAAGGTACCTTAGTACTAAATAACAAATTACTGCTCGAATAATGAGAAAGATCGTGGGCAACGAAAAGCCGATTAACAGGCCATCGATCGGTAAGCGTCGGCGACGAAAAACCGATTAATCGGCTATCGGTCGGTAAAGTGTAAATTATTCAGTGACGTGGCGAGAGAGAAATTGTAAAGTATAGTGCTATAAATTTCATAAAAATATTAGAAGATTCTATACGGGAATATATTTGGTAAGAACAATTATTTACTTTTATAGTAACGATAGCTTACTTTTTGGCCTGCCGCTTATAAAAAGGAACTCGGTTATAAAACAAACGTTGATCTTATTTGCTCTTCGCTATCTACCATAGTGCACATCGCTGTGTTCATATTTCGCGTTCGAATTGTAAAGCTTCTTGGTAGAAGAGGAAAGGAAGTGTTTATACTTGTATTTGTTTTAGAATATTTTCATATTTAAAGTATCGCTTCCTCTGTGCAGAAGTTCGAACAATATCGCAACACCTATTTTTTATAAAAAGTTGGAAATATATTTTTCGATCTGTCTGTTTTTCGCGTCTGATAGGAGAAATGCGAGAAATCTCGACGACAAAGGAATAATTATTTCCAACGTGGATATCTGCCGATCTCTGCGTCGTTTCATCGCAGCACAGAAGAATTAATCTACTTTTTACGATTTAAAATTTTCACTCATTTCTTCGTACCACGTATCTCGAATAATTACGGCCGATTAATTAACCAATTAATAGGCTATCGGTCGGTAAGCATCGGCGACCAAAAAAACCGATTAATCGGCTATCGATCGGTAAAGTGTTAACAACCGCTACGTCAGCTTACCTTCGACTCTGCGAGTCACCGAATCTGCGAATTCAATTATTAAACTAATTACTGGTAAGTAATATGAAATTCCACTGAACGAACGAGTCACTCGGATCTTGTTTGGGTGTGTCGCATCTCGTATAAAAATTGAATAAAACGAGATAGAGAGAGAGAGAGACGGAGCGCTGACAGAATGGCAAGTGATGCAGCAAATTCAGTAAGTGGTAATCCAAGTATATCGGCCTACCATAAAGAGGCCCTAAAGTCACTCGAAAAAGCTCTTGAGCGTCATTGAAATTATTCGTGCGAGTTCGTTTGCGTTCTACCTTATACAAGGTGTCCTCGTTTAAAATGGTCAAACGTTATACGCGAACATGGATCTACAAACGATTTGTAGAAAGAATTATGGCAAAAATATACCTACAGACGAACGTTATCGTGGCTGATGTATCGATACGTGAAATTCTCGAGTATCGTTCAAGTAATTCGTAGAAATTCGTCGTACGTTATACGGGTTATCTCAATTTTAAACGATCGAACTCGAATTCTCAAGTATCGTTCAAGTAATTCATAGAAATTCATTTACGTTATACGGGTTATCTCAATTTTAAACGATCGAAGTTTATTCTACGAAAAGAAATTTAAAAAAAAAAACACGCAAACGCCGGTTCGTAAAGATGCAAACGCTTTATAAAAAAGTTACGACAAAAATACACGTATAGACGAACGTTACGACGAAACATGTGTATCGATATCGTCGACACGTTGTTCGACCCGCAACATCGCCGCGTCGTACACTTTCGTCCGCGTGCAACGATAAACGCGACAGCGCGTCGCACGATCGAGAAATTTGAGACAAGAACCGGCAAAAAAAGATTCACGTTGAGTTCGATGATTTTGTGAGAAAAACGAGCATGAAATTCGCAGAAACTCGATCTTTCAACCATACGTTCGAAAGCAGGAGACATTTCGAACAAACAAAAAGTTGTTTCGTAAACGAAAAGTCTCAACTCGAATCCACCAGTTTTCATACTTTTTTCGCTAAAATCGCTGCGTTTTATTTTTTTACGTCTACGACAATACTACCATTGGCTAAGCACAAACGCAGAGAATTCTGCAACGTGGAAGATTCGTCGAACACGAAATTGCGAAACTCTTTTCTTTGCGCGAGAAACTCTTCGATAAACAGAGTGCTTTCTCCGTGTTTATTTTAGAGACGCTCGGAGATGAGCGTTTTTTAAGAAATATTTCCTATAAAACGACTTTAGTATCCGCTGTGCTGGTACAGTGCTGGTGAATTGACGCGAAAGTTTTCGCGCCGCTAGAGAGGCCAAGTATTTTCCGGATAATTTCGACGATTCCAATTTCTCCATCGATTCCGGCCGCGACATATTTTTCAGCGAGGAAAATATCTGCGTTATCGTTATCAGAAAGAAATTACTTTTACGACGGTGTTATCGTTTCTTTTCCAGCTTCCAGCAATTTCAAGCTCTTTCGTATTTACTGCAAATATCCGCTATCACGAATCAATACTCTTCTCCGCCTGTTCTTCCGATAAAAAATCGCAATAAAAATATCCCGCAACTTCTCCCTCCACGCGATTATCGTTCAGCTACGAATACTTATGCAAATTCGTATTTCTAGAGGCACTCGTAAGCAAATACAACTCGAATAAGAATATGACTCTTTATTCGTGCTCGTTCGTCGTCCACGTCTTATTTATCTCTTGCATTTTATTTCCTCGCGTACGTACGCTACCCTCCGCGAATATCTTTCCGTACTTTTTGCGCTTTATTTGCGCTCGTTTGCGCACGCTCTCGTAGCGAATGGAAAAAAATCCGCGATCTAATCGAGACGCGGTCCAGCGTAGAGAAACAGCTATGCCACGATAGCAACAAGCGTTCTGGATATTAAGATTTTCAGGATCGTACGCTAACATACGACAAGCATATAGCCAGGAGATGGTCGAAAGGCCGGAAATTTCGTTTCGATTTACATTTCCATTCGATACATATTTGTCGAATTATACAGGGTGGTTGATAACTGGTGGCACAAGCGGAAAGGGAGTGATTCTACGCGAAAAAAGAAGTCGAAAATATAGAATAAAAATTAAAAACGTTAAAAAAATAACGTCAATCGAGACAACGATCTACGGTGAGATCCGTTATAACGAGACGCGCTAAAGTGCACGCGTACCGACCGACAATTCAAAGTCGATTTTCTCGAAAACAAAGCGTCGAACGAAAAATTTGTATTCTATATTTTCCACTTCTTTTTTCGCGTAGAATCCACCAGTTACCAACCAGCCTGTATAGATGCCATTTCGTTCCACAGGTTTTCTCCATCTTTCACGCAACTCCGAGATATTCCATACTTGCGGAACCTCTCGGATTTTTCGGCCAGAAACTTCGTATGATTTTTTACATCGACCAAGGAGTTAGAAATCGGAACGAACTGTCCGAGCAGCATCTAACGAGTGCGACATCTTTAATCAAAATCAACGAGCATACTCAAAGATACTCGCAAGTGACGTTGTGTTTGGCGTTGTTTACGCTTGAGAACAATTTCCCCGATGGAGAAGTACCAAGAACATTTATTATTTTGTTAAATTCCTTAAAAATAGAAAGCAACTTTACCAGCGACTAATATCGTATCTAATGTTAGGTTGGCAACTAAGTGATTGCGGATTTTGTGATTAGGTGGTATTGACAAAATCAGCAATCACTTAGTTGCCAACCCATATCGACAGTAATTTCGTATTATTCAAGCGTCCACCGTAATAACAGATTCACATTTCGTTGATAGCATCCGTTGCTTTTTCTCCCGTTTTATTGAACGGTAGCTGACTATGATTTTTACGTCAATTGTATCAATAATCATAGCGATAATTGCGTTGATTTTTACATTACGAACGATGGATTAGCCAGCAGAATTTTTTACTCTTCGCAGAGTGAAATTCTAACCGAGAGATAACTAAAATAACAAATAAAATTCCGACCGACTGATAACAAAGTTCGAATCGGCGATTTAATTTCCAATTAAAGGATCGATTAATCAGCGAAGTTAAGACGGTCGATTAATCACCAGCGAATAAGAATGTAATCGATCTTGGCTACGATTTACGATTGCCTGCAGGCGAAAAAAGCCAAAGAAGCATAGAAGAGAGGAGAAAAAGTTGCAAGAAGAGCAGAGTAGAACTCGTCACAGAGAACTGCCCTTGTCCAAGTGAAACTCGTTAGGTATTCTCCATGACGCGTCGTTCGACTTTTCTGCACACCTCGTTAAGCCGGCAATTGGCCAACGACAATCGCATGTTTCTTCTTTATCCCCTAATTTAGCGTTATCTGGCCGACAGAGGTCGTAATTCAGCGAAATCGTTGCTCTCGTTTTGCAAACAGACCGTATTTGTACCGACCAGCGACAAGTGTTTGCAAAGTATCTGCACTCGGAGCGCTGATTTATATTGGGTTGGCAACTAAGTGATTGCAGATTTCGTCACTTGGTGGTATTGACAAAGTCCGCGATCGCTTAGTTGCCAACTCGATATAAACCAATAGCATGGAATCAAGTTCTGACGAAATGGCTGTCTTATTTTTCAATTTTATTAGCGACGGAGTTCGTCGTAACGCAAAGTATCGCCGTTTCTTCTTGACGAGTATACTCGTGAGAAACAGCGAACCGGTTAAAGAAGATACCGACAGTCGGAGGAACATTTACTTGCGAAATGTTTGAAAATCGCATAATAATAAAGATAATGACGAATAATCCAGAGCGTCCAACGAAGCGTATCAACGTTCGTTTAATTTGAAATTAATCTACGTTTGCCTAAGTTTAAACATCTCGAACAGTTGCCCGAAACATTCGTCTCTGTCCAAACTTAAACAGAAATCTAATCTCACAATCTGCTTTTACGGCCAATTAATCTCACGCGATAACGTTCCCTTATCGCGGATACCGCTTGCCCAAAAGTACAATTCTCTGCCAAATCGCTTTAGGATCTCCCTTCGCGTTCTCCACCTCTCGACGCCATCTCCAAAATCTCCGATCTTGTCCACACTCGGTCTCGCTATTAGCCTAATCGAGCTCATTCCACTGCAATTTCTGCGTGTATAACGTATACGCAATAAGTAACGCATTAATCGAGCGTAATAATATCCATTTCCTGTACACATAATCCAATATACAGTGCAACAATAGCAAACAATGACAAACAACATCGATTTAACGGACAATTAACACGTTCACTGCCACGAGAATTTTACATTTATTTTATATGGAAACATATCGCATTACGAGTTCACCGTGGATTTTTTAAGCTAATTTATGTTTTTCAGAATGCAATTAAAAATGCAAAATCTTGGTAGAAAATTATTCTACCTGTTACGTATCATAGAAAGCACTATACTTTGAACGTTTCGCATACTTTTTCATATTATGTGCAATTCCTGCAATTTTCCACTTTCAAGCTTCCCACTTGTAAGTAGATCGCGAATTCATATTTTGCATAATGTAATTAAAAATGCAAGATTTTGACAGAAGATTGTTTTACATGTACTTTGAACGTTTCGCATACTTTTTCATATTATATGCAGTTCCTACAATTTTGCACTTTCAAGCTTCCCACTTGTAAGTAGATTGTGGATTCTTATGCGAATTCATATTTTTCAGAGTATAATTAAAAACGCAAAATCTTGGTAGAAAATTATTCTACCTGTTACGTATCATAGAAAGCACTATGCTTTGAACGTTTCGCATACTTTTTCATATTATGTGCAGTTCCTGCAATTTTGCACTTTCAAGCTTCCCACTTGTAAGTAGATCGCGAATTCATATTTTGCATAATGTAATTAAAAATGCAAGATTTTGACAGAAGATTGTTTTACATATAACGTGTTGTAAAAAGTAGTATACTTTGAACGTTTCGCATACTTTTTCATATTATGTGCAGTTCCTGCAATTCTGTACTTTCAAGCTTCCCACTTGTAAGCAGATCGCGGATTCTGATGCGAATTCATATTTTTCAGAATGTAATTAAAAACATCAAATCCTGACAGATTCTATCCTCGAATCGTTCAAATTTCACCGGAAGTAAGTTAGCGATCAAATCTTTCGAGCAAGAAAAGTAACTTCAGCCACAAGCAATTTTCCAGCCAACGAATATCATTGTGTGAGAAATTGTGGCACTCGCGTGACGTGACGTTTGTTCGTCTCGTCTGCGTCGACTTTATCATAAACCGAAATCGTATACACGTAGACACAACAACAGCGACACAAAGTGACGATCTTACCGGGCAGCGATGTAGAGAGGATCGTTGGAAGAGCACGCCTACGCTTGTCCGCACGTGCACGCGCGTGTAAGAGGCACGCAGGTGTGCCTCATGTGTGCACAGGTGTTAGAAGCTGTGTACGAGATGGCGTGCGCGTATGCGTTCAGACGCAAAGAGACAGAGGAGCCAGACCGAAAAGCAGACTCTACAGGGTGTCCCACGTAACTAGGACAAACTGTACGTAACTGTGAAACGGTACAAGACGGAAAGAAACGTCACTGATCGATATTATACAGGCTCCGTGCGAATAACACGTACAGACGAGATCGTGTTTTTTTATTCCTTGCGAGATAACCAGAGGAAAATATTCGGTTGGCGATCAAGTGATTGCGGATTTTCTCAATGCCACCTAATGACAAATTCCGCGATCACTTGGTCGCCGACCGCGATATAAAGAACACGCGCTCTTTTCACTCGGTCCTAGAGAGAATGATCGACCTTGAAAATTTACCGAGTATACTTCCGCTGTTCTATCTTTGTAAACGCAAGCGGATACGAATAAATTATCTTTACAAAATAGAAATTATTCTATTGTACGAAAACAAGTAGGAGACGTGGAGCGGAAGACGTAAAAGAAAATGACGTTTCGCTTGAGAATTCACTTTCGAGAGGACGAAGTTCGAACGTTGTTTCCGAGTTGGTTAAGTACACGCGTACGACAAATATTCGAATTTGTTTTTCTCGTAGACGAAGCGTGTTGCGAGCAAAATTAGTTACGTTCGCGACGTATCTTCGCGCGTACAAAGGTCCTCTGTCAATTATCGATTCGCGCCCGGTATTTCAGACTTAGCTGTCTTCGCTTCGCGAGAATCTCCATTTAATGATTTTCTCAAAAAGAAGAAGAAAGAAAGAAGAGCATAAAAAGGAGACGTCGTAGGAGAAAATTTGATTCCGTAGCTCTCGCTATCATTCCGTGAGAGATCATTCTCGTTTGTACATGTTACACGATCCGGACCCTGTATACGTCTTAATCAATATCGAAATATACATCGCGCCAATCAGTGAATATCCAGGATTGTCGATATTATGGTTATCAGTCGACTATTTAAATACTTTTTCTCTGTGAAATATAACTTTCTACTTGCGGTAAATATCTTGATCAATATCAAGATATATATATATGTATATACAGGGTGGTTTGTAACTGGTGGTACAAGCGGAGAGGGGGTGATTTTACGCGAAAAAAGAAGTCGAAAATGTAGAATAAAAATTTTTTTTTTTCTTAATTTTTCCATCGAGACAACGATCTACAGTGAGATCCGTTATAACGTGCCGCACGCGTACCCAGCGAAAATTCAAAGTCGATTTTCTCGAAAACAAAGCCTCGAACGAAAAATTTTTATTCTACATTTTCCACTTCTTTTTTCGCGTAGAATCACCCCTTTTCCGCTTGTACCACCAGTTACCAACCACCCCGTATAATATATTATATGAAAGAGGTAGAAATTATTGTTAAAGAGACGAGATATCCTTTCGTAAGAAAACATCTTCAAGTGCAACGAAATTATTTCGAAACGAGGAATTAAGTACACGAGTTACGCCACTTTCATAACAACCGTCACATACGTGTGTACATATATGTACGTATACTTGTATACGTGTGCGTATCTGAGAGATGGAAACAGAGGAGAGAAAAAAGATCGAGACGAGTATTTCGCGGTGAATGGCGAAAGCACGACTCGTGAATCGTTAGAGCGGCACTGGCGAGGGGACGAGGAAGCGTCGCGACGCCCATACTCCGAGCCTGCGCCGTCCAGACGCGTCCCTTTTGTCCCCCACGAATTTCTCTTTCTCCTTTCTCTCGTGTCCATGGACACGTCCAACACACGCGTACGTATTGCCAACTTCGTGTCACATCGTCTATCGTCGCCTCACCCAAAAATTCACCTAAGAATATCAGACAGTCTGATATTTATTAGCCTGAACCGGTTAACCGCGTTCCACGCGTATACTCGTCGTGTGAAATAAGAAACTATCATTTGCTACCAACACTGAACATTTTTCTTTTATTTTACAAGAAACGGTTTATTCGATTTATTTATATTATATTATATTCGATATTTTCATAAATCGAGCCGATTATTTTCCTCGATGCATCCTCATTTGTATACTTTACGTAATTACATCGCGTATATCGACTATTCCACCGAATTGTCTCGCGTAGCATATTATTTTCTGGTAATATTTAAGTTCTTAATAACAGTCGTTGAAAGTTCGTGACGAGTATACTCGTCAAAAGCAAAAAGACCGCTGTTTAATCGATTAGTTCTTCGACTATCGTGCGCGTTAGTTTATTGTAAGTTACAAGTAACGCGATAGTTTAAAAAGTTAATAAATCACAAGAGTCAAAGTCGTAAAAAATATTACACTCGTACCTCAACGTTATATTTACGTGTCAAGGAGATCTAGTCCCGTACGACCGGTAATTAGTCCAGAAGAAATTCATAAAAATCACTTGTTTTTATCGCTGTTACTCGAAGATCCCGATACCGATCATCGAGGAACACGACTGGTGAGTGACGAGGATACAACAACGTATACGTTGAAAGTTGAAACTCGTAACATTGTGCCGATTATGATTGCTGAAACCCTGACCAGATTAGGATCTAGCGTGTACGAGTAGGTGACTGATGAGACGTTAATACACTATGATGAAACACTGAATAGCGTTTAGCGCGGTACTAAGAAATCCAATCTCTATCGCTATTAGTCAACGTCGCGTCTGTAGGAGTCGAAGTCTTCCAGAGAATTGCAATAAGCTTCTTGCGATAATTAACCAGTTAGCTGTTGCGACCTCTTTGGGAAGCGTAAACGTAAAATGTGTGGTAAAAAGTAAAATCGACGACGAGTATACTCGTCAAGCGCGGTGTACACGTGGCTGTTACAATATACACAGAATTAAGTCGTAGCGACATGACTGTTTTATTTTTCAAACTTCTTATGGCGATTTACTGCGATAACTAAATACACGGCAAATTCTAACTACCTTTTACGCGCGACGAGTATACTCGTCCTGATGCGGAATATCGCCATTTCTTCATGACGAGTATACTCGTCAGTACGATCTACAAATTCTAACTACTTTTTACGCGCGACGAGTATACTCGTCCTGATGCGGAATATTGCCATTTCTTCATGACGAGTATACTCGTCGATCGTACTGACGAGTATACTCGTCGATCGTACTAACGAGTATACTCGTCGATCGTACTGACGAGTATACTCGTCGATCGTACTGACGAGTATACTCGTCGATCGTACTGACGAGTATACTCGTCGATCGTACTAACGAGTATACTCGTCGATCGTACCGACGAGTATACTCGTCATGAAGAAATGGCAATATTCCGCATCAGGACGAGTATACTCGTCGCGCGTAAAAAGTTAGAAAAAGTTAGAATTTGTAGATCGTACTGACGAGTATACTCGTCGATCATGCCGGCGAATATACTCGTCAAAAACAGCTAACTGGTTGATAAGCGTAAGAATCAGGTACAATGGATGATTGTAAAATTAACGAACAACAGAGAAATTATAATATAAATATAATTCTTAGTATTTAGCCGGGTAAAAAGATTTTGCGATCTGGTCAAAGGCTGAAGAAACGGACCTTCAATTTTCTACAGTGAAAATTACAAGTTCGTATCGGAGAGGCAGAAAATTTTGCGGGCTATCGGAACAAGATTCTAAAATGAAAATGGCAGTAATTTCTAAAACTAACGTTCTCACGTTCTGCGACAAGAATTCCTGTTCCAAGTAACAGAAATTAATAATACACGTTACTTTCGTAACACTCCAGAAACATGTTCCAAAAGTGATACTTTAACAAATTTCCATCGCAATTATCCAATCAACTATATCAAACTATTTATCCTGTCCTTTCGCTTGCCACAATTTTTATCCGTTAAAGTTATTTCAAAATATCGGTTAAAATTCTTCTGGATACACAAAGTGAAAAGTCTCTTCGGAATTCGATCTACGCAAACCATAAAAAGAGAGTTCTAGGCAGAAGCAAAGTTGGCAATAATCTCTAAAACGGACGCCTTTTCGCGACAATAATCCTTGTAACCCAGAGCCAGCGACTGTTGTGCAATTTCATCTAACCCAATAAAATGTCGATTCTATCGCGCTGTATATTCCACGCAAACGATTATCGTAGTGGCATTGTATAACAGATTGTATGGCGTTGTATAGTCACTTGGCTGCGGAGAACGTGTGTCATCCACATCGCCGTAGGATACACGGAAAAGGAGAAACGAGAGAGTGTGGAAGCGAAGCGATCGTCGAGATACAACGCCGGATGCGAAACGGCTCTTCTCTCTTCGCCGGGCAATTCCCGCGGGAGCAATCGCGCAAATATTTACAACGCCTACTCGTGTACACGTTGGCTTTAACCCTTTTATTCGAGTGCAGCCGAAAGGGTTCGACCTCCACTACCATTGGCCATCCTGCTCGCTTATCTCTCTTTATCTCGAGTGTCAGGCTTGCACACAAAATCGAAGTTCAGTCGTCTGCCGAGAGGCAGGAAAAGCAAGCTGATCGATGCGTCGAGAAATAGATTTTCGATCAGCAAACGTTGCAATTTTTCCCCTCTTTCTTTTCTTTCGCCAGTTGCACGCTTGACAAATTCCGACTATAGTCGCCATAAGGAAGCGTTTCAACGCGTGAACGAAAATATTATAAATAATATCAAACAAAAACTGTTGTTCGTCTATTATTTCCTTCTGAAACGAAAGAAACTTTTCAGACAAACTTAATTACGTTTAGTAGCCAGTCTATCTATTAATTAAACGCTCGTGTTTTATTCTATGATTATATTCGGTGGCAACTAAGTGATTGCGGATTTTGTCATTGGGTGGTATTGACAAAATCCGCAATCACTTAGTTGCCAACCCAATAGCCACGATCCTAAGATACAGTTCGAGTTTCAGCGACTACGATAGTTCTGAGAGCATTAAGACGACGATCGAATATAACCGTGATTGACCGTAGCTATGATGTAACTTCGAAACATTCTCTAAAACCGATGGCAGCGAAAGCGATTAGGCTCGCAGAAGCAAGCGTAAGAGCTACTGGGAATCCAAGAGGAAAATTGTTGGTCCGCGAATAGTGGAAAATCGTAGTCGGTTGGTTACTTAGAAAATAGAGTTCGAAGAAGCAGGAAGCTAACGTGCTTCGTCGTTTCCCTGTGGATTTTTCATGGAAAACAGGGAAAGAGAGTTCCTTTCGGAAGTCGTCCCGTAAAGATTCAAAAGCTGGCTAGCACGGGCAAATAGATTAACAGTTGGAAGTTGAAATTGGTTTGAACTTCAGCGTGGATTCTGATCCAACATTTTTGCGAAAGTATGTCAACGTAGTTCTATTTGTCCGATGAATAGGATGGCTCTATTTGCTTGAAAACTTTCTTTACAACTCGACGTTTACGTTGTTTTCGTTCCGCGGAAGAACGAGTTTTAAATAGATACGTATCCGAGTATCGTAATTTAATTTTGTAATAGCAGCAATTTTGTAATTAATTGGAATTACAACAACGTGATGCAAATAAATAAGTGATAATGGTGATAGTAGTATTAGTAGTAGTAGTATAGTATAGTTTATTTTCAGCCTCCTGTCTATAAAAATTACTCTGTTCACAATTATTTTTTCTATTGCCATACATCCTCGTTTACTCATCTACACACACACACACACAACACACAATCTTGTTTTTCCCTTATTTTTTCTGTACTACATATTCTACTACATATTTACTATTCCACATGTGTATCTACTATCTATCTAACTATTTATTAACTTTTATGTATATCTGTTATCAGTTATCTACTGAATAAATAAGTATAAAAGATAAAGCAAAGGTAAACGTTAATATTCTTAAACGCTTTCACGTTTTTAATAATCACGAAAAAACAAAAATCTGATATCAGTTACATACTTTGATTAGTTTGTAGGCTGCAGCGTTGAACAGCGCTTTGAAACGTTTATACTTTGTTAAACATTTCCTATCTGCTCGATAAAGGGCAACATATTCGTTCGTTGAAGTTCTGCCAGATTTTCAATTTCGTTCAAACTTCACCCTTCCTCGGCAATAATTCAGAAACGAATATGATAAAGGTAATGGATATTTGTTGGTCAATTTTGTCATAATATTTTGCTGTGGAATATCTGCAAGTATCTTTGAAGAAAGCCTCGGCAATTCTTCTTAAAGAACAGAATCTAATTTAGTTTGGTCTTCGACTTTGCTGCACGCGTCTTCGAAAGCGCCTAAAAAATCCTGCCGCTACTGAAAAAGAGTTCGTTCACCAACCTGTTGCCCCACGCACAACTCCAACATTCCATTCTCCACTTCGCCCACCCTGCACGAATTAAACTGAAAATCCAGCAACGTCATTCTCGTCCCTTGCACACGATCTTCCACCGTCGCAGCGCGATACGATACAAAATACAAAATACAAAACTCGTAATTACGTACACAGAGTGTTTCGAATAGAAGAAAGAAACGTAACTTCGTATAAACATCCGCTGGCACGGTAAGTGGACTCGTGCAAGTGAACATTTCTGTCTTATGTATATCAAAACGTTATTTGCGTTAGGGTAGACCGAGGCGAATCCAGTCGAATCGACCACTTAAAACGATCGCGATATAACGACAATACGTCGTTATATTGGCTTGGCAACTAAGTGATTGCGGGTTTTGTCATTAGGTGGTATTGACAAAACCCGCGATCACTTAGTTGCCAACCCAATATTCTGCTTATTTCGATGCGATTCGTTTCGTCTCGGTGTAGCCTGTTTGTAAAACTAATTGAAGAAATCTACGAAAGCCGGAGTCGGTCAGTTTGGCTTCCGGAAGGTCTGTGATATTTCATCTTTAAATTCGAAAGTTACGCTTTACGAAAGAACCGAGTAACGTTAGGTAACAGATAATACAGTGGAACCTTCGTAACTCGGAAACCCCTGCAAGTGGAAATAAAACTTGCTTTAGCAGAAACCTCACGAGGCTCGGTCAAACGAGCCGTTTCAAAATTTCATTTAGAACTGTACGTTCGTCTAACTCTCTGTAAATTCTTATATCAACAAAAATTGAGAAACTGATTAATCGGGCGATAGAATCAGCGTGCAGATGGAAGGTTAACGTTATGAAAATTGAAAAAGAAGAGAAATGTAGATAAAAGAACCTGATAAAAAAACACATCATTGCAAATGTCTTTTGCAACTATCGTATATACAGGGTGGTTGGTAACTGGTGGTACAAGCGGAAAGGGGGTGATTCTACGCGAAAAAAGAAGTCGAAAATATAGAATACAAATTTTTCGTTCGAGGCTTTGTTTTCGAGAAAATCGACTTTGAATTTTCGCTCGGTACGCGTGCACTTTATCGCGTTCCGTTGTAACGGATCTCACTGTAGATCGTTGTCCCGATTGACGTTATTTTTTTCATTTTTTAAATTTGCATTCTATATTTTCGACTTCTTTTTTCGCGTAGAATCACCCCCTTTCCGCTTGTACCACCAATTACCAACCACCCTGTATATATTTATATGAATTATTTTTCTCATTACGTTTCGACACACAGATGCTCCACGATAAATTTCTATATCTCTGGCCGACGTTTCTGAAACGTCCTGTGCAGCTGAAGGCGACCACCTAATCAGATTAACAGGCAAAACGCTTTTTAATCCAAGTGATTCATTCACCAACTGACCCGAAACGGACGTGTGCGATAGAAGAAGGAACAGAGTTCCGGGGGACAAAGGATCGGTGCTGAGCGTTGTTCGCCATAGCGTTTCAATAAACGAAAGAGAAAAGGAGAGGAAAGCGAAGGAGAAACGGAGAAAAGCCGGCATGGAGAGGGAAAGCATTGGAAAAAAAGGTCGGCGACCTCGTGGACTCGCGTGGCCAAAGGCATTTAAGTGCGCGCGTAATTACGCGCAGCGACAAAGGGTGCGCTTCGCTTTTTCTCACGAACCTCCCCCCGCCCTTTGGCACACCAGGCACCCCTCAACACCCATCGAGTCCAAAAGCTAAGTGCGCCACGTTTTTCGTTCGATTCGATCGCACGTTTACACACAGGGTGACCTGTGCGATTTTATAATGCGAATTTTATAACAGATTCTCCTCGGGGAGAAGATCGTAGCTTCACAGGACGCTTTATAGGACGATTCCTATTATTTTCTGGCGAAGGATTAGGTTTAGAATTGCATTACAATTCTGTAACGCCGTAATACAATAGTTTCTTTAGGAACTATTCTCGGGAGGAACGTTTTATTGTTGTCGAATAAAGAATTTTTTAGAGGGAAAACTCTGTTTTCTCTTTGGATGCATAAAAAGATTTTTTTTTTGTTTTTTAAGGGAAGAATTAAGCTTAGAATTGGATCGCAATTTATTTATGATACTGTACCGTAATAGTTTCTTTACGAGCGAGAGATTTTATTGTCGTAGAATATAGAATTTTTTTAGGGAAAATTCTATTTTTTATTTTCAGACGAATTAAATTATTTCTATGTTTCTTCTTCCTTTTTTTCTATTTTTTAACAAACAACTAGGTTTAGGATTAGACTGCAATGTATAACACTGTAATGTAATAGTTTTATGAGAACACGCTAACAAGCGGAATTGTACAGGAAGCGCGTAAAATTAGTAAAAGATATGAAAATCAAATTTTCGCGAAATTAGCATAACGAGGGGCAGAATACTAGCAACGAAGAGGACGTAAAAAAGGCTTGTATAGGGTTGCTTTTAATTCATATGGACAAAATATATTTAATTGCACTGCTTGTTACGGATCTAGACAAGTTTGTAAAATAAAAATAAATTTTATATACAGGGTGGTTGGTAACTGGTGGTACAAGCGGAAAGGGGGTGATTCTACGCGAAAAAAGAAATCAGAAATATAGAATAAAAATTTTTCGTTCGAGGCTTTGTTTTCGAGAAAATCGACTTTGAATTTTCGGTCGGTACGCGTGCACTACATCGCGTCTCGTTGTAACGGATCTCACTGTAGATCGTTGTCTCGATTGACGTTATTTCTTTAACTTTTTTAATTTTTATTCTATATTTTCGACTTCTTTTTTCGCGTAGAATCACCCCCTTTCCGCCTGTACCACCAGTTACCAACCACCCTGTATATTCACAAACACGAGTAGTGAACCGACGATAAAATAAATACACATATAATAGTGTTCATAGGTGAAAAGTTATATTTTCGTGGAATCGACAGGATCGTTTTCTTTTACAGGAAACTTGATCGCAGCTATTCGACTCTACTAAAATACCTCGAATTTCTCTACAACAGTTTTCAAGGAAAAAATTCTATTCTTGTCGTATGTATAATTTCTATCTTTCTAACGAAAAGCTAGATTTACAATCAACTTGCAATTTATAATACTGTAACGTAACATTTCTCCCAGGCTGAAGATTCCTTTCTTTCTATTTCTTTGTCGAATCGATAGGATAATTCGTTTTTCAAAAACAGATACACGTCTCGTTAAAAAATTCCTCCAACTTCTTATGCACGAATACGAATGCATGAAGAAGCACAACGAAGAAAAAAAAACAACAGAAACGAACGAAATTATTGAACGAAGCTAAACAGTGAAACTGTTGCATCAAAAAGATAATAGAAAAATAAAGAACAGAAAGAAATTTCTCCAACAGGATAAGCATGGAAATTGTTCTACGAAATTTCAGTACACCCTGTGCATCGCTACGAGCATGAGAAGCGACTTACGTAACTGGTATCGCAACCCTTTGCCAACTTCTTTCTTCCAAAGATTCCAGAGCTCGACCCTTTCCAGTGTTTCGTACGAGGATAATTCCTCTAACCGAATGTTGAATGGGGTGAGAGATGCTTATTTGCAACGATTCGTTCGTCGAGTGTTGTATCGGGGATGTTGCGGTGGGTTTGGCTCGAGTATACAGCGTTTTCATTTCGAAGATTGTATGGCGTGCTTGAGAAAGTGTGCACGAAGACGTTTAAATATGTATGTAGGAACGTACGTGTAGAAATAAAAGTTGCAGAAGCTGTAGGCCACTGAAGGGAAGAGCGAACTGGTTGTTGCACGTTTGTAACAGATATGCGTATGGTTCTGGTTTCTTTTTGCCTGTTACTCCTTGTTGTTGTTGTATTTTTGAACGATCTGTGCGTGGCTAATGGAATGGTCGTAAAAATTGCTACGATCTGAATAATTTTAATATTAACAGATCGGAACAAATAATCGAAGAAATCGTTAAGGATCGTGGGAATTAATTGAGCAAGTTAAATAAGAATTGAGCGAGATGCTGGCTAACGTTCTGAAACGACGTGTGACTTGAAATCTTCTTTTCTATTTCTATTTTATTTCTAACGAATTTTATCTTCCAATGAAGCGTTTCTTTTCCTCGTCGAGTCTCGCATTTTATTTTCTATGAAATTTCAAAGTGCATACTGCTAAATGATGGAAAGTCTAATATACTTAATTAATAATAAAAGGAATTTTGTATTAGGAAATTCTTTGGTAGATAGTTTTGTCGAGGTAAAGAATTCGAATTGTAAAATGTCAAAATGTGATAAAATTAACAGCTGATTGAATATATCCATGTATATATATATATATAATTTAACTTAATTAATTGGTACGTAAATGCGCGCTAAAGTGAAGGATACAATGGTGTGCAGATACTTTTCTCTAGCCACTGTGCGCACATTTTTTAATTCTTCTTTCACTTGTTTCCCACTGTACTGTTACGCTACGTTCACCAAACTATCTACAGCGGTTATCATTTATACGTAACGTTTATAGCAATTACCAGTTTCCAGTGTTTAAATTAGATACAATGAGCGAATGATAAGTTGAACAACGAATATATATATATATATATATATATATATATATATATATATATATATTCCATCTTAGAAGATGCTCAACCTCTTAAACATCGAACACACTGTTCCAGATGTATCCACTTACAGATTAAACCGAGACTCCCTTCAGCCTATACATCAGTCAAAAGAAATGGAACGTCTGAAGACACTAGGGAATAAACCAGACCGAAGTTGCGAATGACTCACTCTTTTTTTTTCCAATTTAATCGGGTCTACTTCGTGGAAATCGGGTCATTTCATACATTTCACAGATCATTAAGAACGCATTAGAGTACATTAACTTGTTGGTAAAAATGGCTCGTCTGAAATGATTATATTAATAAGATTAATCCTAAGATCCAATTTACCTAATTTCACTCATCGTCGTGACTACAATATTCGGTTTTTTGCTGTACCATTAACGTGATTGCATATATAAATATACGCGTATATTCAATCAGCTGTTAATTTTATCACATTTTGACATTTCACAATTCGAATTCTTTACCTCGACAAAACTATCTACCAAAGAATTTCCTAATACAATATTCCTTTTATTATTAATTAGTAGCAACTAGGTATACTACCATAATTTCATTACTGTATTTCACTGAATATTTTTACTGTATTAGAATTTATTGCTATAGATTTATCTACTTATTTATTTTCCTATATTTTGTTATACTGCATTCAGCGATATACGTACGAGTGTATAGAAGCTCGTTCCATTTTCCTACAAGGAAAACAATAAATATATATTTTAAACACGATGAATATTTTAATTTAATTTCATTTAGTTTAATTTAATATTTTTAAATACAATTTCTAATAGTAATATATATTTATTTATTTAGATTCTATGAAACACTTAACGATTCAAACTTTTGCTGGACAGTGCAGGTGCAGTACAAAATCGTAGGGTTAAGAACCTGTCGCGGTTTAATTTCGCCAAAAACAATATTGTCTTTGTCCCCTGCCAAGCAGAAATAATTCCACCGCGTTCAAAAGACGAAAAAATATTCTTCGACGAACCACAGCTATACTTGGGTCAATAAAAGAACTGGGTGGTATAATGCAGCCCTTAACATCTTCTTTCTCCTCGTCTAATCTTTCGTCTAACTTTAGAAACGGACAAGTGGGCCACTTCCGAACTAAACCTCTTGGTAATCGAACGTTTTCCACGAATTATCCTGCTTGTCCTGTTCGAAGGAACGCAACAGGGTTCGCTCTAATAATTTTGCGCTTTCAAAGGATTCTAGATGACGTCACTGTGATGGTCCGTGTTCGTCTTCTCTTTTCTTTTTTGTTTTCTTTTCTCTTTTTCTTTATTTTTACTTTCTCTTCGTGGAACACGCTGTTGAATAATAATCGATAAGAGCAGCCACGTACGCAGCACCCAATTTCTATCGGACATCTAAAAGCTACTATCAGGTAAAAACACTCTTTATCAGACTGTTATCGACGCTTTCGACAAACTCGAGACTATTTTAGTAGTCAACAGAGTCATAAACTATAGATAGAGAATCTAAGAGAACCCAAGCAAGAATAATAATAAAAAAGAAACCTAATCGAGAACCTTAAGTTAGACGATCTTGCAAGAATATAAAATCTAAAGACACCTAACCTTAAAATCTTAGGAAATTTGAAGATACCTAACCTTAAAGTTTCGACGAATCTAAAGATACCTTAGAACAAGCGCGAGACCGTAGCAAATCTAAAAAAAAAAAAAAAAAACTTAACCACGAGATCTGAAAAGAACGCAAAGAAGCGTAAAAGAAAATGCGGAAAGTGTAAAAACGAAAAACGAGTAAAAACCGTGAAACGATGAGGCATCGCTGAATCCGAAAACAACGCAGCGAGAGCGAAGCCGTCGGTGGCGAGGGTGCGTCTAAAATTAAGCTTGCGCTTCGATGGCTAAGCACTCCACCACTCGGTCGTGCTTTGATCGAATATTTCTCCTTTTCTCTTTTCTCTTTTTCCGCCCCTCTCTGCTTCGTGGCGACGACGAGATTTCCGCGTAAATAGGTCGATAGCTGACGTAATCTACGCGAGACCTGCTTATTCCTGAACGGTTTATCCGATTTCAGGATTAATCGAACGTCTTGGCGACTTTCGCAGGTGAAAAAACCAGCGAGAGGCACTCGTGGAACACGAGTCGCGGTGCACTCGTCAAGAAGCTCGGCGTAATCGTTTGAAAAAGCCTGTAGCCGGAGTGAACGAAAGCGTAATGACGCGGCTGGGATCATCGATGATCGATATTCGTCGCTGGAAAATTGCCACTTTGCCGGTCAATGGGTCGCGATTTTCCAGTACTTCCCTACGTGCCTATTCGCATCGATTCCCCATCGTGTAAATTTAATACGATAGCACCAATATCTCCATTATGCTAATATCTTCTATCGCACAGACTGTAACAGAACTGTACGCCTAAAAACAGTAAAAAATGTGTGGTACAAACGTGTCTGCTATCTGTTTTCGTTCGATCGTGAGATGTAACGAATTTTCCGTTTTCGTTACGCGTTATCCGATCCCCCATTGTCTTTACCGAAGATGCTGGAAATGTGCAGCTTGCGTTTCGACGAAAGCCCGCAACCGTTTCGTCATGGATCCGATTACGCTTCGAATGGTTGCCGGTGTTTCCAGAATTTGTCGAAATGCTCGTTCTATTCTAGACCTTGGTATTTCAACATTTCCCGTAGCTGTTATATATTTTTATATTATTATTATTATTTAATTTGTACTTTACAATTTGTCCAGCTGGACATTCGGTAAATTTTTTTAGCTTTATATGCTATGCATATTCAAATGTACAAAACACATACGTAAAACACTTGAAACAAAGTTCTTTAATCTAATTTTTGTCTCTGATAAATAAGCTTTGGCAACCATATAACGGTCAGTAGGTGTTGATAGCAACAACAGTTTATGTTAATCGATATAAGTAAAAATATAGTAATCGAAGGAGGATATATTTTCAAGCAGGATATATTTGCAAAAGTTTCTGTATAATTTACGTAGTGTCAGCTATTTGTCAGAGGCGTCAAAGAGGAAATAGCAAAATATAGCGACAGATATAGCAAAAGAGTGAACAAACACCGAAACCCCCTAATCACTGGAGTACTTGATACGACGGACCAGATTCGCAGGCTGAAGAGGCACTATCCGCTAAACCTAAACGCTAGATTCAATTAGTTATCTAAATTAAGTAATATTTACTTATTTATAATACTTACTTATAAATTATACTTATCTATAATAAGTATTAACTTATTACAAATAATCAGCCGTGTCACTGCGCCACGCCAGAAAAATTACTGAAAATTCTCAACGCGAGAATTGATCGTAATTTTAATAAATAAATAAAAAAAAAAATTTGTCAGAGACAAATAGGAAACCCTATACGGGTAGGTATATTCCTTGTCTCACTTTCAATTCGGCAATTCGATGCCACTTCCAGTTATTATTAGGCAAAAAGTAAAGAACCAACAGTTGGGAATCAACGTTCTAGCATCGTAATTCTTCGGAACGTAACAAAAAAATCCATCTTCGGATTCGGTCGCGCCAAACCTTCTAAACTAATGCACTGTTGTGCACATGTGTGAATCTGTGATATACGTAATACGATACGCGTAGAAATGAGCCAAACTGAACACGCAGCGAAGCGGAAGGTTCGTTCAAGCAGAGGTTTAAAACGATAGTTGTGAAACAGAATAATTTCTTTCTTTTTTAAATTCGACCAAACGACCTGGTATTTGTTGAGAAGCTACGAGCATCACCGGACGCCAGACGCGTAGAAAAAAGCTCGCACGAAGGAAAAGGTAAGAGCTACTCTTTTACGACTCTTCTATCCGAGGCCGTAGCGACAATTCCAACGACGCGTTTCGAGGATCTGCGCGGGTTACACGAATTCGCAAAATTTTTTACCAATCGGCAATCTAAATTGAAGTTCGACGATGCAGAAATGATCAGAAAATCTGGCTTTTCATTCCCCTTCGTCCTCGTCGTTTTCCCTCGATATCGCGTTTCTATTAAAAACAAACGACGGAAAAAAAGAAAGAAAAAAAGGAATGAAAGAATTAAAAAAGAAAAATACGCACAGCAGTCGGAACAACCCCGTTTGGTGTCCGGGATGGAAGGACGTTGGAAAAATGAAAAATTCATGAAGCGGAGGCTTTTAAAACGCGAGACAGCTAGAGAAGGCAGATGGAGGGGGAATAAAAAACAGCGAAGACGATGGCAGAGAGGAAGAAATGGAAGAAGCACTCCGGGCTTTGAAAAAATCCAAAGTTCCCTTTGCAGTGGTCCACCGGAGAAACCAACTATTTTTATCTTTGCTTCGAAAGCACTGGGTAACCAGGGCCTTTTTCTCCAGCGGCCACAGAGAACGAGCGAGAAGAAAGAAGCAAGGAGAGACGACGGGTTAACCAGCGTCGTTGCCAACGAAAATTACGTCCGACGTCGTTTCTAATTAATTTCGAAACGGTCCGCCGGGCTCGGCCGTGCTTCGAGTCAGCCTGCTACGTACGCTACGAATTGCTCGAGGAAGGATCAAGGTGAAGAAAGAAGAAAATCGCTCGTTGCTGGTTTCGGAAGAATGTTCGGAGTTGAGAACGATTAACAGAGTACACGTGAATTTCTATGCGATTTTCTATTTCTATCAGCGTAATCGAAGAAATTCAATCTGACTAGAAATTTATTTTATCTGATAAATATCAGGATAGTAATATTTACTTAATTAGAATACTTACTTATAAATTATACTTATCTATAATAAGTATTAACTTATTATAAATAATCAGCTATGTAACTGCGCCACGCCAGAAAAATTACTGAAAATTCTCAATGCGAGAATTGATCGTAATTTTAATAAATAGATAAAAAATAAAAAAATATCAGGATAAGCGGTGTACGTTGAATATTTTATATGCGTAGATTTTTTTAATAGTCTTCTTCTTCTATATTTTACGTATCGTATTTGGTCTGAGTTAGATTTTGTTGAACGTTACGTATGATAGATTTGGAAGCTTTAGAATTAAGAGAAGAAATTCCGATTTGAAGGAAAGAAGGAGAGGAGAAAACAGAAAACCAAAGGGGAAACAGTTCTATCACTAAGATCACGTGAAGTCCAATAGTCAAATTTCCAGAAACGATGCAATGAAAAATTAGAAACAAGAACAGGTTCCACTTATCAAAACATAAGATTACCTTCGTGCCTTAAAATGCTACTGTTATTACAAAGAAAGATTCCAATGTTGTAAGAAGTGTAGCTTTTACAAACGAAGAATCAAGAACCAATAGACGCTACTTATCAAAAAATAATTTAATTATCTTCATCCCTTAGAGCATTACTTTCGTTCCAAATATTCCAAGTCCTATTTCAAGTAGAAAACGAGTTCCAACACACTGATAAACGAAACCTTCCAAATTAAAAAATAAGAAACCTATCGTTTGTCAAAGGTTACTCTAATTATCTTCATCCTCCTGAGCGCTATTTTTATGTCAATAAATTTTATTTTAAATATTCCAAATCCCACATATATGTAAAAAAAAAAGAGCAAAAGATATTTCAAAAGAGGAAGGAAAAATGTCACAGGAACAGAGATATTGTATCCGAAAGCCAATGAATCCGAATTCTACTTTGGCCTGGAGGAAGCTGTCGGCTCGTTCAGCGTGATAGGGACAAGAACACATCTGTTGGACGCGTGTAGGTTGTCGACCGTGCGAAACGGCAATTACTCTGGCCATTCCGCGGAGACAAATCCTTCGACCCATCGAAGACGCAACGACACGTTCCCTCCAGATGGAAGCTGGGCTACACTCGTGGAAACTTATGTAGGACACCTCGTGTATACGACTCTCTTACGTTTCCAAGAAGCGTAAATCTTTCTTTGGTCACGTGGAACACCAACACACACGTGTCGTAGTCCTTTGTTTCTGATTGCAGTCTCTCGCTTTTCTCGTTTCTGTCTCCTCTTTTCTTTTCAGCATCCATTTTCACTTTTTCAACGGTGGTCTATAGTCTACGGGCGATTATATTTCACTGCGCGTGTCGTTTAACCCTCCTGCGTCCTGTGACTCATTTTTTATCGTATTTTTCCATAGTTGGAAAATTTCTGGACACAGTTAGAATAATCATACTTGTCTATAATAAGTATTAACTTATTAGAAATAATTAGCCTTGTCACTGCGCCACGCCAGAAAAATTACTGAGAATTCTCAATGCGAGAATTGATTGTAAATTTTAATAAATATAAAAAAAAAAACAGTTAGAATAAGCTTTGGCTTATAATTCTAAATAACACGGTAACGTATGAAACCGTAAAAAAATAAAAGACGCGTAGCACACCCCAATTTCCCATAACCAGGCGTCGTAAAACTTGGGGAATTTTTATTCAAATTAATACGACACAGCTAGCGATAAAGCGCACATACGAAAAATCCTTCAACTTCAAAATTCGTCAAAATTGATATTCCCTCTTTCTCCCCTCTACTCTTCGTTTTAGTCCGAGTTGCGAAATTTTACAAGCAGTTCCGCGAGCAAATATTATATGTGTAATAATATTTGTCATAAATTGTGTAATAATTTTATAACAAGCATAGATATATCTTCGGGAGAAAAGATTCAGACGATGGAAGAGCGAACGTTTCGCTTTAGAGAAGAACAGGGGCGGTTTCACGCGTGGCCTTACGCCGTTCACCACCCAACGATCAATGTGGCACAGTTCCAAAAACGTTAGATCGTGTGCAGTTGCGTCTTTATTGGGCAGGGAAGGTCATAAAAGCGAGACCTACTGCAAAACTGGGCTATGCACGCGTCTGATTAGTATTTCTGGTGCAGTTTCCTGTTTCCTGGCAACTTCTTCCTCTTCTTCCTACCGTTTATTTTGCTGCGACACAATTTGGCGAGGAAAAGAAGGTTGCTCCAGATTCCACCCAACTTTTATTCAGTTTCATTCGATTATTCCTTCCAAACACCTCCTCTCTCCCTTTCTCTTATCTCCAATCATGAAAGATCGTCGAAATCGTAAAACCTAGATTCTTTGATACAGCAAGGCGTACGAGCCATCAAAATTAGGCGAAAAATGAAACGCGACTGTGTTGTTTGAAGATGCAAATTTGTCAGTGTCCTTGATTATTTAGTTAATTTATTTCAATTTATTCCAGTCTACTCGTTTCCACTCCATCACGTTTAACCGGTTAGCTGCTGTGCCTTTGAAAAGCGTACACCGAAAACGTGTAGCGTAAAGTAAGCGACGACGAGTATACTCGTCGAGCATGCGGTCTGTGTAGCTGTTATAATACAGAATTAAGTTACAGTGAAATCCTGAAATACTGTTTTATTTCCTTTTTCTTTTTACGCATGACGAGTATACTCGTCGTAACGCAAAATATTGCCACCTCTTCGTGACGAGTATACTCGTCAAAAACAGCTAACCGGTTAAAACAGCACAAAGCGAGAAATCCACATTCTCTTATGCAATGAAGTATATATGTGTGAGTGTGTGTGTATATGTACATATATGTAAATGAGGATTTCTAAAGAAGAATTGATATAGAGAGTCAAAATGTTAGAGATCCAAGTATTTTTACATTAACATAGAGGATGTAAGACAACACGTGCAACCCACTTTGGCAGCTGATTATACACCTAAAAACAATGAACAAAGTTCACGTAAACACGTACTCTATCTTGGTCTATGCGATACAGCGAAATTTTGTAAACAGAGCAAAGTCTATCGAAAATGTTGAAATACCAAGGTTCAGAATAGAACAAGCTTTTCAACAAATTCGGCGCAAGGCAGGAACATTGTTCAGGGTGTAACCGGATCCGCGACAACGCGTCTGCCAGGCTTCCCTTGAAATGTAAGCTTGTCATTTTCAGCGTCTCCCGTAGAGGCAATCGGACACGAGAAAATGAGAACAGAACATTGCCTTTGTTTCTTCTAATTCCAAATTCCATATCTCGCAAACGAAATGAACGAAGATAGACGGAACGCTACGTTTACACGAATCGTCTTCCTTGTTTTTAGCTGGACCATCGGCTTCCAAAGTGGATGGCACGCATTACACCCTGTACAACGTGTTGTTTCGTTCGTACGATAAATTGTGCAATACAAAATATACAAAATATACAAAGTATACAAAATATACAAATATAGAAAAATATATACAAAAAAAAAAAAAAAATATATAATCTATCGGGTGAATTCAATTGTTGCGTGAAAATTCGACAGATTACGGTATCGACCTCACTCTCGGTGAAAAACAATCTCAATAAAAAACAATCTCAGTATCTAAAAGAGCTAGAAAAATTTATCGAATGTCCAGCTGGACAAATTGTAAAATACAAATTAAATAATAAAAAAAAAAATATCTAACACGAAAAACCGTGACACGGAACCGTACGCGAGATGAGAAACGTTGCGCGCTATATTAACAACGATCGTAGTACAATATTGTTTGTTTCTTCGTTTAAAAAATTGTTCTTACCAGAATAAAATATACCAAATAGATTTTCGTCTTTAATTATCTTGAAATATTCTGAACGTTCGACGATACTCGAAACTCTCGTGTCTCTCGTTTTGCTCTTCTCGTCGATAGATGGAAGCATCTACATCCGATTATGTAACGTACGTGTACACATGGAAAGGACACATCAATACGGATGATAAATTGAGACGTCTTGGATATATGAAAAGAGCGTATTTCGTACGCGATTCGATGCATCGAGATTCAACTATATTTGGACGTAGAATAGAGTTACATTGAAATACAAAGAGGGATCAATTTATATCCGATATTTCTTCCATCTCGAAGAACATACGTTTAACAGATAGATCTATCGCTTCGTTTTACCATGAACTATATACATTTGTATTTTTGCCATTACCACAGTATCTTGGTTATGTAATAATTCTATTCGCGCGTTGACAGTGACGTGTCCGAGTTTCCAGACAGATTTTCTTCTTGTTATATTGGCTTGGCAACTAAGTGGTTGCGGATTTTGTCAATACCACCTAATGACAAAATCCGCAATCACTTAGTTGCCAAGGCAATATTAGCTAGAGTGATATTTTCAAAAATTTTTAACAACATTCTACGACTAATATAACGGTATCTGCGTGCCATACTACATTTTTTTAATTATCATACTGTAGCAGGTCGATATTTCTTAAGGTTCATTTGAATATTTCCAGTATAAAGCTAAAAATGTACTGTGACCGAGAATTCTTGCACGTCGCTGTGTCCGGTTAATCTGCTGGGAGAATTAATTTAATGCGATTATTTTGCCGAAAATTTTACTCGGACCGTGAAAATAAAAATTCAAATGAATTATACGGACGAGATAAAAATTCACGCTTTGATAGAAGAAGTCTTTGATTAAATCTATCGCGCTACGTTATACGTTGAACAAATTTCGTCGACCAAAGTGGAATTTAAGTTTCTTTTTAAATGAAAGTTAAATTGAAATTTCTTTTAACTTCCGACCTCTACAGTTTCCATTATAGGCGAATGGCCGAATTAATTCGATATTCCTAACCATGTCTGATTTAATTATTCTTAATATTTTACATATTTTCGAACGATCGATAACGTAGAAGAAATATCTTCCTATACGTAGCGCGGCGAAAAATTCCAACTTCAAATTCGAGTATTAAAAAAAGAAAAGAAAGGGAGAGCAGAAAGATGAAAAGAGAGAATATCGAAAGTTTCCTTACAAATACAGTTATTTAGAAGATCGCGTTCCTGTTCTTTATACAACTTTGCGTGTCTTGATACTTGGCTGCTCTTAATTAACTTCCAACTTTCCAAGAATTAATAAACAGCCTGCCACAAGCCAATAACCGTAACAGCTGGTCGATCGTTCTCAACGATGTATCGAACGTTATCGTGATCAAACGCAGTTTGAGCTGAGCTACTTGTTTGCGCAGCTGTGGTTACGTACCACGAACAAAATCAACGTAAAATTCCGCGTTTTAGAATTTTAGAGATTAGCAAATTGCCGACAATTATTCCACGTAAAATTAATTTCCACGAACAATTATCGTTAGCATTTATCGATGCTTAACATCATGAACATTGCAATTTGTAAACGTAGGAATGGAAACTATACGGCGACAAACTTGTCAACTGTGACAACTTGTAAAAAAATAGAGAGAGAAGAATTTGTGAGGAAAAGCGAGTTTAAAGGTAAACGCGTGACGTTTGGAAAAACTTTGGTAAATCGATTGCTTAAAAAAGGGCGAATTGAATCGGGACGAAAGTGGGAAACCGTGCGAACAGCGTTCCACAAGAATCTGTTTTTTTTTTTTTTAATTTAGTTATTTACATTCACAATTCGTCCGATTTGGACATTTGGTAGAATTAACACAAGAATCTGTGAACTGAATTCTCAGAGATCGAATGGAACTAAAGCAAACGCGTCACAATTCTATAATATAATAAATTTACAGTAAATTTTCCTTCGAAAATTCGGGCGACAGTTCCTTTTTTTCATTGATCGAATCTGTCGCATAAATCCGACTGGATGAAAACTAGAAAAATTGAAAAAACAAGAAAAAAAAAAAAGAATTTCTATTCGCGTCGCGATAGTTGTTCAGCGTGCATGGGATTCCCAAACAAAGTCCTAACGCGATCAAAACTGGCGGAAAATCGAGCGGACCAGTTAAATGAATATAAAAACGTAGAAATTCGATGCAAAAAAAAAATAGGCAAGTCGAACGAACGTGTCTCGACGAAAGGTAAACAAATTGGGAAAATCCCATTTACAGAAGCGACGCGCGTGGTTTCGCTGCGAACTAAATCTCCGAGCAAAAAAAAACCTAATCTAATTAACGACCACTGAGATAAATACAGAATATCATGCGAAATGAAGGCCGGGATAGATGAAAGACGGAGCGAGATATCGTGCGAATCCAGAAAAGAAGGATGAACAGACTCGTCGAATAGGGTATCGATTTTAGTGGCGACAGACTCACACGTGGAAAGAACTGCACACGCTTTCGGTTGCAATATTGTGCAAGTACGCCGACCGGTTAACCGGTCACGCCAAATATATCCACACCTGGTAATTGGTCTGCCACGATTGGAAACTCGGAGAAATTTGACACACATTCGCCACACTTGTTTGTACACATTTATTTTTTTTACACTCCAGTTTTCTCACATGTCCAATGTCAGCCAATACCCTCGTACTATCCATTTTATTAGCCCTTCGATTCTACTTTCAATTAGCCCTGAAACGAACACACACAACGACGAGCATACACGCTATGACTGGAAGACAACAGTGCCATGGACAGTCGAACACCACTTCGATCCATCTTCGTTTGAAAACGTCTCTCATTGTCGCGAAGAATATACGCGAGGTTCGTGGAATTTTCGTTCATTTGTTCGAAAAAGTTTGTTTGTACGCGCGTGCATACGTTCTTCTAAATGGAAATTGTCACGTTCGAAGCAATTTCCATTGGATAGAAAATAGATTTTCGTCGATGTTTCTCTCGTCATGCTGAAAGCGTCTTTCGCAATACCACGCATCTATGGCGCGCTCTAGCTCTCGCTCGGTGATTTTCGGTTTCTATCTTCGATAGTTTTCGGAACGTTGTTCTCTCGTCATCTTTTTTCATCCTTCAGGCCGATACAGAACAGTCGCTGGAAGCCATATTGGGTGAATGGCGGTTGCGGTATCGATACCGCGCTATTTTTGCAGACAAAGTTTTTCAAAGCGATCGGTCTAAACGTTGCTTTCCCAACGAAAACCTCTTTCGTCGATTAATCGTTACGATCGACGACGCTGCAAAGCTGTCCACTGCGATCTCGCACCGCGTCCCTCGTTCCACTTAGAACACTCAACGACCCGAGATGCTCGTGCACGCATATAAATTAGTTAGAAACATTTACCAAATATCCAGCTGACAAATTGTAAAGTACGAATTAAATAAAAAAAAAACAAATTAAGACATGCTCCGTATACGGACAATACCATTTGTTCGATACTCGGAGAAGGAAATTAGTTTAACGACTCGTACAACTCAAACAGCAGCTACTCCTGAATGCGACTGTCTTACTCGCCAAGCTAAACGTACGTTGCACGAACAAACGCGCGTTGTCGTTTCTCCAAGACTGCGCAATGTTGAAGTATAAATTTTCTTTTTTTATATTTTAATTTGTGCTTTAAAATTTGTCCAGTAAAGTAGTCCACATTTGGTAAATTTTTCTAACTTTGTTGCATGGCATAACACGCGAATGGCTACCCCCAGATGGATACCATCTTCGAGTTTGTCTACTTTATTTCTTTGAGTTCTCAAGTTGAGAGATCGATCGTGAAACGTAAGCTGCACGAACACCGCACGCGTTTTCTCTTTTTTTATTTTTTATTTTAATTTTTCCTTTACAATTTGTCCAGTATGACATTTGGTAAATTTTTCAAATTGAACATCGCACGCGTGAACATTTTTTTATCGAGTCTGCCTATCGCGAGAAGACGAACAATTGCAGGAAACTTGCCCTACGAAATTTTCACGTCTCGTACGAATCGATCGCCAACTAACGATGCGTCTGATGCTTCACGCGGTATATAACAGTGCGAGGAAAAAAAAGGATTTTACAAGCACGAGTTTTAACTACGTTTCTTTCGTACTCGAGTTAATTTCAGTTAATTCTATCGATAAATTGTTAGACACCTGCGCGGGGCTCGATACATTGAATTCTTAGCAATTCGAATATTCAAAATCGCTCGGCCACACGAGAAACGTGAATTTAGCCGATGGTGGCCTGCGCTTCCTAAATAAGGCATGTTCACGGTTGTGCGCGTACGAGGGCGCGCACCGAGCGATTTCTCACAAAGGCTCGGGTGTGGATGTGTGAATTCGCAAGGTTAAGCGTGCTTCGAGCCTCGTATCGTCCATCTGAACGAGAAAAATGGCAAGAAGAGAATCGTTCCCACAGGTTGAGTCAGACGGATGCGACTGCGATTCGTGTCCCTAGTTGCGCTTCGCTATTACGAACCTAATTAATCATCGATCTCGACGTGGAATAATCGCTAGACCGCGGTTTTTATGCATTTGCGAGAAATTCGAAGACGCGACGAAAGCGTCAAATTACACGTAACGCAAGAAAATATATCGCACAAATGTTCAAAGTAACGCAATGTAAAAAATGTAGCGAGACAAAAAGTCTTTTCGATCATATTGATAAGAGAAATAAAGCACGTTGTTAACACACGATCTCTTTAGGTGTGAGGTGTATGGTTAGGATAAATACTTAGGTAATCCGATTATCAATACTTCTTTTTTTAGAAAAATTTTAACATAGTATATTGATATTATCAAATTGATATTATTAAAAATTTTTATTTATTACAGTATATAGTAGGTAATTTTTTTTTTGTATTAAATTATAGGCAGCAATTTAGAACGCGGAATAACCTCTTCTCGGAATAATTATTTCTTTATTTAGTTTATATTCGAGGCACCGTCTACACTTCAGGCTAAACTTTTAGAAACTAATAAAAACAGAAGAAAAGAACATCGACGTCCATTCGTAGCAAACAAATGGTCGCCTTGTGATTCTTCCAATTTATATTACGCTCCATGTACAAAGATAATTTATTTGCGTACTAAACGCACACACTTCTTCTAACAATTCAAGGCAAACGATAAAGCAATAGAACAATTGATCGTTTCGAACCAGATATTTTTATCTTTGTACAGAGATACCAACAGATCGAACATCCTCTCAACTACTCAGCTGATGCGCTTCCAGTTAACGATATTTCCAGCTTTTGAAAAAGGAAAGAAAGGCTCACAGCTTATTATTAAGATTATTAAGATTAAGAATATTATTTAAGATTATGGTAATTCCTATTAATTGTACCGCGTGCAATGGTTTGTAACTTAGAAATCGACTAAAGTAAATAGCACAGAATATTCCCAGCTATTGAAAACACGCTGGTAAAAATTGCTAAGATAAGGTGTATCTATGTATATCCACGGAGCATGTCAGCCCTGAACGTGTATTCGCAACAGCTGCGAGTATCGTTAGCTCAAAAGCGTACCGGCGTACCTGCTACCTGAAAATATCGATTCGTTGGTATTTCTGTAGGAAAACAAAGATACCCCATTTCAAATAATTAATCGTCGTTTTATTATTTATAAAAAAAAAATTTTTTTCTATTACCCGAAGCATTATAAACGCGCGAGTGATATGACTATGACTAGAGTACTCAGGTACAACGTACCGAGAGTATCCGGGTACCCGACGTCGACAGGTCGGGTAGTAACAGCTCTAATCTCAACTATCTGGCGTAGCCGAGTATCTGATACATAAGTAACAGCTGTAAGTACTAAGACCTTTGTTGGCGATTATACGAAATTCTAGCTCAGCATTGATCGCGTCGAATGTTCAGAGATTCCAGAATTTCGCAATTTACGATGCATCCAGACAATCGATAACATCGTCGCATAATCGTCAAATTAACCTAAAAGAATGCAAATCTGAAAAGAACTACTTTTACCCTTCTAGAATGTTAAAATTACCCTATTCCATCTATAAAAAAAAAAAGAAAAAAACACAAATAGTTACATGAATTTGTATTATTATATTTTAAACTAACCTAATCTGACCTAACCTAACCTAACTTAACTTAACCAACGAGGTATCACGTGCAAGAAGGATGAAACACGATAGTTTCCTAGAACCTGAAGACGATACGTATCAACGTATCTCGCCTGAAAAATCTTCGCACGCATATGAAATCGATCGGCCAGAGAGAATCGCGAAATGTACAGTTAGTTTTTCCGAAGCGTATTACGGGCCATCGATTGTTCGACGAGCAAAAGCACGATTTTAGATAACGCGGAGCGATTTAATGATCGACCCAATTTCACTACGAATAACAATGCAGCATGTGAGAGGTTTCCTGTGTTCTCCTCGTGTCGCAATAATCAATAGGAACAGCCCGGCTGCATCAAGGTTAATTGTCCGTCTATTAGTCACTGTTATCCGTAAAAAAAAGAGCCTGCTATTCTATTAGCTTATTCAATTTTATCGCCACTCAGATAATTCTGCTGGTTATCAAGCAACTATCTATAAGAAATAAAAATGTTTTACTAAGAGAATTTCGACATTTTTGTATCTTACTATCGGGCTATCTGTAATTTTATAATTTCCCGATATTGCGTATATCGCATTTATCGTATTGAATAAATAATGCATACGTCGTGCAAATGTTATTAGCTGGAAAATGTATGAAATTGGGAATATTGAATTTCTACTGCATATAATTGTACTTCTCTCTTATTTTCCTCTTGGATATTTTATATTTTTATATTTTTCTTCGTACCGTCTACTCTTATTCCTCCAATTTTTCTAACGTTTCAGCATCTTTCCTTTTAATATTCCTTCATCCGTATCGTAGATCATTAATCGAACAATTTACAATATTTATTTTGATATTATTTGATACAATTACGATTGTAATTTTCTTCGCGCAATTTTTACGCTTTCGTTACTTTCTTTGATATTCCTTGATGCACCTATTGAGAATTACTAATTGAAGGATTTATAACGTGCAGGATGTGAAACGGAAATTAAGAGTACGAAGAACTTGAAATTTTGAAACAACACCGAAAGCTAATTATTATCGTTGCTTGGCACCGTGCATATTACACGTCGTTAAAGTGTTTATACATATGTATTGTATGTATAACGCATGTATAATGTATAAACTTGGAAAACATACGGACAACGTTGATCTGTTAAATGCTTAATTACATAATCCGCTACGACTGCCACGAAATAACGGAGAAAATCGATGCATAACATTCCACGGGCAGAAATTTTCAATGATGCAACTTTTACTAATTAGATTATGCGATGAAAATCGCACGAAACCGGTGAACCAACGAACGAAATAAATCGCTTCCTCGAAAATTTCTGTTGTCCGAGTTTTAATAAATTAATAGGAAAACACGTGTAACGACTTATATAGAAAAACGTTCCTTCGCGTTATGCTACTTTACGTTCTTTCGTTATCGTAAAATTAAATTGGTTCCTGATATCGTATAATGTTTCGCGAGACACGCAACGTTATTCAAAACCGATGAACAACTTTAGCGATTATGAAATTTCCACTCGATCAGAAGTTTCGCTGGAAAATTCCATACGCCGCGTGTATACTCATCCCCGATCACCAAACCGATCCGCATCGTTTATTTCATCGCGAGAATACCAGACGCAGTTAATTAAAAAGACTATCATAAAAGATTTCGCCGAGAAAGAAGAATAATGTTTTAAATTTACATATTAAGAGATGGAAATTCTTTAGCCTTCTATTATTTATCGTTGAGGTTATCACGGTATATTCACACACACACACACACACACATATATATATATGTGAATAACAAATTAGTAGTATCGATAAATAGACATAATCGTACGAAATTTCGTTTAAAAATACTCGACGACTGTAGTGCCACCGAGTTTGATAATATCGGTTACGATTTACGATATACGATCATAAACGGTTCTGATTGCACTAAGAAATGATCGTAAATCAAAATGCTTGTTCATTTGAAAGAATTAAAAATATGTTACTTCATTTTCAGTTACTAAATATAGTAATATATATATATATATATATATATATATATATATATATATATATATATTATATACATGATTTTTAAACCATATATATATATAAAGTATTTTACTAAATGGTTTAAAAATCATGTAATGTTACATTGTGCTATAGAGCAATAAAAATAAAGTTTAGATCTAATCTCCCTCGATAAACTCTTAAGAAGACCTAATATTTCGCTAAACAATAAAAATGATTCGAAAATGTTGTATTACATTAAAATGTAAGTATGAAATAATAATTTAAAGATGATTAAGGAGAAAGAAGTTCTTAATTTACAGTATCTTCTATGTAGCCCGTTAATTAATGATGTCGGTAATAACAAAATGGCGTATAATTTTATGACGAAACAAACTATGTACTTAGATCAGTTTAATATCTCCGCATCAGTGAGCAACGTTCGCGAAAGGCGTTAATTTAAAGTGTCGATAAGTATCGCGTGAAAGATACCAGAAGCAAAGAGCCGCTGATCCATTATTTATACGCCACTGCATTTCCACGCTGATATACGGACGCTTTGCTGAATTATAACCACGAAACCTTCACCTATGCTTGTGTAATATAATCGCGACAACACAACCGGCGTGACGCGTCAACAATTTCTTCGCTATAAGGACTACGTGTCATTGTACCGATCCGAATTGTAGTAAACACCGTGCTCTTTCCATGAATTCGAATAATATTACATTAGAATTTCACATTTCCAATTACGAATTAATATTTCACACGTATACGTATGTATAATTATAGTATATGTGTGTATAATTTTATAAGAACTTATATAGTAGAATATAATATATAAGGTGACGAATAAAGGAAATAGGTATTGACGAAGTTACGTTAGACAAAGATGTAAATATCAATTTCAGTTATTCACATGGTATACAAATATTATCGCAATTCTTTCGTATTATACGAATCATGCAAGGTTCCACTATATTTCCACTGATAATATAAATAGAAAGAAATCTGTCAGTTAGGAAACGGATATCTTTTTATTTCCGAAAAAATTTGTCGAAAATAATCTATTAAATATATCTATACATATTTACAACGCGTCGTATCTATTCATTCTACCGGTATTGTATATGTATATAACCTTTTTGGCTTTATACACTGGATAATGGATGGGACACTGCATAAATCGCATACCATATATTCTAACGAACACAATAAATCACGAAAGTATTCAAACACTTACCACAGAATGTTTTTATCAATAAATATATCAAATATGTATCGTATATAAAAGAGGTTAATCCGCAAATGCTATATAATATTAAAAGAATATCTCGAGAAAGTTTTGAAGAAAGATTGCCAAAAAGAAAGAACTAGATTTCGTTAAAAATTTAATTAACGATATGCATGCAATTATTTTATGAAAAAGGAATGGCTACAAAATATGAACTACAACGTGATATTAATTAATAATACCGTATGAATATTTTTGTCTCAACGAGATGTTACCATTGTGTGAATCTCGTTTCATTATAAGTTACCAAAGAGTTTAATTAAAATATGTTTCTGTAAATTTAATATTGCGAGTCCTTGTTCATAACACACAATTACATATAATTTGAATATCTTTAATCATATAAAAAATATTTCTCTCTTTATTTCCACGTTCCAATTGTCTACATGCTTTTGTCTCTCACTGTACATAATATGTTTCTGGGAGTGTTGAAATACTTTCGTCAACCACTGTAAATACAATAAACTTGAAAAAAAATACCTGTCATCCAATAGACGCGTAAGATCAGTCATCTCGCGCTCGAACTTAAATTTTGACACCTCGCACAGAAGGGCGTCACGTTCTCCGATGACTTCTGAAAGTTCACGTTGCAGCCTCTCGATCTCTGCATATTGCCGGCTGATCAGTTGATTCTTCTCCTCGAGGATGCTCTCGACGTCGGGGTCCAGAAGACCGGCCGGGTCACCGACACTTCCCAATACCGCGCTCATACCGTTTGTTTACTTTCACTGAGCCGCACCACACACGTTTTCGTCCCGTACTCGTTCGGCACTGGTACTCCGCCAACGTTTTCCACCGATTAGATAAAAAAAATCAACGACGATCACGAATGGCACGCGCGTCCACTATCAGCACGCGCCACGCGAACGAACGCCCCCGTCCCCATAACCAATACGAATATCACGCAGGATAGACGCTCTGCCCGTGAAAAAATCAACAAAGAATCATCCACGGCGCGGTACACCGTTTCAGCGCGTACTCGCCATCTTACATCTATTGCCACCTCTCGGCCGAATGCCAGTCCTGATTCACGATCGTTCCCGTGTTCCAATTCCGCCGGATCGTTTGTCCAGGGATACTTTCACACATGCGCATGCGCGCACCGCTGGAATGGTCTCGTTCCATTCCTAGCAAGGACCAACGAGAATTTGTAGCACCTGACATCTGGTAGCGGAACCGAGAATTTGAAAATTTAAATTGACTTCAATAGAATTATTGTTGATATTTTTACTTATTTTTAAGAATGATTTTTAGATTTAAGGAAAAGGGTATTGTTATTTGTATTTTCTCGTGTTCTGAATGGTTTAACATCGAAGAGATTTGATGGTATTTTGAAGAGCATTATTTTTATATATATTGAAGAATGAGTTTGTTGTAATTCGTAGAGGTAACGCTTAGGGCTTCAAAGACACACTGACCGATTCTAGAAATTGAAAGTTAAGGAAAGTGGTTGTTGAACTGCGAACGTTTATGCAAATTATATTTTCATGAATAAAGAAATATAAGCTAAACAAAAGTTTCTTTCACTTATTATATAATTTTGCACATTTTTACGCTTAAATGTCGTAGAAATACATAAATATTCTATTAATTATCTTACTAATTATTTTTCAAATTTTCTTTCTACCATAAATATCTATTTGTCAGAAATAAACAAGTGGAAGAGTAATTTATCCAATAAAGAAGTTCTATTGGGTAGAAACGATAAACATAGTTGATATGTTTACCGTTTCAGAGGCTTACATGCCTTAGATTGGTAAAGCACTGTACCATTTCAAACTGAAACTGTTTGTTACTAACTGTTTGTTAATAAACAGAATACTTAAATTCAAATTGTATGATTTTTATTTCATTTTCTTTTGATAATAACAATTTGTCGATTATCTATCATTTATAATAACTATTTGATAAACATTTTTAGAGCGTTGTTTCTTTAAGAAAATGTTACTGTCTAAAAACTTTAATATTAGCAAAAGCGTCAATTAGAAAGAATTTTCGGTTACGTTTTTATGTAGATTTACATATCTTCTCTTGTACGATAAGACACACTATTTACATCTTCGTAATATTACGAACTCATATAACGATGTGTCAAATTCAATATTAAAATGATTATAAAATTCTGTTTTATAGATTTAAACACAATTATCGAGGATTTTCTAGAACATTGATGTTTTTTTACATTTTTTAAATCACCAAATGTAAAGACTTAAGAATTTTGTAAAAAAATTTTGTACAACTGTAAATACAATCTCGCTTTGACAGCAATGTATAAGACTCATTGCTGCTACAGTTTGAATAGATGTAAAACTCGGAGGATTTCTTGGAATTATTTGCATAAATGAATATAAAACTAATGAATTCCTTGTGTAAATCAGCAACTCTTAAAATCTAACGTATCATTTAAATAATTTTAAAAAATATGAATATGTGAAAAATCCATAATGATAATATTCAAATGTATATGATACCGTATAATATGCGAATTTATTAATCCTCAAATATAAATTTTGTAAATTTCAACTAACAACTGTTCTATTTAATAGAAATACAAGTAAAACTATATATATTATAGTACATTTCGTACTATTTTACATTTATGAAATAAAATTTATTAAAAGTATAGAAATTTTACTAGATTTAGAAGATTAATTTTTACATTTTAGGCATTCAATGTATTTTGAAGCTATGGAATTCTTTCTAAATGTAATAACTAGAAATATATGAGATTTATACTGTAAATTTTGAAAAATTGACCCAAACAAATTCCAGGTCGAATATAATATAAACGTAATTAATTAGTCTAATTTATGATCCCATTATCTCTAATATTTAAAGATGATAGCTTTTAAGAACTAGAACTACAGCATCAAGAATATAAAATTGGCTATACCACCGGAGCAAAAGCACGCGTTCTCCACATTGCAAAAATAGGTTATCTTTCTACGCTGCGTTTCACTTCATACTTTCGTCCTGCCAGACGAGTAGTTTTCTCATCGCTGATGTATCGTACGATAAAAACGAAAGATACGGTTGTTACATACAAATTAAGATCATTTTTCCGTTGTTCATTGTCGCGTGGGTGAAAGAACAAGTAATCAAGGTCGACGTACTGTATTGTGATAGCCAGAGATCGACAGGCGAAGAAGAGAGACACGCTCTCTTGTCCTTTTAAATAACTATAATCTTTAAATGCGACACGTGAACGGTGATAAGAAGATAACAGATTTTTCGGTGTACAACCGAGGAAAAGTAACGAACAAGGCGAAAAAGGATGACAGTGTATTCGGGACAGATTCGAATTGATGCGTGTAACGTGAAACAGATTTTCTCGGGTGTGATGTTTAGGTTATCTCGTCGGATCGAGATTGGAACACGATGAGATACCATGGATATTCGCCGTGACGAACTTTTCGTTTTCACGTTCGAACTACCGTTTCATGCGCATTTTTTAATGAATTTCATAAGGCAATATTAATTGTGTGCCCACTACGATGAAAGCAGCGTGCATGACTTGAAGGTTAAGTCTTTCCAACGAAAGCGTTCTTGAACCATTGTTACGATGATTATTGTTGCTCAAATTCCTGCTTAAATACTTTTGTAAACGGAACACAAAGTCCTCCGTTTGACTTCTGTTGTGTCGATAAATAAAAAAAAATTATTTTTGCGGCACGAAGTACAGCTCGAAATTCAAATTTTATGATTTAATATAAAAGAAAAAATAATAATAAAAGGGAAGGATACTTACGATTTAAATAATAGAGTGAAGCTATTAAGTGTAAATTTGTCGAACTAACGAAAATAAATGAGATATAATACATGATATTCGAACTCCGATGATCAAGACGTTACCGCATTGTTTCGTCGCTATAATTTGTACATGAAAGAAGAAGCTTGTTAAACGATAATTTATAAATTTAAGATTACTTTATTTATTATAATACGTCGACGCGTATGAAAGAGAAATATATATATATATGTATATTTCCGTTAAATAAGCGATCGAAGAATCGTAGATTTTATTCTTTAAAAGAGTAATAGTGCTATTAATACAATGTGCAACTGTGTAATGTTTGTTTAATAATATTTTACGATGATCGTTTATATTTATTTGAAAATAATTGTACAAACATTAAAACGTTTTTTGAGGTGAAAATTCATGCTTTCTTCTATAACTTTAATTATCAATACTTTTTATTTTTCTGACAATCAGCATGAGTTTATTTTATAAACATTCTGTTAATAAAATCACCATCATATTCTAGAATTAAAGCATTCATGTATTCTCTAACTAATATGATGCTCTCATAGACCTTAGAATCTTATTATGTTTACATTTAAGGCAACGTCCTTTACGCTTAATAAGAAATCATGACAAGTAGAAAAAAAAGCTTTAAATTGTGATGTGGTATATTTTAAATACAGTATTTGTGCCATTTCTCTCATGCACAAGACATTGGCTACAATTAATGATTCATGAGCATCCTTATGAAAATTATAGAAACTTAGGACCACTTTAGAAAAGAAACCAAAAATTGTCCCTTAGTTTGAAAGTTTGGATACCGCATACTTGAAAAAACTGCTTCAATCATGACAGAAATTAACATCCAAGATTTACAGGACCTTCTTGTACACTTCTCGAAAAATACCTATAGAGCCAAGGATGCAGACAACAAGGTAACTTTTCTTATTTATAAATTAACAAACTTATGAATTAATCTTTCTGCTTTATGATATCACACAATAATTTTTTTTTTGTTTCTAGAGTCAAGCAATCATGCAAAGATGTCTGCTGCTCACTGATTTAGATTATACTCATTCTATCATAAACAATAATGGAGGTGATCTCAGTGCACACTATCCCAGCCATCTTATCATTTTAGAATATGAGAAGTGTAGGAATCCAAATTTGTGTGATACGCCGCCACCACTGCCACGCACATCAGAAACTATATACGAAAATATGTATGATCCTAATAAATTGAAGGAATTGATAAAAAGTGCTAGATTCGCCAGGTGTCGTTCAAGATTTCCACTGCCGGTAATATTGTATAAAGGTAGACATGTATGCAGATCGGCTACTTTGTCTGGTGGACCAGAAATTTATGGTAGATCTGGGCTAGATTATTTATTTGCTGGTAGTGAAGGAACAGTTTCTATTGAACAGCAAGTAGATGAACCTCGCGCGAGTGACTCTGTACTTAGTGACTGGCAATTGTTTGATAAAGTTAGGCACCAAGACATCAAGCTTTTGAAAACTCTTAACGTAGGAATTATTATTGATTTTATGGTCGAGAAGAAGAAAGTCAAGTTTGGAATGAAGTAAGTAATCAATTTTTACGGCAATATTTGTTGCATGCATTAATTGTGAAAATAATGTCTTTCAGATAATACCTTCTCCCATTCTTTGATTTAACATCGTTTGCAATATTAGTAAAATAAAATTAATTGCTTGAAATAGCATAAAATAAATCATAGAATAATATTCTTAATCTTAATTGTAAATTAGTTTTTTGTTATTAATAGCTAGCTTGTATATTAAAATATTTTTAAATATTGTTTGAATATAGTACAATAGATTTTCATTAATGCTCTTGTGATCAAAGAATTGCTTGGACACAAAGAGATTTAGAAATAAAAAACAAGCAGAGTTATGTAGGAATGCAGTCTTTCAGTTTTTCAGAGTCAACAAAGTTTCATAGTAGTTAATAACACGATCAGTATTTTTTATCTTACGAATCCACTTTTAGAGAAACTTAAACAGAGCTCTTTTGTTCGGTACCCAGCGTGACATCCTCAGAGAAAGTAGACAAAGAGAAGAGGTACTCTGACTTCACCCTAATTTCACTGCCATATCCTGGATGTGAATTCTTCAGGGAGTTTAGAGAAAATGACTACTTGGCCCAAGGCTTGGTATTTGATTGGTCTCAGACCCATGTAGACGCGCAGATTGGTGTGCCAGCAGATTCAATTTCTACTCAGTTACAAATCCATTGGGATCAATATCAAGTCTGGGATCTAGTAAAATTAACTCAAAATTATTTAAAACTGATATTAAGATATTTGAGCGACAGTAGCAGTGGAATATTAATTCATTGTATCTCAGGTATGCATTTTTCCTAACAAATAACGATTTTTTAATTTAATTAATAACGAATAATTACGTAACATAATCAGAATTAAACTCTGTTTATAGGATGGGATCGCACACCTTTATTTACTTCATTATTGAGGATCAGTTTGTGGGCAGATGGTGTAATTCACACATCACTGAACGCGCATCAGATTCTTTACTATACCATAGCATACGATTGGATGCTGTTTGGCCATGATTTAGAGGATCGACTAAGCAAAGGAGAGGAAATATTCTTCTTTTGCTTTTATTTTTTAAAGCACATTCATGAGGAAGAGTTTAGTATTCATCTGCGTCATGGCAGATCTAGGCACTTGGTTTTACGCAACGACAGTGACTCACAGTCAGACAACGCTATGTTCGATAACGAATCGGTAGTGACATTGAGTTCAGTTAGTTCCAACTTAAGTCTGAATAGTTGGTGTAGTTCTGTTAGTCAAAATAGCAGAGATAGCCAAGATAACAATCCACCAGCTGTGTTTCATTGTTCTTCCGGAGAAAGTCAAGACGACTATCCTACTAATGGGTACATACACTTTCTTTCTTATCGTATTTAGTATACATTTCTCTCCAATTAATTTAATTGCTCATTTTATAGGAGCGTGGTACCATGGTCAATTCATACTTCTCCAAATAAAGAAGGAATTGCTCATGGATCACGGTCACCTTTGCCACCTAATCGGACTTCTCCCGTCGCAGTTCCCGTACCTGGACGTCTTCGACAACGAAACGAATCCTCTTCGTCTGGTGGTTCATGGCAGATGATATCCGGAACCGGAAGTTTACGTGGTTCTACAACTGCTAATGCTCCGATTATAGACGCAATGGCATGTAGTTCACTTTCGAAACACTTCGGTGAAAATTATACCATACATACGTCCCAAGAATCAAGCACGACAATTATCGAGGATGAAGTATTTGCGTCGTTGGCACAGTAAGTACCATAAAGATTTTTAATTACCATAAAGTGTTTTTTATTCAATAAAACGAATTACGATTTCTACGTTTAACGTTTCTATTCTAGATCCCGCAAAGAAAAGTTACAGTGTTTAAGAAGAATATTTTACAACGCTTATAGTCAAACTGTTGGGTTCCGAATGAAGGATAATTCCGAATCTGTTGGCTTTGGTCAGCTACTAGGAAACTTTGCTGAGAAAGTTGGAATTCTTTCCGTTCAACGCACATCCTTGTGACTATAACATCATTAACTTCTCATACCCTCTCTTCCCATCAGCGCAATTATAAGTTTACTGTTATCAATTGTTTGACTCAATTTAGAATTTTATAAGAACGCTATACAATGAAAATAAAACAATTGTACATTGTCGTTTATGCGAATAATGCGTTGTTATACAAAAAAGAAAGAATAGCGTGTAATCGCGTGACATGAATAAAAACTTGATATTTTTGTATATATATATAATATTTATATGTATATATATGTATATATCTATATATGTATATATATATATGTAAATGCGTGCGAGTGTCTACTAGTTTTGCTTTATAATTTACTGACGATACATGTATGTGTATTTGCGACTGCCATCTGTATAAAAACGTTATTTGCACAGATGGTAATTAATGTTCAAAACAAAACAAAATTATAAGAATGTTAAAACGTACAAAATAGTGCTAGTGTGGATCATTTATCCCTAACTTAGTAATTAGTGTAAAAAAGAAACATCTGCATGTTGTTTTTTATTAATTTCTCTTTATAAGTAGTTAAAAATATTTACAAATTCATTACATGCACTATTCTAGTAGGTACAACATGTTCTCTACAGAGTGGACACTGTGGTTTAGTATTCAACCAATCAGTAAGGCAAAACCAACAAAACAAATGACCACAGGGTGTGGTAGTTGTTGGCACTTTTTCAAGGCACAACTGGCACATCAGCTTACTATGTTTCTCAGTGACTGTTAAGTATTTATTAAAAGGGCTTTCACTGTCCTTGCTTTGCCAGATCTTTAGCGCACACTGTGCAAGCGTAGCAATTCCTAATAATTTTAATCCCCAACTGATAGTATCAGTAGGCCGATGACCATATACCTTTAAATTTAAAAGAAACTAGTAGAGAATATCTCAACCACCATCATAATAATATTATTGTGTAAAAATTACCTTTGCATAATCTACTCGTGCTATTCTTTTGCCCAAACTATAATAGTGACCAAACATATAAAATAGTCCCTTGTGCACTAATATGAAAATAGGTATCATAGTATACATTTTTGTTATGAAAGAGTTTAAAAATATTGCAGCTGCAGGAGTTAATTTACTATGAGGATGATTGACTGATAATTCTAATCTTTTTAGTAATCTTATCAATGCTTTCTCTCCAAGGCATTCTAAAATTACTGCCAGTACCCTTGCCTGAATAATAAGTTAAATATTGCATGTTAATAGAGCTTAGTGCATTGTGTTTGGAATACTTTTAAAGTATTTTAACATACATATATAGATGGAACTTTTTGAGCATCTAAGTTGGCCTGCACAATTCCAGTGTATTCTTCTCCTAACGTCTGGTTCCCCAATCCCGAGGTAAAAAAGAAATAAATTAACTTGAATGGAATGTCTGAGTGTATCAGGGGTAGCAAGCCAATTCGCCTTTCAAGAATTTGTAGAACATCCGCGATCTTTTCTCGTAGATATTTAACAAAGTCATCGTCCCTCTGATGTGATCGTAGAATTTCGGCTTGACTCGCAATTTTTAACTTTCGAATTCTTTTCTTTACTTCCATTTTTGGTGAACAACTTGTTAAACTTTCTTTGTACGAAAAATTATGAAATACGATCGCTTTGTTGAATTAAACACGAAGAAACCACCAATATTAAAAATAACACTCATTGAATTAATGAATAATGACAAGTAAAATTATTCGAAATAATATACATATATAACCTCAAACATTTAAAAGAATCTTATCACTTTGTTTCTTATTGACCTCTAACGTGACAATTAGAATAAAAATATGTATTTGTTATCTATTAAATGTTAGAGAAAAGTAATAAAAAACCATGTAAATACATGTTTCATAAAAATTAAAGAATATCGTCAAAATTATATCACGCAGTTGCGCGACGAACGTCAATCGTAGAGTGCACAATCAACGTGAAACAAATTTTTTGCAAGTTCAAATTATTTTTATCTGACAATTTCCATTTTCAATACAGTATAATACTATCTTAATTTTCAAAAAATTAATTTTTTAAACATTTTATTTATAATAAGAAATACACATACACGTATACAATTTAAGTATATGTGTTCCATATATGTATAGACACACATTTATAATACTAAGAACATAAAATATCTAATATACGTAAACCAAACAAATATATCCTATTTTAATTCATAAATAAAGAATTATAGACTTCTTTGCATATTTGACACACCATATAGTGATAATGAAATTTAAAAAATGGAAAAACTCACCAGTGTTGTAATATTTCATTATTTCAAGTAATTAAGTGATTGAAAGGAAATGCACTGCTCTTTAAACCATTTAACAACTAATAACACCAATTATTTACTTCTAACGTCATTATAAATTAATAATAAGATAAAAAACGAAGCATAAAAACGATTTGAAAAGCAAGAAACAAATGTCTGCTGTAAAGAATTTGAATACGATTACGTGCATTTCCCTAGACAAGAAACGTAACTAGTTGGTTACTTATAAAGGCCCGAAAATTGTTGCAACTTTTTTCATTTTAAAACACTGCTGCCATTTTTAATTAATTCTATAACGTAAGCACGTTATATGCATTCTAATAATCAATTTATTACTAATATATAAATTCTAATCCACACAAATGACTAATATTTCAATAACTTAATTCATAATGAATTAATATTGCCGGTAAAATCGTTGATTGTGAGAACTTTAGACTTGCAACTTTACTGCCCCATTTAGTTCTTTTATTGTTAAATTAAATTTTTTTCTTATTCACTAAATGAATAAGAATAATATTTTATGTATACTTCAAACTAAGCTTTGGAAAGTTCTTGTTTTATACCAATAACGATAAAATTTAACAAGAGTTTTCATATTACATCATAATTTGAATTTTGGGAATTAAGGGAATTGCATTATAATTTGGATTATGGAAACTCAGAATGGGGTAGCTTAAAGGTAAATATGTCTTATAAATTTTTCTAGGTAACTTTTCTCTTTCAAGGTTCTGGGGCAAATGCTGAACTGTTCGACTCAATTCTCTTGCCAGAAGTTACATCGTCTTCTTCAGTCTGTGACCAAATCCTTCTAAGACATTCTTATCACCCTACATGCACTGTAGGACACCCTGTTATCAGGCCGGAACACATGTGTGCGCATTTCTGAGAATTAATTAGGAAAATATTGGGTTGCCACTCATCACCCAAAACTATAACATAACATACGCGCATCTTAACTGCCTGTCATCACCATGCCTATGCTTATGGATATTGGTAGCCCGATCGTTCTTGTGAGACCTTGACACGTGCCGTCGCCTCCATAAAGGACACGATGCTAACATTACAATACCTTCGTGTAAGCTCGACATCTTGTTATATCTATTTGACAGGATTTAAAACGTTCAAACTCGTTTCCCTTAAAATTGTAATTTTCAAGTTGTTGCAGCAAATGAGCGATCTGTATAGAAAATTTCAAACTTCGCTCCCAATTTACATATCGATACCGCCAAATCTAAAAAGAAAGCTAATTCACACGACAGCGGAAACCGTATTTCAATTGTTATCGACGCAGCACTGACCGCCATAAGTCGGTAAGGCAGACGCGTGCCGCGTATGTGCCACTGAGCACGGCCATCTTCGCAGTCTACGTAGCTGCATAGTCTGAGACGGAGGGCAAAGCGGCGAGCAGCAGAGAGGCATCGCCCTAGATAACGGTAGAATCGTGGGCTGGTGTCGTGCTGCTTTTCGCGAAAGTGCTTTGGAAAACCGAGAGGAACCGTATCGAGGCCGTTCGACCGTATCTAGTAAAATCATTATCCGAACTGAGGTTGTTATCCGGTGGTGTGTGGAAGACCCGCCTCGAGCCAGTGATTATCGGCTCATCGAGGCGATCGTATAGAGGACCGTGCCCTAAGGAGCTTTGGTGCACCCGCGGCGCGCGAGATTTTCGACCGAGTGCGGAATTTTCTCAGCCACCGGTGGAGCACGTTTCGTTTCGTTCGTAGCGACTATATCTGGTTCGTGGCGACCGTATTAGTCGGCACCAGTCCACGGATTCTCCCCGCGGTCGCTTTCGATGTGTTCGCTACGCGTACGGGACGACGAACCGACCAGCACAGGAGTAGGAAGCGAGTAATCGCCGGAGAATCTCTGTAGATTGGGATATAGTGGGCCGTGGACAAGGACGGAGAACGTACGATAGAGAGGGAGGGAGACGAAGAGAGTGTAACGAAGGAGTGCGCGAGGAAGAAAGAGAGGGACGAATACGAGAGTGCGATAGAGGGCCATTAGATCCGAGGGGTACACGGGTGTACGAGTCGAGTACGCCAAACAGATTCAACGAATATTTTCGAAGGTGCAAGGTAAGGGAAAAAAAACCAATGTGTCTCTATAGGGATAATATAGTTTTCTAAAAAAAGAACAGCGTCCATACCCCCCTGCGAGGTCGTCGTGGCGTGGCACGCCAGGCAAACGCCGCCGGAAATCATGCACGGTGGCCGCCCGCGCGTTTTCTCAGGCGGTGCCCGATTCTTTGCTAGATTTCTAAGATTAGAATCACATCTCTCTATCTATTATCGTATTTATATATATTCTCGTTTGCAACTTGTTCTTACGTGGATTGGTTATTAACACATTGACTGCCATGGTGGTCATGTGGGGTGACTCATATTTTACTAAATTTTTTGGAGCGATTAAAATAACATCAATTTCGTGGACTACCGAATTTCGAATAATGTGATTTGGATAATATTGTCAGAAAAAAGTGTTCAAATACAATATAATATTTGATAAAAATGAAATGTTATGGTGATGTATATTTATTACGACTCTCAAATATATAAAATTCGCATGGCAGTCAATTTGTTAATTGCATATATAGCGATCGTTTTCATGTGACGATATTTCGTTCGCGTACACGCCGGTTTTCCTGTGTCAAATGATGTCGTCTGGGTGGCTGGAAAGGGATCAGGTTTCCTTATAGGTTAGGTTCGTCTATCGGATCGTTTCGTTTCGAGTTTTCGAATTTACGATAAACGTAGTGATTCGTGCGAAAAGTTGCTGGTTTTGAACATATTTTGGCAAAGATGAATAGCGCATGGAGACTCTTTCGAGAATACTTTCGCCTGTTCGTTTTTCTTCTTCTTCTTTTTGACTGTTCGGTGATTCACGTGAGTCACTGGCAGCGCAGGAAGTGACTCGAGAAGAAAGAAACCCGGCAACATGCAACGACGACGCTTTGTGCCTCGGATATTTATTTCTTGTATTTATAAGTATATTTATATAGTTGCACTCGTGTATATGATAGTATAGTGTGAGTGTGTGTACAGTTATTTAGATCGAATTTTATTCGTCTTGCACTCGTGTATCAAACATTCTTATAAAAATCTTTTTTTTTTTGTATAAGTTTAATATCGCACCAAATGTTCATAGGTATTAGCGACGCCCTTCGTATTTTAGATTTCAGATTTTGTTTACTAAATTTGCTTACTTGAAAATTCTATTTTCTTTTTTTATATTGTTTAGAATGGCTCACAGTTCTAATGCCGTTAACAAACTTCATTTCTGTGTTACCTACTAATATTCTTTTTCGATTTCTGTATATAGTTTTTCGAAGTTTACAGTATATGTGATGGAAAACAGTAGCGTTTATTTGTTTACTATGTTTAGAAATTCACTTGTATTTCTTTGTATTGGAGCCGGATTTTTTTATTGCGTATTCTACGCATATATTTAAAGAACTTCTCAAGTTTCTTTGATTCACAGCCATAATATTTTAAAACGTGCGATAGTGTATCACCGTCAATCGATTCGTTATACGTGATTGAACTATTGACTCGAGCGGTGTATGGAATCGTGTATCAATTCTAATGAATTTCCTTCGTGTGAAAATAACGTGTTGTGTTAGTCGCGATAAAAAATTATGGCGTATAATCGACTTTTCTAACCTTACAATGGCACACTTGGTCTTTTATGTTCCCATAAAAATTGTCTATATAAATATATAATATATATATGTATATGGTCGCCTCTACTCTCTAAAATATTTTCGCACTGACACGTATAACTTGAGTAAGTGTGTTAGGAAAAGACGAGCTCGATTTTGAACAATAGAAAGTTTAAGTTAGTACACCCTAGTTTTTGGAAGTGCAAATGTATTTGGCATGAGAAAAGAGGTAAGAAAATCATTTTCGTGGACAGTATATTTCTATGTTTAGTGATTCGATATTTAATTCGAATATTTTGTATAATTTAATGTTTGGCACAATGAACGAATGAATAGGAGACAATTTTTTAAATGTTTGTTAATAGTATTTGGAAATAGTAACACTAAAAATAAATAATTGATTGTTCTGTACGATCTTAAATCGTATCATTAAATATAGTTTTTTTATGCAAAATATAAACATCGAGTTTCATAACCTCAAACTGTATGCATAAGATCTGAATCTACATCAATGCATATAAGTAATAATGTATGTATGTATATGGTAGTGTATATAATGTACGTTAATAAAATTATCTAGAATATTTTACATGATTTAAAAGTGTGAAAGTCTCACCTAACCTAAAAGACTCTAGTGTACAATTTGATAGTCCAAAGTCCACAGACACAGGGTGCCATTACATGGTTAATTCAACGCACGGAATTTTTGTGATTTTGTGGTTATGTTCCGCGGAGACGTTCTTTGTCGATCAAATCTGGTGCAGATAAGTTGCCATTCGGATTTATTGTTGACACGGATAGACGACAGAGGTGGAAGCTAATTATTAGCGCTGTTTCGACGAAGAATGCAACGCGCTGTCATGTGACCCGTAAATTCTGTTTCTATGGCAGTCGGGAGCGTTCGTTTTCGTGAAAACAGGTTATAACAGCGTATCGTTGCCACGGTTGGAATCACATTTGTGGTAAATAATTATTCTAATAAATGAACTCGTTGCTAGTTATTTGTATTCGTATTATTTAATTTAATTGAACGCGCGTCGAGTTTTATTCTGTTCTTATTAATGGTAGTTTGGTATTAAAAATTCCACGGTTTAATATTTATCAAGTGAATTAACGAATAAACGCGGTAAAATAATGAAACTCGCAGCAACTCGCTGGAAACGAGAATGGTGAAGGTGGCAAGTTATCAGGAGCGAAGTAGATAACGAGTTTGAAAGCCACCGCGTGGCTAATTTAACGCGAGTTATTTTTAGTCATCTTTTTGAAATTCGATACGTCAATTTATTTATCCGCAGAATTCCGTGTTTAACTGGCAGACGAAAGAACGGACCGTGCAAATTGAAGTCGTTTGCTCTTGAATAACATCAACAGTAAGCCTGTTATTTAATTATTTTGTTCTTCCTTACATTCATAAAATCTGATTAATAAAATGAAAGGCCAGAGACAAGTTATAGGATAATTTTTCACCTTTTTTGTTTTAAGTTAAATAGAATTCCGGAGATATATCGATATTTATTTATTTTTCTCTTTAACGGTAAATCATTTGATAGCTCGTTACATGAAATTCATAAAAACAGAAAAATATTTCATAGGAAATTTTTGATATTTCTGACAGGATGTACAATTTTTTACGCTCTTTCGAAGTTAAATGTAATTCCGGAGATTAACCGGTATTTAGCCATTTATTCTTTCGTTACTTAATTTCACAGAAAAAAATATAAAAGTTGAATGCTACCAACGAAATTAAACAAATCGAATATATTTCGGCGATGGAATTTTATTTTTCATAACGAAATAAAAAAAGTATATAAACAGAATTTCCTCTAATTCTTTTTAATGCTATAAATCAATCTCTCGTGGAAAACCGTATACGTATACGACGAACTCTTTTATTATCTTCAGTAGAGGAGATAAATAAAAAAAGACGTAGACACATACACATATACATACATACATACATACATACATACATATATATATTTCATCACGTTCAATTTAATTTATAACATGAATAAAGATGATTTACCGAACGATATTGGGAACCGTTTTTCCCCTACTCCTTTACCCTTTCTCTCTTTTGCTTGCTCTGCTCGCCGATAAAAAACGAATTCCAATCGTCGAACGAACTAACTTACAAAGTCCTGGAAATTTCGCGCATATTTTCAGGCGTGACGCAATATCCGAGATACGAGATAACGAGAAGGTGCCGGATATATACGAGGGAAAAAAATCGGATCGGAAAAGAACACGATATGGTTTCGTTTCTCGAGATAAGTTCTAGGGGAAATGTTGCGTGTATCGAGAAAAAAAGTTCGAACGGTGCAGCAATGACGAACGATAAACAATGGAGCTCAACGTGACGAATGTCAGCCGGACGAACGTTTTCAGTATTTTGTTTGGCTATGTTGGTGATACTGGTGAAGAGAATGGGGGAAAAAGTTTTCTGACTGAAATACATATTTAGTAATTTTTGTTCGTGACACTTTGTACGTATGTAATATTGTTACACTTTTTTGTTGGGAATATTCCCCTCGGGATTTTTGTTTGTAACATGTTTATTAGGATGCTTTTTTTGGTTAGACATAGTCTTCTTAGGATATATCTTTGATATTTTTAGTGGAATCGTTTTAAAAGAATCGTAATATATTTTTGAATGTTTATATTTAGTTTTAGTTTCATTTGTTAATGAATTAATTTCTAAGTTCCTAGGGAATTATTGTAAGTAGATAGGTTATTTGCAAATTTCACTAGGAAACTTTGTAAGAGCAAAAGTAAAAATGCGGAGTTAAAGTAACAAAATATTTGGGTAGAAAATTTATATGGAAAACGAGGGCAGCAGAGTTTTGTCAGGTTTTTTTTTTTTCAGTATACGTTTCATTATATTGTGCGTTTCAAGCAAGTCAGCAGGTCGGTGAGTAAGTTTCGCAAGGACAATAAAAATGTTTAGCTGTCGTCGAGTTTCACGATGGCGTCGTACGTCACCGAGGAATAGAGCTAGCGATGATTTCATTACCTATTATTTGGGTGCACGCTGATTCAGATAAATATCGACCTTAGCCTCCATAAATAAATAGATGATACAATACACAATCTCATAGTTTCACGACTAATTTCCTCTTTTATCTCGTCTCTCGAATTCTTCGTATTCTCATTTTATTTTATTTTTTTTTTTTTTCGAATTAGAAGATTCAACAAGCTTCCAAATTCCCAAGCTTGCTTGGATTTTGACAAATCGGGCAATTCTTTCATCCGAAAAATAAAGATTTCTTTTCTCTAGGGAATCTAGCGGATCTAGGGAACTTTGTTTCAAAATCTGGAAACTTGGAGATTTCCCTTCTTAAGATTTAGAAATTTAAGGATCTTTTTCCCTCGGATTGGAACGTTTGGCAATGCTCTTTTGCAATATTCGGACTTTCATATTCCAAATTTTATAATTCACAAAAAATTGTACATCATCTCCCATACGTATCTCCCAAAATTTTATCCCAAATTCCCATAGACACGTAATCGTAAAAATATCGACTTTTATAAAAACGATAAAACACTGTTTGTTTAACGCTTGATATTTAATAACAAATAAAGAGGAATATCTACTTTAATCCAGATAAGTAAAGCATATAGCAATACGTTACTCAGTGCTTAAAATAAAAATTGTACGCATATCGCTAAATATACATGGCAGATCGTATCGTTCTAATTATACGTATCACATTTTAAGGTGGAGCATACTTCGCCAGTGTCTATGGAGCAGAGTTCCGTGCAAAATTACTATTACGTTCGCTTGGCGAGGCGAGAGTGACTCATGAACTAATGCAATCATTTGTAACGCTCGCTACGCGAGAAATGACGTAACGAAAGTGTATCGCGTCATATCCGCGTTATTCTCAACGATACTTTTCCACATTTTATCGCGTCACTGTGTCGCTCGCGTCGATTCGATCTCCTCTGCTCTACATTCTATCGTTCTCTATTTCATAGCTCGTTCTCTCTACGTACCAGTCTCCTACCTATTATATATATCGAACTACTTAGAAAGTTTCCATTTTTTTTTTATGGCTATACAGCGGTCAAATTTGAAACCAATCTGAAAACGTATAACATTCTACAAAGATATTATACGCACATATTATACAGAAAACTATTATACAAAGATTATCGAAAGATATTTAACCAGTTAGCTGTAGCGACCTCTTTGAAATGTGTGTAGCTAAAATGTATCGCGTTGTTCACACTGTACACTGTTTCTTCTATGTAATAACTATTTACATCTTTTTAATTATTTTAATATATTTCCATTTTCGTTGAAATTGCAATTTAAACGTCAGCTTGTAACTAGATTTTACGCCTGACGAGTATACTCGTCGCAACACGAAATATTGCCATTCCTTCGCGACGAGTATACTCGTCGAAAGCAGGTAACCAGCTGAAGGAAACGTACGGTCAATTTATACAATACCATCGCCCTTTCCGCTACGATTCAGCCTCAGCGATCCACACCGAAAAATATAATTCCATCCGACCAGTGAATCTTCTTCGATCTCGTTTCCTTTAATTAGAATTTTTCTCGATTTTTGTTATCGAACGTTTTCGAGAAAAGCGTGATAAATGGACTGTACTTTCACGATTTTATAATTCGCATCGGACAGATTAATCGGATATACACTGTCTATAGCGACGATAAAATCGCAATTGTTTGTCGTAGCGAACGTTGCTGCGACGTAGCTAGCACGTGAAATGTTATGGATACGCATAATCTTTCGATGAAAGTATCCAACAAAACGACGTCTCATACGCATCGCAGAGAAAGGACATTTTGAGGTGAACCGCGTGCGCGTCCATGTATTACGCGTTCGATTACGTATACTTTGAACTTCGATAATGTTAAAGTGCCATAAGATTTCTTCAATTTTCATTCCAAGTTTCTAACTTGCCATTTATTTTTGCAGAACATACATGTTCACCCTTTCCGTGGAGAGACTTCCCTCGAATTTATCTACCCTTGATAACTGCACGCTTATTTATAAGTTATTGGTTCTTTATTTATAGTGTAAACTTTGCTTAGTAGACTTTGACGAATAAATGCTTATCGATACTTATCGCTTGATCCGGCGGAATGCGGTTTCTCAGTCTGCTCGCACTCTTTTTTAAGAAACTTCTATTCTACAGGGAGAATTTAACGCTTAACATCTGTTGCTCGTACGTTCTATTGTCTAAGATCCATGATTTACGTTCTGTCGAACCAGACTTGCTATTTTTGCACCTATTTTCTATTTAGAGGCAAACTTTCTTTTTTTTTTTTTTTTAAGAAACCAAGAACCTCTCTTTCGGATAGGAAATCTAAGATTTACGACCAGCTTTACGAAGAAGGTTTTTGTTATCAAAGAATGAATGTTTCAGTGGCAAACTCCGTCATATTGTAATTTTCTTCTTAAAAAGAGAGAGAGAGAGAAAAAAAAGAACCTAACTGCGAGACACCTGGAGTGAAACGTATTTGGTTTGATTCTAAAGTCTGATATTTACAAGGATTCATAAAATACATCTAAAATCACACTTTGAAAAGGGAGTTTCTATTTTTCACGAGTTTATTTTTAACAAATTTGATTAGAAAACATAGGTTTTTGATTCGAAGGAACACTCCTGAACTCAATATTGTTTTGAACATTTTAGGATCTCGAGATAGATAATGACTTCTTTAAATAAATAAATAAATATCTTGCTTATATCGCTGTGATCAATTGTAATTAACCGTAATATTTACAACATAACGCTTAAAATTATTATTAAGATCGCGGGTGTTTATGCAAAGTCGTATTTTTGTCAATATAATTTTCAAGCATCAGACGGAAAGATGTTTTATCTATTAAACTCCAGATTTCCCCCCAAAATTCATAAAAATCCGCGATTTAATTGTATAGTTATTTCATCAAAAAAAAAAAAAAAAAAAAAAAAAGTTGTTTCACCTGAAAAGCAAGAAAAAAAAAAAAAAGAAAGTAAAATCTAAAATGCTGATTTTTATGAAACGACTTAGAAGCGAATATTCCAATCTTCCATGAGATATTAAAAATCAGACCTTAAGGTAGCGAGGTTAAGAACGAAGAAACAGACTGATTGTAAAACACGTTATCGAGGTAAAAAGAAGGACAGAAAAGTAGAAGGCAGCTCGAAAGAGGATAGTAAATTAGCAATGGTGGTTTAAACGGTTACGGAAGCGGCGATATATCCTCGGTGGCACTTCTGGCTATGTACTATATTTGAAAGGGCGATACATCGCCGCTTGCCACTAAAAGGGTTGATATAGATGCACGCGTTATGCCTCTGTAATCGATAGTTTCGGACTAGCGTCGACTACGTACTCGATTACCATAGCGCGATTATGCTGTTAGCTCGAATTCTGAAGGCAAATCTATTTACTGTTATCAAAGAATTTTCTACATCGTCAAAAAACGAAATATCCTGCTTTGGTAGAGAACATGTAAATATTTTGGTCAAAATTTCGAAGATTCTGCGATTTTTCCGACTATAAAAATCGTCTAGCGATATTTTTACACGAAAATCTGCTATCTGGGAAATTTCAAAGATTCTACGTACATTACGAAACTATATACAGGGTGGTTGGTAACTGGTAGTACAAGCGGAAAGAGGGGGTGATTCTAGGCGAAAAAAGAAGTCGAAAATATAGAATAAAAATTTTAAAAATGAAAACAATAACGTCAATCGAGACAACGATCTACAGTGAGATCCGTTATAACGAGACGCGATAAAGTGCGAGCGCGCGCGTACCGAGCCAAAATTCAAAGTCGATTTTCTCGAGAACAAAGCCTCGAACGAAAAATGTTTATTCTATATTTTCGACTTCTTTTTTCGCATAGAATCATCCCCTTTCCGCTTGTACCACCAGTTACCAACCACCCTGTATATTCAATTTTGTACGGAAAAATCTGCTACCCGCAACGGTCGCACGATTTTTCTATTTTGAAGCTTGGTACGATCTACGTTTGCGAGATTTTGTTAATTTCGATCGATTAAAATCTGCTACCCGCGACGAATGAGAAATTTGTTTATTTCGAAAGCCGGTACCTATGTGTGCAAGTTTCTTGCAAATTACGAAATTGTACAGTTTCGTACGTCGAAATCCGGTCCTACGATGATCGGCAGATTTTTTACAGTAAAGCTTTTGTACGATCTACACTGGGAAGATTTTATAATAAAAGTTTGTACGCTGAAATTGTCGTCTCGCGCGGCATACCGAAGCCGCATATTTCTAACGCACTTTGTGGAATTTTATAATCGAGCTAATCTTTCTTATCAGCCTGTTTCCTGTTACGGGAACACGCGAGTACTGTGTTCGAAGGATGTTGATTACGGAAAAAAAATCTTCCTGCTTAAATAGCTAATGTTCGTAGACATTCTAATTCTTTTTAGTTTTACTCGCTGGAAAATTCTATCCAAAACACACACACACACACACACGAACACGAACACGAGCACACAGAGTACGCCCTTAAAGCTTCATTTCCTTTTGCAATGTACGAATTAACTGTGCCACGGTTCGTAAATCATTTCCAACCCAATAGTATTTTTCTATTATCAACAAATTCTAGTAAATCTAGCGCGTAAACGTCTTCAACGACGATAGCTATAAAAGGTCGAATGAATTAGGGAAATGAGTAAATAAATGTCGCGTTAAAAAAGCGGTTCTCCTGCGTAGAAACCAACGAATATAATTGACAATGGATTGATACGATGGAACGTTCGGTAACTGGAATAAAAGTCAGGTGAAAGCGGACGAACAGAATTTAACGCGTTATATGCTATCGTTTTCTTTCTCTCCTCTCCGCTGGAAGGAAAACTCGGCAAAGAGAAATTTACACGAGTCGAAGTCGTATTAAAAGAGAATCGGATCGAGCGGAATTATTCATTCGGCCGGAGACTCGTTTGCAAACCATTTCCATATTCAACGAGCTCGTTCACCAATACCCTTCTTAATAGCTGCAACGAACGAATTAACATGGCGTATTAAACGCGATAATATCGATGGAATTCGACCAATAGATCACAGCTAACAACTAACATCCCCCCCCCCCCCGAAATTGTCACGTTTTCGTGTCATAATCGTGACAATCTCAAGGCTAACGGGTGCAACAGAGTCGTCAATTAAAATATCCGATCAACCTGTTCGCCGTTCGAAAGGTCAACGGACGTAGGTTGATGCGTCGAAGAAACTTGTTCGATAGGATTCGTCGTTCGAGAACTTTGGCAGCGGAGTAGAAAAAGTGGAGTATCGCGCGAACGCTTGAATTTGATTTGCAAAGCGTTAGATTTGGAATACAAAACCTGTACGCTAAAATACGCAAAATATTCAAGGTATATCAAGGTCATCGTAATATTCGATCGACGAACTAAATTTTTACTCAGATTCCATTTGCTCGATCGAGTTTGTACGAATTTGCGTAAAAATCATCAGCGCTTTAGCGACCACGTCGATTCTCTGTAGTTTTGCGCGTCTACCAACATCGGTAATATTACGATCGAGCACCGGGTTCGGACATGCATTTTCCACCATCGAGGGAACCTTCGACTCCATCGTCACGGGGAAACCTCTAGCAATTAAATTCCATTATCACTTTTCCACCACCAAACCGATTCTCATTTTCTCGTCTCGATCACGACGAGAAAAAAAGCTCGTAGCAATTAAATCGAGCGACGATCGACGAGTACACGACGATATCGGATTTCCTCGGGCGAGACAAATCGATAGTCTGCGACGTATCATCAGCAAGAAATCGTATAGATTTTAAACCTGCAGTCTGCGGTATCGAATTCGAAGTCGTGTGCGGGCTATCGTTTTCAAAATTGAATCACTGTGACCGCTTACAACAGCGTCGCTGGGTCGACATTGCATCCCGTCGCCACTATTATTTTATCTTTTCGGTTTACTTTTACTTTATATCGTACGTTGTTGTATTTATTTATTTATTTCAGTTTGATAGCCCAGAAATTGTATTTGTCTTTGCGATAGTTTATGGACGCGAAACAAACCGGAAACCAAACTGTACGGATAACAACGACGTGAAATTATATATCAATTCTTTGGTCACTTCTTTTCTCTTTTTTCTGTAAATGTTTCATTTCATTTTTATTTTATTTTATTTTCATTTTATGCATAATCCTTGGCTTGCGGCTTCGGATGACTTCCGGTTTGTAATATACTCGTCTCGTTGTTACGATTATACGCTTATATATTCCGTAGCTTTGTATACTAGTATACTATATTTATTGCATAATATCACGTCTTTATTGCCCCTTTGTTCGGTCTAATGGAACCTTAATTACTAATTCTTTCTTATCTCCTCGTAAATTGTTTCTTTCTTTCGCCGGCGTTTTCTAATTTTTCTGAAATTTTTCTCAGAGATCCATTCGCTTCTTTGTGGAAGCAAAGAGGTATCGTGCAGCATCGTGTTTTACAAATTTTCGTTCTTAATATCACGATCGATCACGAAGGTTTCTATCTTTCTGTTGGTCCAAAGATCGGAACTAAAACACGCTAGGTACTTACATCGAAGAGCTATCTTCAAAATCGCTAACATTGTCGTTCCGACAGTCGGGCAAGGGTATCCGCGCAGAATTCGCAGAAAATTTCATCTTTGCTGAAAGATTCATTTTTGAAGATTTGAAGGTCAAGAAAAAGGTCCAATGTGATGAAAGGCGGAAAATAAATATCGTACAATCACAGATTCTATAACGAGCAGTTTTTCTCTTTATCGACTCCAGGTTCTGTAGGCAACTTACGGTACAATTTACAGACGTAGGCAGTGCACAGACTGCGTGTAGGCGTAGAAAAATATGAAATAACCAAGATACGGTAATCGTTGATAATATTTAGTGGACGAAACAGATCGCTACCTGCGTTTCGTTTATTTAATGGCCAGAAAAATACAAAGTCGTACGAATATTCGTGGTCTAAGTACGGCCGATACATTGAATGGAAGCAAGGAATGAAAATTGAAATAAAACGACGCCGAAAGGTTGTACAACGATTGTAAAGAAGCAGATAGGAGATACATTGAAAGGGGGAAATTTAAGGGAACCCATTAACTCGCCATAAGGTCCACGAACCTATGAGTCATTTTGCGTCACGCAATGACACGAAGCATGTAAGCCCTACAATTTTCTTGGCTGACCGTGTAACGCATCGCTGGTGCTTCCAAGAACCGTCACGATATCGTTCAGTCTTTGCGGAGCCTCTGTTTTCTCCTCCTTTCTTTCCATATTTTTCCACTCGAAGCTTTTCGACTCGCGATTACGATAACCTCGAGGATCATCTTCGCTGCTCTTTCACGCTTTTTATTAATATTCTTACGATTGTTGTTGTTGTTGTCGTTGTAGTAATATATTAACCGACCATTGATAGATAAGTTCGCTTTCTTCTTTGTAGGGTTAGGTTAGGTTAGGTTAGGTTAACGATCGAGATTTTTGAGGTTAGAAAAAGTTTTGGAGATAATTTTAAATTTTTAGCTTATGGTATTCGCATTCATTATCGTGTTTGTTACGTTTGACTGTTATCCTTATATGTCTTATGTTTGATAATGTATTAATACAGCGGTGGAACGATGGTTTTTCTGATGTCTTTTGACGTTAAGGTTGGCGGGAAAAATATTTTCATGTAAAACATAACCGATTAGATGTACAAACATCGGATTAGTTTCTCTATCTAACGTATAATTCTGTTATCATATTCTATATGTTTATTATCAAGTATACAGTATGAGAATTTCAACGGATGCTCATTTTTCAAACGAATTTATATTCATTATTGTATTTACATTATATTTCTTGTATTTTATATTTCATTAACATGGCTGACGAACGATGCTAGGGAAATTCGGATCATATGGTGTTTTTTAATGTCAAGGTTGGCACACGAAAGCTCTAGGATCAGCGTTTTAATTTCAATCATACTTACAATCGCTTAAATGTGAAAGCACCGAATTAATTTTTACATCTGACGCATAATTCCGTCATTATGTTCTATATATTTATTATTGAGCGTACAATATAGGAATTTCAATAACGAATGTTCATTTTTCAAATGTCAAAGCGTTACGAGAATTTTTTCTCGGGCATCCGCGCAGATTTTCGAATTCATTGGATATACGTAGTAGGATATAAGTACGTACAGAGTAACTTTTGCCGGTCATCATTTATTCAGATCATTCATATAGTCGATTTTATCCATTCACAGGAATATCTGATTCGAAGGTGAACGTACCGAAACTCTAGTTTCTACAGCAAAGTATTCGCACAGTATCTTTCATCTATCGTTCGCGGAGGCGAAAATTCCCTGATTACAGTTTTACGAACCATCGTTCATTTTATCAAGCTGCTAAAAATCAAAGAGTAGTTGCTCATAATGGCACCGCTCATCAAAGATAAACGTTATCGTTTAATTATCTTTTTTACTCCGCAGCTCTTCGTCTTCCAAGTCTTTGCAATCTTTTCCCCACCGCGAAAATATTCCGAATAAACGTAATTATCCATCGAGCTTTTGTAATCAGATTCTTCATAATTCCACTACATTAACCTGCGCGATGGCTGTCTATTTTTTCTCGCATATTGTAATATCGAGAAGAAGAAGAAAAATCTTCCATAAAAGCTTCTGCATCTCGGATTACCGATACTTGATCCGTATCTCGAATTGTCAATGTTTACCCTCTTTCCGTAGAGCGAAACTTCTCAAACTCTGCAGCGATCTGTACGAACGTTGCCAAATTTTTATTCATCTCTTGTAACTGACGAAATTTGTCACCAAACCGTATCGGTGTTCAAAGATTTTCGTATTTTTCTTCGATCCATTAAAATATCAGAAACAGAAAAAGAATTCTGCGTAATCGTCTTTTTAAAAAGAAAAAGAGACGAACTTATTTAAAAGTATACAAGTGGAATCTAAATATTATAACAAGCAGATACTTCGGTTCGTGTATTTTCGCATATTTCCGCACGTTTAAGCTTCCCGCAAATAGATCGGAGATGATCCAAGTCTGATAAAATCATTTTCGAATTCCCAGACAGAATATGCCGACTTTTAGGAGCGCCACGAATGTTGATATCGGTGAAATATGGCCAAGCGAGTTATTTTCGTGAAATGGTAACGAAATCTCGCGAGAACGATGGTCGTTAAGCGAGGAAATCTTATTTGAAAAATTTTATTTGAACATTTACTTTCAAACTGCTTCTGACGAACGTCTCTTTCTAAGTGTTCAATTTTAATCAGAAAAGTTGCAGACACCCGGTATGTTGTCCAGTGATGGCTCGATGACTATGCTGTGACAATATTAAGCGAAGTACAGGGACGGTAATTTTGATAATGCAAAGCTTAATGCGGTTAGTAGTGGGCCTCATCGATTTTGTATCGCAGAAGCTATTCGCTTAGAGTAATCACCTGCCAGGCCACGATTAATTAATCTAATTATCTCATCTCTATTTTTCTCCTTAAGTTCGATTACTTGTAAATATTTCTTTGCCGTCGAAAATATTTGAAATTCCCTGTATTCGATTAGCGCCGTTGCGCTTGTGGCAAATTCCGAGATGCAGAAATATATAGCATGCTCGAAGCATAGTACTCGTTCGAATATCTAACGGGTCAGACAAATTTTTCAATAAATCTCAATTTTGTAATTTTGTTTATAGAAATGTAGATTCGCAGGAATATTCGCAGCTCAGATATTATTGATAAATACAAAATAATATAATACGACATAAAACGAAATCATTTGTCCCATCCATTGAATGTTATAGTACTATAATACGATACTTCGAATACTTGACGTATTTTCGAACACCGTACACGTTCTGCGTATTTTGCCACTTTTAACGACGTTGTTCCCCATTTTTAACTATTTGGTCGTCCCATAATTACGTAACGCCGTTTCTTATCTTACTTTGGACAAACGCGCGTATCGTGTTTCGCTGATGTGTTTACAGTACGCGATTCTTCCCTTTGTTTCGTAAAAAGTATCCTCACGGCAGTTTGTAGCGCGCGTTCGAGGCAATTGGATCGGCACTTTTTTCACGTTAAAAAAAGTTGTGAAATGAGCGTCGACGATATAACCGTCTGCGACATTGTACGGCAGAGGAATTCAAAAAAAGCAGTACCGCTAAAGGATGCTGTTACAAAAAAAACATGCTCCAAGTACGTATACGGTGAGTACGTGTCATAAACGTGGGAGAAACCGTGAAAGAAACGGTTTTTAAGCGGTAAAAAAATTCAACGACAGCGAACGAGTAAAATCAGCGCCCAGCGACATTTTGTAATTCGAATCCTGCAACGTCTTTTCGGTAATGTGGACGAAAAATAGACGAAATAGGTGGCGGACAGCGACTATTAAGAAATGGACGCGAGTATTAATTTTCTCTCCGCGAAGCTAAAGTCAAAGGACGATATTACTTACGGGATACGATGCAATATTTTTAACGCGCTTCTTGTCCCAGTTACGCGAAACGTGCCGATTATAAACATAAAGATAGAAATTAATTGGAAAGATAAAAATTACGGAGATGGAAATTATCAAGGCGAAGATCGTAGAGATCAAAATGAATAATTAGAATGTTAAAAATTACGTCGGTGCGAGGTAAACATTTCCAACGAGATGAGGTTATCAATGGTGGTCGTGGTGATATTTCTCGCGGAATTGTTCGACGTATAATCGATGGGAGAGAGTGTCCCTGTTCGTCGTGTGGAAGGAAAACTCGCGCTATTATTGCAGGGCTCGATATAAGTGACGTTTTATGTAACAAAATATTGAGGTTCGTGCGAGATACCTGTTACGTTGTAGCTCATTTGTTACGAAATGAAATGTAAGAGAAGAGAGGAGGAGGTCGCTGCTGGTTGCGTTCCGAGGATGTGGAAAATGGCGGACAGAGGAAGGAGGACGTTGTGCCGGGAATTACCAGCGAACGGATCTTTCTTATTCTCTCGAAAATTGTGAAATCACAACGACGAGAATCGAGAGGAAATTTTCCAAATGAATCTTCCAGCGTCTTTTTACTTCGGCAACTTAAACGAAGGAGAGAAAAAATGGATTATTCGCGACGAAAGTTACAATGAGGAAGACGAGAGAGAACATTTTTGGTAAAATATACAGGTGGACAGTATAGAACGTCGTTAAAAAAATAGAGCAACCGTTACTTGTAGCATCTTCTTTTAACCGATCTGTCTTCTCTCTTCGAATTTCATCGACGTTCGCTTGTACTTAATATTTTATAGTTAGCTTTTGCTTAATATTACAGCGGAATTTTATTACACAGGATATTAACAAGAGAGAGAGAGAGAGAATTCTCGTCTGTAATATTCTGTAATTTGTCTTTTCCCCGAGCTTTGTTGATACAAGTTTTCGTTTAATTTCAAGTTGAAGAAACAAAGGAGGGGGGGGGGGGCGAGGCAATGCAAAAGGAGAAGCAAAGAGAAAATGTGATTAATAAAACGGAGGAATTTGGAACGGGAATAGATCAAATTATTCGGAAAATTCTTCCGCATACAGTATTTTAGCTCGTTTAATATTTTCCGTTTCTTTGAATTTTATTTAATATTAATTCCATTTAGTCCGAGGCAAAGAGCGAAGTTACCGGGTCAGAATTGTAATTAACATATTGACTTTTTATTTCGCAGCTGGTTGTTCGAATTTCATAGAAATTTATTACTTTTAACCTGGGAATTTTCAACGAGCCGTTAATTGAGAAATAAATCAAACGAGAAGACCGGAGCGTTGGAACGTTCGCTGCGAACAGTTTAGATCCGCCATGGTGCATCAGCCTTTATTGGCTGAATTAGAAATTATTAGAGGTTAAACTCTGTATCGGTAAAAAAAAACCTCGATGGAACACGATGGAACGTGTCCTCCTATTGCTACGACCCTTTTATAAATAATTCTCGTATCTCTGGACGCTGGAATTCCAACAAAACGCTACCTGAGAATCTTCTCGCTAAAATTCACTTTTCCCTCCCATTAGTTTCCCATACTTTGGTAAATTTCAAGGACTAACTTCTTCATAGATATTCTCTTCGCCACGCACAAAGTTCAATTGTCCGAGCATGCAGCTCGCAATTTTTCACTTTCCAACTTCGACTCGATGTTTCGACCACAGTTTCCATCTATCGAGTTTTTCTCTATCTATCCGTGATAATGATGTCCGAGTTGAGCATCGAGGGAAAATCTAATCGACGAATATCATGGTTGAACGTGTTACAACTCGATTATAATTATCAACAACTCGCCGATTTATCAGATAAAACGAGATACGAATGGAAATTTGATTTTTCCTATTGGTCGATTCGCGCGAATCGAAAGTTTGATGCGTTAATGCAACCTTAATGGACGAATATTTCGTGCAACTCCCTTTGTTTACTATCCTCGAGCACGATTATTAATTGTTATCGAGTTTCCAGCGAATTACATGTATTACGGTGTTACGTTTCGATGACGTGTACAATACGAGCACAGGGATTTGGAAATCGTAATTAAGGTTACTTGGGGCCGTTTAGCAGCGGCCAATTACGCTGCGATGTTAATTAGTCGTTTGTTCTTGGCCACGAAACGTCGTACGATGCGGAGTTTGAACGAGGATTCGAACAGAGGTCAAATAATTCGTATAACGTGCAGTCTTCGTTAAACTCGCTGTTAGAAAGGTTCGACGCGAGTAAAAGTTCTTTTTCTATTCTTCTTTTTTATCGCATCTCTGTTGATATTTCTCCTACTTTTTGCCTCGGTACAAATATCTCGAATATTCGTTTCTTCGTCTAACCACACACGGCGACGTTTAACACTTCGCGTCTTTCGTCTCGTTTTTCAACCGTTGGCCAGAGGACGCGCGGATTCGCGTCTTACACGCGTCGCTCGGTATCTTATGAAAATGTTAAATGCTGTTAAATAAAACAGGGGAAATTGGTCGCTGGGGAAGTTCGTTCGGATTTTTAAGGAATTTAACAACATAATACATTTTCGAGCTTTCAAGCGTATCGCGTTACAAAACGTTACGAATGTTCCACGTTGCAAATATAACGAACGCTATTTGACAAAAATTGGCAAAGAAGAACGTACGACGAACGAGCGAACTAATCTTCAAGTAATCGGATCCTCGCGTGCAGACGATTTTTTATCGACGCTCCATCGATTCTGTCGAGGAATTGGCGTTCGTCTCCGCGTTATGCTGCAGCGTGACGATATTATCGATCGATAAGATGGGAATCGAACGAACGATTGTTTCGATTTCTGCGCGTTTGCACGCAGCGCTGTGCGTGGCGGCGGCCGAAGCAGAAATAACGCGGCACGTCACGCCGAAAAATCTCGTGTATCTTCAATCTACGACAATGAGGCTTCTTGCTAATTAGCCTTGCTTCCCTCCTGTTCTCTGTCTGCTTCTCGTGTTTTATTTTCTTCCTTTTTTTCTCTTGTCTTTTTCCTTTTTTTTCACTCTTCTCCTTCCTGACTTTTTAGCGGATAATTTTGCGTCGGGTTTTGGCCAGACTTAAAATATTAAAAAATACCCACATGCTTTTAGTTTTTCGGGCGGAGAAAATTTTTAGCGTTACTGTTGTGTAAAATTTTTTTTACGAAAAATGTCATTGAGAGAATGTTGATACGCGTTAAATTTTCTAGGCATTTTCTCGCTCCTTAATCAACACGATTTTTGGTTTCTTAAACAACGTGTTCAGAGATTGGTTGCAGCCTTGTAGACTTTCGACGCCGCCATCAGAATTGCGGCAAAGCGAAAGAAACGTAAGAAAATTTTCGAGAAACTGAGACCCGCGGTCGAAGATAATCTTCTAATTAAGGTAACGTTAAATTGTACCGCGAGATGATGCGATTTTATAGACACAGCATCGGAATGTAATCCAAGCTTCTCATTTGCAATTACGGAATTAATTCTGATAATCGTGTTCCTTTAATTTTAATTAGCCATGTACAAAGCATTCGTGTATTAAAAGTCGCTAGTTGTGGCGTTAGTATCAACGAAAAATCAGTTCGGACGTATCAAATGATTTTTCCACCGGAGACCCTTCAAATATTGGGTTGGCAACTAAGTGGTTGCGGATTTTGTCATTACCACCTAATGGTAAAATCCGCAATCACTTAGTTGCCAACCCAATAATTACGAAATCGATTGAAACGCTGGTGAAAGGTGGTTCCTCGGCCGCTCGATATTTCATGAATATTTCACAAATATTTCATTCTGAATTTCGTGCCTCTTAATTACACACCGCTCTTCGCTCTTTATTCGATTGATCGCACGATGGAAATGGTGGAAAAGTATTCGCATTACGTTGGTCGTTCGATGCGAATGTTTCTCGAAGGATGTGCCGTCGCGTCGTTCGATCGACCAGTGTTTGAACGCAGACGAAGAAAACGTAGCATTCGCAGACAGGCGTTTCCACGCACTTTCGAATCATCGTTCATGAGGATGACGCGTAATGAGCGTGCCCTAGATATAGACAGGCCATACGGTGGCGCGACTCGCTTCCTGTGCAATCAGGTCCGATCAATTAATGGTCGAGTGCCTTCTTGCTCGACGGTATAATGAACGTCGATCGACGATTAACAAGTCTTTCGAAAGTGTGTTGGAGAATGATCGACTCGTCGATCGAAGAAAGAGAAACGTAGGCGCGGTTCACGCTGACCTTACCAGACCCGGTCAAACGACCGGTTTCAAAATGTAATTTCAAATTCTACGTGTTCGTCGTTATTTCTTTTGTTCGTCTAATTTTATGTAAATTCTTGCGTTGACAAAAATTGACAAACCGATTAATCAGAGATCGATGTAGGCATTCGGACGAAAGTGAAGTTAAACGAACAAAAGAAATAGAATTTTAAATACAATTTTGAAGCAGGTTGTTTGTTTGACCGGGTCTGGCGAAGTTGGCGTTAAAGCAACAGAAATCGAAAGATGTCCGTGTGTCGGTGCACGAAGCGTCGGTGTCGAATTTCCTCTGCAACGCAGAAACAGAGAATCAACAAGCTCATTCCGTTTGTAGTTCTCACGTTGACTTTGCTATTTCTCGCGCGAGGTTTATCTTACGAAAAATCGTTACATTACCATGTGTACAGATACTACGGGAAGTTGCTTCTACATGGAATTTGAAATTTTTTCGTTTTTATCAGAGGAATGTGGTTGTCTTACTAGTTGTGTATTATCGTTTGCGAACTTGTTATCGGGTTTGACTCATTTTTGCAAAAATACCACGTCGGCGCAGTTCTTGCGCGAAGCCACAAATACGCAGCCTTATGGTGTCGAAATATATATATAGGGTGCGGCCAAACAACACGTACGAGCGGATATGACGCGGCTGCTGGTGAAAAAGTAAGAACAAAAAAAAAAAAGAAAAAAAATAGCATCAAACTTTTTGGCGCGACGCTTCGTTTTTGAGAAAATTGAGTCGGAAAATTTATCAAGCGTACTTGAACACACGACTAATTGCCAACTGTGCGTGAATAAACAATAATCCGGAAATTATTCTACGTGCGAATACAAGTAAAAAAATGAGGAATAAAATAAAATCTGAACGTGTTTAATTGATAGTTGGCCCGGTGCACGCGTACGATAAACGTCGAAATTTATTTCTCTCGGAAGCAAATTATCTTGTTGTGACAAAATTTCTTCAACATTTCCAATTTCATTTTTACGTGTAGAATAACGCCCAGTCCGCGATCAGCCACGTTCGAGTGTACTTTAAATTAGAAATTTTCAAACTGGAAGTTTTCTCGAGAAACAAGCGTCGTACGAGGAAAATTTAATTCTGCGTTTTCTTATCTTTTGCGCAAGGATTCACTTGGTGCGAGCTTGTACGAGTTGCGTATGTTTGAGAATGTAGTATTACGTACGAAGAAATTAGAATAATGGGCCTGGAATACGAATAAATTTATTGTTATTTTTACGTTATATACAGAGTGAGCCGCGAAATTCTAAATAGAAAATATCTGTTATATTGGGTTGGCAACTAAGTGATTGCGGATTTTGCCAATACCACCTAATCACAAAATCCGCAATTACTTAGTTGCCAACCGTAAAAGTGTTACCTGGACGAATTTCGTCAACAGTGAGACACAAATCGTAAAAGTCCAACGATTTATCTTCACTTTCACCTATGTCGAGAAAAAAGATGTAAAAAGGTAAAAATAGATCGGCGATTTTTAATGGGTTTGTAAGAAATTTGAGAGTGCGAAATTCCAGGGAATAATTACGGAAAGATATATAAAATATCCAAAGTGCAATACTTTTTATAATAATTGGTAGGTAAAAGAATTTTCTACCGAGATGCTGCATTTTTAATTGCATTCTGAGAAATTTGAGTTTGCATAAAAATCCGCTGTCTCGTTATAAAGCGTAACGTTACGAAAATTACATACACCTGTTATATTTACGCGAGACCATAAAAATAGTAGGCTCAACATTATATTAATATCTCGTAGGTCTGCTTGCCCTACGCGAGCGTCCACAACGTTCTGTTATCTCGTTGAAAAGATTCAACATTTTGTTTCCGTTGTAACTTTATCCCCAGATTTTTGCCAGTTCGATTCTTTAATTTTTTCTACTCCTCCTTGAAATACACAAATAATAATCGTATCGTTGTGTACGCGTAAATAATTCTGTTGCAAAGTGCGTTTTTAGTTTCTTTTGCGACTCATTTCTTTCTGTCTTTGCATATGCATTATTTTTTACATTACATTCTACACATTATTGCGTATAAGTATGAATTAGGTTGGTCCATATGAAACGTCGTTTCTCCTTTTTTTTTTTTTTTTTCAAATGAAACGTTAAACACACATATACAGTGGATGACGAAAGTACGTGAAAACTCATAGAAAACATCGATATAACTGCACGAAAATGTCACCAATAACACCAATTTGTTAATGTTATCAATTAGCAAATTATCGTGCAAAAGGGCTGGCAAACAATTATCTTAGCTTGTTCGGAAGGTTCGCAGCGAAAATTAGGAAGATTCAATTAGAACGAGACTTTTCGCTATCTGTTACTTGCCGAGTCTTTTCTTGGCAAATGGTCCGGCCTTTTCAACAGCGAATCGCTCGAAATAGACTCTTACAAGGCAAAAAAAAAATAAAAAAAAAAAGAAAAAAATAAAATTAACTCTATTCAGAAAAAATAGTAATCTCCATATTCATCGGCGATCTGTTCACGATTTTTCACAAAATCTCACTCTACTCGATTACAAAGATTCTTCTACTAAAATCGATCTCGAAGAAACACAGTTCTCCCAAAGTAATAAAAATTCAATCCAAGTCTCTTACGAGTTTGATTCATCCGTTCGAAAAGTGACGACCCTTCTATGAAAATATCTTGAAAAATGTGCCACGTAGAATATAAAGCACGAAGCTAGTATAAGAAAACTAGCAGCGCCATAAAGCAGAAAAATAGTGGAATATCGAGGATCTCTGCAACCGCGTTGAAACTGTGACGATGGCCAAAAACGCAAAATTCATTCTGTCGTCGGAAATGGAGTAGAAGCAGCGGCGATAAATTAAACCGGCTGGCTGCCAGCGAAATGTCGAAGAAACGGTATCAGCCAGTGCGTTTCGTTCGGATTTAGATATTCGAGGGAGACAACTGGGTCAATCCGCGTCCTAGAAGCGGTTAGGCGAGCGGCGTGACGCTAGAATACCGGAAACTGGCTGGCTGGGGCCGGAAACCGACGCTGCAACGTAAGATTATCCGCGCTCGCACATAATCGACCGCTTCCATCTGTCTTTGCTTTACCAATGTTTGTTCTAACGAAACAAAAAAAAAAAAAAAAAAAAAAAAGAAGAAGAAACATGAGAATTCTTTGTTCTCGCGTGTTTTCTTTCGCCATGTTCTTCCTCGTTCTCGAACATAGAAATATTGGAACAGTTTGTTGTTGCAGTGTTTAGAGTGCACGAAAGGTAGCAAAAAGTTAGATATACGTGGAATGTCGACACGAAATTGAATATTCGAACTATATGCGTATTTTATTAACGAAACGTTTTAACATGTCTGCGGAAGGAATGGAACCGAGAAATGACAATTCTTTGTTCCCTTATGTTTCCATTCTGCTACTTTTCTCCTCGTTTCGAAGGATACATTTATTTGAAAATAAAAATAGCTTGTTGTCGAAACTCCTGGAATACACGAAGCGCGGGAATATTTGAATATGTCGAATAATATCGCCAAATTATACAGGGTGGTTGGTAATTGGTGGTACAAACCTAAAGGGGGTGATTCTACGCGAAAAAAGAAGTCGGAAATATAGAATAAAATTTTTTCTTTTTTAATTTTTCCATCGAGACAACGATCTACAGTGAGATCCGTTATAACGTACCGCACGCGTACCCAGCGAAAATTCAAAGTCGATTTTCTCGAAAACGAAGCCTCGAACGAAAAATTTTTATTCTACATTTTCGACTTCTTTTTTCGCGTAGAATCACCCCCTTTCCGCTTGTACCACCAGTTACCAACCACCCTGTATATCTAAGCTACCCACGCGTATTTTATTAATTAGGAATTTTTATTTTCTTCTTCTTTTTATGGGCGTAAGAGATTGAAAAATAAATATTCTTTGGTTTCTTCGTCGTTTCGTTTCATACTTGCCGTATTCTCTCTCATTTTGAACCACAAGTTTTGAGATACCTCGTTCTTGGAAATTCCAAGATACACAAAAGATGGTGAAATTGAAATGTGCCGTATTATTGCGAGTCTAGATATTCGAACTATTTTTAGTATTTTGTTAGTTGGATATTTTCATAGCTTTATGAACATACCTAACGTTGTTGACAAATGGCATGAAGCGTATGACAAATACTTTTTTCTCTGTTTTAAATTCTACGACAAATTGAATGCTAATGAAGATGCTTATAGAGTTAGGCTAATGCGAACACGATAATACTGCAAAGCGATGAAAAATGAAGAAATACGAGTATTAACAGCAAAAGTAAAGCGTTTTGATCTTCGAGAAATCCAATATACCGTTGAAAGCGGTCAGTTTGTTATTTATTTTTCTTCTCGCTTCGAATTTTCTGTTTGAAGTTCTTTATGCTCTTTTTATTTCTCAACGTTTTATGATATTTTACTCGATCGCAAACGACCGACTAGAAACAGTCGATGACGATTCGCACTGAAAATAAAAGTGAGCGCACACGTGTGCGACGTGTAGGTCGTCTCGCAACGTGTATTTTTCCCATCTACCCACGTTTCCCACTGTTCTATATATCTGCTTTCGTTCTTCTTATTGATTTCGTGACTTTCTATGAAGATTAAGCTTTCTGTAAGAATCGTCCGATCGTCAGTTGCACGTTCGTCTTCCCGTTTCTTCCTAAACGAAATTCCTGCGTTAGCGTTTTTGGAAAATTTTAACACACCGAATCACAGAACTCGTTGTATCTTTTCTTGCCTATAGTTTCACATTTTCAACTTACAGACTCGCGTTTCAGATGAAATTTATATTGCGCATCGTTCAGCGAGAAGACACTGGTATTTTTGATTTCTTAAGAAGTTCGACGTTTTATGTAAAACGACGAGCCTCCGATGTGAAGATGGAACACCTGCTAATCCTTCGCGCTTCGAATTTTATTTCGATTTCGTCGGCAAGCAGCTCCCAACGCTTTTAAGTGCTCTATTTGAAATTTACTTGAACCAAAAAGTAAGACAATTTAAATAAATAAAGGAAGAAATAAACGAACTTAAATACCAATTTTATTCACACTATTGTTGTATTTTCTAATTTTTAAGTGTACCATATATCTTGAAGCAATTTCCAGGATGCAATCACAAAAAAAGCTCGACCTGAAGGAATGTCAAGTGGAACTGAACAAAGGTGCTTGTGAAATAAAAACTGATGTTGAGTCATAGGAGTGGAAAAGGTTAAAGAATGGTAGAAACACGTACGAAATAATAAAAAATAAGTTGATTGCTTAAATTTGAAATGAATAATAATTATAATAATAATAATGAAGAGAAAAGATATTCGCAGGGAATGCGATGGTTGGTATTTGTTTGATCGTTTGGAACATGTCTGACAGTCGTTTACCGAATTTGTCAGCGGCAAGATTAATTATGATCTTGGTAATAGCACGTTCCAGCACACGAAATTAATCGTGGAGACAGTTCGTTAGACCCATCTGACGCGATCTAATCCGCCGTTCTCAAAATATCCGGGCAGAATCGGGTCAGAATATACATTTGTTTCTGTAAAATATGATATAAGAATCGTTGCCCGTCAGCAAGATTTAAGCTACGTATTCGAATCGAAGTATGTAAATTGCAACGTGATTTGAAATAAAACTTTGATATATCGTCGCGTACAGTTCTCCGGCGAATATAAAACAAACTCCAATGTACTGTCTTTTACCAGGATTTAGTGTGACGTATTTAAGTATCATAAATCATTGTATGCCACAGAATCAAAATTCAAAATACAAAATTTGTATATATACAGGGTGGTTGGTAACTGGTGGTACAAGCGGAAAGGGGGTGATTCTACGCGAAAAAAGAAGTCGAAAATATAGAATAAAAATGTTTCGTTTGAGGCTTTGTTTTTGAGAAAATCGACTTTGAATTTTCGCTGGGTACGCGTGCGGTACGTTATAACGGATCTTACTGTAGATCGTTGTCTCGATGGAAAAATAAAAAAAAAAAAAATTTTATTCTATATTTCTGACCTCTTTTTTCGCGTAGAATCACCCCCTTTAGGCTTGTACCACCAATTACCAACCACCCTGTATATATTTCAAATTACTTAAAGTAGAAGAATTAAATTAGTGATAAATTTAAATTCGATAAATAAATTATTATATAGAACGGATAACATAAATAATTAAGATCGCCATATCTTTGCACGTATTTCCTTTTTTTTCTTTTTCTTTTTTGGCACCTCGTTTCCTCCGATAATCCACTGTACAGCGTGTAAATGGTCAGAGACAGAGGAGCCGCCGTGTCGTGGTTGTTAAAAGTCTTTCGAGCAGGCTACGAAACTTACCGCTTAAGCATCGTCAAAGAGCTTCATAATGCTTTAATGGATCACTGACAGCGTTCTTAATTGCCGACTGGACGAAAAAGTCAATAATAGTAACTCAACGTAAAAATGATGGACCAGGAAAGGTCAGCTTGATCTATCCTGCTTTGTGTCGTATTTTTCAGTCAGAAAGAAAAAACCAAAGCTACGTTATAACACGTTAACAACGACTGAAAGCAACTCTGAAGCATTCGTAGAAGACACGTCCATCGAAGAAGCATAGCCATGAAATTTTCCAACTTATTTTTATCGATTATTCCATTTTCATGGGAAATTTCGTCTCGAGATTCTCGATGTTCCGTCTACGGACCCGTAAAATTAGGCGTTGCTGTATTTTATCGAATATTTCACCTTTTCAACAGCTATCGTCAAAGGGAAGGTTAACACCATCATGGAGAAAATTTCACTGAAATTCCGTCTTATTTGAAAAATCAATAAAGCCAAACGAATGTAATGAACGCAAACGGAATCTTTATCGGCTGTAGAAATTTCCTGTTACCAGATCGTGTTCCGATATTAATCCATCTTCTACGATCACAGATATCAGCGTTACAATTGCTACAACAGAATTTGCTGAATTGCTAGGACAAACCGATCTACTCGAAAGGTCCGATCGGTTTGCAAGAGGAAGGTTGAAATTCGCGACATTCCCATCAGCTGGTTAATCGAATTTACGACTAGATTTGAAATAAAAAATCAATGTTAGAATGGGAACTTTAAGCTGTTCGAATTTCATCGACGGAATTTCATTTCACTTTGTCAATTTAGTCGTTTTAATCTCACCTTCGCACCATATCGAGCAATTCTTCCTCTTTGCCTCTGTGATGGAAAAACAAAGTAAAAACAGGTGAATTAAACCGACGTCTCGCGCTCGATTAATTCAACGTTCAAAGTTAATTCGTCGTTCGAACGTTCGCGCTTTACCCGTCACGTTGCACTTCAGTTTCTTCGAAGAAACGTAATATTACGCCGGTGTACGGCGAGTTGCAAAGCTTTTGGTAGCAACTGTGCCGTAGCTAATAACCGGAAATCGAGGAGAGAAACGCGTCGCGACAAAGAACGATGACGTGACGCGAGCGAAACCTATTAATCCTTCGAACTCGCACGATCGAAGGATAATTGCTCGCGAGTTGAAATCGAGACGAGCCAACAGGCAGAGCGTGCGCTGACGTGAAAATCCGCTGCTCCTTCTCTTTTTTGTTCTTCCTTTTTCAACCCCTTTGCGCGCTTACAGTGGCGAACAAAACGAGCTTTAAAGTTGATACACGCGATTGGATCGATCGTATCGAATATCGTTGTTTAATGGACCAGATTGGGACGAAGAATTTTTATTTACAGTCCAATGTTGACCCGTGTCAGGATCGAGTCGGAAGATCGAGTCGTTTGGTAGGTAGAGTGGAAAAAGTGGAGTAACGAGGATTGATAATTTAACAATTTAGAAGATTATCAAGAATCACGGTGAATTTCTGCTGAGTTTTACGCCACTAGTGACAATGGAAACTCGAACGATCGGAAGAAAAACCTGCAGATTTCCCGTGAGACTTCTTAAACCTACCTGCTGTTCCTATTCCAAGGTCACGCCTTTCACATCGTCTACATGTGTCTGACAATGTATTTCCTTCGATAACCTAGACAATGATAGATAGGTCGAGCGTAATTCTTGGCGTTTGAAGCAAAAATTGTTGTTTTCGTCGTAGACCGAGAATTCGGATCGACTCTATTGGGTTGGAAACTAAGTGATTGCGGATTTTGTCATTGGGTAGTATCGACGAAATCCGCAACTACTTAGTTGCCAACAAAGTAGCAACGAAATATAACGATATATTGGTATTTCGATTAGCGTGAAATTATCATGCGCTTGGTATCTCTGCAACGACGTTTTTTATACCTAATAGTTTCTAGTTGTGAGCTAATTACCTCGTAGATTGCTTTATCTTCCGTGTAGAGATATCGCGTTTGAAGGAAATAACTGAATGCGTTGTTGAGTTCCGATAGAAGATAGAGGAAAACCAGCTATGGCAAAATCTTAACATGGCATATCTGAGCGTAAAAGGAATCTACAGCTTGTTCAGCAATGATTACACGCCAAGAGAATCAGCTTACTCCTGACATCGCGTCATGCTACGGAGAATATAACGTGTTCCTTAGATATACCGTAATTCTTGAGTAACGTTCAACCTGCCACAAATAGCTTCTATACCTACGTATTAGCTGTTTCCCAATTTTGCGTTTACAAAACGATCGCTCACAAAACAGTCGCTCATCGAAGTATGTTCGCGAAGTATGTTAGGGAACATTTTTTGTTATCAGGTCATTATCGCGTGCTATACGCAAGTTTTCGAAATTTTGTCATCGGCGAAAATTTAGACGCGATCGTCGTTATCGCAATGGTAAGATTTGGAATCAACACGAAAATGTATATGGAAGTTGCAAAACATGTTTACTGCGAAAATATACGCTTCGAGCAAAATTAATACACAGCATGAATAGTGGGCTTAAACGTACAATTACAGCTAAAAATAGTCTCTCTAAATAAGCACGTTATCGCATATTATTGCCATTATATGGATTTTTTGAATTGAACTATATTTAACATGAACCAAAAGTCTCCTGTTTGTTCATGGACTTTGATCATCATAAAACTCTGTAGCGCTTGAGCTTTCAGAAAATATACATTTTTGTATATTGTGTTATTGCTACTGTGTGTTTCAATCTTTTAATTTGATCATATTTAACGCGAAATAAAGAACTTTTATATTAACTCACATAAGTAAATCATAATAAAATTTCATAGCGTCTGAGCTTTCCAAAAATGTATGCTGTTATACCATGTTGCATGTTATCATACATTATTGCTACTATGTATTTGAATCTCTTGGTTAAACCATATTTAGCATTAAATATAGATCTTCTACTTGCTCACATACGTAAGCATAATAAAATTCCATGAGATTCGAACGTTTGAAAAAATGTATGCTATCATACCGTGTTGCATGTTATCATATATTATTGCTACTATGTGTTTGAATTTCTTAGTTAAACCATATTTAGCATTAAATGTAGATCTTCTACTTGCTCACATACGTAAGCATAATAAAATTCCATGAGATTCGAACGTTTGAAAAAATGCATGCTATCATACCGTGTTGCATGTTATCATATATCACTGGTATCGTGTCTGAATGTTTTAGCCGAGACATATTTAACGCGAAAGAAAAATCTTCCATCTACCCACGCAAATGTAGATCACAATGAAATTCCATAGCATTTGAAAATTTATTATTATTTTTAATAATAAAATTTATTATTAATACCTACACGTATAAGACTAATCTTTATTCGCGAGATTTTATTCTACGATATTGTGTATCTCCCCGTTGATTTCATAAGAGAACCAGATGATAGTAATCGATACCTTTTTTTTTTTTGTCAGATTTCTTTTTTTCTTCAATGATATATTGAGAGAAGATATTTCTCTTGTCTGGAAGATGTCTCTTTCCACGCAGTGAAATTTAATTCGTCGATCTCGAAGCTGAATCAAGGTTCACTAGGTCGTGCACCGTTTTAAGATACAGCGGCTGTAATTCTTCGTGTTTTTTTCGTGTCGCTGCAATAAAGCGAGAAACGCTCGGATTTCCATGGATGCGATGCACCCGAGCTACTGAACCGTGGTAAATCCGGTTGGCGCATTTGGAATGTCCAATGGAAACACGGAATACGGTGGAAAAATTACTTTCGGTTCGAAGCACGCTCCTTAGGAAAATCTTTCCACGGAAAATGGCGACTGTAATCTACCTGACCACCCGATTCTCCGGTTATTTTCCTGTATTCTCTTCCTGTCGATATTTTACGATTTCATCGGTATTTCCGATTTCCTGCAAACTTGGATATATCGAATGGCGTTATTTGAATAAGCAAAACGCCAGAAAAAGGTATCGCGAACTATTATAAGTACTTTTGATTCTATTTTAAAACTACCTAAACCTAACCTCAACCTAGTACAAAGTATCATATTTCGCCATTTTTATTTCGCCACTCGTCCGCCAGAGGCGAAACCTAATCCTAATCCGAACAGCGTGTAAAATTCTTTAAACGTTGTTCGTCGTATGCCTCGTAATCTTTTTTTGTTGTCACTCTATCGATACAGGTTAATTTAAATTGCTCTTCTAACTGTTTACTTCTGTCGCTTAATTTGCTTAATTTGCACTTAATTTTTTATTTGTAGAAAATAAAAATATATAATTATACAGTTTGTTTTAGGTTAGTTTTAGTTTCGATATGGCGTTAAGAGTACGTAGAATTGTTTGCGACGCTCCACTTTTTAAACGATATTTTATCTTTTTAGATAACTATTTCCGATATATTCCAAGTTTAAAGAAAAAACCAGAGTGAAATTGTAAAATATTGTCCACGTTCTTCTTTTACAGAAATTTTAGACTTTAATAGATTCTATTCCTGTTTTATAGATCTTATTTTATAGATTTTTACGTAAATACCTTGTGTAAATATATATAAATAAATTTCAGCCGCTGTTTAGTGTCACTTGACTGACGCGAGTAAAAACGATCGTGTAATAATACGTGTTAGGCTATGTGCGTAACAGCGACAATTTGTTGTGCTCGCTTCTATCAATCAAAAGTTCAATTTATTCTTGTTCTAACAAGAAAACTGTCGTCGTGCAGCCGCGTCGTCAAACACGCGCACGTTCGTATAAAGTAATACGAGCAAACGCCATTTTCGTAAGCTACAAATTGTCGCCGGTGTGCACGAAGCCTTATTGTCGACTTTAGTCCACGCTCGTACGCAAGAGATTAACGCTAGAACTACCACACAAAGGAATAATATAATGAATTTTATTTTTTTTTTTTTGTTATTTATTCAAAATTAAAACAATTTTGTATCGTGGCTACTTATTCCAATACCAGTCAAAATAACTGGTCCTTATCAAAGCGTAAAAGGTTTAGCGAACTCGAATTAATCAGTTTCCTCGTTTTGTGTAACTTTCCACACGTTTTTAGAATTTTTACCGCCTATCGTTCGATACGATGGTGTCGATTATCAGGAAAATTCTAGATCGATTACGATGCTGACACTAGAACTACCACGCCAGTCGAAACGACTGGTTTTACAACTTTTTATAAACGTGCCAACTCTCGTTCAGGGATCATATTCCCAGATCAGTTAATAATACCAAAAATATTCACTACGTGACATGAAATTCCTTTTGTAAGAAAGCTACGATGAAAAAAATATTACGTATTTTTTATAGATGAATAATTTTGGCTGATTTTATACCGGTCGATAGTTCTAGCGTTAAAATGCGCTTCATTTGAAATATCCTTTGGCTTAGACATCTTTACAATCTTGGTGTCTTTCAACGTGACTATCCATTTTTCAGCTTTATCTCGCTTTTCAGAGCATTTAACAAGGAAAGGGTTCTTAAACGCCAGATTTCCTCATGTGCTTCTATTGTTCTCGTTTCAGAGAAGTGGCGTTGCGTGAATTAGCAAGAAGGGGGTGCAAGGTTGAGCGGCGGTACTCGACTCGAATATTCTTGTAGTGGCTCATCGATTGCGTTTCCCTGGATTTTCTGACGGTGAGTCCTCCAGCGATTTTTTTCCACCCACTTGTCCCACCCCAAAATTAGCAACGTGTATTCCACTCTTGCTCTGTCGTATACAAACATAATCTTTGCATAAGATCTTGACTAAATATGAAATATTAGTATATTATATTGTACATATACAGTGTGGTGAATAATTTTATAATTATTCAACCCTGTTTTTAGATCTTTCACGATACTAAAGTAAATGTTGAGAAAATCGTTTCGTATAATTTTATATTATAATCTATAAAAAGAAGGAAACCGAAGATACGATAGACACAAATTTCTTTCTCTCAAAGTCTGGACAAAATTAAATTATTTTTTAAATTATGCACCTCGTTGTTTGTGAAAAACTATAAATCCAGTGTTAATATCGTTACGTCTTTATCCAATATTCAGTGAAATTTGTCTCCATTTCTAATTACCTCTATCAATCTGTTGGCCACGCTATCCACTGAACTTGTTTAAAGTTTCGTTTCGAATATCCGCTCACGTGGATTTTATTCTTTCTCCAAGTTCGACGATATGTTTTACAGGTGGCCTGATCGTAAACTTTCCTTGTTAGAATTCACCCACAGTTCGGCATCCGATACCGGCCACGGTAATAATTCTATTCCGAAATCTTTACTGTGGCAGTTGTCTCGTTGAAGAATCGTCCCTTCACCTCAATTCCAGTTATTAAACGTAATATCTCCTAATGTTCTATAGCATTTGCAAAAAGAAAAAAAGAAAAAAAGGTTTCGCTTAGAACATCCAGGCATGATCAATGGTACGTTGGAAATATCGAGGAAATAACGCGGAAAGTATGTTCGAAACTATAATTATTCGCAACGCTGTGTATCGTACAAATTTTTTGAACGAACATTAATTGGTTAGTTATTAGGAAACTCGTAATACAGTAGAACTTGGTTCATGTGAAACTGACGGGAGACAAGTTAGTTCGTATAATAGGAGTCCATCTATTTCTCCCTATGACCTATTTCCACCTGTGATTTTTTGCTGGGTTAATAGGAGTTCGTGTTCGTACGAGACATAAGAGGATTCCACGAAACATTTCCTCCCAAATAACGTTTAATAACATTGCAAACTTTTAGCAACTGCGAATTGTGTCATACGACGCGTGGTCAGCTTTTTGTGATAAACGTTCGTACGCATCTGCGACTGTTTTTACAGGGCGGATGTGGTAAAAAGTGTAAAAAAGTCGTGAAACGATTAGTTTGCAACAGAGTACGAAACTCGTGTTAAATCAAAGCAAACAATAAAAGAAGCAATTCAACCAGTTAGCTGTTTTTGACGAGTATACTCGTCAGTGTGATCGACGGACATACTCGTCAGTATGATCGACGGATATACTCGTCAGTATGATCGACGGATATACCCGTCAGTATGATCGACGGATATACCCGTCAGTATGATCGACGGACATACTCGTCAGTATGATCGACGGATATACTCGTCAGTATGATCGACGGATATACTCGTCAGTATGATCGACGGATATACTCGTCAGTATGATCGACGGATATACTCGTCAGTATGATCGACGAGTATACTCGTTATGAAGAAATGGCAACATTCTGCGTTACGACGAGTATACTCGTCGCGCTTAAAAAGTAATCGCAATTTGCCGTTTAAATTGCAATTTAGTAATGGCAGTAAATTGCAGTAATAAAATTGAAAAACAAAAGAGTCATTCGGTTACGACTTAATTCCATATTATAACAGTCACACATACTCTGCGTTTGACGAGTATACTCGTCGTCGCTTACTTTTTGCCACGCATCTTAGATACGCGCAACAACCAACTGGTTAAAACATAGAGGCGCGTTCGATGACGACGGAGAAGGAGAAGGTAACGCGTTAAGGGAAATGGGAAAAATACTTTTCCCAAAGATCAACATTTTGGTCATCGTCACTTTCCATATTATTATTATTGTACGAGCACGTATTACAAGCTTTCTGATTAGCGGCGAAGAGGTCACTTTCGTCGTTCGAAGTATCGTTTACGTCCGATCTGACCGGTTTGTATCAGTCGCGTAGACGTACGTTCTTTCCTTTGATAATTCTGCGTAACAAGCCATACGAGTTTCTAAATCCCTTTGAAATCGCGTTAAACGTTCGAGATTGGTATCGTTTACGGTGGAACGATGAAACGCGTGAAAAAAGAAAAACAAGCGGGACGTGTAAGAGTTAATAACATAATCAATAACATAAGAGTTAAAAAGAACGTGTAGAAGTGAATAAACCGTTTAAAATAAAAAAGCCGTGTTAAAGTGAATGGCGTAGAGGAAGAAAGGTGCCGTGTAAAAAGAGTCCCACAGGTGTACGTAATATGGTGGACTGACGCTGAGCGGCAGTTCAGGTGATAGAAGCTCGGCTAATGTTCGGGTAATCAGTCGCCGCTAAAATTTCGTTCGTGTAAACCGACTTCCATTATGTATTTTCGAACGTATCGAATGTTAGATAGGGTGAACGAATAATACGTCAAACGGGGTTCTAGATAGATGGAGCAGATAGATGTTCGGAATTAATGGGACGCTATCGTGTTTCTAGGAATAGATAATATTTGAAATTACATAGTTAGCACTTCGACGAATTCTGTACTTTGATATACCAGCCTTAAGATTTCGAATAATGTATTTATGTTTCGTACGATATATACATTGATCTCGGAAGACGATAGTAGCGAATATTAACCTAACCTAACCTTACCAGGCTTCGAACTTTCATTCGAAATTGTATTGTACGTTCGTTGTCGCTTCTTTCGCTCGTCCAACTTTACGTAAATAATTGAGAAACTGATTAATAGGGTAATAGAAGAATTTACGTAAAGTTAGACGAACGAAAGAAATAAGAACGAAGATACAATCTTAAATTAAATTTTAAAACCGGTCATTTGACCGGGTCTGGTAAGGTTAGTGTTAAATAAATGATTAACCGTACTTATATTACTAACTATAACTGTGTATAGCCAATAATTTGGTTAACTGTATTTATTAATTCAATTATACTATTAACTAAATATTACGATCATACCTTCGATATTATACATATTTCTTTGTATCATATTTCGAAGCATCAAACTTGTCACAAATGCAGAAAAATCCGCAGTCCACTGGTCGCCAAGTAAAGCCAACCCCGAGCCAACTAAATCACCCTCTTACTACTCACGCTTTACGATCCCATTTCGAGCAACCATAATCTGTCCATAAAATCCACTGTGCGTCAATATTTGCGAGGAGGCTGGCGGGTGGCCGGCACAATGAACTCGCTGTAAACCGTCGTTGGCCGGTATTTATGTTAATTAGAAGCGAGGTCGTCCTTAAAGCAGGGTGAAACACGAGCCTCGAGACGCTCGAAGATGCAATTGGTTGCACTGTAGCGCACTTCTCTGCAAAATAGAATTAATTCCAGTGTCTTTCTCTCTCTCTCTCGCTCATTCTACGATTCTCTTCAATCTAGCACGCGTGAAGTATTCTCGAAGCGCTAACGAAGCGGAATTAATGGCAGAACTATCGGTTTTCGCAACTTTCGCGTATCCTTTTACCTAGGGGCAGGAGCTAGTAAACCCTTGCAGCCAAGGTAGTAGCTACGAGTCGATGCCTCGTCCTTCTGATAAGATTAATCGAGTTGCGTCGGTTACACGAGTTTCCACCGCACTTTTTACGTGTTCTGGGGATGTTGCACGCGGTGGAGAATCGGCAGGGTGGATTTTTTGTCGATCGAAGACAGCGGAAGGAACGTGTATACGTCGTACGTCTAGTTAATTTTTGCCTGTTGGATATAAAAAGGAGATTGTTGCTTTACATAGATTTCTCATTCCTCTTCTCGTTCGATCTCGATGTACGCTAGAGGAGGAAGAAATATAGAGATATCCATTAAATGACAGATTGTAAATTATAAATTATTGTTCTTAAATAGGAAATTGTTTAGGTATCTTCGTCGTCCCATAAGTTCGTTCCGTCTCTGTAGCGCGCTACTTGCAGCAAAATTTGAAACGTATCTTGTTAAATGTTAAGGAGGTACGTAATCTCTCGTTCGCAACCTCTTGCCACCATTTTCCACAAAGACGTTACGCCGTCGCTGTGAAACTCGACACGTGAAAAACTATCAAGAACCCAGGCGTTTGCACGGCGTGAGTCGGTTTTTCTAGCGGACGTCGATCGCATCCAAAAGACCGGTGCAACGCCAGCGAACGTCGAAGCTGTTCCGGGAACTGACGGAGCACGGTAACAGTCGGCGAAATTTGCTCTAAACTCGATACGTTACTTCGTGGAAGTATGGCTTTTCCTCCGTGGGAGAGAGAGCCAGAGTTCCACAAAATCGCGACCATTTAAAGAGACGTTAGGAGGACGACGTTTCAACAGCGACGAACAAGTGGAACAACTCGCGTGCAATTAGCTTCCGACCTGACCTTCCGCTTTCACCGAAGCTGCGGCGTAAACATTGTGGCAACCCGATGGCGAGGCAACAACAACCGAATTCTACCTTTCTGAAACGTCTTATCGAAATACAAAGTTACGAACCAAAGAAGTTCTACGTCATTTGATCCTCGTACTACGTGTAACGCTACGTGTAATATACGTCTCCTTGTTGATACGGTAGAACCTCGTTTGTACAAAAAATTCAGACCCAACCTCACACATACGAACTCCTAAGCGAGCCTCTATTACCTAACACGAGGATCACCGATGTATCTTGTTCTTACGTATATATATATATATTGCATTTCACGAAGTCCTGCGTGTGGCTGAGGAGAAGCACCAACGAGCACACTCTGTGGCGTAAACAAAGCGTGAACCGCGAGTTTTTTTCTCACCTCATATCTGCAGCGTTTATATATTTGTATTCGCATATATATATATACACACACACACACAAATTTGTCGCACGACATATTGTTGAGTAAACCGATACGTGCCGTTTCCATAGTTACCATCACGAAACCAAAGATCGTGTAATCGTGAAAACGAATTAGACAAACTCGGTCATCCGAACGGCAGTCTCTCGTATCCGAACTTATAATATAACGGGTGGGGATAGCCGGCGAGCCTCTCTTATCCGAACTTTCGGATAAACGAGTTTCTACCTGTTGTAGTTGGCTGTTCTCGCGTCAGTCTCACAGTATTTCAGTCGAGTTTCTCTCTTTTCGTTCTGTTCTCTCTGGTCCTCGGAGCAAAATGCTGTGTCAATTTCGCGTTTGTCTTTGCAAAACTTGCCAATTGGCATTTTCTTCGTATCTTCGGTTTTTATCGTTATCAGTTTCGTCCATTCCATATTTCTCGATGTGGTCGACCTTATTAACGCGAATAACCGTAGCTCGGCGTTCTGGAAATGCGAAGAGCGAGCGGATAAGACGAACAGAATGGAATACGTGCGTTGTTTCTCTATACTTTTGTATGTAAGAAGGTTTTCATTTTCATGGCCTCTCTTTGCCTACCCGATGCGAACACGTGCACGCGTACGTCGGATGTATCGGAGGATTCTCGCGTTTCATAACGCGCTTTTCAATGCCGTGGAAATTCACCGAGCAAGACGAACGATAAACGAGAAATCGCTGCTCGAGAAAATCCTTCCTCGTACGGTACTTAGCCCGTGACCTTTTCTAAGATAAATCCGTTTCTGTATACGATTCTACTGTATATCGTCGTTTTATTCAAACTGCGTTCTTCGATATTCCCTATTCACAGATTCGAATAATTTCTTTCACAGTAATTTCCCTGTAAATGGTATTTGAACGAAAATTTTGTCCCACCAGAAGATTCTCTTATCACAACGTTATACGCTATCAACGTATCGTATCGATTAATTCAAAAAATTCATCTCCAATTCTGAGAAGGTTAAAAATTAAGATCTGTGTAATTTAAATATTCTTTTCTTCTTGAAATAATCTCCGAATAAATGAACTTCGTCCCATAGCGATATTTATTGTTGCTTTACAAAATTTCTCGGACATTCGTCGGAAATTTAGGGTACTCGAATCAATTTGTTCGTTTTCTTTTTACCATTCTCCATTCGTACGTGTCTCTGGATTTACTTATATAAATCTTATACTTTGGTCGATTTAAATCGATGTGTTTCGCGGCCATTCGGTCCATAGGTCAATCGTGCTCGTTCAATTTTACAAATATAAAAGTCGACGTGCTTGGAAATTTCGAAATAGAGAGAAAATGACTTTATGTATATGTATACACTATATTTGAAAATGGCTTGTAAAAGGAAATGTAAGAAATAATTCATCTCCGCAACTAATATGTTTTTGAATATGCAAATATTTCGCGATAAAATCGTTGGTAGAGGGACGATGAAAAATTGGCGTGGACAGGGCAGAGGAAAATCCGGCGAGATCACATAATTCTCGAAGTAATTTCTATTACGCGACGGAAATTGAATTACTATTCGCATTACAGGCGGTTCGACTTATTCGCTTAGCCCCGGCCACCTGACATTTTCTTCTTTCTCGCCTTCTTTTTCTTCTACTTTTTTATCCTCTCGTGTCGCGGAAATAAATTGCACTTACTAAGTGCTGCAGGAAGTAATTTTTCCGCTAATATATCGTACAGTTATCGTGATATATTCGCCAGATAAGTTACAACCGTGATAAGAGGAGGTTGAAAGGGGGCGAAAATGTGGAAACGAAATGTTCTTGATTCATAATGAATAAGGATAGGATGTCAGAAATCTCGAATGAAAAATGTTGACTTTATTATCGGGGAATTTTATAATTTGCTTAATGATCGGTTAAACGTAGATTAAGGCATTCTTGATTCACGACGAAGCGCCGGATATAATGGGAGAAATCTCGAATAAAAAATATTTATTCCACGATTGGGGAGTTTTACAATTTGTTTTAACGATGGGTCAAACTGATTAAGAGATTCTTAATTCATAGCAAATTGCGTACGTAAGATAAGAAGGTTATAATGTGGGAAATTTTGGGTAAAAAAACTCGCAGTCAATTATTTCTGATAGAATTGAAATGAGAATTTGATAATTTGCTCGACGATGAGTTACGACGTACGTAAGATAAGAAGACTATGAAATGGGAAATTTTGGGTAAAAAAACGCAGTCAATTATTTCTGATAGAATTGAAACGAGAATTTGATAATGTGCTCAACGATGAGTTACGACGTACGTAAGATAAGAAGACTATGGAATGGGAAATTTTGGGTAGTAAAACACGCAGTCAATTATTTCTGATAGAATTGAAACGAGATTTTGATAATTTGTTCGACGATGAGTTACGACGTACGTAAAATAAGAAGACTATGATGTGGGAAATTTTGGGTAAAAAACTCGCAGTCAATTATTTCTGATAGAATTGAAACGAGATTTTGATAATTTGCTCGACGATGAGTTACGACGTACGTAAAATAAGAAGCCTATGATGTGGGAAATTTTGGGTAAAAAACTCGCAGTCAATTATTTCTGATAGAATTGAAACGAGATTTTGATAATTTGCTCGACGATGAGTTACGACGTACGTAAAATAAGAAGACTATGGAATGGGAAATTTTAGGTAGTAAAACACGCAGTCAATTATTTCTGATAGAATTGAAACGAGATTTTGATAATTTGTTCGACGATGAGTTACGACGTACGTAAGATAAGAAGACTATGGAATGGGAAATTTTGTGTAGTAAAACACGCAGTCAATTATTTCTGATAGAATTGAAACGAGATTTTGATAATTTGCTCGACGATGAGTTACGACGTACGTAAGATAAGAAGGCTATGATGTGGGAAATTTTAGGTAAAAAACTCGCAGTCAATTATTTCTGATAGAATTGAAACGAGAATTTGATAATTTGTTCGACGATGAGTTACGACGTACGTAAGATAAGAAGACTATGGAATGGGAAATTTTGGGAAGTAAAACACGCAGTCAATTATTTCTGATAGAATTGAAACGAGATTTTGATAATTCGTTCGACGATGAGTTACAACGTACGTAAAATAAGAAGACTATAACGTGGGAAATTTTGGGTAAAAAACGTGCGAAATGTGCGTACGTGTAAGATATCTTGAAAGAGAAATCAGTCATTGCATAATTTCATAATTTGTTTAACGATTTATTAAACAGATCGAGGAATCATGTAGTTCTTGAAGATCTTCCAATTTATCAGTTTTTCTTCTTCTTAAAGTCGCAGACAGGAGGTATCGGAACTTTGGCAATTGAAACGTTGATTCAATTATCGAAGAGTTCGATAATTTGCTAATAGTCAATGAAACAAATTAAGAAGTTGCTCGATTTTTCTCCCGATTCTCGGACTTTGAAGTTTGTAAGTTTCTTCGTAAAGTACTTACGATCGTTTAGTACCTTTTTCTTCTTCTTTTCGAATTAGTATGAATTACTTAGTAGATTTCTTTAGTCTTCAGAAATCTGAAGAAATTACATAGTTGAACCTCCAGTTTCAAGAAACAATTCGATTTCTGTTTTCGTTCTCAGCTTTAAAGTTCTTGATAATCTTTCATTTGCTTGCTTTTCTTTTCTTTTTCCTTTTTTTTCTTACAAGATCATTATGCGTTTTTTTTTAACAAAAATTCATCGTAGAAAATCCGAACAGATCTTGCGACAAAAAATTTCTTTGTTTATAAACATAATATTATATAACATGCACGAATACTTTCTATCTACTTCTCAAAAACTCGTCAAAAATTAAAAAAACCCTCGTCCCTCGAGTTTCAAAAAAATCGTCAACTTTCCTCCTTTTTTCCGTGTATTTTACTAGGAAATTGTTTTATCGATTAATTGTTCGTCAACAGGCCTCGAATCCATGGTATTAATAAAAAAAAAAAGAAAAAAAGGAGAAGAATTAGATGATATCGATTTGACCCAGTGTAATCGGAGGTTTATATTAGAATAGGGGTTTGAGGTACCGTTCAAGGTCTCGTTTTCATGAAACTTTAGTGACACAGTTCGATGGTTCGGTGTGGTCTTTATGAGCTCTAATTTCGGATGCAGTGCGATTCGATGCCCATTGTGATTTTTCTCAGCCACTTTGGTAAGTTTATACGACCAAACTTTTTCCTTTCCTGTTAAAATCCAATGACGGAGAACTTTTGACTTAAAAGCAAGCGGAAAATTTAGCATATTATTAGAACGTTTGATTTTACGTACCTGAACGTACATTGATCTTGGATATTTAAATTTATCACATCGTAGAGACATACGAATCGTTCAAATCGAATCAACTATTCGCCACACTATAATATTTAATATCAATATTCTGGTCGGTTCAATTTTTTTTTTTTTTTCATTTTTTTCATATGCTTCTCATTCCGTAGAAACGCAGCTGTTTCAGTTAGTTTCTTGAATTTTCGACTTTGTACGCTTGATATACTTGTATACGTGTGTATGGTTGCGCGCGTGTGTAGGTATCGCATTCCTCCGTATGAATCGCGAGTGTTCGATCCTCGAAAGCTACAGTCAAAATATGCTTTCATCTCCGGTTTCCAATTCATCAGGTTAAAAAACCAAACATCACCGGGGGAAAAACACACGAGAGCGAAAGAGGACAAAATCAGGTTGACAAACCAATAACGAGTATCAGCAGGCCATATATAAAATGAAAAATATAGAGAAGCATTGAAAAAGAAAAAAAAAAAAATTTTTGCTATTTCTTATAGCAAAATATGTCGTGGCTTCTTTATTAAAATATAAATATAAAATATAAATTATACTTATAATAAGTATTAACTTATTATAAATAATCAGCCATGTCACTGCGCCACGCCAGAAAAATTACCGAAAATTCTCAACGCGAGGATTGATTGTAATTTTAATAAATAAATAAAAAAAGAATATATTACAAATAACAAATAACGGTTACCGTTAATGTAAAAATGCGGCGAACCATTGCGAATCCGCGAGACTCTGAGTTTTCACGAGGCCGCGCACATCTCTCCCCCTGGCCGCGCTTCCCCTCTCTCCCCCCTATCCAGAAGCAGAGTTTCGCGCACCAGCGATAACGCCGCAGAAATCATTTGTAGATGGAAAAATGGACGGCGAGAGGCGGCTCTTCACTTTGCGCACTTGCCTTACGGACGCCCGAGCCCAGTCCCTGTGACACAGTTTCGCACAATAGAGCAGTCCGCCGCTTTCACCCCCCGCGATCCACGCCCACCCTCTCGTTCTTTCTCGGCTTCTTAGAGGCCCACGCGGCCCCGGCGTTCATTTTTAATCGTCCTTGCCTCTGCAGCCTAGCGATTTTCGCCGATATTAAACATTGCCAGAGAGAAACAACGGGACAATGGAGGGGCAGCGGCAGGAATCGAGACGTCTAATTGGATAACGACGACGTCCCACAAAAGGGATGGATGGGGTAGGTAGGTGGGTGAGGATGACTTCGGGGTTGTTTCGAAGGCCGAGCTTCTCGTCCGTGGATCAGGGACGATGAGGAGGAGTTTTAAAGAGAAGTTTGGTCAACGGTGGATGAGACGGATACCGGCGATTTTTGAACAGTTTTATTACGGCAGCAAGTTTTCGAGGCAGTGAACAAAGAGTTTTTTTTTTTCTACTGTGGAAGGAGAAGTTGACGGTTTGTTTGGGTGTTCGGTTACGGTGGATGCCGTAGCCGTTTCGCTTCTGTGTACGTAGGAATACGAACGTACGAATTACGCGGATAGTTTTTTGTTGCCGAGTGTCGGTCATCTTTCTCGGAAACAGCGGAGTCGATTACATCGATAAACGAAGTGGCTGTTGGGGCGATTAAAGAAAGAACTTCTCCTCTTTCTTTTTTCTTCTTTTTTTTGTGTAAGAACGATTTTTCGGAGTATTTTGTCGTGCTGGATGATGTATAGCTGTTTCACGAAGTACCATGAATTACGGATGGATGGTTTTATTAGAGGGACGTTGTTCGATGTTTGTTTCTCAGGGAGAGGCGGAGTTGATGACATTAGTAAATCGAACTTACTGTCGTAGTAAGTTGTCGGGGTAGTCAAGAAGGAATTTCTCTCCTTTTACTTTCTTCTTTTCTTTTTTTTCTTTATGGAAAGAGGAGTTGGCAATTCCTTCGAGTATTTTATTCTAGTGGATGATTGTACTAGAGAGTATTGAGTTATAGATGTACGAAGATTTTGAGACAGTTTTAGTTTTATAATAAGGAGAGTAGCGGTGATTTTTAGCTAGTCATTCAAAGAATTCCTTTCTTCTTTTATGAAAAAAAATGTTGACGATTTCTCTAGGTATTTTATTATGGCGGATAGCATACTTGTTTCGATGGTACACGTGGTAAATTACGGTGGATAATTTTGCTACGAGATGCTGAGTTAGGTACAAAGATATGTCGAGATGCCTTTTATCACAGTACAGTGTTCTTTTGACGTAGCAAAGAAAATATCTTTTTCTCCTCGTGGAAATAGAAATTGACAACTCTGTTTCGACTACTCGCGAAGAGACGCGATCGCGAGGATGCACGCCAACGGGAGTCGTAAATTCCCGTCACGATTAGATAATCGACGCCACGAAATTATCGATCCCCTATTTCGATTAGGATAATAGAGGTGGTTAATTGAATATGACACTGATGTAACGAGTTGTAAATGACAGTTTATTCCAACAACTTTGCGAAGAACATAGTTACGCTGGTGCGTATGTATAAGATAAGTGAGTGACTGATCTTCGCATGTAAACCCGGTCGAAGGATGTTGAATGTTTGAAGGATGAAGGATCAGTGATGTTCGGTGACGATGCTGTAGCGGAGGAAAGCTAAGGATGGGTGTGTCTAGCGCACGGGACCATCGGATTTGTTGGTAACGATTTTGGCTAGGAGAGTGAGGGAAATAGGATTCGTTGTTAATTGGTTAAACGAAGGTTGGTGAACTAGGAAGGGTCTTAGCTGCCCTCGATAGAAAGTTGCTATTGGGAAGCATCGTACGTGGGAAAACCCAACTTTCCCTTGTCCAGCCGTGATAGACAATAGTCCTTAGAAAGTGATTTAGAAAAAAATATTTGTTCCGTCTGAAGGACCTTAGCAAGCAAATTATTGGGATTTATGACGGGTCCATAAGGCTATTGAGGGTACGCCGTAAGGATCAGCGGACATCTGGTGTCCGTCTGGCCCGCGGTGTATGACCTGGTCCAGGTAGAGTGGCTATTTTATTATGGTGCACGATTTTATTAGGAAACGTCCAGTTAAATGTATCGAGATTATGATTTCCAATTGTTTATAAGAATTTATTTTTTTAAAACATGATTCTTTTGCTTCTTTCATTATGCTGAATGGTATACTTGTTTTGGTAATACGATACCATGCTATAATTATTTTTTTTTGTTTTTTTTATTTATTTATTTACATTTTACAATTTGTCCAGTAGGACATTTGGTAAAATATTATAGCTTAGTAATATAGTATTATAACATGTGGATGGCTACCCCCAGTGGGATACCATCTTCGAATTTGATTGATAATTTTATTAACTGATGTTGACAGACGTACAAAGAAATTGCGATGGTTTTATTTAGCAGAAAAAAAAGTGCAGTCGATGTTAAGATAATTCCCTTTCCTTGAATAATTTTTACAAGCATTACATTACATTTTTATCTTCTAGATACACGCACGTCAAGTATAGTCGCGTGGAACGATATAACAACGACCTTGAGCAATTCCATTAGAAAACCACTTTATATAGACTTCTCCGTTTTTTTATTCTCATTCAACAATACCCAACAACTACGGATAATTTCCTCTTTCGCAATCCTCTACACGCATCCCCCGTAACGTTACACAAGCATTTATCCTGCTTTAAACATGACGTTTAATTTACCCAGCAATTTATAATACACTGTTAAGCTGATTTCTATTTCGATGGATTTTTTCAGCCGCGTTTCCCAATACTTGATTCGCCGACCAGTCAATTAACGTTTCAACTATAATTTCGCTGCAGAATCCGTTGCATTCTATTTTTCGTGTTCGTGCACGTTGCCCGTGTCGTTTCCATTAGCCATTCCCTGACTAAGAGTCCAGGAAGAAAAAAGTCCGATGATGTTATGTCAGGTCAGGTCAGGTCAGGTCGCTGTTCTATTACACGTTTAACTGTTAAAAAAAAAAAAGAGAGAGAGAGAGAGGGATTGCATATTGCTCGATAGAAGAAAAGGAGGGGGAGAGCACATTGAAAGCTGCGATCGCAGAGTAAAGAAAAAATGGGAAAACTCGGGCTTGCAATGTTGATTAAGACGTCGTTAGGAATATTTTCTGTGCCCTTTTTAATTATCGACGTATCGATCTTTCGTAAATTACGTATTTTTGTCTTGTATCGCGGACAAATTTTTCGAGATTAGTATTTTCGATTGGAATTAACATTGTCCGCAATTCCTTTGTTTTAATATGATTCGTACTTTGTAAGAAAGTGTTGTGCTCTGCTTTATGAGAACAAGAAAACGTCAGAGTGTTACTAATAACAAGATAATTGACAAAATCCTTCGTGGATTACAATGGAATAGAAAAGAATTTCCCTTGAAAACTGGCAATGTTTTTGATCAAGAAATTAATCCGAATTCTCCTTAACGAAATATTCTTGAAGCTTTTCGTAAGAAAGTTTTCCTCTGATTTACGAAAATAAGCAACAACGGTAGTTTTATCGATAAAACGAAGATTCTTTGTGGTCACGGATTACGATAGAAGGAAAAAAGAATTTTCTTCGCAGAGTAATGTTTCTAATTCGAAATTTAATCCGAATTCTTTCTCCTAAGAAAGTTTCGCTTTGCTTCGATAATAAATGGCCGAGCAATGGGACGTTAACGTCTCGTGTTTACAAATTAAAAAGAAGAAACGGAATTGGTCGAGGCGAAAGAAACACGGAGTTTCTACGATTTCACAAAGAGACGGATGTCGCGGAGAAGGGACGTCGAGCAAAAAATAGCGACGAAAGTGTCGAGCGAACGATAAAATTAGCCAAACTTCGGTTCCCTTCGAAAGCACAGCCGCGCAGTTTAACGTTGGCTCCTCTGAACTTCGCATCGTCAATTATTCGAAATAATTACGAATATCTGGAACGATATTTCAATCGTACGAGACCGATATTCGCTCGTGAAAGATAAAATGTACGATTGATTAAAATCCCTTGATGGTTGAACGAGAATTTTGTTTTTCCACAGCTGGAAATCGAAAAAGACGAGTTACAGTAATTCCCTTTCATCGTTGTAAATACGAACAACAGTAATTCCCTTTCGTCGTTGTAAATACGAATGTAACGATACATTTGTTAAGTATTATCTATTGATTACATTTGTTGATTAATAACCCCGATGTATCAGTGACATATTTTTAAAACGAATTAAATGTCTCTTGCAAATATTACGAATCAATTATGAATATTGTACAGTGGCGGATAGAGGGAAATTAATAAAATAAAAAGCATCGAAGGCACAGCGTAATTTTGCAAAGGGCAACGAATAAAACATACCACAGAATAGACGACTATGATGTGGCTTTTACTTCGAAAGTTACTAAAGTTGCAGGTGTATCGATTTGAGGCTACTCGACAGTGTAACTCGACAATAATCATAAACTGTAAACAAATTAAAATATCTATATAATAGGTTAGAGCCTCGTTTAATATAGGCCAGTTCAAGAAGGTCTAAAAATATAAGCGATTCTAAGATTAACGAAGCGTCAAATTCTCCGTGCCGAAGAAAGGAAAAGGAAGAAGAAAAAAAAAAATATAAGAAAACAGCTAAGGTACAGGCGAAATAGAATTTGTTCATAAATCGTAAATAAAATTTCACGCGTGATTTTTATCGTGGGATTTTTTGAAATTCCCGCCAAAGTACGATAGATCGAAACATCGCTTAAAGTTTCAAGAAAAATCTGAAAATGCGAAAGGTTTCGAGTTGAACGAAGCGTCAGATGTTCCGCGCAAGATAAAAAAAAAGTAGCCCAAAAAAAGGAACAAAGCGAAGCAAAATTTGTTCATAAATCATAAATTTCCTCCGTAGAATTTTTGACGCGTGTGTCAGAGTATAATAGATTAGAGCCGCGTTCAAAATAAGCCGATCTAAAAAAAAAAAAAAAACTAAACATCGTCCGCGTCAAAGAAAGAGGAAAACAGCTAAAAACAGAGGTGAAAACTCGTAAATAAAATTTCACGCGTGATTTTCATCGGCGAACTTTCGACGCGCGTGCCGGTGTCGCGCGATATTTTCCATCGCGCTTCAGCGTCGAAAAACAATAGTTGGCCGCGCAATTAGCGTTGCGCCGCTTTTCCTTCGCGTTATTCTCGAAACCAATTAACGGTCCGTTGATTCGACAACCGCGTATTATGAGCTCGAAAAGGCCGATGAAGCGGCCCCGATACTTTCGACCACGCGAGAATCGCTGGCCAACTCCCACCCCATAGACCGACCATTATCGCAGCAAAAAGTGGAATACTTAGAATGAAAGACGTATTAGGTTACCCCAAAAGTTTGGAATATTTCTTTTACAAACAATGCGTCTCTTCTCGGAATGCGTCTTCTTAGAAAGCTGAAACCTAATCCGTCGAACTTTGCGATCCTTATCTCAATAGGACAAAATGGATCATACGTAATTCAATGGAATAATATTTTTTTTTACTATCACAAAAGCAATCAAGAATGAGTTTTTTCATCATAATGGGTGGAATAATATAGAAGAAAAATTGTTGCTCATCCATCGCATTTCCTTGTAAAACGAAAGATACTTTTGGGACAACCTGGCGATTGAAAAAATATCGGTCCAACAATATTTCAGCGAGGGAACGCTCGATTATACCGACACGATGTTATTACTGGCGGAAAACAGTGGTTGTCGAGGAATTCAGTTAATTGAATCGATTTCCTAATTTGCACGGGGCACACGAGGTCCCACGATGCGACGGTTCGTCGCGAGTTCAAGAATGAAATTTAATTTTAATATTTGGAATTTTGGCGAGCTGTCGAGGCTTGGACAGTGTATGTATCGCCAGTCGATGTGTGGAAATTGATAATAACGTTTAATTCAGCGGAGGAGATGTTCGAGGGAAATACGAGCGCAGTTGATTTTGCAGCTCGATAATAGAACGTGGAGTTTTGATTTGCCATTTAGTTGGAACATTCGAAGGTCGAGGGGAAAATACCTATTTATCGGGAGTTAAAATTGGAATTTAATAATAAAATTTATTTATGCGTTTCTACGTAAACTGATATGGAAATTTTCCGAGCTCGAACAAAATATCGTAAGTGGTGGTGGTTAGGGTCTTTCTCTAGCGAAGAAGCGAATTTATTTTCAACTCGTAGTCCGGCCAGAGTTTTAGGGCACGAGCGAAATGTTGAAAGTCAAAGTGGCAGTTTAATAACAAGCAACATGTAAATTTAATTTGTAATTTATAATTTATAATATCAAGGATATTTGAGATTCAAAGGGAACGTCACGAGTCAATATTCGTGCTCCGTAACAATATTTAATTCGAATTTTTTATTTAACGAACATTTGGCATTCGAGTAAAACACGTAGTTAACGTCAGTGATTAATAATAAAGTCTGGTTTTAATGTACGTAATGTGACGAAAGTTTGAAATTCGCGTATAATATCAGAAGTGAGTGTACATTTGGAAATAAAATCTAATTACAATTTGCAATTTGGTGAGCATCGCTCAACCAAGGTATATATTGCAAACTGAAGTGGAGATTCAGTAGGAAAATTGAATTTTACTTTGTAATTTAACAACGATATTTATGAACATATTTATATCAGCCAGTGTATCGTGAACGTCATTAATGAAGTTGAAATAATAAAATTGAATTCTCTTGGCTCGAATGTGGCTTCCATGTTGAGATTTACCACTGCAACGTGGTTATAATTCGAGTGGCCATCGTAGTATTTATAGTATCGAAGCTTCGAAATTGTAAGGTAGCAGAAATTGGTGTTGTGATTCGCTATTGTAATTTAACGTTGTAACATGATATTGTACACTGGTGTATGGTTTCAACGTAGATCAATGTTGCGAGTCAGTGGTGTAATTTGATATTAAGTGACGAGGTTCGAGTTAGGTTAGTCAGAACCTAGTGTTGTAAACTTGACATTCAAATGCTCTTCTTTCGAATTTCGCTCTATTGGGACCTGATGTTGCAATCTCTAGTTTAATTGTAACATAGACTCAATTGACACATGTGCTTATTAAAAGTCTAACGATGAACTATCCTCGTTAACAGTTATTGCTCAACTTCGCCTCATTGTGTCGTAATCCACACTTCTAACTTAACATTGTGAGCCAAGATCGCGACTCACGTTACAACTCTGTTTCTACGTTGGGCACTCGATTAACTCGATGTTAGGTCTCAACGAGTTAACTCAAGAATCCTCAAGGACCAGTGGCAGAGCTTCACGTTGCAACTGGGTGTAATTAAATAAAAAATAAAACAGTATAACTAACGTTGAAATTTTCTTTTTATTTCTTTGAATTTTCATGTCTCATCTTGGCACTGCAATTTTGGTTTTGAAGTTTCAAAATGTTTTTATTGTATTTATAACCTCAATATGTAATGAAAAAATGTACAAGCGGATTACATCTTTTTATATATGCGTGGTTTAACCAACTTATAAACTCGATATTAACAAACATTGTCATTAAAAATTTAGTAATAAAATTCTCGCCTTATTGTTTATTACCAGACTACAAAATCATGTTGTTACGAATATAATGGAAAGAGTGGAGTGTACGAAACAAAATTATTTTGTGTAACAGAAATGGTACAATGGTAGGAGTATCACATTTAGGACATTTCGTGCAATTTATTCTGCTAGCTTAACATTGTGACCCGAGATTGTGACTCAAATTACGACCTTGCCACGATGTTGAACAACAACGACTTAACTGAACGTTACATGTTGACGCGTTGACTCAAGAATCCTCGTATCTTTCTTTTTTCGCCTGACCTTTTTATCTGACTTTCCACACCTTGTTATCGCACGACAACACCACTTTCTCCACTCAATTAGCGTCCACGGGGCATCGTTTCGACCTAACTCACGCGACATCCTGATCACGTTAACTCGTGAAAATTAAACGCCTCTGCGGCGCGATCGATCTTTCAATTTTCACTCGGGGAAAATACCTCGGTTTTCCATTGAACATAGTATGACTCTCCACTCAACCAGAGTTCCATGATATAGCGAGGTCTCGCAAATTGAAAAATCAAGTAACAGGGCATCTATTGACGCAATTGACATCCCGTCTGCAGTATTCCACCTTTTTTAACCCTCAACTGCGGCGGCATTGTCGTGTAATAGATGACCCGAACGGTGTCGGATAAATTCCAACTATTTAGCTTACGTAATTGTATTATTTAACTTTACGTTGTATCGAATTTTTTATTTGACTTTCATTTTAGAATATTTCAAAGTATAGTACCTTCCATGATACTTCGCAATTAAAATAATCTTCCACTACGAGATGCTAGTTTCTTTTTTTAATTATTGGCTTGGCAACTAAGTGATTGCGGATTTTGTCAGTACCATCTAATGACAAAATCCGCAATTACTTAGTTGCCAAGCCAATATATTCTGGAAAATAGAAATTCACGTGAAAATTCGCGATTTATTTTGTTACAGACACAATGCTTATGTGTGTGTGTGTGTATCATATAATCAATTAGCTGTAGAAAATTACCAATTATCGCGGATATCGAAATTTCCTTTCCTTTTTCGTTCGCCGGAAACGGATGCTCGATCGAACGTTTCTAGAGCGTCCAGTCGACAGCGTCATTTTCGTCACTCGACTCTGATGAACCTTGATCAACCTTCATCGCTTTTAATTGAACGCATCAGTGTCAAGATGTGTCCACTGGAGACAATTGCGGCCTTTAAATGCGCTCACACGCGACGTATAGTTCTCTTCTATTTATAAAAATGAGGGAAAAGAGGAAAGAAGAGAATTTCACGTGTCACGTCACGTGCGAAATTTATCACCAACGATAACGTCGTTGTAAATTCGTGTTTTGCACGTTTTATTGGCAACTAAGTGATTACGGATTTTCTCATTAGGCGATATTGACAATATCCGCAACCACTTAGTTGCCAACCCAATGCAAGTTCCTGCGCATAGTTCACGCTAACTACGTACAACCTAAGCGCAGATTTGTCCGATTCGACTTAAATATTATACTTCCGATTGTTATATCGTACTTGTCTTATTTTACACGTTTTTCTATTAGGTGCAATTCTCGCGGTTTTGCGTCTGTAAATTTAATTTTCAAACACATACAAATCCATAAAATCTGATCATAATGGAACTGTGTATTTTTATACGTTTGCGATAAAGTTAAAGGCAGACAAATCAACGGATTGCGTGTAGTAATCCAAAAATACAATAAAATATTCGAAATAACAGCGACAAATGGCAATGTTCACGATACAATGTACAATATTTACAATGATACAATATACAGGGTGGTTGGTAACTGGTGGTACAAGCGGAAAGGGGGTGATTCTACGCGAAAAAAGAAGTCGAAAATGTAGAATAAAAATTTTTCGTTCGAGGCTTTGTTTTCGAGAAAATCGACTTTGAATCTTCGGTCGGTACGCGTGCACTTTATCGCTTCTCGTTATAACAGACCTCACTGTAGATCGTTGTCTCGATTGACGTTATTTTTTTAATTTTTTAAATGTTCATTCTATATTTTCGACTTCTTTTTTCGCGTAGAATCACCCCCTTTTCCGCTTGTACCACCAGTTACCAGCCACCCTGTATATACAATAGTAGTAATACGATATACGAGATACAATAATAACAGTAATATTCATGGCAACGTAAAATATTCATCTGTTCGCAGATGAAATTTTTTACCTAGGTTTCTCATTAATTTCATTCCGTTGGTAAAAATATGAAATTGCGTGGAAATCCTCGATCTAATAACCAGTTACGAGATATAATTCGTAGCAACAAATACAACTCGGTGACAATAAGTCCGACAATGATACAAAAACGAAATATTTTACGTTTAAAAAGTTAGAAATTCTATAAATGTCGTATATTTTGTTATAAATTTCATCGAGAAAGATTGTCGTTGGATCGAAACGAAATATTGAAAAATATATCGAGTTGGATGAATTTATCACGTGCGGTTGTATGTGAATTGTGGTGTATCGTTGTTGAAGACGATGATGGCAAGGGGATGGTATTGTATAAATTGATTATCTGCCATCTTTTAATTAACTTTTCTCTTCAGGCTGCGCGTTAAATTTTAATAGGCCGGGTATTAGTTTAATTAATTCCTTTGTTTCCCGTTTATCGAGCAAATTTTCTGCAACCCTTTCATTAGCCAGGTTTGTTTATCGCAAGGCAGCAGCTTCTCGATGCGATTTTATGAATTTTCCTATCTGCAGCTTCCATCGAGGCGAATCAAAGTGGACATGTAATTAATTACTAATTTGCAACGTTATTAACAATCATCTTGTTAACGAGAGATATTGCATCATACGTTATATTCGTTCTCTGTTCGTATTTTAATTGCTTTATGATGCTCCTCGATAGCTAAAAACCTGTGAAACATTGCGGAGAATTTTTTTATCTTTCCTCTTTGGTCTCGCCGATTAATCTTTGAAATTCACATTTAAAAACCAGCTTTCATCATCTGGTATTTCAGATGCCACACACGCTTCTCCGCGGTCTATCGAACTTTCGTGTTTCTAAATTTTTAATTAACGTCAAACCTGCCTCGAGTTTTCCTTTTAATATGATGCAGTTTGCTGCGAAATAGGAGGAGTCAATTCTCCCTCCTTAGCATGAAATCAATTTCCGAGAAACCTTAAATGGCAAATACGATTCGCCAACTTGGATTTATACTGAATAGAATTTAAAGTATCGAAAATTTGTGAATCGATCTTTCACTCTATTCTATTCTATTTCCCTTTGTTTTGAAAATTCCGCCAGCAATTTTCTCCTATATCGAATTTCAAGTAAATTTCAAGTTTTACCTCAACGCACCACCCACTCCTCTCAAAATACGCTGTAAATAAATTTTGTACAATATACAGTAATAATAATAATAATAATAGTAAAATATCTAGAATATCTATAATAAATATAATATTTAGCAAAATAAATAGTACGGATAAATATAATAATATAAATAAAAAATATTCACATATAAATATTAATAAAAATAAAATATTTGTATGTAATACAAATAGAAAATATATGTAGCGTACGACTCAGATCACAGACTCGGGATGCAACGAATTTTTCACATTTATTTTCCGGCAGATTGGTTTCGCGTTGGCGAAAATTTATTCGTCGAAAAGGAGCGCAAAGGACGCGACGGATGAAAAATCAGAGAAAAAGAGCGGATTGAAAATCAGAAATAGCGTGATCAAAGCGATCGGTTCGCTAATTGGATGAGAGTGGCGTATCAGCAACAAGTCGACGAGGATCGAGCCACCCCTTTGGCCAACGTCCAAAAAACTCTCCCCCTGCCTGCCCTCTTCACCGGGAAAAATATATCGGTAGCCGCATACACGTCCGCAGAGGACGTTCGACCTGCGACCTAATTTACAATCCACCCCCGCGACCGAATTTCCAACCGAGACAATTAAAACGTCAACTTTGACGTTTCAACCTTCTTTGTTATTGGTCGAACCGTTTCGAGGATTAGATTTTCCGAGATTCATTTCGCAGCCTATGCGAGTGGAAATTAATTCCTTCCAATGGATGTTGCAGAAATTAGGGTGTTTTAGGGCGAGTTGGAGCGAAGTTTGATGCGAGAATTATTGAGGGAAATAAAACATTCATCGAGGATAAACGCACGAGCGAATTTTGGAAACTGGGAATGAAGAAAGGTTGTTGGTGTAATTTTAGCGATAACGTGACTTAAGAGAGTAATTACACTTTGAGCGTTTAATGGATTTTATAGAAACTGGAGGTGCTGTACGACAAGTTAAAACAAAGTTGGATAAAAGAATTTGGGAAAATAGAAAGTCTCAGAATGAAGGAAGGTTGTTGGTGTAATTTCAGCGATAAATGTGACTTAAGAGGACAATTACGCTTTGAGTGTTTAATGGATTTTATAGAAACTGGGAAGTGTTCTAGGACAAGTTAGAGCAAAGTTGGATAGAAGAATTTGGGAAAGTAGAAAGTCTCAGACACACCAGTCAAGTTTCGAAACTGGGAATGAAGGAAGGTTGTTGGTGTAATTTTAGCGACAATGTGACTTAAAAGAGTAATTACACTTTGAGCGTTTAATGGATTTTATAGAAACTAACGTGCTCTACGACAAGTTAGAGCGAGGTTTGATGAAAAAATTTAAGAAAATAGAAGAGAGAAGAGTGAATTTTGGAAATTTAAGGTGACGGTAGACCTACCAAGGACATTTTTCTACAATCGAAGAATGTTTTAGTTTTGATTTTGGCGAGATTTCTGATTCTCAGTTTGTTTAGATCCTTTTTGCGAAGAAACTATGTGATGTGATGTGATGTGATGAAAATGTAATGCATCTTTGTTGTGATATACAAAGTTTTAAGTTACATTGGATTAATTTTCTTTTAGGGAGATTTAAGGTATATTCGTGATAGAGGATCATTTATTATAGTTTCTATTTCAGCTAAGTATAAAATTGAATTTTGTTGGTCTTTCGTTTTAGGAAAATTCAAGGTGTCCTTGTTGTGATAAGGAAACTTTCAGCTTAGACTTGGATCAGGTTAGGTTGTATTTCTTTTGGAAAACTCTAAAGCGTGTTCTTGTTGTGATAAGGAAACTTTCAGTCGGGATTTCCTTAATATAGGATGTTCTCTTTGTCATATAGGAAAGCAGACTACATTTGTAATTTAGATTTTGTATAATGATACAAATTTACAAATCCTCTAATTATTCGGCAAATCCCATTTTCCACCACTCGAAACTTTCACTATTCCTGAAATATATATATATATATTTTCTTTTCTAAAACATAGAAAATTCACAAATTCTTCAGTGTCTCTACAATTTCAGCTTTATACCTCTTGAAACCCTAATTATTAATTTTTCCAAAAGAAAATCTCTAAAATTCACCCCAGCAAACAAAACCTTCTCAAATTGTTCAGTTTGATCAACGCGTAGCACCAACTTTCTATAAATATCAACTTAAACTCTAGAATCCACATTTTCCCCAACAAACAGAAGCTTCTCACATCGTTCAGTTTCCCTGTGTACGAGCCCAACCTCCTATTTATAACTTAAAACCAAAAAGTTACCTAAAATTTCAACAGAATCAGCAAAATTTATATTTTTGCAAAAAAGTACGAACTTTTTCAGTTTCTCTGTATAAATTCGGCTTTCTATCTCGTTATAAATTAAAAAAAAAAAAAAAAAGGTGGAGCTCTCGCGTCCAAGCAACTTTGTCATTCATGAGATAGAAAAGGGACCATTGCTTGGACGACACCTTCCTTTTTTCAGTAGAAACACGTGTCTTTATATCGCGCATCCTGTGCATTAATTCCGAACCGAAACAGGGTTAATTGCAGTCCACGAGCCATCAAGTATACAGTCATGAAATTCTTGACCTGCATGCATAAAATCGCTTTGATCAGGAATTCGAAGAAGCTGGACATCCCAGTCACTGTGCTACGAGTCTCCGGTTGCTTGCGTCTCTTGCTTCCCTTGCTTCCTCCGTTTCTCTTTCTCCGAAATTCAGAATTATTCATTGAATATCTGGATCGTTCAGCTATCGCTCGAGTATCCTTGCTATCTCACGGATGAACATGGAATCTTTAGACAACATTGCGTAGTTTCTAATTTCATTGTCAGTCTTGTGCATGATCTTATCGAAAATTGAATTATTCAAGTTGTGGTTCTTGCATTGTGTCGTGATTCGAGTATCTCTTTTTTGAATTGATAATTTCAGTATTATTTTCAGTAATATTTAAGGAATTTCAGGAACGTCTGCAGAGTATCTAAATATCATGGTGTGCTTTAAATTTCATTGTCAGTCTTGTGCATGATCTTATCGAAAATTGAATTATTCAAATTGTGGTTCTTGCATTGTATCGTAACTCTAGTATCTCTTTTTTGAATTGATCGTCTCAGAATATTTTCAGTAATATTTAAGGAATTTCAGGAACGACTGCAGAGTATTTAAATATCATGGTGTGCTTTAAATTTCATTGTCAGTCTTGTACATGATCTTATCGAAAATTGAATTATTCAAGTTGTGGTTCTTGCATTGTGTCGTAACTCTAGTATCTCTTTTTTGAATTGATCGTCTCAGAATATTTTCCAGTAATATTCAAGGAATTCCAGGAACGTCTGTACAGTATTTAAATACCATTGTGTGTTTTTAAATTTTATTGTCATTCTTGTATATGATTTTATTTCAAATTGAACTATACAAATTGTGGTTCTTGCATTGTATCGTGATTCGAGTATCTTTGTTTTTTGAATTGATCGTCTCAAAATATTTTTCAGTAATATGTAAGGAATTTCAAGAACGAGCACGGAATTTTCAAGATTCATCGCTTGATCTCTAGTTCTGTTCGAATGATTTTATCGTATTGAGATTATTCGAGGATTTCCATTCAGTTGGTCATCATCGATTACGTTAGAATTTCTACTGCAATGTATTTCGATTTTTTTTTTTTTACTATCGTCCTATTTCGATTCTATTGAAATTCGAACAGATATGCTCAAATACCACAAACTTACTAAAGCTCAAGTACTTAAATATTTAGAATCTATTAAATACGAATATTTCACAAATTTCACTGTCTCTGTATTTCGAGTTATTATTTTCTGAATTTAGCCATCCATCCTCTTATTATTATTTCGACTCTATATCGCCATACGAATATCAAATATTCCACTTCCATTGGATCCGCAATATTTTACTACTCCGCCACAACCACATTCCAACTGTATTTCAATTCTATATCAATTCCAATATTTCATTCCAGCCAACCCCATTCCTACACACTTCACTTGCACAACAACCGAAATCCCCCATTAGTAGCCTAACTTTCCCCCTATTTCCTCGTACATCCTCGTGTCCCTGCACACCTTCACACGCCATCATTCTCAATACAACCACCTAAAATTACCTAGGAAACCGTTTCGAATATTAAATTACTCTACCAGTCTCCTCCCGTTTCCATCATTTCCATCGCCCTTCCATTTCGCTTTAAAACCATCGAACTAAAGCAGAAGAATCGAAAATATTCAAGCGAACGCTCTATACATCGGCTCGCAAAAAGCGAGCTTTATTCTACGCTAATCATCGAACATTTTTATTTTCATATCGCGCGCGTTACACGTACACGGTGCACTTCTGTGCGTTCGCGGGAAATTTAAAAATTCAGAGACGCTTATAGAGCACGCGTAATACACAAGAACGTTTGGTACAAGTAAACGGTATTATAAGTATTTGTTGTTATTTCTGTATTTAGAGGTTAGGATCATAGCTATTATTTTATTCTTTGGATAAATCTATCACATAGTTCTGAGCCGAAAAACCTTTATTGCACTTTCTTACATGGACTAGGGATAAAAACAAAAGAACATCTTAAACCTATCGATCAAACTATCGATTGTATCTAGAACTATCTTCTAGTTATTATTTATTGTAACTAGCGCATCTGCATACAGATGGCGAGCGCGAACTCACGTTGTCATTTTCAACAGTATTTAAATATATAATGGTATAATGGTATATAGCTTGTAGATAGCTAGTAGAAGCTTGGATTGCTTTTCTTCCAGTTCTGTTGATAAGATTATGAATTTGCGTGAACGTCTGTGGCTAAGTTACGCGAAACACGCTTTGCTAAGTTGCATTACAGTTGCATATTTAGTCGAAATGTAATTTCTTTTTTTTTTATCGAAGTACTTCGATGGATGTGAAAAAACGAATAAATATGTGAGCATATTCCAGCTGTTTTAGTCTCCGAGGAAGAAAATGATGAAAGAAAACAGCTTTGTTACTCTCTTAAAAAAATAACAAAAAATAATTGCTTCTATCGTTTTTTAAAAATGTTTCGAAATTTTTATTCGTTCTTAATATATATACATCATATACTATACCGATAGTATAATACGTGATTCTAATTGTGAATTGTGAATTAGCCTCACCACGAACAGAAATTTTGCCTGTAAAAAAAGCATAAAAAATAGCACGGGAAGCACCTTCTCGCAGCTCAACCCCCCCTTTTTTTTTTAGTAAACTACGTTACATATGTCACGAAATAAATTACTCTTACCGATATGGCAACAAACAATGATAACGATAATAATAATAAGAAGAAGAAGAACAACAACAATAATAATATTTTATTACTTAATCCATACATAAAATATGTGTTTGGAAACAATATCACTAATCGCAAACTTTCCTTAACCTCTACATGGCCGATTGGCTATCGCGTTCAAGTTAACCTAACCCATACTCTTCGCCTAACCTTTAAAACGAACAATCTCAACTTGTAACTTATAACTTAAAACTGGAAATCGTATTAACAAACTTTCGGCATAAAATTCATAGTGTGTCAATTTAATAGAAAAGTTATGCTAAAATTCATACCGTACCGATCCCATACGAAGGTTATCGAGGTTTATAGTCTATCAATTTTAAATCTTCTCTCATCCACCTTCGTATGTATCGAAGCAAATATTTGAAAACTTAGCGTACCACGCTACGGCTTGTATCATCTTAGATTACAACTTTTACAAATAAAATCGTTCACCTCGTGGAGGCTCCCTGCTTCGATGGAAACGGCGCAACTGCCGACACTTGGCGCCCAAACCCCCTAGATTCTAGTGTCTGGAAGTAACCAAGCAAACGCTTAATCCCACTGCTAGGGTCGTCGGCGTTTTCGTGCAGGGTCGGATTTAACTGGAAACACGGTTGCATTTTCTCATAGGCACTCGAGTCTCGTTATACCCGGTGAAAATATATATATTAGCGCTCGTTAGCGTGCAAACACGGGGTGAAATGCAGTTGGAGGGGAAATTATGGATCGTACGGGGGGTTAGTTTAATGACGGCTGGTGCTTCGATGTGTGACGAATTTATTCGACCGAACTTTCTGCGATTCTGACCGATGCGGATGGGTAATGTTTGCGGAATTTGTTCTTTCTCTCTCTTTTGTTTTTCCTTTTTTGTTTATCTAATTCCACGGTTTGATGATGTGTATCGTACGTTCTGAAGCGTGGAACGTCGTTAGTTGCTTGTACAGAGTCTGGATAGCTCGGAGGATTTTAAAAACGAACATCGATGAATTTGTTGGCTATTCTATCGGGGGAAGTCGTACGGCGCGTTTTTTAATTGGACGGCCTTTGCTTGATTGCGAGTCTGTTGAAATGTATCCGACGAAGTTATTATTTACTGTTTTCACTGCTCGTTTGCTTTCATCGGTCTATCGTTTAGCCCCCTTCGATTTCTATATTCTAACCTCACTTTTGTCTCGACCAAGAGATAGCCTGCTAGGGACTTTTGCGGAAGCAACTCCTTGAACGTATCTAGCACGATTTTTATTGCTTAAGAAAACTTCAAATTAGTAGACTGTAGTTTACAAATGTACATTACAAAACTGGTTTAATTCCCTTTTTCTAGAGATCTGAATGATACTTTGCTAGATTATACCAATGTGAGAGCAAATGTTTCTTCTCGTTGCATCGTAAATCTTGTGTCATTCCTTTTTGCGCTTTAATTATTCTTCGATACAAGAATTTGTTCCTTTTACACGTAGCTTGCTACAATACTATAGTTTGCTACATTGTACACTTTGCAGTGTCTGTTGAGTAGAACGTGAGAATCGATGGAACGTGTGACGTAAGATTCTGTGGAAGCCGAGATGTTGCTGGCAAATCTCGTAGTATGTACATATCTTGAAAGAAACGCGGGTAGCGTAAGCGTGTCCCATTCATAAACCTAAAATCAATGACGGATTGGTAGAAAGAAATTCGTGGCCTGTGATTGGACGCGTACAGTCGCCATGATGGCATCGTTGGCCAATCCTCGCGCTCACCTCGTTTTCCACAGCTCGTGCACTCGTGGCCGACTCACTTTTTCTCTCTTTATTTCCCTTTTTCCCGGCTTCTTTGTCTCTCTTCTCTGCCTTTGTTCTCCTATCTCCTTGACTCCCTTCTCTCGCTGCCGTTTAGTTTTTTACGAGTTCTTTTTTCACCCCCGAAGCGTGTATTTTCCTTAATTCCTTCTCTTTACGATTTCCCCTACATTCTATCCAATATCCCTCCAGATTTGTCCTCGATTCCTCCGCCTTATCTTTGACCTTCCTTTTGCTCCATTTTCATTTACTTCGGTTGGCTTTCATAGCATCGTCTGTTTTGGATTCTTTCTGCGGTTCCGTTTGCTTTGAAAAGCTCCTACGGTCTCCATTTAATTCCGGTTACATTTTGGCATCTTTGGTAACTGCTATCGTTACTATCGACTTTATCCTATGACCGTTTTGCACTGAAATATAACCGTTTATAGTCTTATCTACTAGGAAGAAAAAGTTAATGGAAATTGGTCCAAGCCTGGCTTAAGCTCCGCTCAAATCTAACGTGAAAGTAATTTAAAAAGTATTCGATGTCTGATGCAAAGTTGATCTCAAGCCTGATTCAAACCTAACCTAAGCCTATCCAATCCCATTCTAAAACTAATTAAGAATTAATTAGTATTCGATCTAAACTTAATCCAGTTTTAATACAGATTAATCCACGCCTGATCGAAATCTAATCGAGCCTTAATCCAAATTAATTTAAGGCGTCCGATCCAAAGCTAACCTAAGTCGGTTCAGAGCTAAGCTAAAACTACTTTCAACTTAACCTATTCTTAGTCGAAATTAATGTAAGCCTAATATTTAACCTGACTCGATGGAAAATTATCCCAACTTTATCCGATCGCAATGTAAATTAATAAAAGTCTGATGCTAAGCTGAGCGAATCCAAAGCTACCTTATAGCAGCGACTGTAATTCACGAGTTGCGCGAGAAATTCGTTCGGCGAAAAAAATTCTCGTTTCTGAGACAGCGTATGAAACGCGTTTCAATTCTCATTACGACGAGCCCCTAATGCTGCAATCCGGCGAGTTTGTCTAGTTTTTAAGACAAATGGCGCATTGCGTGCATCAGGCAGGCGCAGTGCGCTAGTTAAACAACCAGCCGACGAAACTTTCAAAGCCTACAGCCTCGACACGTGAATTCCACCCGCGAATCTCTTCGATCGAATCGCGTTAAACGCTTCAAACCACGTGATTCGCCAACTGCGCTCTGTAATCCCTACCAGCTGTTCTTTTTTTAGGTTAACGCATCATTCTTTGGTCATTTTAAAACGATCGACCGACTGATTCAAGACGGCTCGACGATTACTTGATTGCGAGTGAAATTAATCGCCATTTGAAACGTTCACAGGCGAAAGTAGTTAACTCCACTTTGCGCGATCTTCTCATATTTAGTATATCTACTTTTTATGTCTACCATATATTACTATATTTAGTAACAAAATACTCTTGATCGATCGATTTATCTTATATGATTTTTTACAGTTTGGTATAGGGCGGATTTCACTTGGATAAGATTGCCTGGAAGGGTCGAGAAGCAGAGAGTTCAATTTCCAAAATGATTTTTGTCTCATCGACCTTGCATGAATTTTAGCAACGGTACGGGCATTTGAAGGTCCAGCAAACGTTAAGATAGTTTCGTCCAGCTTTTCAAAGCAAGTGTTCCACTGTGCGTTGAAGGGAATTTAAGGTCGGAGACCAAGTTAACGTTGGGGATGGTAAATGTTGGGGGATGGTTAACGCTGGACGAGATAAACGGAGGGTGGTGATGAACGTTGGGGGTGGTTAAGGTTTGAGAGAGATAAACGTTGCGAGTGATGAACATTGGGGGACGTTAACGTTGCAGGAGATAAATGTGGGGTGTTGCTAGTAAACGTAGGCATACGATGAACGTTGGCGATGGTCAAGGTTTGCAAGAGGTAAATGTTGACAGTGATAAAAAATTAGGAGAAATTAACGTTGCAGGAGGTAAATGTAGGTTTACGGTAAACGTTGACAGTGGTAAATATTGGGCGAGGTTAACGTAGGATGCTGATAAACCTTGGAAATGGTTAAGGTTTGCAGGTTTGGAACAGACAAATGTTGAAAGTAATAAACACTAGGCGATGTTAACGTTGCTGGAGGTAAATGTAGGTTACGGTAAACGTTGGCAGTGGTAAATATTGGGCGAGGTTAACGTAGGATGCTGATAAACCTTGGAAATGGTTAAGGTTTGCAGGTTTGGAAGAGACAAACGTTGAGAGTAATAAACACTAAGCGATGTTAACGTTGCTGGAGGTAAATGCAGATTACGGTAAACGTTGGCAGTGGTAAATATTGGGCGAGGTTAACGTAGGATGCTGGTAAACGCTGGAAATGGTTAAGGTTTGCAGGTTTGGAAGAGACAAACGTTGAGAGTAATAAACACTAGGCGATGTTAACGTTGCTGGAGGTAAATGCAGGTTACGGTAAACGTTGGCAGTGGTAAATATTGGGCGAGGTCAACGTAGGATGCTGATAAACGCTGGAAATGCAGGTTTGGAAGAGGTAGATGTTGAGAATGATAAACATTAGAAAATGTTAACGTTGCAGAAGGTAAATGTAGGTTTATGGTAAACTCAGTTAACGCAAGTTAACGCAGGGTGAGGTATACGTTGAGAATGCTTAAGATTTAGTACAGGTAAACGTCGAGGCTGATAAAAATTGAAACCAGTTAACGGTCGAGGAGCCGAACGTCGCTGGTGGTAAATATGAGCAGAGGTTAACGTACGGCGCGGTAAACGTTGAGAATGATTAGGATTTGGGAGAGGTTATCGAAAGAGATAATCGCAAAAGTGGTGGTAAATTTTTGAGCTGTCGGGCATTGGTGAGAGATTTACGTTGTAGGAAAGTAACGTTGTGAGAACGTTAACGTTGCAGAAGGTACAGTTAAGGAGATGTAAGTAATAGCAATTACACGCCTAATTAATTAACACCTTCTCAAATGGTCAACCGTGAAAAAATTGCTCTGTATGTGTTTACGCAGTTTTTATAAATCACAGAGTTAGCAGAAGAGCACAGTCGAAGACCAAAAACCAGAAGAATTAAAACCCAAAGGTTTGCGCGATATTTCTCACGTTTGTGTTCCACGTTTGAACAAACATGTGCCGTTTCCAAACAACGAAAAGGGAGGGACAATCGTAACTCGTGTTAACGTCGCGAAAGGGAGGAGAAAGCGAGAGAGGGAAAAAAGAAAGGGCGAGAATTAATTCAGCAGTGATTTACAACAACTATTACCATGCAGTGTAGAAAGGGGAAAGCGGACATTCGACGTTATATTGTTCCGTGGCTCTAGGAGAAAAGTGGGTAAACCCTGCGGCCAGGCCATCCTTCATTTACAAACAAAAGTGTAGGAAAAAGTTTTCCGAAGCGAAAACAATGGGATCACGGAAAAAGCACGCGAGATTCTCCATCCTTCTTTGCACCCCTTTTCCTCTTTTCCTTCCCTGCTCGTGATCCGTCTCTGTCCCTCTCTTTTTTCCATCATCCGTCACGAACGAAATTTCCTAACTGCATCCCTGCAAAACCTCACGTTTCGTGCAGAAATTCAAAAAGTTTCACGGATCTAGTCGACCGTTTTTTGATGTTAGAAATTGAATGTCATATTGCGTTCAGATTTTGAAGGAAGTTTTCAGAAAGAGAGAGAGAGAGAGAGAAAGAGAGAGAGAGAGCGATTTTTCAACAGCTGACAGTTTAGGATAGATTTATGAATTGTTTAGGTTACTTGATCCTTATTTTAGGTATTTTGTATGTTGCATTCTTAAATTCGTATTGTCGGCTCCGTGGCTGACCTGAATGGAACGTAGATCAGAGTTTCGCAGTTTTGTAAGTTTCAAGAGCTCGACAATGCTCGAGTAAACTTTCAAGTATCTAAGAAACTAAGAAGATTATAAACAATTTTTAATTCCGCGTTAAAGGAACAATGAACGAAGCAAATCTCGGTTTCAGGCAGAAATATTAGAAATTTTCTTCTTTCTGAAAGGCACGGTGTTGTGTAACGAAATTTAATGCCCGTGGTATTGCCAGTCCTCGGTGTCTACATCGTCGTCGTCATTTAATAACGCACGTGCAGTTGACGCGATGTTAAAACCTTAAGAAAAAAGAAAAAATAACTTTTTCACATTCGAAAATTTATATCTTTAAAAAGATATCAAACTTAAAAAGTGTAAGGAAAAAAGCAAATTTTAATAGAGAATTTACATTCTCTAGATATTATATAGAGAATTATATATATTTATATATAATTTATATATAATTTATATATATATTATATTTTAAAAACCGAAAAGCGAAACTTCATCAAGGAATTTGTGTTTCAGAAAGATATTATAATTTTTTTTTTAAGAGAACGGAGAAATTTTATTGAAAAATTGCTATGAAAAAAAATACCAAGTTTAAGAAATAAAAGAAAAAAGATGCTAAGAAATAAAAGTGTGCTTTTGTCACCAGCAGGTCTGATCTAACTGAAAGCAAAGAGGAGCAAAACGTGGCGGATTCGGTGACCCCTCGGCTGTGACCAGAGGCGCACAGAGAATTAGGGCAAGGAAATGCGTGAATATAAAATAGTGGTGTTGGGCAGTGGAGGTGTAGGCAAGTCCGCCCTCACTGTCCAGTTCGTACAAGGAATCTTCGTGGAGAAGTACGATCCGACGATCGAGGACAGCTACCGCAAACAGGTCGAGGTCGACGGTCAACAATGTATGTTAGAAATCCTAGACACAGCTGGAACGGTGAGTTTTTCTTTTTTCCCTTTGATATACGCATTATATCTTTTCTTCTTTGCTTTATTATTTCAACTCTTTATTCTATTCACTGTCCTAGCAGTAAAATGTAGAACAGACGTTACGTTATTTAGGATGATTTTTTTATTAACTTTTTTATATTTGATGTTGTGTATATTCTGGTCATAAAGAAACGCACAAAAGAATAGCGTTTTTAAAGATCATTTTCAAGGTTTCTTTTTTTTTTTTTTTTAGTAATTCTTTTATATTTGATATTAAGTTTTGTATACACAACATTGTACTGTGGCAAATTATTATATTACACTTAATTACAATTATATTACATTTAATTAATCATTACATTTATATTACATTGAATTCATAGACTTGAAGTAAATGTTTATTGATAATAATAAGAACAATGATAGAAAAATATGTTTGCCATAATCTGAGAAGAGTTGTAAACGAAATTTAAGTTTCATAATTTGTCTATCATTATAATAATGTCATAAGTAGGTATAACAAATAGTAGTATCATAATATAATACACAGAATCAAAGCAAGTAAAATGTGTATCTCTCTCAAAAGGAATGTTGCAATGGTACCATATGTATCGTATAACTTGCTACTAGGCCCATAAAAAATGCTAACGCCAAGTGAATTTCCCTGGAAAATTTTATGTTTCAATATTTGTCGATTTTATTATTCAATATATATTATACAATATATATATATATGTTTTTTATATCTCTGTTTTCGTCGTTGAAATTTTTCCCATCTGTAAAACCATTTCCGAGTTACCTTTTAAGGTAACCAATTTCTGAAGGGTGACTTTTACCCCTAAACTCGAGTCACCGCAACTAAAAAGAGATACTCCATCCAAATCGGAGCCAGACGTTTCCTCGTGGGACAAAGGAGCCATAAATTGACAGAGTTCTCTTCTTTCGACAGGAACAATTCACAGCCATGAGGGACCTTTACATGAAAAACGGCCAAGGATTCGTGTTAGTGTACTCGATAACGGCACAGTCGACGTTCAACGACCTGCAGGACCTCAGGGAGCAAATCCTGCGGGTGAAGGACACAGATGACGTGCCGATGGTGCTGGTGGGCAACAAGTGTGACTTGGAGGACGAAAGGGTAGTGGGCAAAGACCAGGGCGTCAACCTTGCCCGACAATTTAACTGCGCGTTCATGGAGACCTCTGCCAAAGCCAAAATTAATGTTAACGATGTGAGTAGTAGGTTTTGCAGAGGCCATCCTCTGCACACCAGCCTCTTTTCCCAGCCTCTTGTAAGCCATAGATAGGTATTATCTATCTGTGGATTTTTATCCATTTTTATGAGAAATGTAGAGGTCGAGAAATGCACACAATGCGTATGATATGTATAAATATGAATTTGCATAAATATCCGCCTTTTTAGTTGTTAGCTTTGGTTCTCCCAGTGTCCATTGGTTCTTGAGAGAAAGAGGATTGGATGAGAGTAGCATGAAGATTATGTAGGAGGAATAATCGCTTGTAATTTCCTGAGGTACTTTGCCCAGAGAAGTGCAACTATCAGTAGTCTAATGAGTCTTTGATATCTGTTTCTGTTATTGCCATGGATATTTAGAAGCTTCCAATTTCAACACTATTCCAATTTTGCTTGCCCAGCCTTGTAACAAGAGAGAGGCTATGGTTGCAGGTAAAATTGGACTTCGATGCAAATGTGAACTGGCTTTCCTTTTTATTTTTATATCTTCCCTTAATCCATGCTGTAAATATGAAATTGGATATTGTAAGGCAAGGGATTAGATCCGATTTCTAGTAAACAAAATTAGACTAAAAATATTCAGTTAGAGAAGAATTTATGAGAAACTTGAAAGATTCAGTCCTTATTCGTATCAAATATATTTCACCCATATGGCATGAAACTTGATAGTAGATGAAACTTGCAGATTCGAATGAACTATAGCTAAGAGGATCACGATATGGAATGATCTATAGAGAGTGCGTGTGCAAGCTGTGCAAAGTTGTAGCTGGAGGAAAGCGAATAAGGAACGTTGTTACGAAATAACAGTAGCGTTGCCATCGAGAACAGGCTATTGTTGGTTTTTAATTAATACCACCAGTGTGGGAGTTCAAGACCGTTACGAAGGCTGAGATATTCTAATTGAACGTGGGAACGTAATCTCCTAGGTGTGGGAGTATGATTCGCACGTCGCTGTTCACCACAATTTGTATGGTGTGACTTGCAGTTCACGATCATCCTTCGAATAGACCAGAAGAAGAATAAAGATAGCAGGAATCGTTCGAACATCTTGATGTTTCATCCCATTATAGACCAAGCAGTGAAATAATAGGCAAATGGTGCTTTAACGATATCCTGAGGAGCGTGAACGATAGAGCGAAGCCATAAGATTAATCAAGTCTGAAATACTGATAAGGCATTGGAGACTTGCCAAAACTGTCGTCAGTTCAGAGCTGTTCTTCCTTTGCAGCTGTAGATTAATTTTTTAAGTAATTAATTGAATGAAATAATTATTATGGGATGGTAAATAAAATATATATAATTAGATATTATAACGTAATTTTAACGAATGGAAATTTAAGAAGTTCCCATTTTAAGTCTTCCTCAGACTGGTAATCCTAATTGTGATTGTATAAATTAATCGATATGATCAACGCCTTAATTTATGATTTCACCGAATCGCTTCTAACAGTAGGAGAATATATTAGAAGAGTAATAGCCTCTTATATTTATTAATATAAAAGTCACGCACAGATCAGAAAGAAAAATGATTTTCACAACTTGAAAAGAATAAATGAAAGAAGAAGTAGCGGTAAAACGGATACTAAACAAATCCCCTTGGAATATCCTTTCACAGCCACAACGCCAAACAGATGGAATTTATTAATATAAACTATAGGAAGAAAATTGCAAACTTGCGTTAACGCGATATTGGATCCTCAATTGTAGTTTCATCTTCAAGAAATATAATCTAATTTCATCTTTAAGAAATCACACTTTCCCTCTGTGTGAAAACTCTCAAAAGCGTTTTACTGAAATTTTATTCTACTGCATCCTGTGCACTTGTTTGAAAATTATTTTACAATGTGAAACGCAGATATTTAGCGATAACAATGATTATTTTTCTCGACGGATATGTCTCTCCATTCGTCTCCCCTTGAAAACACTGTTGAGACAGATTTCTAAAGATTTCACGATGAACTGTACTTCAGTTCACTTCTGAATAACTTCTCCTCCCCTGAGAATTCATCTCTTTTGCTGCGTTTGATTACTTTCGTTATTTCGTTGGTCGGGAACTGCAATTCACTTGTATAATTGAAGGTACGGCGCTTTTAATTCTTTTCCGAATACAGACTGTATTATGCGTGTTGTGTGTATGGTTCTATTTATTATCTAAAAGCGTAAAAGCGTGATCAGATGACAAGGAGAAAATGAAACTGAAGATGCGAAAGATCGTAGACAAGGGATTAATTAAATTTTTATAGATTAGTTTAAATAAATTTTTATTTACATCTATCTGTATCAACTTGGATAGAGAATTCCATTTTTCGCCAAACTTCAAACACGTAGACACGCCTGAAGTATTTTCATTTTACACTTCTGTCAGCAATATTAGGCTTACTAATTTTGGCTCAATAGGAATAAAATTGTTTTTTCGTCGAAACAGCTAATTGTTTGTACTATCACAGCTAAAGTGGAGATAAGTTCTATCTCATTGGTAGATAGCAACTTTGCGAACTGTAAAGCAGTAATACAAATACTTTCTGTGAAATAATTGCTTTGGAGAAATCTCATTCATACATGCCCACATGCCAGTTCCTATTCTTTTCCTCTGAGACTTATGAAACCTAACTTTATCGAGTTGTTGCAAGGATATTTTTTGTTCCTTCAAATTGCCTCCTTTCCTACAATAAATTAAATAGAAATATTTCAATTTCGATTTGTAATTAGGAGCTCCTCTCCTTTTAGCAGAACGAGCAAACAGATTTCAATCTTAACTTGTAGCATTGAATTATTCTTAATTTTAGAATTTTACCGTTATTGTTGGAAATTTTGAAATTCCATTCCTGTGGTGACTCAAAATCTCTCACAATGAGACTCATCGACTAACTGAATCCTATTTTTGTTGCAGATCTTCTATGACTTGGTGCGACAAATCAACAAAAAGTCACCAGAGAAGAAGATGAAGCAAAAAAAGAAATCGCTGTGCCTACTTCTGTAAGGTAGATCTAGCAGAAGCCCATACTCTCCTGCATGAAACAAATTCACAGAAAAACTAAAGGGACAAAAAATCAACCAGCAACAACCAGCAACAAATCCGGACACAACCAGCGGATGATACAGGGGTTCAGGCGATCACTGAATAAAACTAAAGCTAGTTGACAAGGAGTGGGCTGACGGAATCACAATAAATAGAAGAAAAAAGGGACAAGAAACGGGGAACACACAAGAAGGAGACGTAGAACACCAAGAGGAAGAGGAAGAAAAAAATAAATGAAGGAGGTGACAATGAGAGACAGGGCAGGAAAGAAAGTGTGGAAGATGAAGAGCGTGGAGAAGGAAGTTGAAGAGAATAAAACAGAAATAGCGGGGAAATATAAGCAGGGAGGAAAAATAACAAAAAAAGAAACTAATAATGTTGTACATACGTTGGTCCCGGGGTGGTTCGTGTGCACGCGCAAACAAAGAGGCGCACAAAGAGTTTTTTAGTGTTAACGAGACCCCGTGACGTCGGTTATCATTATAGTAGGAGTTTTGCATTAATGAATAAACAAGAAGAAAAAGTAAGGAAGAGAGAAGACAGAAGAACACGAGTGGGGATGAATAAAAGAAATATGATTAATTAATGATAGTATATAAATATATATATATATATATATTTAGGAGAAAAGGATGAAAAGAAAAAGAAAAATGTTTGGATGTGCGCGAGCGCAGGCCATTGGCCCTCATGCATCGCTCGCTGCACACTTCTCTTATATATATATGTATATATATATAATATAATAATTATACATAGACAGTACACATACACACAATAAAGAGAAAAAGAACACAGACAGACAGAGACACACACACGAATGATTATTATTACTATTATTATTATTATTAATTATTATCGAAGCATCAAAATATTCATAAGTTATATCAACCGTTTGTTTCTCGAACAATATATGTTTTTTCTATATCTCTCCGTATTAAAGCAAATAATAAAAAATCTCTCAGTGAATGTTAAGAAAAAGATAAAAAACGAAAACAAAGAAAATAAGCCCAGGCTCTCTGGTTCTCCTCCTCATTGCTACAACCTAGACACCTGATCTGTTTTTCCCTTCTTTTTTTATACGATCGTGTAAGTTTCATATATATATATATATATTTAATCCGTTTAAAATTTGATTTTGTTTCGTAATAAATATTGTTCGAAGCGTACAAATTGTTAGACTGGACAACTTTCTGCGAACATGCACCACTTTGCCTTCTCAACCTTTCTTTAATGTCCTAAGCGTTTTCGTTGTCCTACGACCAAACTAAATTTATTACGCCTTTACGTAAAATGCTAAACGATGCTCGTGATGCATCGGCGTTTCGCATTTAGGTCTGTTTTTATGCAGCCATCGCGTGCGTTATGAAAACACAAGCCATAATGCGGCCGATCGAGCGCAAAATGGAATTAATTGAACGAAGAACAGACTATATTACACGATTCATCTATCAAGAAGATAACACAAACCAGGACGCCCTAAACTCATCAACGTTTGTATAGAAGAGGCTCCATCGTACGCATGCAAAGGAAACCTAAATAATTCATCGACTACAATTCCAAGCACCAGAACATCGTGACAACAGCGAATCCACTTAGAACAACCCCATAAGAAGCTTTCCTCCACGCGGTGGAGTGACTGGTCATGTTGCAACAATTATTCATCGTCTCTTTAAGAATCATCGGATAATATTCGTTCCAGAAAGCCAGCGCTTTGTAATCAATAACATTGGAATCGCTCATATCGAGGTTCCTATCGATGATTAAGATTCCAGGATCTTCTTCGGTGTACGATTCCCATTTAACAATTCCTGGATTGCCATTCTTGGCGAAATTACCCAGCATCCCCATTACTACCTCGGCCATTTTTTTGTCGGCGAAATTCCATTGAACAGGGCTGTTAGTCATTTGGGGAAGTCCCCAGAAAAATGGAAGCTCAAACATGTGTGGAACCCCGGCCCATTCAGGCACATCCTTGATGACAGACTGAGTCTTGGACCTGTAGTCAAACCTGTAAACATACGCCAGCTTTTCCTTGGACACCTTACCAGCCAACAGAGTGAGCCCAGCTGCGTATTTCTTCTCCGTTTGCAGATCCAAGTACCTGTCCCGAAGGTTACCTTGATCCTTGCTCGGCGGATGAGGCTTGTAAAAGAACAGCACCGCCTCGGCGACCATTTCTGGTTTCAGTTCGCAGGTACTGTTATCTTCCTGGACCAATGATACAAACTCGTCAGTGATCATCATCTCGAAATTTCTATAAGAAAGCTTTCCATCCAAGTCCCCCTTGTCTAGGGACTCTATATAGGCCAACGCCTGTTCATTATTGGTGTAACCGACGATTAAAGGAACGGAGTTCAAAGTGCCACTGTCTAATATGTCTTTTGGATGCATAGGTAGAAACGGTTCCGTGGAGTTGTTTGTCTCGTAGTCAACGATGGGACCCCAGGTTTCGATAGAGGAAGTTAGATCGACCAAGGCGGTCACGTTTACTCGACGAAGACACTCCATCAGCGCTGACGTTGGTCGTCGATAACAACCAAACGTATCGGTGACGATGTCGACCACTGGTAATTCATTTTGAGGCGAGCCAACCGAGCTCACCGCGTCTCCGCTCATGGCGATGGCTTTGGAGAATTTGCCTCTGCTCAGAGGACTCACCAGGTGTAAGCCCACACTTATAGCACCGGAGCTGTGGCCGTAGATCACCACGTTGTATGGAGAACCTCCGAAATGCTGGATCTTCTTCTGGATCCAATCCAGAGACGCTATCTGATCGAACATCCCGTAATTCCCTGGAGCCTCCGAATCCATGGTCGTGAAGAAGCCCAGGATATTGAGACGATACGCCACAGTGACCACCATAATCTGAGGAGAAGATGATCGATTAAATCAGTTAGCGTGTTAGAACTAGAGATTCTAAAGAGTTTTTTCTTTGAGAAATTGAGAGCGAGAGGCAATATTGTTAAACGGATAGGCTAAGAGTTTTCGAAGTTACATGTTCCTTCTTAGAGGGGTTAGGATCGTTTAACTGCGAGAGATTGCAGTCTGTATTTTCTGAACCAGTGTTTTCCCCGTTTTTTTTTTTTCTGTTTGTTCAACTTTCTGTAGATCAGATTTTTGAAGAAAAGAAAAGGAGCTTCGAAAGAGAGAGAGAGAGAGTGAGAGTGAGAGAAAGAGAGAGAGAGGTTAGGAATGCGTGGACGTTACGTTACGAATTAACCTATACGATTCATTCTGCTTTGAACAGTATGTTAGATAGGGAAATGTTTATAAGGTAGACTATTAATATTGTCTATATAAGATTTTCTATTATAACGTCGTTTTTACATTGCTTTGTAAGACTATAAATGAATTAGTAGTGGTTAGAAGTTCTTAACGATATAGTTAGATCACACGAGGTCCCTTGTATTACTGTATAATACATCGTTGTACGTTTCTATAACAATTTTTAAGAATCGTTAAACGTGTTCCCTCGATAACGAATTCCCGCGTTAAAATAACATTTTCTGTGGCCGTTGTTTCTGGATTAGCATTTACAGCGTAACCTAACATATGCATCATGGATGAACCCGTTGGCCGGTGCGATTCCAAAGGTCGAATTTACCTTTGTATATCTAAAGCGCACGAAGAAACACCCCTAATTTCCTTCGATTTTCTGTCGACTTTTAACATTCACTCGGATTAATTCGCAATCTGCGATTCTTTTCTACAATATGTACAGGATATAAGGTCAGAGCATCGCTTGCCAATCACAAGACGTCCTTCCAATGTAAAAATAATAAAACCTAGGCTTGTTAAAAAATAATATCTGAAAAAAAATTGTAAAAAAGAACACACACACACACACATTTAAATTTTCGTCCCATTTACAACTTAGTTTTCTATCCTTTATTGTTAGATAATTGAAACACCCTGTACATGTAATTTCATAATAATTGTTACATATGTTTATATGGTCATTTTTGAAATCCAGGTTATGTAGTGGATGAAATATTGTAATTTTGGAATTTTTAGAATCTAATATATTTGTTGAGTAACTCACTTTCTGTCTGCTGACGAAAATTGAGGCATTCCATATGGCTGGGGTGCCAGTGTTGAAATCACCACCATGAAACCACACCATCACTGGCCATCCATCGCTTGGTTTGTTCCCTACGAAAATTTAATTCCATATACATAGTATAGCATATTTACACCGTGATATGATTTAATTATTTAAATGATAACGATCAACGATAATGATTCGTATTTTGAAACTTCTGTATAATTTCAAATTAAAAGAACTTAATACGTTTCCCATTCAATTATTTTTTTATCATAGACCATAGTTATTTTTATTGTTTGCTATTTTTTAAGGCAGAATTAAAGTAGGGAGTAGAGGAAGCAACAAATGTTAAAAATTTGATTAACGTCATTTTTTGGCTGGAATTCGAGCAGTTACTGAGGCTGCATTCGTAAATTCCAAAGATCGCAAAGAACACGTGCGTTCTCGCAAGTATGCATCCGGTCAAACCGGTGAATCGATCGCGACAAAATTTGCATACCATCATTCTTCGCCGCTGATGAGTACTGAACGCCTCGGAATAACCAAATTCCCAAAAATGAAAAACACTGATATTATTATTACTATTATCGTCATCAGCACCATCATTGTAAATTCAAAACTTAAAAAATCTTAGTAAAAGTATAAATGTTTGGAGATGCAAGGAATTCAATGATTAGACAATAAATTGAACAATAAATTTACGTAAAATACATATGTATACGGTAATAATGTTAGGGGTATGATTGAACGTATTAAAAGTCTCCTTACTGAATTAATTAATAAAGATTTGATGAATATTGAAATACCTTACGTAATGCTTAAAGAACAAATCATTGAACAAATTTATATCTTATAGATAATTTTGCTCTTCTAATTGAGAATTATGATAAATTTCCTAAATCAATACACCTTAGACTCTAAACGAACGATCCAGAAATTCCAGAAGAGTTCCTGTATTATTTAATACCAATATCCATAATGCATTCAATAATTATAAAATTAAATTATATTAAGTTGCTTAAATTAATTAAAGGTATATAAAAAGATTAACTATAATAACTATAAAAATAAATTATAATAGATCTCCTATATCAATATATTCCATATCAAAGAATTATCTGTCTATATATCGATAACTTCCAAATATCCAGGGAAAATAGCCACAATTCACGAATAACTACGAAGTCCATTTAAATGTTATTCAGCGGAAAAGTTACAAAAACCTGCATGAAAAGGTTGGATCAAAAGCACGAAGACCATCTGGTCTGGGTTACCGTTTGAATAATTAATTTCGGTGATTTCTTTCGAGGGGCTATGTAACGTGTAGCGTGTGGCCGGTTTTTGAAGCGTGCCAAGGTCGAGGAAAATTCAGGCCATTGCTCGGCAGGATGCTTTAGATGGCGCGATAAGCGTAAGCAGACGATAGAAGCATATAGGTTCGGTAACCGGAAGTTCGGCCTGGTCTTCGTTATCGGTACCTTCTGTCATGGCGTCTGAACCATCCAAAAATAACCATTCACGGGGATACGGAAGTGCCACAACGATTCATTAAACGACTATCGTGATTGCACACGGCACGAATCTTTTCCAAGTTCGTATGTGGTTGATTAGTTCAAATAGAAGAATTGATTTCTGGTTTTTGACGCGTTTGAAACAGGTCAGGATAAGAAGGATGCTTCGTAAAGCTGCATCTGGAACCAGTTTAGTTGATCATCAAATTTTCACGTATGAAATGTTAGAGATGAGGTGAGTATAATAAAGTTTGAAGATACTAAAAACACTTGTGTACTTTCATTAAGTTTGGCATATTTTATGAATCTACATCTGAAACTAGTTTGTTTACTAGAGGTTAGGTGCACTAATAAGAGGAATAGTAAGATTTGTAAACATTGTTAGACTGTAAACATTGTAAGACTGTATTGTAAAACATTTGCATACATTAAGTTTGGATTTGATTAAAAATGTATTAGTTGATTTAAGAAAATTTGTTCATTAAACTTTGATGTACTAAATGTCAGAGACTATGTGAAGTAATAAAAAATGCAGCAAGGTTTGAAGATATGATATTACAAATATTTTTATAAGTACATCAAATTTGTTAAAAGGTTAAGCATAAAGGGTGATAAATGGGGTGAAAGAAGAAATAAAATCTATGATCAAACTAGAGGTATTGAACTGTGAACTGTCTTTATTGAATGAAAAAATGCAATATAAGAAATTAAAATGTTCAATTTATCGAATTACGACTATATAGTTGTCTTTAAGCTTAAGGAGAACCTAGGAGATTCAATAAGTTCATTATATAAGTCAGGTTTAAAAATAAAGACAAGTTATATCATAGATACTTATTACAAACCTTTTTATCTATGAAGTTTAATCAAGTAGTTAAACATACTAGGGACCTTCAAGTGCTATCTAATCATACATAAAACCAAACCTACCCTTAATATAATGTTTCATCTAAAAAGTTCGTTAAAAGGTCTCAGTAGAGAGGAACTAATAAATAAAATTTAACCAAGGTTATACTTAAAAAGTTGGCTACAGTTCTTTAATGTATAAAAAGCTTTATTTTCCTAAGATACCTGAGACAAACTTTCTTCAAGAAAATGCTTAAAAATCTTAATGAAAATCAAGCAAAGAATGACAATTGGGGAGATTTGAGGATGGTGGTGGGGCAAGGGGTAGCCAGGACGGAGGTGGTTTCGTGACCGGCCTCAGCAGTATCTTAACATCTCGACTAACCCTAAAAGATCGCGTGCCACGACGTGCACCAGTTACTGTTACTCTTGCTCCTTGCTGTTTCTATATCGACCGGGGTTGACTTTGCGGGATCGACACGATTTCCCGATTCGCCGGCTGTCCCCTATCCTATTTTTTCCCTTTCCGAGTCGACCACCGTGACACGCGTACCTTGCACGCGTTCATTTCTTTTTAAACTTTCTACAAGGTGATTCGAAACTTTTACGATATCCCTGCTATTTCCGGTCTACATGATAGTCGAAGTGGATGTTATATTTCAATAGAGATTTTTTCTTCGCGGGTTTTTATGCAAATTGATACGTTTATAAATCTAATAAAACAAATGGAATCTAAAAGGGAGATCTATTTCGTCCTACTTTGGATATTTTCTATATTTCTCCATACTATGTGTATTTTGCGCATTTTTAAATTTTCTATAAATGCATGAAAATCCAAATATAATATTATTACCTCTTGTGTATAAAATATTTGAAAAGAAATATACCTAAAAAGAAATAAATGCTCTATTCGACTGCATTCCTTGAAATTAAGGATGAAGGGTTGTATCATCCCGTTGCTTAAAACCATTTTTGTCCATGTGGTCCCAATTTATTTTTGGTTAGGAGATGCATTCGTTTTAGGTTATAATCACGTGGTTCCATAATGTTTTCTTGAGACGATCGCCATATTGAATACTACAATCACCTCTGAATCCACAAGTTAATATTTTAGATCGATTATATACTATGCGATTGTAGATTTTAGTATTTTATAAAAGCTCCCAGGAGAACGAAATATTTTAGGAAATTTCAGAACTTAATAAGCAAATATTCATTGAGATCGTTCGACTCATCCTGTATAGTATCATGTAACCCGGAACTGACTCTAAGACAGATCTTCAGATAGATGGCAATTTCTTCTGTTGCAAGAAAACGGTTGTGAATTTCTGAATTCACCTTTTCATGGAGCCATGAATTTTCCACGTTTTTCACAATAATTCACACTGCTATGAACCTGAAATTGTTTTCTAACATTATCTTTGCCCATCTCAGAATTTTCAAAGTAATCAGCCCTAGAGATCTAGACAGGATTTAATACGTTTCTAACCTCTCCATCTCGTCCATAGAAAGAATGAAATATTTTGCAAATTGGCAATAATTGCTATCATAAACCTGTCCTGTATGATTGATCGGTTTCATTTATCGTTTCACATACGTGTTTCTCTTCCATTAACTATCTTGCATACCAATCTCCGAATCCTTGTTTCCTCTACTACGTTATATAATCTTGTCCTTATCTTTTCGATATTGTGACTATTTTCATTTTTTTATTTTTTTTTTTTTTAAATGCTTCATGAAAATTTCATGGCGCAACTATGTAAGCTAGAAAGAGGCCACAAGCAACGTCCTCGACCTATATCGAACATTTATAAAATTGGCGACATGGTAATCAATCTCATGACTAGAGGTTTATCAAGGGTTTTCCTCGACTAAAATTATAGCGTTCACGTTTTCCATCCTAATAGCCGCTTGTTCTACCAGTGTATTAGGCTAATCTCGATAATCGTTGCGCAAGAAGTGTGTAATTTGTCATCTAGACTGTAATCTATACCAAGTAGGTATCATTGAAATCAGAAACATAACCTCCATCTGTATCGCGCTTAATCCTCTATACTTGTTGAAATCTTAAGTCTTGAAAAAGAAATTACACAAGTTTTCCAACTGGTTAAACGGAGAAGTCTGGCAATTACGCGGTTTCGCGACTTTTCTCAATTTTCAGTATTCTGGACTCTAACCTCTTTTTACGGAACAAGGAAAAAATTTAAAAAATTTCATTTCCTTTCACTTTAGTCCGCTTAACGTTCGAAATTTATCAAAAGGGTTAGATTAGATTTTGTTCAGGTTTAAGGTTAGTTCGGTGTGCTTCTTTTCAGGGTTACATTGGGCTTAGGTCTGGTAACCTTTCTAACGATGAAAGTAATTTAACGTTCGATCGTTCGGACAGAAATTATCACAATAATAGACTTATTTCCAATTTTTATTTATAATTGATTAATTTTCTATCTCACGTGACAAAGATGACTGACAATTTTTACTAATACTAGTTTAAAGGAAAAATCTCTTCCTATGCGTATTGGCATAGCGTCTCTTGATCGACGCTAAAAGGAGAGGTTAGGTTACAGGATAAACCTTGGGAAATCTTTTCTTCCTTTCGCGATTTACGAGCGCTATGATGCACGAGACATCCGAAATTAGCTGAAAATGATGCTCGTAATGCCGCTATTATCCTAGTCCTTAACCGACATCCTGAAACTACCAAATTTACGTACCATTGACACGCAGCTGCCCGCATTTATTGTCAATCGAGAAATTGCTCGATAAGTCAGAGCCTATGTTCTACGTAAAAATATATAGACTGTTTTACATAAAATATATAAGCAAAAATTGCAGCAATTATTCGATCAATATATTGTGAATTATGAGTAGACACGTATATATTTTCTGAACGAGTAGTAGACCTATATATGGGTGAATAGATAGAGTTAGGAATGGGGGTAATGGTGACCTTGAATATTGACAAGCTGATTTTCAGCAGGTCATACATGAACTATAAAACATTTATAAAGACTCCACACGAAGTTTTCGATATCTTCGCTCTGCTTTCTTTAATTAAAAACTTCTGCACTTTAAAACTTGGAAACTCTTCCTGGTAATCGTAAACTGATTTTTTCAACATTTTGTAAATTAAATAGAAAGTAAATATTAGATTTTTTAGTCTCCAAATAACGTTCGACGGTTTTCGTAATTTGTGAACAAATATTTCTTCAGCTTGCTAATAGAGAAATTACTTTTTGCAGAGAGTCTATACACTATAGTATACGCGGTGGAGGAAAATTAAGTCGTCAAAGTGCAACTCCGCAATTGAAGCATTTTGAAAAACATCGCAGAAAGCTATTTGCCAATCAGCATCTAACTTCAAAGCACATAAGCTCGAACAAGTAGGTAGTTTACACGAGTCTAATTTCCTTACTGTACAACTGAAACTGTAGAACGGCTCTTTAAACGAAACTATCGGCGTGCATACAGCGTTATTAATCGTTCACGCGTTGCTTAAAGAAGAAACAAAACGAGGAAAAAGAAGCTAAACCTCGTCGATACACGACGACGTTCTAATCGTGGGTTTTTTTTTCATGACGAGATAACCATCGAGTCACACCACCTCGTTACACGATATGTCGTCAAAGACGAAGAAACGAGCCACTGATCATCGTCGTTCGCGTGTTAGCAAAAAAGTTCACCTTTTGTTCATACGAGAGGAAACGATTCACGTGTCGAGTATCGAAAGTTTCATCAGTTCCAACTGGAATTACCGATTACGTTATTTGTGTTTAGTAACGGGATCTCAGATATTTCGAATCTGCGTCGCTTTTGAACAGCTTTTGCTTTTTTCTCGAGAGAAACAGAAATATCGTAATTAAAAATGCCACTGCTGGATATAATTCGTTACAGTTTCGATATGATGAATAGAATATTCATTTATCGAGTCGTTGCTACTTTCGAAATCCTGACACGCTCCAAAGTTTCGAGCGGGCGCGTATGTATGACAAAAAATTTGGAGCTTAAAACTCTCGATAGATCTTGAGAGAGTCTCGTACGAGTGTTTTTAAATTTAGACGTTTTCCCATTTTAATTCGTTTTTGTCTCGCTTTCTAATTTTAACTTTCCATGTCCTTGGAAGAAAAGGAACTGGAAAGCAGGAAAAAGATTCAATTTATTTTTATATCTTACTCTCTAACATCTTTAAAATTGTCTTCACACGTTTTAATTCATTTTTATGCTGCCTTTTTGTTAATTTTCCTGTCATTAAAAAATGTAATTACAAAGTGCAGAAAACGTGTCTTCCACGTTTCATATGTTTTTATATATCTGTCTTCTCCCGTATTAACTTTTCTCTACCTTTAAAGGAATTAATTGCGAACTGCAGACAAATCTGTCTCCCACGTTTCGTTTCATTTTCTAGCTGTTCGTCTCGTATTCATTTTTCTATCCTCGAGAAGATTAAAAAAAAAAAAAACGGATAAATGAAAAGCAAATTGTCGCATTACCGATCCGGTCATAATTTTACTTACCGTCTGGGGAAAAGATGTTCAAGTACAAACAATCCTCGCTAACTCCAGGATCGGGTTGCTCAACCGGTAGCAATCTTTTGTAGTGTTGTTCGTGAAGTTTCGGCTTGTCGGTCATTTGTTGACAGGACGGTGCAAATTTTGTTGCGTTTCGCACGCCGCTCCACGATGGTAGGGGGTCGGTAACAGGCGCAGCAAAACGTAATTTTCCCAACGGTGGCTGGGCATAAGGAATTCCCAGATATTCTACCACCTTTATCGAATTTACAGTGACCTGTAAAGTAGAAGAAAGACGATCGTCCTATAATTGTTTGCTCACAGATAAAAGTGGATACTCGAAAGGTCTTAAGAATTATCTAGCTCATTGTTATTTTATGTTTGCAGGTTAAATATTGGAAAATTTGCAAAGTAAATTTGCAAAGCTAGAAAGATCATGGAGACCAGGGAAATAAAAACGAAATTATGAAAATTGAAAACTTAAGATACTACTATGTCTCGTTGCTGGAGCTGGAATGGTGAAATTTGTCGAAGATTAAAAGAAGATTAAAAAAAAAGGTGGAAGGATCGCAAAGATGTAGACATCAGGAAAATTAGGAAAATTATGGTATCATAGTGTTGAACGCTTCTGCCTTAAATTTCATCTTGTTACGCATATTACAAAATTTAATACAAAATTTAAGCGCAACGTAGAAATTGAAAAAATAGAAAAAGAAAAAAGAATAGAAAGATACGAGAATTGGAAACTGGACAAATTAAAATGTATCGCTACGTAGAATCCTCGCTTCGATCGATATTTTCTGACAAAAGGAATATTCCAGATATTACACTCTCAATGTCAAATAATTTTATCGTAAATGTGGACGGAATTTCGTGTTATTCACTGGCATTACGATTTCTGAGGAAAACGTCTAATCGACGGCGTCATTTCTCGATGAAACACGAATTTACGTGTGACAAATTACTCTTCCACGTACAGCCAGGCATAATAATCAAAAATTGGCCGGGTCCGAATCATAGTTTCGAAACTCATGACGTTTCATTATTAGCATTAGGTTCCAGTACAACGTAACGCTGGTACATTTTTTTTTCATGGACAATTAAAGTTACATTACTCATATTTCACCTAACTTCTCGTGATTTTCATCTAACTACGCTGCCACATTTTATCGCGTGAAGAAAAATGGCAGGGAACGGAACTTTTTAAAGAGAATCCTTTCCTCGCTTTAATCTCGATGTTTCGCTTGTAAAAATACCAACGTAATTCCACTTACTATGCCATCGCTTCTCCTATTATAACTTTTTCTACGCAAAATACTTTCTTTTGCATATAGAAATTGTTTTACGTTTCAAATTAATAAATGGCGAGTTTAGAAATTGAAATTGAGTGTTGCCAGAATGTCGGACATAGTCAAAGATAAATGAAAGATATTCGAAACGCGATGCTTTTTACATACTTTTTGCTACTCGATGGATAAAACAGTTTTCCACGTTTTTAAATCAAAATTCATAAAAATGTAAACTCGCGTAAATATCCGCGGTCTAATAATAATTTTTACATTTAGTTCGATCGAATACAACGAACAATTTCGCCCGATCTTTCGCAATTGTAAATTTGATGGTAAATTTCGCTTTTAGATTAACAAAGAAAAATGTGGGACACTAATTGGAATATCCGATTACCGGAAACAACTACCAGTTTCCAAGAAGAACATGAAAAAACATGATTATGCATGAGAGCCAGGTACGTGCGGTAAGTTCTTTGAACTTTTTGTTAAAATTCCGTGGTTGCAGGAATTTCGCGAGAACGAAGAGAAAAAGGAGAGAGAAAAAAAGAGAAAAAATGCTAGCGGTATAGTATTAAAATTCATAAATGTTGGCCCAGTTTATACATTCATCGCGCATATTATCTGCATATACTTAACTGTAACAATTGAAAGTTACAGTGCTTGCATGTTATTGTTCGTCACACGTTTAAAATGTCAAATATTTATTCAGAGGCAGCTTTAAGGTTAGGTTCAACGTTTACATACGGGACAGTGATATATTCGTTTCTGCCACTGTATTTCTTCCTGCTTATGCAAGAAAACGATATTACTAGAGAAAAACGTAACGATAGTACGAGGACAAGCAAACGAGGATCATCCGAACGTGTACCCAGATAACGTTGCACCACTTTGCCATTCTGTAATTTTATGTAACAAAAGAAGTACGAACACAGAGTGAAGATCTCGCTTGAAGTTGCCTCTAAAGATCTTGATCATTTGTCAAATACTCGTAGGCGAAAAAAAAAGTTAAATTTACTATTTTTTAGGCCTAATTTTTCCAGGATTCCAGGATTGCTCTTCTTGTATCAATTCTACGTTTTCTTCAATTCTATGTGTATAATTTTACATGTATTCTACACTTGTCTATATGTACAATTCCGTGTCACTGTTTTATAAAATTATAAAATGAAAGAGAAAGTGAAAGGAAGATGAGAAATCAAAATAGCATTAAAATTAATAACAGCAAAGACAAATGAATTTCAATCAGGACATTTTCAATGCTTGAAAATACCAGCAATGACGTAACTTACTTGTTACGAAACTGAGACTAAAAAGCAAAAGGATAGGAGATCTGGAAATAAAAGAATTATTTTGTTCGAACGACGAGTTGAGAAATTCGAATGTGAAAGGGCCAAAGGGGCGACAAATCGCCTCTATGCGATCTAACAGGTTAAACTTCCGCATCGCAAAGAGCGAATGCCCGAAAACCGCCTCACAATAAAACTTTCCGTTTGATTGCCTAGCAACCTGCGAAACACGTCGACTCGATTCATTCGCATTATATATATTTTTCGTCTAAATCGTGTGTCTATGTGTAGAACTAAGTTAAGAAACGACGATAAAAATGTTGAATTTTCTCTTACAATTAATTTAAAGCTACCACTTTATACGTTGATACCGAGAAGATTTTGAAGAAAATAGTCCAAGGTATTTTTAAAGCGTACAAATATTTGGTACATTTATAATGTATCAAATATGTTGTAATAATAAATTGTAATAATAAAATTCCATCAAACATACTTCTCTATTACATATTATATATATTTGTCTTCTTTATTCTATTGGATAAACGACACATTCTAGACACACTTTTGCTACCATTTTACAAAATTGATCAACTCACCTACCTGTCTCTACCTTCTCCATTTTCTTAGATCAAAAACCCTAGACGTACAATGGCTCACGAAAATATTCGAATATTCCTAGAAACTTCTTAGGTATACGTTATACGAAGCATTTTGTATATATATAGCTATATTTTGTATATATAATAGTATATATATATATCTATAGCTACGAGCAACGACTATTGTGATTATATCGGTGAAACTTGAGACGGATCTGAAAACGTATCTAGAAGTCACGAGACGTTCGTTGCAAACATACACCTCGCAAAGGTCGCCAAAGGATCTGAACGGTCAATTATTCGCTATACTAATAGCCGTGATATTTAGCGAGCCCACGCGTGCCTCTAATTGCTTGCTTAAGACGAGGTATTATCTCGTACCAATGTTTCATTAAACGTATCTTTCCAATAAATAACTTGCTGTAACTTGTCTGAGTGAAAGACATTTTAAGAAACGCTTTCGATCCATTTCCAATTTCCAATTTCAAAAATGCCCCGGTAACGCGCGTAATACGCCTTAAAGTCGCCCCTTAAGATGTCGTAACGTTCGTCGAAATTTTCCATGGTTAACGTTCGAATTATCGGGTTGGCAACTAAGTGATTGCGGACTTTGCCATTAGGTGGTATTGACAAAAGCCGCAATCACTTAATTACCAACCCAATACCTTGAAGAGCCGGTGTACGGTAACGTTGCTAGCGAGTACGTTAAATTATCTGTATGAGCGTACATCGATGGCCAGAAGAAAGTTGAAAGAGCGATAAAACGAGGCTGAAACGCTGTAATTTTGCAAAGGTTGAATTACGATTGACAAGAAAATTTCAAACGCGCAACATGATCCCGTGCCTGGGAACAGACGAGTGTTTGGTATACGCGAAAAACGTCTCGCGCGGATTTTTCTATTTTCCATGCCAGAAATATACAAAAAACGTAAGAAACAAGTATCAACTTGAAACTTTCTTTCGACCATCGCTACTATGTCTAAATGACGATAAAATCGTGTCGCACCTCCTTGCCAGCCACCGATCCTTGGCCTGAGATCCTGACGATTGGCTGCTCTCGACCTAGACCCTGTCTAACCGGGATCCTCTGGCCCACGATTTGGCAATTGGCGACCGGTAAGACGGCGAAGAGTCGCGGCAACAACGCGAAAAGCAACCACGCGGAACACTTCATTCTGCAGACTGATTTGCCACGGAAAGAATCAGTGGCTCGACTCTGGGGTCTCGGTTCAACCCTCGCGTGACTTCAATCGGCCACCCTCGACCAGTTTCTCCTCCTAAGGCTGTTTCGAGACCTGCGCGCTTTCACCTGCGGCTTTCTTGCGTCGTTCAAAGTCTCCTGGTAGCCATGGTGTGCGACCTTTATGGTCAACGTGTTTGGTGTTTCACGTTCGAGTCGTCGAAGGACAACGTCGCTTCGATTTTGCTTATAGGAATTTTTCTCTATCTCTCGCCTCTGTTGTCTGTTGCTGGATGTCCTATCTCTATGTGACGGGCATGTGACGACCACGTAACGGCGTCAAAATTTACAGATAGAATTGGTGTTTTAATTCTACGAAATATCGCTTAGCTTTCGTTGTATAATTGAACGATTTACGAGGTTTATTATTCTATGTAGCGACAGGTTTCACGATTGGGGGCAAAATGTAATAAAGTCTGTGTAACGATAAACGCAGACATTCGGCGAGCAACAGCAGTAAACTGACTGCCACCGCTCTCATTCTCCGTCGTCTATATTTTTCTATTTCTATTTCCGTCCAGTTTCTGTTATAGTTCGTGTTCGGAAAAAATCGAGAAGAAAAAGGGAACCTGCTTCTGTCGGTTTGTCCTTAGCATCGTGGAGAAGATCTTCTACGATGGGACCGGGGATTTTGTCAAATTTATGGGAAATTCGAAGCCACGAAAATAAATAAAATATTCGAAGCAGGCTGCTCGTAATAATTGTCAACGAACCTCTGTCTAAATTTTATTTCTTCAGTCGCGTCCACCGAGGCATACATTTGCATAAAAATCCGCGGTATACTCGTTATAACGGTCGCAAGACTTCGATTCGTATCGCGTAATTTCTTATCGTTTCTCTCGTATTGATCGTTTATCGTTCGATATCGTTCATTTGATTTCAATCCGTTTTATCGCACGTACGAACGGACATTTCCAATATCCTTCAATCTCCTTAAGTGAAACCTCAACCGGTTGCGATCGAACGTTATTTACAGAACGAGGATTCACCGGCGATAAAAAGGGGCGAACAGAGACAGAGAATGTGGAAAGAAACGGCGGTTGGAGGAGCGATGGAAAAGGGCGGCGGTTAGCGTGACCGCAAAAATCGCAGAAACGAAGAGATAACGAGCGGGGCATTAGACAATATGCGCGTCCGACGTAGGTGAAAGGTGATATTGTAGTTTACGGGCTGATGACGGCCAATTCGACCGACGAATTCAGGCTTGAAACTAGTCAAAGCCACGGGAAGAACGGACAGACCGTCGTACGTGACCCAAAATTTTGTCGTTAACCTTTTATAACGTCGTGTGATTTTTCTTTCTCTCTCTCTATTTTTTTTTTTTTATTTTTTTTTATTGAGCTTTCGTTCGAACTGTTACTGCAGCAGGCTCTGTGCAGAGTTAGTTGAACGTAGTATTGCATTACGTAGCTCGTACAAGTACGTTCGTTTGAAACTTGGATATTAGATTTTTCATAAAAATTCACGTACGTGTTCTGAGACTCTTATATCGGGAGAATAATAATATATTGAGCGAGAAAAGGTTTTACGTTGAACGAGGGAAAACCTTGCTATATGATTTTGCTCGTTACGCGTATTATCGTGCATTCTGGCGTCTGTGTCCGTGACTCGATGCAAGAAGTAGCATTGTCGGTACTTACGAAGCTGTGATAGTAGCTCGCTTGAAGATACGTTGGAAAATTCATGTGCAAATAATTCCTGACACCGAAGTTTCTGCTGTCTCGAATTTCTTTTCTGGTACAGTACGACGGAGATTCACAGCTTACGCTATTTGTTTCTTTTATGTTTTGACTTTGGTATCTTTTCCAAAAAAGTTATTTTATGCAAAATTTTGACACTCGCACGTGCAAATGCCATTATAATCGTTTCCAGATAGAGTTTCAAATTGCCGCTTTTTTATATGGAGTGTACGATTGTTTAAAAGCTCGGTACCGGATTTAACTTATTTTGGCATAAATATGACGTTGGCACAGTTGTTGCACCACAGCCACAGACTTTTCTTAGGGTCTCCTTTTGTTCCTTTAGAACTGTGATATAGTATTATGTGTATTTTAGTAGCGTGTTATCCTGATGGCAACAGATAATTCATCCGTAATGCGATTATTGGGTTTGATATTCAAATGAAGGTGGAATAACGTAATTGGAATTTTGTGCAGTATAGGTAGGTAATAATGAGAGTACATGCATAAAGAACATGTACAATTAGGTGTTAGTCTAAGGAAAATATTATACATTACTAATATACAAGTAGTGTTTTGTTGTTACTGATTATTACTATATTTCCTCAAAATAAAATAATATTTAAATCGGTTATATAGGAAGATTAATAATAACATTACATGTATGTAGAATATTTTATTATCATATATTATAGTATCATATACCTCGTTAATTACTGAATTTCCTCAATCTCAGTGATTTTTATGTACAGAATAATTGTTCTCATTATTTCCTATGTTATTCGTTGTTGGTAACAGAATGATAATAACCATCTTGCTGTTGATTTTTACGATATTTACTAGAATATATCGTAGATAAAATAGTTGCACATATAGGTGCGTGTAAAAGGTAAGCAGGTCTTTCAATCTCTTTCGAAGCACATTGCGTACGAAAGAAAGAAAAAATTGCAAAATTAATTAGGAAAATATTCAAAATTTGCTGTGTGCCGCAAGCAATTGTTCTACATTATGTAAATGCGATCTAATTATGCGGTTATTTCTGAATTATTCAATGCCTCGTTATCTGAAAATGCAGAAACAAATCAGAAATTTGAAATGTTACGCATTATACATATATTACGCAGAAAAAAAGTTACTTCGTCAACTTAGGCCAAATAAATTGACCAATATACATGCGCGGATAGTAATTTCGTGGATATACTGGACAAGTGTCCTTGAAAATCGATATCGAGGGTCTTTCGCCCCTGTGGCATGGCAGCACGCTTTCATTAGAATACGATCTTCGTGCTAACGTCCTCAGCTATCGTGACCTTGAACTTCAAATTCATTAAAAAAATCTTCATGAGTATTAAAAAAGTTCTTTCTTTGATTTGCAGTTTAAAACTTGTAAAAAGTTTACGATATCTTTTTCTAATAAATCCATGGATATGACACTTGAAGATCTATGGGCGATTATCGCGTCGATTCTGAGTCATAAAAAGCTTTTACACCTGTACCTTTAATACTATGATATCGATAATGTTGGAGGAATTCAAGTATTTTAAGTTTAGACACAGTATTAGTCCATTGTTAAAGACTTTAAATTAGCTTCTTGTCTTTTCGCTGCATTTAGTAAAGTTGGAGTTTTCATTTTGACTTTGAGACTTCGACGTTGTCGTGCGTTGACCTTGGAATATAAAGGACACGAACCTCTGATCTTGGAAGGTTAAAATTTGTGACCTGAGTTAAAAAATTCAAGATCGATACTGCTTGTATTCGAAAACTACCCGTGGAAACTGAAAGTCAATATCCTTCGAAGTATTTTTGGAAGTTCAAGATTCGAGAATTTCGACGATTGTCTAATTTGAATATAGAACGGCTCCTTTACTTGGAAGTAAATAGCTCACGCTTTATATATAATTTATTTTATTTAAAAAAATTAAATAGAGGAAATTATCTTCCTCTAGCTTCAAATCAAATTTCACGCGAGAAAGGGGAAGAAATGTTCTATTTAAAAAGGTGTGATTTAATTCGGTGCTTGAGATCGTTGCGCCACATGTTGTCTCGCGGAAGTTTTTGTAAAGTCCCTTATGGTAAAAGGATTTCTGTACAATCGGTAACGAAGGTGCACTTGTGCAAAAATAAATACGCGCATGCATATGTATATATACATATATACATATAATCATATATATATACATATATATATATACATATATAGTATATAGAGTATATATACATATATACATGTAATCACGCAACATATTAAAATGAAAACACTAAAAAGGTTACCATTCACATACATTCGTATAATAATACTATACCGCAGAATTTTATGCATTCATGGGAAATTTAAAGGTGCAGAAATGCATAGAACGAATGTAATATGCAAAAATATGTAAAATCTCCAAAGTAGAACACTCGGCATAATTTTTAATAGGTTAAACGAATCTCTATTTAAATTTTACTTCTGTACATGTATTCATAAAGATAGAAATTTGCATGAAAATCCGCAGCCTAATCATAACATACGATGGAATTTTTATATCCTAAAAATAGTACCCAATATGTTAATTGATGTTCTAATTCATTAATAAAGAAAGTATTTAGTCAATATCATGAGATATAGAATTATATGTGGACATAAATTTATAATATTTTTAAATTACGAGCGTCGCGTTAACATTTTATAATTATTCCTCGCGCGCATGCGTATTTGACGAAAACAGAGAGTAGGGGAATAGAATTTAAGGTAAGTGGGGGGAATGCCCATATACTGTTAGTCCATATACGTCTGTTATTCGAATGTTTCGTACCGCGGTCGAGTTTATTCGCGATCCAGCATAACTACTTACTTAACCGAAAATAATGCAGATTACAGGTAACACTTCTTAAGCAATTATATATGTATACTATATGGATGTTTGCAGTATGTTTGATAGCTTCTATGTTTATAAATTAATTCATTTTATATAATCAAGAAAAGTCTTCGAAGACTCCATAAGGATTTTAGATGAAAGATATTTATTACCAATGAAACTTTTCAAAATACTAATCACATAGCTACATTATGCAACGATTAAACATTTAGACGTTAGATTATCTCTATAATTTCGTTTGTTTTAATAAATTATTCAAAAAATCATTGGTAACCAAAATTTAAGCGATTAGGCCGCCATATTGTTCATAGGATTTGGCGGTTTTTCTTCCATTTCCAACACTGCGATGAAAGATATCCTAATTTGATATAGGTTATGACAAAAATTCATAAAACATAACGAATAAATATAATCGTTTTATTCAAATGTTTAGTTAAATTTGATAGTATACAGATTTGAATTTACAACGGATAACAAAAATGATATTTGGATAAAATCATAATTGTTATAAAAGTAATTCAGCTACAGGGAAGCCAAATTTCATTGAAATTAATTGTTCAGTTATTGAGAAATTAAATATAAAATTCTATACAACCTAACTTATACTAATTTTATTAGTTTTATAGTTAATAATAATTCTACAAGTCAAATTACACGTTATTGGTATTAATAGATTCTGATGCTTACTGGTAACAAGTCTGTTAATAACATTTGTTATTTCTAGATTATAAGATTCACTTGTAGGATTTCACAGTTTTTTATCAAGTAGAATAATCAGATGATTCACACTATGTAAACACAAGAAACCCCTAGTGGCCAAAATTCAGAAATTAAGAGGTTAAGAAAATAGAGTTGGCCAATTCGTCTTCAACGATAGCTCAATCGAGTCATCGTTGAAGGCTTTACTTCCCGTTCGAACCGCACAATTCCAAATAAACATGAAACTGTTTCCCAATATTTCCAGTTACGTACCATCCTAAAAGTCACACACAAACGGCGCGGGAACGCCGGAAAAAGGCGCAACAAGAAGCAGCACCAGCGATGCCAAGGCAGGCGGACGGCGGCGCAGCGTGAAGGGTTAAAAATACATATTCGATGCTCCTAATTCAATGACCGGCCGACGTACGGCGATTTACAGCAGTGCCTCGTTAACTGACCACGAGTTACCACTTTATCTGGCCAGTAATCGAGGGAGGTATGTGTATTTCTTAGAAATCTCAAGTATCTATTATTTCTCTTCTTCAATGAATGCAAGTCAGATATGCATATTTATCACGCATTACTGGTCTATTGAAACAAAAAACAGTTATTTATTAGGATGTACACTACACAAATATTAAAGTGGGAGTATATTATAAAAAATTAAAGCAATCTCGGTTTCCAAGAAAATTAACAAATTTTCTATAAAACTCTACTAAAAAGGAAAAAAGATTCCTGTAGCTAGGTTGTAGATCCTTATGTATTTATGGGAGATCTGAAGGTGCAAAAGAGCACAAAATTCATATAATTACAAAATACCTTATATTATATTATATCCAATACCAGAAGCTAATTCTATGAATTCATTTGCAGCATCCAGCGGGGATAACAGCGGCCAGGAACGGAGACGAAATCGTGGCCAGTAAACTCGGCACTAGCGTATACATGAACGGCGTTCGCCTCCGTCGAGAGGACAGTCGTTGCATTGAGCGACTCGCTGGCGAGCAGAGCGGAGGAACGCTTGAGCAGAGAGCGAACGAACGGTTTAGTGTATGGGTTGGTGGCGGCTGTTTGCCGATTCGTTGACTTGCCGGCACGGTCGGTCGGCTCGGGTCGAAGGCTGCCGCTCTCTCAGTCCGTCTCGCGACCGCGTGCTAAAGGGATGTCGTTTTACTTCTTCTTTCCGTCATTTCAATTAACTCGTCTCAAATAATCGATCCATGTACTTGCCCTTCCTCGCCGTTGCATTGCCCTTTTGATGAATTTCCAACGCGCCAAATAAATCGGTGGCGCGCACATGAGATATGTGACGTGTGTTAGACGATTCGATATTAAGAGCAACGTCGGTGACGGCAGTAAAGACCATTCTGTGGTTGTGCAAAATTTCATGGACCAGTGACAACGAGAAAGAATCGTCGGTTGTGCGACTGTTTGCGGGAAAAATCGTAGGATTTGATGCGACGAGATGGACAGCGAGGCGGACGCGGAGACCACGGCTGCCAACGCCGTGGATTCGGATGGATCCGTTAGCTGGGAGGACTTTTTCGGTGAGTTTGTTTTCTTTGATGTGTCTATTCCTTTGTATGTTCTCTGGCGATCATGAAACTTGTTTAAGTTAGAGGTTTGAAAGAATTGAATTTATCTTTTAGATTGTTTCATGTGGTCCTATAGTAATAGGACAGTATTTTTGCAGAATAGATATAGCGCAGTTTATACTAATTTTGATAAGGATCCCGGTTATCTTTCCCTGGTAAATTTATGATTTGTTAAATAGGAAGTAATTATTATTCTGGTATGTGTTATCAGGTAATAGTTCAGAGAAAGAAGAATATTAAAATGATTCACGAAGATTTGTTGCATTCAACTGCAATTATAAAATGAATAATGAATATGGTTCTTCCCAATTCATTTTCGTAAATAAAATTCTTTTGATTCTGTTTTTGTAAGTCACGTGTAAGATACATCATTGATTTTGAAAATAGTCTGAGATATTTGAGATTTCTTACAAGTTACTTACAAAATTTATATTCACGGGAAAGATTCAAAATACAAAGATCAGTATTTTATAAAATATTTTGTTCCATAACAAAAAGATACATTTTATATTTAAACGTAAAAGTTAAACATTTCCAACAATATATAGACTAGACTACATTCATAATCACCAGCGCACATGTTTTCAGAGCTATATATATTATACAAATGTATATATAGGTACATAATCTGTGTATACGCGTGTGTACTGTGTTTTATCTGTGATGATGTCTGATATCTGACTATAGTGACGCCAATATATGTACTTTGATAGATTGTAGAGATATATACTTTTTAAGTTGACATAAAACAATAGAGAATATGGATGATCGTGTTCTTTTAATTCTATGGCTTCGATATCGTTCCTTAAGTTTGTCGATGAGTAACAGTTTTCAGGTTTCTACAATGTAGTTTGAAGTTTGACGTTAGCTGCGCGCCGGTTCTTTATCGCTGGCATGTGCGTGGTTATTATTTGCTTGTACGTGGACGTTGTTACGAAACGATAAACAATGCAAGTAAAACGTGGGCTTTACTAAGAGGAAAATAGCATTTTAACCCTCCGTGTGCAAACTTTTCTTTTTGCTAACACCATGTGCAACATGGAACGTTTAGGATCCAGATCGTGTTTCTAACCTATCACAGGCTTTCAAAAAAATCCAAGAAAATTCACAGCTACTTATTAATATTTCTATTACAATATCTAATAGGTTTCCACGTGAAATATTTGAAATATTTGTTTACGAAAGACTGAAATTTAAATAAAATTATTTGTCCTACATTGGATATAGAGGGTTTAGGTTAAATTTGGTATAAAGTAAGGCGCGAAATGATATTGCGTTTCGTGTCAGTAATAATTCACGAACGGTAGCAAAAAGAAACCGCCAATCATGACCGCTTGTAAACGATCGTCGCGTGTTTATTGTCTCTAATGCAATCGCGCGTCCTCTTTCGAGTGGATAATTCGCCTCGTTGGTTGTCTTGACGAGGGTAACGCGATACCAGACGAACTGTTGAAAACAGAAAAAAGAAATGATGGTTTAAATCGTTGTGTTCGACGAATCGAATTTAAGAACATTAAAATATGAAGAATCATAGATAAGACGGTGCTTATTTGATATATCAACATAAAATGAACAAGTCAAAAACTGTGGATATAAAAATGGAGATGGAAATAATTTTTAACTAACTTCTGACCTAACCTAGACAAGTTTAAAGTAAATTTAACGTGATTTATTGATGTAAGAAAGAGAGTAACCTACGTTGATATATCAAACTAACTTATGTCCATATATCAAACTAACCTATTGATATATCAAACTAACCTGTTGACATATCAAATACTAGTCGGTAGAACTTTATGACTTTAATTACTAAATCAACTTCGCAATGTTGAGGTCGGAATATTTTTTTTATTTTTATGTGAGATTTTTATATAAGATTTCAGGAATATTAAATACGAAGAACAGCAATCGAAATTGAGTCTATGCTTTTATTTGGACCAAATGGATTTGTGTAGTCAGTCAGTTTGACAATATAGAGGTTAGGTTAAAATATTTTTATTATTGTCAGATAGGGATTATAGCAAGCTCTTTATTTCATTTTAAGTCCTTCTCCCTCCGCCATTTTTCTATTTTCAGATTATTTTCTCCTTTGTTAGGTCGATAGTCCCAAGCCTCAAAGACTTTAATCAGTCAATGATTACAGCATAAAAATTTCGAACAGGATAATTAAAAAGATTATCTTTGTAATTGAGGTTTAAGAGCAGTAGAGTAACAGATAACATGAGATATGAAATAATTTTTCAGGAAAAAGTAACAATATGGTAGATACACAAGTATTCTACGTTATCATTTGTTGGAATCATAGCATACGCGTATATTTAATTATATGCTTTTCAAATTATTTTTTATCTTAGCATACGTTGTTGGTGAGGCAAAAATTGCTTACTTCTCGGAATTTCGAACTCTTTCGTTGCAGTTTTCAGCACTGTGGACAGATTGGAATTTGCTTCTCTATTTTCTGTGTCAGCATAATGCTTCAAATTAGCGATACCTATGGATGAATTAATTCGCACGATTAGTATACAATTAGTGCAAACTACGTTTTTTCCAACGTGTATCAAATTTAATATTTCATTTCTTCTCGCACCAATTGAAAAGTGCAATCCATCCTTGTCTACGGTCTTTGTAAATTTGTATAAAAATCGCGAAGAAAAATGTAAACAGAGAATTGTATTCCTGGAACTGTAAAATCAAAGAAGTGTACGCGAGATTGATAACAGCTATTGCGAACATCGATACTATCAATCGCAACGAGTACATTGGCAAGTATTGGTTCGATAAAATTATCAATGGTTCTCAACCGCGCGTGTGCTCTCAAGATGACGGCGTTCTCATTAACACGAACAAGATAAAAATTACAATATCACATCCATTTTATTGCGCAAGAGAACTAGTTCAGCGAGAAAATATCATTTTCAATGTTGATCGATTTAAACATCAATTTCTAATGAAATTATGGTTTCCGTAAGTTAAAAATAAAAGAAGGTATACCTTTGAATTGAAAACCCAGAGACATGAAGGCACATATTTCTCATCGCACACATTATGAAATATTTTAGTTTGCATTCTGAAATTTCCTAAGAAATATTACAATGGTCATCGATATCGTATCGCAAAGATAACAGGTTTCTGTTGTAACTTTTTTCTCGGTTGGATCGAAGGAAGCGTCGAAATAGAAAGTTTTTAAAATAGAAAATGATTCACATCTTATTTTCATGTAAGATTTCGAAACACTAGGAATAGCAAATATGAAAAATCACGGTTAAAATTATCTAAAATCTATAATTTTATTTAGCGTAGTCGATTGACGTGACAATGTTGGGACTACGTTAAAGTAATTCTACGTAGTCAATTAGACCAGGAAATTCTCACAATCGATTCTTTTGTAATCTTCGCAAGATTATAAATTATACATATATCGTTAAAATAATCAGGGAACGCTAAGAAATAGAAGTTGGTGCGAGACGTTGGAACGAAGATGGTAAACGATATTGTGCACTTTTTATGATTGTATTGGGAAATACAATATCCCATAAATGGAAATTTAGATTCAAATTACATTTTTGTAAATTTAACTTTGTTCCGATTCTGCTTCTGTTTCGGCCAGTTATCTTAGCGTAACCCGTAGCTTCTTCTTCTTCTTCGTTTCGCCTGTTTTTCACTGTGTTGATAAAATCGCGTGCCAATAGCGTGTATGTTATTGCGCGAGTTACATCGCTAGCCGGATAAGAGAGAAACTATTGGGAAAAAGGTATATCGATACCAATTAAGGATTTCCCTAAAAGAAACAGAGCGATAATCAACTTTGCTTACTTTCTACTTGTAAAAACCGACAATAAATATCGCTTTGCTCTTTCTCTTTCCCTCCTTCATTTTCTTCCACACTGCTCAACTAACATTTCATTTTATTTAATATTCCAGTTTCCGCAAAAGTAACAAAAGTCTTCAAGGTAAAAAACACATAGGAAAAGGATAGACAGATCTCTTCAAACCTTGTTGGGCTAACAACATCGAATTAAATCAAATAAACGAAATTATCGAATCCAGTTGCAATTAACATTTACGATTTTGCATAAACGGACCGAATTTCACGCAATTTTATTCCTACCTATGATATTTCCATTATCAGTTCGCTTATTTCTTCTCCCTAATTGTACGTCATCTAATAGCCATACTGAGAGTTTAAAATCCAAGAGGATGCTCAGACGTTCACTGTATATTGACGGTATTTCCAGATCTTCAACGTTCATCGTGAAAATCTTCCGCAGCGAATTTCGTAGGCGAAAATGTATCTCTTCTTATAAGCCACTGCCTTTACTTTATTCTGTCCTCCCTTGGTTTCTTCATTCACAATGCTGAAATAACAGTAACACGAGTTTTCTGTTCGAGCGAACGCTAACTCGAAACCGAACGTATCGTCAACGAACGTTAAACTATTAACGTTAAATTATGAGAAACATGCGGTTCGTTGATGTGTTTCCATATTATTTATTCGTTAATATTTATCGACAAGCCGCAGTGACGCTGAAAACTTTCAGACGTTGACAGTATCTGCTGCTTCTTTCGACTATTCCGTAAATCGTAGACGATCTCACGATCACTGGTAGAGGGGCGGCGCAAGATGAGAGTAGCTCGTCGACTCTGTGATCTATCAGCGCGCGGAAATTTCTGATTTTCAGTTGCACGCTACGGCGAAGCGCGCCTCGTTGTTGCGCTGACCTGCGCGCGCGCGCGCGCCATAGTCACGAAGAGGACGCTGCTACTAGCGAAACAAGTGTGGCGAACTTAAGGATGCGACGCGGTGCACAAAAAACTGCTGCTCTGCCGGATGTAGCTTAGAGAGCGTCGTCGCTTTCCTCGATTCGCTTACGTGTACACTGACGCTCATAAGTAGACTGCGGATTTTTCTGTAAATTCCTATTTTTCGGCATATAACGAGAAAAGGTAGAACGTCTGGAGGAAATTGTATTATCTGGCAGGTATCGCAGAGAGACCGCTGTAGTTTGGATATTCCGCGAACGTCTCGTATTACGCGGATTCTGTGCAGCTTGCGAATTTCCTATAAATCCAAATTATCCAAATCCGCGTTACTTGTTCGCGAATATAGCGCGTGTAATTTCGTCGATTTTTATTAACAACATAATGAAGCTTTTAATTTTCTTACTAAGCGCGTATGAATGAGCCGTTTGAAAAGCCCTACGTCCAGTCACGCCCGATTGTTTTAAATTGTCGGGTTTAAACGTGTATTATGTTTCGCGATATTTCTTTTCACTTTTTGCTTTTCTAGATGAGCGATATTATTCATTTGATATAATTGGCGCAAAATTGTTTAATTTAATTGCGATCCATTGACTGTCTTCTGTAGTACGTTTCAAGTGAAATAATGGGGGTTGTTTAAAAAAAATAGTCAAGGAAGAAATAGGAGTTTACCGATCAAATGCGATATGTATTTACTTGTTACATGTACTGAGATTAGTATCTTCTCGTTCTATGAAATTTTTTCTTTTTTTTTTTTGTTGGTTCGTTTATCTTTTTTTTCTAAATCGTTTATTTGCATTAAATATACGTTCCGTCGACGTATGAAACGGTTTTAAATATCGTCGCTATTATCGATCACGATGGTTTCTCAGTCAATTTGGAATATCCTTCCTTATCTTATCTGAAGCTTGACAATCAGGCGAGCCGCGTATAATGAGCTCCTTAAAGCAAAAAGAACAGCTCCGTAGTGTTTGACGCTTATAAATGTCTCGAGCATTTTATTGCATATTAACTTTCAAAAACAAATTTTATCACGTCGTAATATTCTACGATAGCCTTAATAAAGGATAAAACCGTGCCGAGTCTTCCTGCCTGTAATTTTCCAACTATATTACCTTATATTATATAACTATCGTAATTATATACCTTTATATTTGGATGAAAGTTAGTAAGTGGCTGTATATTTTTGAGCGGCAGTGTATACTAGCGTCTGTATCCGCGCTCGTGCACAAAATGTGTGCGCGTGTGTCACATGTATTCCCGTTCTCGTGCACGCCCAAAAATCGAGCAACCGACTCTCTGGTTCCGTCTGGATTTTTATAGGACCAGACTAGCCCCGGAACTGCTTAAAATTCGACCGAATAAACGAAGCATCGTCGCTTGGCATCGTTAAAGCGGTTTCCATAATATTTCTTTTACCTGTTTCTGTCGTATTAACGGATAGAGTAAATTTGTCCTATTTCTTTTCTTTTTTTATTTTTATTTTTTAAAGGGTACAATAGTTGATTTTTCATCCTACGTGTAAATGTTATACTGTTTTCTGAGTTTCGCGTTTTCAGTAAATCTGCTTCCTTTATTTTGATTTCTCTTCTCTATCTTCTGTTCGAGCCAGCTATTTTCACGTAATCTGCAGTTTCCACTACGTTTTACCTACTTTTCATTTTCTTAATACCTAAATATACATTTGACAATACTATTCACGCGGTATATTAATTTTTCATTAAGGCAATGTTTCCAACGAATGTCTCCTAACCTCTACGTATGTGTATATATTTTTTGGAAATTTTACTACATCGTGTACATACTACAAATATCCCTATTACTACTATTACTACTACTACTACTATTACTACTACTACTACTACTACTACTACTACTATTACTACTACTACTACTACTACTACTACTACTACTACTATTACTACTACTACTACTACTACTACTACTTACATCACAATCGTATCTCGTTCCAATTTTGTTATTAAATCACGAAACTCGTGTATCGTGTTCTTTTCTACTTCTTTTCTTCTTCACCGTTACTTTTGACATGGTTTTGTTAGCGTTTTACGGAATTGGCGAACTCAGGCTTATTCTTTCCTTCATTTTCTTACGTTCGAATGCCACGGGTATATACTTTGCGTTGTATTAATCGCGTACGTGTTCATAATAACAATAATAACAATAAGCGTAAATAAAACTATCCTTTTAACACAGATCATGATCCACTATGAAAATAGGCATTTTCTCGATCCGTTAACATTCCTGGTGGATCGTCCCGTTGACAAATAACATTCCACCATGTGACACCTGGGTCACAATACCTACGGCCCTGTCCTCGTGTGGGCTTAGTAAAGCGTGGGCGTGTCATGCTCCTCCGGCTGCATTTGTAACGCCAAGTGCCTGCGCCGCGAATATATAGACTCATAGGTGCATCTACAGGCTGATTCACATCGCCTCCATTAATCCTGCGTTTCGAAGCAGATGAAGATAAGAGGGAATATTATCTCTAATGCTTATTGCGGGCTCATTTGTAACCGCGGCTTAAGCAATACGATTTATCCTTCCTTTATTGTATACAGGCTGATTCACATTGTATTTCAGATAATGCGTGTATTGCGTATCTTTTATGCTGCACAAATTTTAACTAAGATTCTGTTGTTGTTGAATTTAGTGATTTCGTTAATCGTACGTCGACTACAGCGGGCTCAATTTTGATGGCCCATCTTTGGGTTATCGTTAACGTTGCAATAATTTTGGATAACGTTTGGCTGCTTTTGTCGATTGTATTAATTTTTTTTATCAACTACAGTGTATTCAACGGTGATCTTCCCAATCGTTCGTCGACTATAGCGAGCTGAATCTTGATGGTTCACTTTTGGATGATCGTTAACGCTAAAACAATTTAGAGTAACATCTTGTTACTTTCATTAATCTTATTAATCTTGTATAAGCTGGTATATGCTAGTGGTGATATTATTAATCGTCTGTTGACTACAGCGAGTTCAATTTTCATCGTTAACGTTAGTATATTTTTAGAACTATATCTTGTTGCTTTTCTACATCCTATTGATTTTTTATAAATTACAGTATACTCAGTGGTGATTTTGTTAATTATATACCGACAATAGCGAGTTTAATTTCATTGATTCTACGTTATTGCATTACGATTAACGTTAGAAAAATTCTCCACGATATTTTATCACTTTTACATTGCTACGGTACATTCAATTTTGGTGACCCACAATATTTCAAGGACGAAACTAAACATATAACTTTGCGGCATATTTTCAACCATTACAGTCACACTATCTCTGCATCTTAAAAATTTCTATCTTTCTGCTCTATTATCTCCGCGTAAAAATTCGAATTTAATCTCGCTTTTACGTACATAGGTTTCATCCATACTTGTAAAATGAGTCACCTGGATACGCAGCTTAGGAATTACGCCTTTACTGCATCGTGTTTAGAAAGAGCTCTTTCATAGATCTTGTCACACGCGCGGGATTAAGTGTACCTATTTCTCGTCATAGTTTGTATAGCACCGTGTGTACAGTTTCGTTGGACAAATTCGGTTAGCCTTGCTGCGCTCCTCTTAATCTAAATTCCCTATGTTTTAATCTCGTCTCTGTCTCCATTCAACAACGGGGTTATACAACCGGAGAACATTTTTAGAATAAAGCTGAAACGAGAAACCAATAACTAGATTGTGGATTCTTGGACAAAAATGATGTATTTTCATGAATAGTATTTTTTATTATTTCTAATATTCATATTTCCACATTTTTGAATATTAATTTTTAATTAAATGCTGCAGATTTTTTATGAACGCATGAAAATTCACTTCTGTTTATTACGGGACTAACAAAATTTCGATGTCCTTGCTACAGTGCGTATAGTGCATTTTCATAATTTTATAGTTATGAAAATTGGCTATAGGATTCTCCTGAAAAATATTCGCAACAAGGTTAAACAGAGAGATCTGCTGGATGGAGCTCACACGGAACAGACAACCTGTATCGCGCGATGTGGGAACAAGTGGGCGACACATAGAGCGGAGGACGATGGGTATTTGTGTGGCAATAAGGTTATGGTGGAAGGAAGCTGACGTGACAGTCTCGTTTGTCCGTCTTCCTGACGGATATCTACATAAAACGAATGTTACAGCAGCAGTTTGGACATAGGGAATTTTTCTTGATTGATCGATATCGAGTTGGTCACTTGATAGATTTTTCAGATTTGTGACTAGACTGGGGATGTTTATGATGGTTGGTAGAATGGTTATGCACTTACATAGGGAATTTAAAATTGTACAAACGCACATAGAACGAACATAATATTTGAAAGTATATATAACATTCGAAATATCTAAAGTATCGTACTCTCTATGGTGTTGGTAATAGTATTATATTTATCATAATTGTTACACCTTTTAATAATTTCTATAATAGCGTCTGAGATAAATGCCTCGTTAGTTTCATTACTTTAATTGGTCTCGTAGAAATATAAATTTGCACAAGTCTATCTGACGTTCGATCGTAACACGTATAGAAAAATTTTCTAGTAACTTTATCGTCTTCAACGTGGACAACACGTGGTTCGTTGTACCACTGTTTCAGTAAGCCTCTGTATTTTCAATTTTTCCTAATGGTCTACAATTTAGTAATCTTTGTAGTAACATGCTTCTCTCCAATTTAGTCATTTTTGTAATAACATGCTTCTCTCCAATTTAGTTACTTTTGTAACAACATTCCCCTGTTCAATTCTGTAACTTTTTGCAGTAACATTCCTCTCTTCGATTTTCCAATTTCTATAGTAATTTTCTTTCTGCGATGTGCGATCAGCGATGAGGTTTTCCCACCGCGTCTTGTTAGGGAATTGAGAATTAAGTTCGGTATGCTGATAATTGGATCTCGTTACGCGCGGCGTACTACAACACAAGCACGTGTTAAAGTTCGGAAGCCTTACATATGAATATTCCATGGAAGGAGACGCGAGGTTTACCCTCTATCAGCAAAGGGTTATTCGAACCCTTAATGAGGCACCTGTATTGCGTTTCTATGGGATGCTTCTATATACAGGGTGTCTCGCCTAACACTCGCTGCTCAAATTTAGAATATCTCTTTGGTAAATAATCAATCAACGTTTCAAATCGATCAAACATCGTTATTGAACAGTAACGATCGACACGACAATAATCGATTATTGATCCTTCAATACAAGACCAGTTTTCATTATGCCTAGCTACAAATATACAAGACCAGTTTTCATTGCGCCTAGTCATAAATATAAAACCAGTTTCCATTGCTCGAACTAACCTTAAAATAAAGGACGGTTAAACGGAAATAACTATTTTTCGCGATACTGCTTGTGCATTCGACAGTTGGTCCTTGAACTTAAGGCTACTTTTTATGAGATATACGCTAAAACTATTAAAATAGTAAGAAACTTGAGGATAATTTGCTTTAAGAGTGTGCGTTGTTACAGATACAAGAGATTTGATCAAATTAACCTCCAAATACAGTGGAACGGTGGCAGAAAACTGTCATTTCTGCGATATTATTACAAATTCTATAATTGTATACTTTACAAAATACCAAGTGTCAGTGTTTCCATGGAAAGTGTGCTTCGAAGTTGTGGACATGAGATGAAACAGGGAGAAAGTGAAAACTCATTTTCTCCAATGCTATCGCATTTGAAAAGGATTCTACGAATCTAAAGCCTAGTTTTTCTTATATTCCCGTAGCATTTCAAAGTATAGAAAAAAACTCTTCGATGATGAGGGATTCGAACTCGTGACAGAGTAATTCCAGTGAACCTACCACTCTACCACCTTCGCTATCGTAACGTTATTCGTAATAACGTTCAATCGAACGTACATCTTTCGAAATAGCAGCTACGAACTTTGCATTCGCAGTGTCTCAATGTACAAGAAACGTGGCTCTGAATTTCATATTACGAAACAACAAAAAGATAAAACTTTTCATAGTACAATTACCATCTTATATCGAACTTGCAAATAAAATATATGAAATAAAACAAACATCTCTTTATCTATACTGCTATTTATATCATACTATATCATATTCTCTCGGTTGCGTTTAATTTTCGATTCGCTACTCGATCGAACAGTAAGAAACGGACCGAGTCCTGTTGAACTTTGAGTCCCTCGGAATAGATGCGTCGCCGCGTTCACGAAAACGTGCTCGTATGCGGACTGGGGATCGGTGCGCGTCCGAGACGCCATTGAACTTGATTTCCCGACACCAGGTCTCCGTGGTTGCACGTGCAGAAACTGCAAAGGAGAACGGCGTTGCCCTCGACGCTGTCTCACGTATCGCCAGGCCTGGGATTGCATATGGATCTTGAGAACGGGTCGACTGTCTCAGGGCGGCTACAGGCGGGTCGACCGGCGAGAAATTTTAGTGAGCTGCTTCGCGCAGGGAAAGTCGCGCAGTACCGACCGCTGCTAGTATTTTTCTCATATCTCGTGCTACAGTCGGTAAAAATCAGAATTGAGAAACATGAATTTTCGTTTTCTGAAATTTGATAATAAGAATCTATAAGAATGTCATAGTTTGTAATGGAAAGGGAAAATTGTCCGGTACCGACTGATTATCCGATTAGTAGATTTTCTGGTTTAAGTGATCGATAACGTTAGAAAAAAAGATATTTCAATATTTCGACGCTGGAATTCACGTTTTCCTTCAAATTGTATTTCTATTTCTGTTATTTCAGCGGTAACGTAGTTGATATTCTCTCAGTCTGTGCGTTGGTCTCGATCGTGCGGCCAGCCTTCACGTTCGTCGTTTTCGGAATATTGGGAACCTCGGAGCGGCCTGTCTCTGAATCATTTTATTTTACAGTAGCAGTTTCAAAGCTGCATTCTTCTCCTGTTTCCGAATTTCAGACATCGTACCGCGGGAAAGGATAGCAGAAAGATCAGACGATCGTCCAATCCAATTTCCAATCCACTGTAGTTGCCAACAAATCGAACTTACAGATAGAAAATATTTGGTCTGTACTGGGCGAGAGTTGGATAGTCGATACTGGACGACAAAAAAAAAACAAAAAACGTTTTACGTTATAAAGTATGCAATGTAGAAAGAAAAAAATTGCAAAACCGCGGCTGGTTTCCATAGCCGCCCTTACGGATTTTCAAACGTTCGTTCTCTCGAGTTTCGTTGTTGTTGAAGTGGTTACCACTTCTAAGAAAACTCTACATGTGGTCTTTTTAGTTTTCTCAAACACTGAAGCCATCGACAGCGCGTAGACAAAAGACTGCGACGAAGTCAGACCATAAACAGTAGACAGGCGACGTTGGCTTCGGGGTTTTCAGTTATTGGGTAACACAGCTAGGATTTGGATCAGCTCACATTGTATTCTTACTTGTAATTACGCTTCTATTTAAATATATTTTCTGGCTTACAATTTATCCACGAGTTTTCTCTGTTTACACATCGAATAACCTCAACAGTTGTGTTTTTCCTGTTTTTTTTTCTTTTTTTTCTGCTTTTCTTCTTACGCGAACCCGGCATTAATCGTCGAATCTTGGAATAGCAAACTTTCACTGCGATCAGCCAATTCACTCGTGGAAATGTTGCGTGGGTATATACCTGTTTGAGATTGGCATCGATTGAGTTGTAATTGTTTCTTGGCAGACAGACGTTTAATTGGTAATTTAATTGGCGATTTTCGAGACGGGTAATCCATAGATTTTCGTTTTTCCAGTAATTCGTGATTTACTGGTTTGGTCGTTATTTATTTAGCTATTGTCATTTATTAGTAAATTGTGTGTTAGAAATTGGATTAAATCAGCTTAGTATCTAATTAGATGTTTTTTTAATTCAAATCGGATTGAATTCTTGAAGCATTTTGATTAGCTGGTATAATAATAATTTGGATAATTAGTAATTCTATGCTCGTAGTAGTTGATAATTGTGATTTTCTTAAAAGTAATTTCGCAAATTTTGTCCCATTACCCAAGTTGGGAGATAGAGATTGTTAAATAATTCTGAAACATTTGTATTATAATTATCATCAAAATAATTATTGCAGCCCTATTTTGTTACAAGTTATCTTAAGAGATAATTATTAAAATATTTGTTATTGGCTGACGATTAGCAATTGGGACTTTTCTTAAATAAATCCACAAATTCTGTTCTCTCTTACAACTTTGTTACTTGGATTAGTTGCAGCGATATTTATACCACGAGCATTACGATATTTACCGACAATTGAAATTTTCTTTTAATTATTCTGAAACTCTGCTTCGCTTTCATTATCATTGTCCATGTTAATAAACGTAATAAAAAAAAAGAAACGCGAGTTCTAAACCACGATACAAATTGCTACAGCTTCGTGTAAATTATACCAACTATAATTATCAAATAGAGAAAAATGTGAATTGTGAATTTAATGGAAGCTTGCCAAGTATTACGAATAAATTTCTTCCAAAGCAGAGAAACAAATTTTTAAGTGATCCGAAGATTATTCTAATTTTTTCCAAATACAGTCGCTCGATTAAACTACAAAAAGGGATAACTGCTTTTGGATCACATTATAGCGCCGACAGTTCCACACAGTCTATCTATTATAATCAACGTATTGGATTTCAGTATAGAAATCTTGGTTACATAAAATAATGCACACGCGAGAGCTATAAGCGAGCGCGGAACAATACAAGCAACGAAGAACAAAGTTTCCGTGCGTTCGATAAGACCCTCTTAAACCCTTTAACACTTTGATTGCCACGTTGGTCATATATGACCCACCACGGTTCTCCTGTGACGCCACGGTGGTCATTGGTGACGGGAGCGCTTCAACTTTTTACAATTGTAAAAATTGTATGAAAATTGATAGTTAGGGCATTGAATATAACCGATAAATAGAAGATACTTTGAAATAAAAAATGGCTCATTGAACAATTAAACATTTTTATTAGAACATGAATAAAAAAAAAATGACAACAAATCTTGCATCTGTGGCGGTACTCGACGACAGAACCTTCAGACGGCTTCGTTGATTGTTGATTGTTGATTGTTGACTGTTGACTGTTGACTGTTGACTGTTGATTGTTGACTGTTGACCGTTGACCGTTGACCGTTGACCGTTGACCGTTGACCGTTGACCGTTGACCGTTGACCGTTGACCGTTGACCGTTGACCGTTGACCGTTGACCGTTGACCGTTGACCGTTGACCGTTGACCGTTGACCGTTGACCGTTGACCGTTGACCGTTGACCGTTGACCGTTGACCGTTGACCGTTGACCGTTGACCGTTGACCGTTGACCGTTGACCGTTGACCGTTGACCGTTGACCGTTGACCGTTGACCGTTGACCGTTGACCGTTGACCGTTGACCGTTGACCGTTGACCGTTGACCGTTGACCGTTGACCGTTGACCGTTGACCGTTGACCGTTGACCGTTGACCGTTGACCGTTGACCGTTGACCGTTGACCGTTGACCGTTGACCGTTGACCGTTGACCGTTGACCGTTGACCGTTGACCGTTGACCGTTGACCGTTGACCGTTGACCGTTGACCGTTGACCGTTGACCGTTGACCGTTGACCGTTGACCGTTGACCGTTGACCGTTGACCGTTGACCGTTGACCGTTGACCGTTGACCGTTGACCGTTGACCGTTGACCGTTGACCGTTGACCGTTGACCGTTGACCGTTGACCGTTGACCGTTGACCGTTGACCGTTGACCGTTGACCGTTGACCGTTGACCGTTGACCGTTGACCGTTGACAGTTGACAGTTGACAGTTGACCGTTGACAGTTGACAGTTGACCGTTGACAGTTGACAGTTGACAGTTGACAGTTGACCGTTGACAGTTGACCGTTGACCGTTGACAGTTGACCGTTGACCGTTGACCATTGACCGTTGACCGTTGTTGACCGTTGACCGTTGTTATAAAACCTTGTTATAATATGTCGCTATCAACTGTTAGCACGGCGTCACGGAGGTCAGCCGTGACCACCAATAAGATAAACATTGCATTGGGGAAGAACATTGTCTTACATCGTCAATTTATTATTATTTTGCCATTATATGCTTTGAATAATGAAAATACTCCCGTGACGTTCTGAACGAAACATGTGATTTCGGTGTGGCAGTCAATGTTAAACGATCAACAACTGCCGCGTAAAGTGATTTCTCTGCACTATAATTACGAAGTTGATCGTTTTCCATCCCTCGCCGCGTTTTTAATCGAATTCGATAGGAATCTCGATTGGATATCACGCGGAATATCCTAGCATCCTGTTTGTTTCAAAATTAACTTTATTTAGCGCATGAAAAACCCGTGCTTATTTCACGATACTCGGCGATAACGATTTTAAACGAATACTTTGTAACAAAGAAGAGAAAAAGAGTGGTTATGTATATATAATATATATATTACAACAGAAAATTTGTATAAGTGGTCAGTGTTATCTAAACTGTAAGATGAGTAATTACAGGTAAGCAAAGGCGAGTAATATATTTGAACATCCTCTTATTTATAAGTAATTTTTATGAAAGTTACACGAAAGTTACATGAAATGATAAAACAGAAAAGAAATTCTTTAGAATTTCTATTTTTTTTAATTCTTCGCTGTTTCTATCCTTTTCATTTTGGATACAATTTTTCAATTCTTCCAATTTACATCAAATTTCTGTTTCTTTCTTTTCTGTGTATTTTAAATTAAACCTTCCTGTCTTTCCATTTTCCATTTTCCTATTTTTCTCCACTCGCCTCAAATCCACCTCTTCTCCCACCCGAGTTAAATAAATAATTGCAATCACGATTAAATTAATTACACGTGCTCGTGCTGAATAATCTACTTTTTCATCCTCGTCTGCCAAATAGTCACGGGCGAACGATTTTGCGAAAAAGAGAACGCTAGAAATGATAATTAACGATAATTACTATCTAAACGGAATCAGGACACATCCTTTTCCTCGTCTGTAATAAACAGTAGCGAGAGAGCACGTTGCTCGCAGGATGTTTACGAGTTTAATGCGTTCACGCGACTGCCTATCTAAACGTATCTTACCGGCTTTTTTAATCCCATTCGCCCACGTGTTGAATCATACGCCACAGCGATATTGTTTTCGCGCGAAAATTCCTCCATTCCGCTGTGCACGAAACGTCGCTTTATAGACGCGTATTGGGCGCGTTGACGACGACGACGACGATAAGTACGCTGCCACGCAGCGATCGTCGTACGGTAATACGCACCTGTCCACGAAACACCCTGATATCGAGTCTCGGGAAAGCTGCGCGGGAAAACAAAACGCGTTTGTCGATGTTCGTCGCGAATCCTCGTGCCGCACCGTTTAACGCGTTACAAAGCTGCGAATCTGGTGTGCGAACGTAGCCAGCGAATTCTCACCTTTTTCGTGGCAAATTTCCCCAGTCCCATGTCCTCTCTGAGATACGCCGTGTCAGGTGTCGAAACTCGAGCCTCGATATTAATGGGAAGCTGCTCGCCAAGACACGCACGAGACAGCAATCAGCGGAAAGGTGAGCGACCTCGCGAATCAGCCTAATTGCACGTCGCGATCGACCACGTTGGATGATTTTTCCTTCGTTAACGGCATCGTCGAGCGGATCGTTGGAAGAAACGCAACGCGGTTAAACGGGTCTTCTCGTGGTGGCTCGACCACCACTTTAGTGTAAACGAAGTTTTATCTCAATCCCTGGCGCGTTACATATAAGGGAATCGTAACGAGTAACGACATTAGGCATCGAGTTTGCCGCGTACATGGCAGCAGTCAGCTTAACCCCTCGCGCGGAGATCCGGTTTTATCAGCCATATTGGATGCACGCGCAGTCAATTGTGGACTTAAGAAGCGTGGGTCGACCGACCCTGCCGGGATCGCCACAGACGACACCGGCCCGCTTTTTCTTCTACCTTACCTTGTCCATCTTCTCTCCCTTCGTTGCACCGTGATTCGGTCTAACTGTTGTACGGAATGCCGATCCACGCGGCATCGTCCGAGAAACCGGGCAATTGGACGGGTAGCGCGTTCGCGTCAACGGAAAACGCGCAGGAAGATGCACCTGGGGGGAGGTTGAAGGAAGATTTCTTTGGCAGTACGGCCACGAGTCGTAGCCGTTGAAGCATCCGTCGGTTACGTTTACCGAAGAACTCTAACAGGTCTTATTTTAGATCTGAAACTTTCACGACGGTGGCGTGTCACGATGTCGGTCCGCTTGGTTTCCTGCGTGTCCCAAGGGAGCGGACTGCCTAGCAAGTAGAACGTCTGGCGCATTGTTTCAGGGAGCGTGAATCGCGCGCCTCTAGTCGCCAAATGGAAAAGTAGAATTCACTCGTTCGTAAGTTTATTAACGCAGAGTAGAGTAGTTGGATGATGAGTTGCAGCGTTCGAAGAGCTGGGATTTTCGACTCGCCTGTCCACCTCAAACGCACGCTACGGTGGCGATGTTACAAATGTAAATGTATAAAGACAAATACGAATGTTTAAAAATTTGACACGACTTATGGCAAGGTATGTAGGAAGCTAAGCGATGGTGTATTGTATTAGGTTGTCCGAAATGTATCTTTCCTTTTATAAGGTAATGATAGACGCGCAATGTTTTTTGTTTTATATTAGTTTATATATAATAGAATATAATAATAGAAATAGAACGAAATGGATCACACCTAATTCGATAAAATAATATAAAACAGAAATTGTCGTTCATCTATTATCACCTTATGAAACGAAATAGATGCACATTTTTTATTTTATATTATTTTATGGATTTATGTACGATCCATTTTGTAGTAATAGAATAAAATGCATCAAACGCGATTCGATAAAACAATATAGAACAACAAATGTTGTGCATCTAGCACTTCCTTATAAAACGAAAGGAACTTTTCGGACAACCTAATACGAGTATTAGTCAATCGTTTCTTATGGCTTGCATAGGTAAGCGGGTAACAGTTTCTGGACGAGCCTCGTATATCGAGAGAAATATTTCTAGAAGGCATTCGAACAGGATTTGTCGTTCCTCATCGGTTTCGTTATCTTTGTAGCTGCGCTCGTACAACTCGACAGTACAAATGCATGACTAACGCGTGGAATATGTAGAACAGTGCTCGTTATACAATGTACGCGTCGCCTTTAACTGGCTCTGTTCCTTTTGCAATTTGTTAGCGCCCCGCGTGCAAGCGTCACGTCGGGCCGCGCGCATTTTTCGCCGTCACCGCAAACTTTGCGTGACGCTATTCAAAATACCATGTTACCGCACCGACTGCAATCGTGCGTTGCATCATTCGCTTGATTTTTCGACGATGACGTTGTATTTTTTCTTTTTTTTTATTTTTACTTGAAACGGTAATAAAGCTTCCCAAGTTGACACGTCGTATAAATAATCCAGGTTCGCTCGTGTTACGTCGAAATTATTTCTTTCTTATTACGACGTATATTCGTTTCTTCACCAACGAGTGTATTGAAGCTGCGGATAAATAATTGTTTCTTCTTCTTCACTGATGAACGATGTATTACGGTTTTACTGTTCAGGAAGATTGCTTGTATTTTCTATAACAACGATTCCTTGTATTTTTAGTTCTTTCGAATCGTATCCGAATTGAACAGCAATTAAACGTGCAGTCGTTTACGTATCGTGCGATAGATTAAACAAGAACCGTAGGATTTTCTTCTTCGTAAGCGTAGGACGTTCTTTCATCCGGTAATTTTCGCTTCAACTTATCTTCTTTCGATAATTTTTCAAAATCATCTTTATCAACCGAGCAGAGTTGATGCAAGACGAGTGGTGCTTGTACATATGTACCTATCTGTCGCATCGAGTCAATTGTATAGTAGGTTGAGCAAATGTATCAGGTTTTACGATACAGTTTAAACCTTTCTGTTTACGTTCTATATCTTTTCGCATCGTACGTTATCGTATTTCAAGCAATAAGCGAACCAACGTTTTCAAAACAATATACAAGTAGAGGAGATACGCGATACCGAGAACAGTTGCATTTATATGTGCAGAGTGCGGTCTCTTGGCTTTCACCAATACCACGTGAAAGAAGATTACGCTAAAGACGGTCAAAGAATATAAAAATGATACGTTTCGTTAATATTCTTCGTTTTTTTCCAGCAAATTTTAGATAAGAATAAATAGTAATTCCAATTAAAAAAAATATGCTTAATTAAAAGAAATATGTTTAAAAAATCATCGTCAGCCGCGATCTCGCAATTAAACGACAACTTCACTGTAGTTCGACTACCGCAAATACGGCCAAGTCGTTAGGTACATCTTGGCAACCGCGTGTCTATGGTTGGCAACTAAGTGATTGCGGATTTGGACATTAGGTGGTAATGGCACAAGCCGCAATTACTTAGTTGCCAAGGCAATATTTTCGTAAAACGTATATTTCTCTAAAATTTGTAGTCGAACGTGAACCGTACGTCGGCACGTGCGATGATATTTCATGTGTGAAACAATGCTTGAAATCAGACTCATGGAAATACGAATTCGTATAAAAATCCACCATCTAACGACAATGTACGAACCGTTTGAAACCGGGTTTCTCAGTCAGATGAAAAAGTGGCATTACTTTTGCAGCGAAGCCAGATGGCGGTGGTGGCGTACCTAATATGCAAGCAGAGTGTGAACGAACTCGTAAATCGCCAGCCTCGAGACACTTTTGTCTGGTGGCGCATTAGACGCGCACGCGTCGACGCGTCGCGACTACGCGTTTTAATCAGCCACCGAGCGCGGCAACGTCCCGACGAATTTTATTAACGTTTTTCACCGAGAAGAATGGCTCGTAACTCAGTCGGAATGAGAAAACAAGGCTGAGAAAAGGGAAGAAAGCAAATGAAACGAACGTGTCCGTGGTGCGTTTGATATACACTACCGTGTACGTAAATTTCGATATTTCGAAATTATTGCCAACACGTACACGTTGCGTATATTACGAACGAAACTTTTCAATTTTATTTTCTGATCGTTTGCTTCCGATCTTCTCTCAGGCAACTATTTGCAGTTTGTAGATAATTGTATTACGTTATGTATCGTATTGGAAGAGAGGAAACGTGGAACTAATTAATACACATTAGCACGTATAAGCACTTGGGCGTTTCTAAATTATTGCAAATACGTAAAGTATAGCCGGAACGAAACTTTTTCACTCGATTTTAGTTTCTCTTTTTATCTAGGGCAACTATGTGCAGATATTACCGTATTACCATATACGGAATCATTTACCATTAGCATATCATTTGCGGATAATTATATCACATTATGTTAGAAGGAAGTAAGTGAAATTAAATATACGCGTTGCACGTCTTTGTATACACCATCGTGTGTAAGCAATTAAACGTCTCTAAATTGTTGCAAACGCGTAAGGTATGCTTCGAATGAAACTCTAATTTAATTTTAGTTTCTGATTTTATCTCGTGCAACCATATATAGTTAGTAGATAATTAAGGAAAAAAAGGTATTTAATATTAATTAGTACAAATAGCAGAGCGATAATTGAAAACGGATGAAAGTTGCTTCTGTAGATGTACGTGTGCTTCAGTTAAGCGACTTTAAAGCTTTCATTTCATTTAAAGCTGTTCAAATTGGTAATCGTCCTAATAGACGAGAGGAATCTTCCTATTTGATATTCGAATTGGCAATGGTCTTAATAAACTAAAGGGATATTCTAATTCAATATTCTAATTATTAATCGTTGTAGTATATTAAAGAAATTTTTCAACACAATATTCAAATTATTGATCGTCCTAATAGACGAGAGGAATCTTCCAATTTGATATTCGAATTGGCAATGGTCTTAATAAGCTAAGGGGGTATTCCAATTCAATATTCTAATTATTAATCGTCCTAATAAATCAAAGAAACGTTCCAATTCGATATTCGAAATAGTAATAGCTTTAATGAACTGGTAGACCTCTCCAATATAATATTCGTATTAGAAATTGTGTCTTAATAAACTAAAGAATTTTTCCACTTCAATATTTAAATTATTAATCGTCCTAATAGACAAAAGGAATCTTCCAATTTGATATTCGAATTGGCAATGGTCTTAATAAACTAAAGGGATATTCTAATTCAATATTCTAATTATTAATCGTTGTAGTATATTAAAGAAATTTTTCAACACAATATTCAAATTATCGATCGTCCTAATAGACGAGAGGAATCTTCCAATTTGATATTCGAATTGGCAATGGTCTTAATAAGCTAAGGGGGTATTCCAATTCAATATTCTAATTATTAATCGTCCTAATAAATCAAAGAAACGTTCCAATTCGATATTCCGATTAGCGGTAGTTTTAATAAACTGAAAGACTTTTCCAATATAATATTCGTATTATAAATCGTGTCTTAATGAACTAAAGAATTTTTTCACTTCAGTATTTAAATTATTAATCGTCGTAATAAATCATGTATCGGTATAAAATCTATAAAACATCGAACGCCAGAGCGTGTCTCGTGGAAAGGCTGTGGATCGGAGCAAAAAGCGTGCACGTTGTCGAGTAATTGTGTTACGTGCAGAAATCTGCAATGAATCGCGAACAATTAACTGTCGAGGGTCTCGGTAATAATTCGAAGCGTCCATTTTCTCCGTTAATTGTACGGCATCGCGATAATTGAATACCATGGCCCGTGGTAAATAAATTGAACAATCGGCAGAAACCGAGCAGCCGGATCAAGTATGCGATTATACCCGCGCCAATGATTTAGAACGCAATCGTATTACGACCCCGGGCGAATTTACCTGTCGATAGGATCGATGCGTCGAGTTAATAAATGCGACCGTGTAAACGCGCGGAGACCACTCGATAATTAATCGATCGCGTCTTTAAAAGTTAATACAGTCATTGGAATGGAAATTAGATCGCTTCATCGATGGATATCGATGATGACTGGCTAAAATGTATTTTACGTTAATTTTATTAGTATCATTGTGCTATCAGATCGTGGATACTGATATCAAGCTTACGACGATCCTTGAATCTTTACGTACCGTACGTTATTTGAATCTTGGTCGTATTTTTCTCATGTTGATCGTTCGAATTGATTCTTTAATCTTGGATCTAAAATATGGATCTAGAAGAGTAAAATATTAAATGTGTTTCGGTGTTAGAAAAATACAAATCGAATGGAAACGAGCGAGAGAATCTAACAGGAATTAATAAATAAAATTAATGTAAAATAATGTCAAGTTTCGTGTTCGTCTTGAATAATACATTTCATAAATCAACGTAGGTTTTTCGAATGTAGCTGAAAACACGTATTTCAATCGCTCTGAGATACCAACGTCGAACAGACAAAATTTGATATTTCTTCCTTTTTCTTTCTCTCTCTCTCTTTTTTTTTTTTGTACAAAAAAATGAACGGGATTCCCTAACTTTCTAAATCGTACACGTTTTCTGGGATAGTATGTTAACGACATGAGTCAGAGAGCGGAATAAGTTGCATTTTCAAGCTTGTAATCCAAATAATGTATAGCTGTACTGAATGTGAGGTGCGCGTGCGGTCGATATTTAAAATGCAAATCAACCCGTTTTACTGTTTCATGGTGTCGTAGAGAAACATAAGCAGCTTACGCTTACACGCATTAGTTACCACGCTTCCCACGCGTTCTACTACATTGAATCATGATAATTAGCGATCATCATGATAGCAAACGGTGCTTGTGGACAGCCGAACAAAGAAATGCTCATTGAAACTTGTCATACGAGTGATGCACATTTTTTCACCAGCTCAATCACAGCTGGTACTTTTTACATTCCATTGTGAAACATAGTGATCGAGATTGTTTCTTTAGGACGAATGAATTTTGTAAAATGAATCAAATGAAAGCGCATGAAAAATTCTCCTTGCTTCGAAAATTCCAATTATTATTATTATTCTTGTTGGATCCAAATGTATACGCTTCACCGTGTACGTACAGCGTAGGAAAAAGAAAAGTTGAAAAAGCAAGCGACACAGAAAACACCATAGTTTCAGAAAAAATCGTTATAACTGATCAAGAATAATTACATCGTAGATAAAAAAAAATGTTCAGTACAACAAAGTTACTATTGAGGTAATACAGTTATTGTTATTGCACAGAAGTATGGACTTAAGATTTCTTTTTCGTCTGCCAGTGTATATACACCTAAGGACACGTTTCCATCGAAATAGCGATAAACGATAAGAGCTGAGAACGATGAGAGCGAAGCGAAGAAAGCAACAGATACGCGTAATTATTTTACAATTGTGTCATACAACACATACTCCTACTATAAAACAATTACACGTATTTGCTTCTACGTTTCGCTCTCCACATTTCCCTCGTCACGAAAGAAAATAAGAAATCCATACTTGCTTATAATAACAATAACAATACCTACTATATCGATAATAACAAATATCAAATATAAATATATAGTACGTAGTAAAATAATAATAACAACAATGTTACACAACACATACTGCTATTATAAAACAATTACACGTATCTTCATCTATGCTTCGCTTTCATCGCTGCGCTCTTATCGTTTATCTCAGCTCTGCAATGTAAACGTTGGCCTTAGGTGTAGATACACCGGCGAACAAGAGAAAATTTCAGATCCATACTTCTGTATAATAACAATAACTAAATATACTATATCGATACTAACTTTGTCGTACCGAACATTTAACTGAAATCTTTTTATAATTCTGTTATATAACACGTACTTCCACTATGAAACGATTACACTGCTGCCACGTTTGCTCTCGTCGTTTCTCTCGTGACAAAAGAAAATTTCTGTATAATAAGAATAACTTTTGTATAATACTATATCGATAGAAAGATTATCGTAGCTTCTAACGTTTTACATTTTACAAAGTAAAATAATTAATAACATTAATAAGATTTTTAATCGAAACCGTTTTGTAATTCTGTTATACAACACATACTTCTATTATAAAACAATCGCACGAATGATTATCCACGCGTCGCTCTCATCGCCGCGCTCTTATCGTTTATCGCAGCTCCATTGTAAACGCGCCCAAAGCACGTGTCACGCGCCGAATTCGTAATTCCGCGAAAGCGCGCTGACTCGGTCAAAGCTTGGTCTGGCAGCAGACCACGCCACACCGTGCCTTGCCGCGCCACGCCGCGTATGTGCATCGAAACGATTTCGCGCCAGACTCTTTTGTCCCGTTCCGCGCGGTCTGTCTTTTGTGGCCGGCCTGAAATCGTTTCGAATGCGTTCGCGTGGGCGTACACGGGTGCGTTGTCCCGCGTGAAACGTTTCTAGTTTGTCACCAGTGCTACGAACCATTTTTCCCTTACATACTTTCCATATACTCTACACACACATATATATATATATATCTACATATGAACTTTGTTCCGGAACGTTGCACTACCTTGGAATGCTTTAAACCAGCGGTTCTTAATCTCTTTCGTTTGTCACGGACCCGTTTTAAATAATTTTTCGTTCTTCCAATTTTTCGGTAACCCAAAATACAAATGAAAATTGAAATCTAATCGAAAATTTGATCGCACCAAATTATTAAATTATTTAGTATAATTTTAAAACACTCGTCAGCTACTTGCGAACACAATCTTTTCTGAGGGCACAGCTAAATATTTATATATTTTTTATTCGAATAATATCGTTATACAATGCGATAATAATTTGCGTGTGTGAGGAGTTTGGATTAAGGTCTCGGATTAAGGTCTGCTGCTTTTGAACTTCAAAGCTTCGAGTTTTCATCGTTTCAGTTCGTTAGTAGAAATATCTTATCTTTATCGATCTATGTTCCCGCAAGCTTTAACGCGTCTTTATATTTCGCAACTTTTAATGCTAAAGTGTTTCCGTATGCTGGTTGGAAGATTACTCGTTCTTATCAATGTTTGCTTTTTCACGTGGAACATTTTTATTTACTTGTACGGGTGCTTGCGCTTTGTTACTTGCAACTAATTCCTCTTTACAGCAAATGAAAGATCGTATTTTCTCTCATGAAATAGGATACGTAACGAAAAATCTGCAAAAAGGTTGGAACTGCCTTCTTCTTCCTACGAACCCTTCCATTATGAGAACGAGCCTAAACGTTTCGACTTTTGTACAGGTACACTGATGCAAGGCGCAACGAAAAAAAATTTCATTGAAAAAGTGCAACGTCGAATAGCGAAGCTTACAACAGGCGTCGTTATCGCAATTTCATTTTATCGTTTCCTGGCTTAAATTCTAAATTACGATGGTGGTTCCATGATCGCGAAACAAACATAAACTAATCTTCCGTCGTTTATCTTCTTGTCTGATATAGATCGTTTGATGTTGTTTGGGATCGTTTGGCTCGATTATTTGAGACCGTTTGAGACTGTTTGAGATCGTTTGGCTCGATTATTTGAGATCGTTTGAGACTGTTCCAGACCGTTTGACTCGATTGTTTGAGATCGTTTGACTCGATCGTTTGAGACCGTTTGAGACCGTTTGAGATCGTTTGAGATCGTTTGAGATCGTTTGAGACTGTTTGAGATTGTCTGACTCGATTGTTTGAGATTGTTTGACACGATTTAGTGCGCGTGTAATTTATCTCTATTTAGACGTCGAAAAGGATTAACTAGTCCTGCAATGTTGCGTGACGTTACAGTGATTCTGACGCGATGTTTCCAGGTTTGTCATTGTAGAAGGTGGTTTAGGCCGGCTATTTATAATTTTCGGAACATACTAAATAATAGGATGGCGTATAATTTTGACGATGAGATCATAATGACGGTGATGAGGAAGTCGGTTGTTGTATGTAAAATAAGGGTGTGTTTCGAGTAAGCTTGTTCTGGCGTGGAGTTTGAATTCTGATTAGAGGGGGTTTCCGGTTCTTCAATGTCTAGCGTTAGGTGTTGCCTACGTTTAGTATATTTGACACGTAAAATTCCTCTTCTCTTTTCTTTTTTTTCTTTTCCTTGATTTTTACAGGATGTGTCAAAGCGCGCGGAAGTAATAATTCAGAGATTCGATTCTGGTAAAATTTTCGCGATATTGTCTTAAAAATAATTCAAACAAACATCTGTTACGTTTCCCCAAACGGATACGTATTTATTCTAATTTTCTCAGCCTTTTGTTATATCCCAGAAACCAAAAGAGCGATCCAAAAAGTAGCCTGTTTTTGTCGCATGATTTTCCAACCGACGATTTTGCGAGACGAAATCCTCGTAAATCGCGGCCAATTTCGTAACATTGCCGCGGGACGAAGCAATCGAAATGCCGGATTCGGTTTTGGGAAAAAATGTTATTTAATAGCGCGTGGGCAACGATATGGTGCGCCGTATAGCGCGTTGCGTTTATCTCGAGGATTATATGGCTGGAAAGTGGGCACAACGAGAAAAACTGTCATTTGACGGCTGGTCAATGGGCTTGGCAAAGCAATACACGATGTGTTATATTCGCAAAGTTGACGAAGTAAGCTCAAATAGAACTGCTTTCTTGGTGTCTCTAATTCCGACACGCTTGTAAATAACGTTTCTCGTTTGAAAATTGCTCGCATTTCGTTTAATGCTCGATTATGCAAAGTGAAAATGAAACTTATTTGCCACGTCAAGCATACAATTTCCAATGTTATATTAAGAGCAGGGATTTTTTTTTTTTAATCCAGATATGGGTACAGGAATTGTGACGATTAATAGTAATTGAGATAATTGAACCACGTATGCTTATGGAAATTCATAAAGTAACGAAATGGATTTTCAATAGAAACTTTCATCCTCCGAGTATCACTACTTCGTCTTATCACAGATATTTCGTAGAGGAAAGTAGAGAAATACGGCGTATCCCATCTATTTTTCGAACGTCATTCTTAGAAAATCAATCAATTCAAGAAAAGATTCTTACGAGTATTCCATCATAAATTTACGCGTTATTTAAGACTTTTAGTCTTTTGACATTAAAAAAGAGAAAAAATACACAAGTTCTAACTAATATGCAACAGATACTGAAACGTGAAACACTGAACTGGGTACTATGTTTTCATAGAAAACAAACAGAAAATAGTTCTTCCTATTTGGCGATGAAAACACATTTAAAAAGAATTATATTTTAAAAACTAATAGCTTACTACATTTTAAGGCATCGTGGAAAATTTCCGACCAACAGGAAAATAAAACGATCCTATCATGACGTTAACGTTTGCTCGACTAACGAACCACGCAACGTGTACTGTACCAAAGTGAACGACACAGTCCGTAGCTGTGTTTGAGCGACGTTAATTTCTCAGATTTCTAAAAATTCCATATCGCTTATAATGTAATACAATATTCCGTATTCGGTTGCTTTCCTCTGTATCCTCACGTATTACGATACATCTTGTACGTTTCTGCATACATTATGTTGTTCGTAATATTGTTCATAATGTCACCGGAGTTGCATCGATCGATCCTCTCAACATCTCCAACGAAATCTTAGCTAACGTAGCCGGTTCATACTATTAATAGTTGTGGAATATATGTCGGAGCTTGTAGCGGCCTAGTTAATCCGCGAATGGCGCCCCGTGCAAAGCGCAACAATAGAATATTACATTTTATTAGGGGTTCGCGTGTCTCTCTGTATCCTTCCCGCTCTTTGTTCCCTTTGTTTCGGCCGGTGCTGTGCACGGACGGAGAATAGAGTCGACGTCACGCTGCGACGGTGCAATTAGCGTCGTATTAGCGATAGCGATGGGATCAACACCGATACGTACTTTACAGTGTCTCGTAAAAAGTATTTCGATGCTTTCAAACTATAGAAAAATTCTGTGTACGGTGGTTGGAAAAAGTATTGGCACGTTGTATTAATTAATTGGATTTAAATGTATTAAAAGTTTTATGAACAAATATCTTTCAGGGAAATGTCTTTAGGAATGATATCAATTTCTTGTATTCTTTCTAATAACTGTTTTAACCTAACAGTAATACCAGCAAGAAAAGAAGGAAATTACAAAATTTAATATAATCTAATAATTCCCCCAATCTAACGGTATGCAATACCAACAAGAAAAATGTTGAAATTGCAAACTTAATATAATCTGATTAATCTAACTTGATACAATCCATTAACTGTTTTGAGCTGACAGTAATACCAACAAGAATAAACAAAGTTACAAAATCTAATATAATCTAGTAACAGCCTTAATCTAGTAGTACGTAATACCAATAGAAAGAAGAAAACAAAATTACAAAATTTAATATAATCTATCTAACCTAACTTGATATAATCCAGTAACTGCTTTAATCAAACAGTAATACCAACAAGAATAAACAAAGTTACAAAACCTAATATAATCTAGTAATTCCCCCAATCTAACAGTATGCAATATCAACAAGAAAAATGTTGAAATTACAAATTCAATATAATCTATCTAATCTAACTCGATATAATCCAATAACTGCTTTAACCAAACAGTAATACCAACAAGAACAAACAAAGTTACAAAATCTAATATAATCTATCTAATCTAACTTGATATAATGCAGTAACTGCTTTAACCAAACAGTAATACCAACAAGAACAAACAAAGTTACAAAATCTAATATAATCTATCTAACCTAACTTGATATAATGCAGTAACTGCTTTAACCAAACAGTAATACCAACAAGAACAAACAAAGTTACAAAATCTAATATAATCTAGTAAATCCCTCAATCTAGTAAACAAAAAGAAAAAGACAAAATTACAAAATTTAATATAATCTATCTAATCTAACTTGATATAATCCACTAACTGCTTTGACCTAACAGTAACACTAACAACAACAATGAGAAAATAAATTGCAGAATTCGCAATAACCTGTCTAGGTAAAGAAAAAAAAAAAAAGAAAAAAAAGTTCCATAAACAGGACGTTTTACGTAACGCTGGTTTCCTAGGCGAGCAAAGTGGCACAGCATGTAAGGGTTGAACAGCGTTTCCTGTGCGCCGGAGAAATCAATCCGCGAACACGATGTACGTCCGGGTGAATTATTTTTTTCCCGTGGCCTGCACGGTTTTTCCAGGAAACCGCATACGAGCCGCACGATTTCCCTTCGCGACGATGAGCATAAGAAGCATGAGAAGTTGCGTTCCACGTGATCTTGGTAGCACTCACGTACTCCGAGAGCAACCGAGCAGCAGATTTAGTAGCCGTCTAACGGTTTCGCGAGGTTCTCGTCGTGTTCTTCGGTTTACCAGCAAACACACACGATGCAATACAATCGGCCAAAGTGGCAGTCCCACACTGCTGCCTTTTCCTGTTTGTTCCTAGGGTTCTTCGATACCCGGTACCCGATTCTCTCTTTGTTCTTCTTTGTTCAGCCGAGTCGATAGTCTCGTAAGGATGCGAGTGCACTGACCTATAGAGGATGCTTGGCTTTTTAAAAGAGGCGTTCGATTTTCTGAAGGACGTGGCAGCAGATCCACCATCTTAAGCTCGATGCGATCTTTTCTCTCGGTATCGAACCTGATGTGCTGAAAACTATCTGCAATTTGAAAAAGTAGGCACGATCCTCCATCAATTTACTCGAATGAACTCGGCGAATAGCCGATGCATTGGGAAAAATAATCAGCTCAATTTATGAAAAGCAGTACATTGTACAGAGCATAATCGATCAAGCTTCTTTTTTTATAAAATACACGATAGTTTTACTGGAAGTATAAAGCAAACGTACCGCTAAACGTCATCTATGACACTTTTTACTAAAATTTTGAGCTTTTATAGTAAATGGCAATTTTTTATTTCACACGTCGAACGCAGCTAACTGGCGAGAAGAGACATTCGATTTTCCGAAGGAAATTGGTAGGTTTTAAGCTTGCTGTCTTCTTTTGTTCCTTATCGATCCCATTATAGAATTTCTCTGATGTTAAAAAAACTAGTTTAAGTTTGGTGAAAAATATGAAAGAACCGTCGTTCGAATGCGTATAAAAGCCATGATCCTTCAAGGATCGTAGCTGGGCCGAGAGGTTCCTCAGAGGCTAACTTCTCGGCAGATTTTGATTTTTTCCGTAAAACGATAGTCGAAGTATTTCGACCGTGATTATCGCCGAAAATATGTTGATACTTTAGCGGAAACTCTCGAAAGAATTTTTCTTCCAATGGAAGCGAAACGATATACGAAGGACGATTGGATCTTTTAAAAGACGAAAGACTCTTCAGAGAGTAAAGCTTCGGGTCTGGTTTGCTCGGTGTATTGATCACTTTCGCGCCAATATCGATACTATCAACTGTATTTTTTATTTTCTACGAATTGTACAAATATATATTATTTGATAAATATTTAAATTAAAAAAAGCTTACGATACGAATAAAATCTCACTTCCGCCTAATATCTTAATTCCTATTTTAAGTCTGAAAGAATCTAATTTCCATCTAATAATCCACGGAAGACACGCGCGTATTTCTAATTTTCTCTTAGAATTCCTCCGACTGGCCAAATCTTCCCAATTTCACTGAATCGTATGCGCAACACGTAAATCATCCATAATGCATGCACGGCCGATAATCACGGAGAGAATGCGAGCAATTTCCTGTAAATTGCGCACGATCGTTATCGGTACAAACGGCACTAATAAAATCGTTAGCAAATGCGAGATTAGTCGATCGAGCTTCTACCGGAAATAGGTCAACGGTATTCCACCGCTAACTATACCGTCCGGAAGGGATTTGCGGCTTCTCGTGTCGCTTGCTTTAGCCATAAACGTATTTCCTGCGTACCTGCTCACGAACATGTTTCGTTCTTGCGCATAATATTCGCTTGGCAACTAAGTGGTTGCGGGTTTTGTCATTAGGTGGTAATGACAAAATCCGCAGTCACTTAGTTGCCAAGCCAATAAAATAAAATGTTCTCATTTTCGGCTTGGTCTTCGAGCAAATCGAGCTTGAAAATTTTTTTCACTTTGAAAATTAAACTTAAGTATGCTCGAACATGGTCGATGCACATATGGGGGCTTTTATGTACAGCTCGGCGATATCGTCGAACAGTAAGATCGAAATGGAGCAACGATTATTTCGATTTTCGTCGTTCGATACACGAAGCGCGCGATGTGATGTACACTTTGTCCCATCGTTAAAACATCGAGTTAAAATGCGAGACGATTTCATCCTGTTGGGTTGGCAACTAAGCGATTGCGGGTTTTGTCATTAGGTGGTAACGACAAAGTCCGCAATCACTTAGTTGCCCCTATAGCAATAATGGCTTACAATCGATAAGCAACAAACTGTGCGTGTATTCATTGAAACAAGAAATCGTACAAACTACGTCGAAGTGTTTGTCAAGACATCGGTGTTATCATTATTATTCGTTGAAATAATGTCTTCGTATAATACGAACGAGCTAAACATGTATTGATTACTAGCCTTCAGAGAAGAAGGTAAAGAAGAAACCGATAGAAACTACGTTTATTCATAATTGTACACTCGAAATATCTGCAAGATAGAATCGTTACCTTCCTACTGATATATTTTTAACCCAAGCTTGTTAACTAAGCTCGTAACGAGCGAAATCCTGGCGCTTGTAATAATAATAATTACAATAATAAATAATATCTTCGAATCGGGGTTACGCAGGAATAAAATACACCAGACCTAAGGCAATGGATTTTATATCCCAATTTTGCGATTTTATCTCTTTTTTAGCTCTTGCGCGAAGTTTTATCGTCGGTAGAAAACTGTTGTACCAAATATCGTGGAAACCATTATGTTTTCTGTTTTTTTAAATTTACGTATCTTCTCGTATCACGCGTGTCCCCTTTGTACTTCCAAATTTCCTGTCCATCGAAAAACGCATACTGTTCGAGACTACATGAAAATCCGCGGTATAGTAGCTACATTTTTTTTTTTTTACTATTTTTCTTGTTGAGATATGTATAATTTTCTGGACTGGGTTAAATGCGTAGTAGAGATACTTGTATGCGAATATCAATGTGTGGAAGTACGTGTGTGTGCGCAGCATTCTCGAAAACAAAGGAACGTAAACTGTTCAGTCGGTTAACAGTCGGGTATAGAAGAAAGTGGTGAGACGCGTGCAAGTGTGTATCGATGAATATATAAGAAATCGTCGATGAAATAAATATATTATTATTTTAATATCAATCCTCGGTATAAATTTAGCGTTCCTATAACATTATTTCGGTTTCAAAGATCCACAATTTTCAACATTTCTATTTTTCTTTTTCTTGTAAAATAGAGTGAGCAGACAAACACGTGGCAAATATAAAGGAAAAATAAAGGAACGATCCCTCGATCGCGTTGCGTCTGCAAATTCTAAATTCGCAATCAATGCGCCTTCGCGTAATTTCGCGAACACGAGGGAAACGAATCGGACCGATTTGTCACGGAATCCGCACGTGCATCGTGACTTACAGCGCGGCTCGACGATTTCTCCGCTCAAGATCGGCATTTCGAGCGGTTCGCGCGGCACGTGGGAGGCGAAACGGTCTACTCGATGCTAAGCGAACGCAGTGGCGTAACCGGTAAACAAACTCGGAAAAGAAGGACACCCTGGGACGAGATCGAATAAACCTGTTCGGTTAACTCGTTATCGGGGAAACGCGAAACGGGTTATTAAAAGCGATCGGTTTTATGGTCGGGGATGCGCGGGGCAACTTAATGTATTGACTTGGACGTGTTTCAGTTCTTACAAGAAGCTTGTATGGTTACTCTGTTCCGTTTCTTTCTGAATTTCCTGCATACTATAGATTATAGTATCGCGGCAGAATCTTGATAATCGCGATGGAGGTTCAGATGAAAATAGACGAGGCCATTAAAATTCCGCGATGAACCGTAGCGTCGAAAATCGGAGTAACGCGAGGCAAAGAGAAATTGCTGCGCGAAATTCCAATCGAAACCGAATTAAACACCACGTCACAGAGTTTCTTCGTTGCATCGTATATTACGATACGTGTTACATCGTATCGAGTTTATCGTAACTTTCAGGGTTGGGTGGAGCTACCCAAGCTGAAGCAGAAAACTCGTATCGGAAAAATTGAAGTGCGAGATACGGGGCAGAGTTCGTAATTGCAATAAAAGACACGTGTCAGAGTTTGCTCGTATCTTACGAAAAATCATTCGAATCTGTAAAAATGCAGCAAAAATTGCAAAGATACACTGGGTATGCGTGAGATTTCTATGAAAAATTAGGCGTCGATCGTTTTGTGCATTATGGTAGTTTTGGTGTGAAAGCAACGAGAGATCTCGTGTAGCAAAAAATATTTAAAAAATTGCTAATAATTCCAACCAAAATTGAACGTAATCCACCGAAACGATTAAACCAAAGGATAAAATCTGATCGATGAAATGTATTATCTTCATTATGGTAATACCAAATACGAGAAAATCTTCAAAGGAAACCATCAAAAGATCTCAATCGACAAAAGTACTAAGAAAAATGGTGAAAAAATCCCAACCGATCGTAAACTACGAAATCCTTAAACGAAAGGATAAAATCATTTCGATAAAATATATTCTCTTTATCACGGTAATACCAAAATCGAAGAAAGCCTCGAAAGAAACGAATAAAAGATCTCCGTCAAGAAGGATACTATTGGGTCGTCCGGAAAGTGTCTTTCTTTCGCAAACGCGTTATTTACAATCTCCGTACGAAACCAAGTCTGTGAAATATCGCGGTGTTTATCTGAACGAAACAAAATGGATCGTGCGTAATTTCGACAAAATAATATAAAACGAAAAACGTTGTGCGTCTATTATATTCTCACAGAACGAAAGAAACTTTTCGGACAACCTGGTACAATATAGCGGCACATGAGCTAGAGGACAATTCGAATCATGTTGCTGTAATGTAATAAATTGTTATAACGTAACAATACAATAATAAATAAACTCTGGGCAAAACAAAGTCTCCGCTACGTGCAACCGTAAAACAAAGTCAAATTTCAATTTTCCGCCACTCCCCCGACCAATATAAATAAACGAACGCGATCGTAAGGTGATCAGTTTTTCAGTCTCAGTCTCGAGCGATTTTAATAGCGATCAATACACAATGTTTAGCGAATCAGTTAGTACCTAGCGTCTTAGCGAACATCCTCTGTACTTATAAATTATTTCAAAATATATTTGACGATTTCAACATCGAGTTATCTCGTCATTTGAACCAACTATCCTCTGCAACGATAAAAGACGCGCAGAAATTGCAAGCAAAACCGAACGAAAGTGAAAAATCGGCTCGATCTTGGTCGCTCGTTAACGCAAGAGTAGATCACGTAGCTGCCACCGACGAAGCAGCTGATCCTTCGGAGTCGCCAGTCGTGTTATCCGACCGAGCATAGAAAGAGGAAGAAGGACTTGTTGGTTCGATCGACGGCGACGACGCGTGGACTCTCGTCCGCTCGTTCGTTTCGTTCGTGAGACCGGTTTTCTGGTCTATGCTTGAGACAGAAAAGTGCCGTGGCGAAACGAGACCGCACCCCGTGGCTCCGCGGTGGTATTCCTGTCCCACGTGAACCTTATGCGATACAGAAACGGTGTGCACTGGCAACCAGAAGTCTCCCGCACTGGTGGCATCCTCAGTGTTTACCGTGCTGTCTCGACGACAACGACGACGACGGCTACGACGACAACGACGACGACGACGACGACGACGCGACGTCTTGTGTCTCGACGCGTCGTCTCCTTTGCCCTGCGCGCTCTTCCAGTCGGACGTTGTTAATCGCAAGCTCGTACGCAAGTGGAAGACGAAGAGAATCGATGTTCGATAGAAAATAAGAAATTGTGGGTGTTTTTTTCTTGCTTTTTTCGTATTTTTATTTTTATCGTCGTTCGGTTTGGTTATATAATAAAAGTGGATCGAAAGTGGAAAGTCTGGGCATTTTCATCGATCGAGATGATTTAAAGTATCGCCAACACCGATCATATCAATCGATAGGATCGAAGGTTGAACCGTACGAACGCTTTATTTAGCGATAGAAAATCCTGTCTGTTTTTCGTGTTCTTATTGCAATCGCAAATATGCACGTTCCATCAGATATAATTTACAGACATTACGGTTTGCAGATTTGCTTCGTACAGACGTTTTTAAAATATCGAAAGTCATAATGAATGCTAACGACATGCAGTATTCGTCTAATTACCGAGAATAGGAAATCGTGGGTGTGTGTTTCCTTAGCTTCGTCGTTTATTCGGTTTGATCGGAGTAAGAGCGCATGGAAAGTTGGAGATTTCGTTAATGGGGACGATTTGAAACATTGTGAATATCGATAGAAACTGATAACGATACTAAGATTCTCTTTAGCGATAGAGTTTGTGATTTTTAATTGGAAATCCGGAGATTCAGTGCGATATAAATTAAAAGATTTGCAGTTTCATAGAAACTTGATAGGAGGGACATTGATAAATTATCTACGGTGAACATAATCGTTTGAAGGTACAAGATTACGAAATACAGTTCTACGTGAAAATGAAAATCTTCCTTTACAGAATAAGAATCATTTTGATGTGTACATACTCGCGAATCTTCGTATTAATTCATCCGTTGGTATTTTTTCTTATTTCAGCGACACTTTGAACGACTTCATATTCACAAAAAAAAGAAAAATGCAAAATACTATTTCTCAAGAATATTATCAGCATAATTATCGACGATGAAATCATGTTCTCGAAATAACCGCGACGAGACCTCGTTTGGAAACAACGATCGTTATACAACAATCTAATGCACATGTTGAGATTAGTAAAGTTGATCGGAAAGGACAATTCGATTTTTAAAAGTCCATTTCCTCGGCAACTTCGTCAGAATCCTGTGCAACGCTGCTAACATCCAACATAGAAGATCCAACATACCTAGAAGAAGATGGTATCGCGAGGATGACGCAGAGAATCGATTCGGTAAGTGTGTCCTTGCCGAATGACAAATTTTCAAGAACAAACTTCCACATTATCCTCCAGGCATTGTGCAAATTAGCCAATAGGTCGGTTCGTTTGAAAAACACAAGATGGAATCGTGTGAATCGCTTGGATCGATGTATTGGGTTGGCAACTAAGTGATCGCGGATTTGTCCATATCGGTTAATGAGAAAATCCGCGATCACTTAGTTGCCAAGCCAATAATTCGCGGATGAATCGGACAAAGGACATGATCGTCCGAAGGATCGTGGGCGATCCGCCAAGGTATCGTCGACTGCCAGGACTTATTTCCCCCTTGTTTACGATCCTTATTTCATTGTCACGTTATTATTATTATCATGATCGCGTCCTCGATGAATATTCATAGCTAGCGGGGTTTAACTGAAGCCGATGATGATAAACATCGGGCCTAATGTTTCATTCATAGCGGTCCCGCGTTGCCGGACATAATGAGCCGGTGGAATGAGAAATTAGCTGCGTGCATACGATTTTAATATCCCGTTCATTGTTAAGCGCGCGATCCGATCCTCGGTAAGCAATTTTCCTGGTATTAATTGTTTTTCGTTCGTCGTTGCGCAGGATATTGGGTATTTTGTTATTAAAATTGTGAAATGTTACATTACACTGTTACACAGTATTTTAACAGTGGAAGATACTCTTTGCTTTTGCGTATATTTTAGATATATTGGATTGGCAACTAAGTGATCAATACAATCTAATGACAAAATCCGCGATCACTTAGTTTTGTATCTTCCTAGTTCTATATTTTTCTAGTTCTAATATCTTCCACCTCCACAAGCATATAAATCACTTGGTTCTGTATCTTCCTAGTTCTATATCTTCCTAGTTCTAATATCTTCCACCTCCACGAGCATATAAATCACTTAGTTCTATATGTTCCTAGTTCTATATCTTCCTAGTTCTATATGTTCCTAGTTCTATATCTTCCTAGTTCTATATGTTCCTAGTTCTATATGTCCCTAGTTCTATATCTTCCTAGTTCTATATGTTCCTAGTTCTATATGTTCCTAGTTCTATATGTTCCTAGTTCTATATCTTCCTAGTTCTATATCTTCCTAATTCTATATCTTCCTAGTTCTAATATCTTCCACCTCCACGAGCATATAAATCACTTAGTTCTATATCTTCCTAGTTCTAATATCTTCCACCTTCACGAACATATAAATTAAAATACAAGATATTGGGTTGGCAACTGTGTGATTGCGGATTTTGTCATTAGGTGGTACTGACAAAATCCGCAGTCACTTAGTTACCAACCTAATATTTAGATATATGTCGAATTTTAATTTATATGCTCGTGGAGGTCGAAGATATTAAAACTAGGAAGATATATTTTATCATAGTAGAAATTCAATGTGATTGATAGCGTAGGCTAAATTATTTAATATAGCAAAATTCGCTATTTAATATATTGAAACTTCACCACTCGATGTAACAGAATTTCACCATTCAATATGATACAAAATTCGCTAGTTTGGAAAATAGGGAAAATCATACGTTTGATTTACGAGTAGAGTAATTAGTTTAGATTTCGATTTTCGCTTTATAAGTATAGCGTAGCAGGGTTTCTGAAGACGCGAACGTTCCTCCGTTAGAAGTCAATGTTACGTTAGATTTCGAAGATTTTGTCGTTTGCAGCAATAGCAAATGGTTGGAACAACGCAGAAGACGTTCCAACGTAAAATGGAAGATTCGATTTAAAAGTGTCGACATTCAATTAATAAGATGAAAGTGGCTGACATCAAACGCGATGGCACTTTCACAAAAAAGGCTGAAAAACTTTAATGATGAATTTGGTGGAACGAATTCGTTGGAAAAATGAAAAAGTCGAGCGGCCTTAGAGAATAGCGACGGCAGAAATGGAGAAAGTGGTTTTGACGCGGTGAAAATTCGCGCGATTGTTTGCAAATTAATACAATCCGTTCCGCGATACACTCGGCGTCGATATCGATCGCAGCCGACTTTCGATGAAAAATCGTCATTCTAAAGACGAATAGCTTTTACTCTTTCCAACAGTGAATATTAACTTTTACGACTGTCGAGTTCGATAAACTTTAAGCTTTCTATGAAATTCTTTTTATATTTCGTTCGCAAAGAAGATCGCCAAGAATGTAGCGCGAATATTCTACGTAGAGGTCGTCGCAATTATAGTCTGCGTCGAATATTTCGGCTCCTCAAGGCAACGCTCCACTGTTTCCCCCTCTTGGGAGCCCAAGTTCCCCCACCATGCGACTACCCCACTCCTTAGCGCGTCTTGCAGAATCTTCAAACAGGAAAAAGATACTACTCTATACGAGGAAATCGTAGTTTCAAATTGTGAAAATTCGAAATCATACAAATTAGTAAATAAAAATTATTCTATTTCGTAATCCTCTTCCACTGAAAATTCCATTAATATTTGATAATTGTTATCTTTTGAAATGCATTGACGAGGGTGACTAACATCAACGACAAGTAAACAACAAGGCATTTGATTTTCTCTTTCATTGAAATACAACATTTACACGTACGAATGGTGAATCAACGTACGTATGTTAATTGTCCAATACATTTGCGTAATGTTCCATTTAAAATTTTGATCGGCGCGTTTATCCTTGAAATTCGATATATTATTTATTATTGAACATAAAGTTCCATCCACGATATATTCCACGATACGAAAGAGAAAGTAAATTAGACCGATAATATTTTTCGTTATAACTAAGTTTCCCAAAAATATTCTCAGTTTTGATAAAGATATTGATTTCGTAAATAACATGCATCGATAGGGGATGAAACATTAAAAACCGAAGATCGAGGGGCTAATTCGAGGACTGAGGCTTCGTGTTAACGTAAAATGTAACAATTTAAGTTAACGACAAGGGAAATATACAACAGCTAAAAATCACTACGAAACGAACAGCGTTGATACTTAGGCATCGACGTGAGATTTCACGAAACATTTCAAGCCAGATTTAGTAACGAAAATAATCCTGACTAAGAGGAAAGTTCAGCATGGGGTGTACCCTGGTGGCTACGTACGTACGCGGAAGGCAACGTGTTAAAGTCTTGTTCTAGACTCTGCTTTTTAAACATCCCGTATAGTAAAAGTCAAAAGTTCTGTCTGAAGATGACAAAAATAAATATCCTCTGGAGCTTTGTTAGCTCCGATTGCAGTCTCCGTTGGAAAAGCTTGGAAAAGCGTGGAACTAATATTTCCCATTTTCCATGGTAACTTGCAACGATCTACGGCACGCAGCTTCAATTTTCTGCCACTCTATCGTTTATTTTTGTCAATTTTATTTATGTATTATCGATAGAATTATTTATAAAGTCGGAATTAATTATTTTACAAAATTGATATATTGGCTTGGCAAATAAGCGATTGCGGTTTTTGCCATTAGATGATATTCACAAAATCCGCAATCACTTAGTTGCCAAGCAAATATTGCGATAAGAGTATTGCACGTTATTCGCAAATGTTAAATGGAAAAAACAAATGGTGGAAGATGCAGCAAACGAAGAATATAAATCGATGGTAATTCGAAACAAGTATCGGCAACATACTTCTGCTTTCACGTTATTCTAATAATCTGGGTAAACAATATTTCGTAAGTTTACGAGTCCGAGTTCGGTGAGCAACACGTACGGTCGACCAGTTTTCCCTTAACCTTTGCTCGTTTCGAAAAAACGTTTCTCCTTTTTCTGTTACAACTTGAAGAAGCTTCGAACTTTTCATTTGACCGAAATAAATTGGTTTGGTTGATCCTCTTAGGAAAATTGATCTTCGGTGAATGGAAAAATTAAGCTTCTCCATCAAAAGTTTCTAATAATCAGATTATCAATAAAATTAGTTCGTCTTCGATAAAAAAAAGTCAGCTCTGTTAAATTACCTGGTTAATTTACGTAATTTTTATCAGTTTGACTACCCTGAAATTAATCTATTTCAATGTGGCTGTATGATAAATTAAAATCAGCTTCAGTTCAGTAGAAAAATTAGTTTCCTTAGAATTAGCTAGTCTTCATAATTGTATTACATTTATTAAAATTAGCTTAAACATCGCAAAATTGAACTTAAAATTTAATTTCATTAAAACTGTACTAAGATTAAAATCAACGTAACTTTTGTATTAAAATCCTCTGTATTCATTTTTTCTATCAATTTTTCTACGTCAAAATTAAAATTAGTCCAATTTCGATACAAACGTTAGTTTTGTTAGAATCGGCTAGTTTTCATAATTTGCCTAATTTTATTTGAATTAGCTTAATTATCCTACGGCTAACCGACCGTAACAAATCTAACACACGATCAAAATTAATTCGATTTCAACAAAACTGATGTTTTCCGATCGCTTAGCTAGTTTTACGTCCCTTTCAATTTTTCCACGCACAGATCGCGCGTATTTAGTTACTGTGTTACTATTCGAACGCAAGAATCCTCGCCATTGCCAACTGGCTGGTGTATCGAATGGCCGTACACGGTGTTCGATGTCGTTCGACGGATCTCTCGTTCAAATTTAATGCCGACCTAGTATTAGGTCATTATTAAACGCGTCTGACTTTTTTCCCTTCGTGACACCGCGTCGATGTCGGACTTGGACTCTACGACGACCACTTTCACGCGCGCATATATTACAGCAGTCGGAAAGCGTCGTAAACAGAACGTAGTTTCGCAATGGACGCGCTGCAATTGGATATAAAATAGCGTGTGCCCTGTCACGGGCAGGTTATTCAGAATTTTCGACGGCGATCCGCAGGAATTTGTCTCACTTCATCGAGTTTCCCAGAGAAATTTCTAGTTTGTAGAACGTTACGCGAGAGGCACGGCGATGAGGAAATATGTTAAGCGTGGGCGGCTATGGACACGTGAAAGTATTTTTTGTTTTCTTTTTTTTACATTCGTGAAGAATGTAAAATACATAGAAATATGTATTGTTCGATTTCATTTTATTTGGAATTTTTCTGATTTTATCAGTGATGAGAAAATATGTTAAGCGTGGGCAATGGACACGTGAAGTATTTTTTTTTTACATTCGTGGAGCAAAAATGGTACACGATCGTTTATAATAGCATAGAAATATGTATTGTTCGATTTAATTTTATTTGGAATTTTTCTGATTTTACCAATGATGAGAAAATATGTTAAGCGTGGGCAATGGACACGTGAAGGTATTTTTTTTTACATTCGTGGAGCAAAAATGGTACACGATCGTTTATAATAGCATAGAAATACGTATTGTTCGATTTAATTTTATTTGGAATTTTTCTGATTTTACCAATGATGAGAAAATATGTTAAGCGTGGGCAATGGACACGTGAAGTATTTTTTTTTTACATTCGTGGAGCAAAAATGGTACACGATCGTTTATAATAGCATAGAAATATGTATTGTTCGATTTAATTTTATTTGGAATTTTTCTGATTTTACCAGTGATGAGAAAATATGTTAAGCGCGGCCAATGGACACGTGAAAGTATTTTTCTGTTCTTTTTTTATATTCGTGGGGCAAAAATGGTACACGATCGTTTATAATAGCATAGAAATACGTATTGTTCGATTTAATTTTATTTGGAATTTTTCTAACTTTATCAAACATTCGTATTTGATCAGAGTTTTATCTTCTCATCAAAGTTTAAAAATAACATGGAACTCGATCGATTTTTATTCGTCTAGATTTCATCAAGATCGAAAAACTACAGTTCCGATACACTTTCCTATGAGGATTCAGGAATGGCGTTTGCTATGTTGCTGGATATTTTGGCCAGCTACAAAATCTCAGAGAAACCGAAAAAACATTATTCAAGTTTTCTATCCATCCGCCTAGAGAATTTGATTAAAATTCATTAAAATTTAGAAGCGACGATATTGCAATATTTTTCGATATTCCCGTCGATTTGCGATACCTTCAGAATTTCCCCCAAAATTCGAACAATTACACTTCCTTTAAAATGATTTCTAATAAAAATAATGAATTTCTAATAAAAATGTTTCAAAATAAAATTTCTCTTTCGCTTCCGTGAAATTTCACCTTCCGTATGGCAGCTCTGAATATCAAAGCCGAGGGCACACGCTATTTCAACCTTCCGACTGTGGCATCGAAGAGGTAGGTAGCCACGGTGGTTCAAAGCTAATGCAGCCAGCGTAAGATGGAATGGAATGTCCTTTGTGAACCGGCTGTTTCACCTCCATATATGTACGTAGCCGTTCGCTTAGCTAATATCTCTGTGGAAGCCGACGAAAAGCCACTGGTACCGCGTTCGAGGCCACAAACACCACGACCTTCGTTACACCGATCGGTTTCTACGTTACAAAAGAACACAGTTCACTGTACCTACGTTTCGTCGATAAAGAAGAAAAAGAAGAAGAAAAGAAAAGTACTGAAATAAATTCTAAATAGCAAACAGAAGACTCGAATCATTCATTGTCTCTGCAAACGCTATTTGTATGTCTTTGCAAATTTATTATTGCATCCACATATCAGTTAATATACGAATGGTATATGGTCTTTATTCAGACAGAAGAATTTTGTGAAAATCGAAAAATTATCATGCCAGTGTAATTCTGTTTTCTATGCTACTCAGCAAGTGTGGAATAATAATAATAAATGCTAATACATAAGAATATAGAAAATATAGCGCCACTCGTGCTAGTTAGTAAATAAAACGATGGTCTTTAGTTTTTTAACCCTTTGCACTCTGAATTTTATTTCAATTTCGTTGGGAAGTAGCTCCCAACTCTTTTAAGTGTTTTATTTGAAATTTACTTTAAGTAAAAGACAAGACAATTTAAATAAATAAAGGAAGAAACAAATTCACTTAAATACCACTTTTATTCACATTATTGTTGTATTTTCTAATTTTTAAGTGTACGATATATCTTGAAACAATTTCCAATCCTCGTTTTCTTTCGCACGTTTCACAAAAAAAGGCGGGGCTGAAACAAAGGAGCTCCTGAGATAAAAACTGATGTCGCGTCACATTCGACATAGCAGTGTAAAGGGTTAAGTCATATTCGTAAACCTACGATTGTGCAATCTACTGATAAAAAAAGAACGCAGCCTGCTAATAAAAAAGAGCAGCGCTGATAAAAAAGACGCCGCCTACTAATAAAAAAATCCGCTCCATCGTGTACAAACGCTGTCTGCAACCTTCGGCTTGCCAGATCGGACGAATCGAATCATCGAATCGTGGATTGTCGTATAATATGGTAATTTACCATGTTCGTTGTGGTTGGAATTACTCAGTGGAGATTAGACGAAGCAATTCGATGCTCTCATTCAGTCAATACACACTCGATGCTCGTTTAGCCGAGACATATTCGACGCTCGTTTAGCCAATGAATATCCAACAGCTTCCAACAGCTTCCAACAGTCTCCAACAGTCTCCAACAGCTTCCAACAGCTTCCAACAGCCTCCAACAGCCTCCAACAACCTCCAACAGCTTCCAACAGTCTCCAACAGCTTTAAACAGCTTTCAACAGCTTCCAACAACTTCCAACAGTCTCCAACAGTCTCCAACACCTTCCAACAGTTCCCAACAGCTTTCAACAACCTCCAACAGCCTCCAATAGCTTCCAATAGCTTCCAACAGCTCCCAACAGCTCCCAACAGCTTCCAACAGCCTCCAACAGCTTCCAACAACCTCCAACAACTTCCAACAGTCTCCAACAGCTTTAAACAGCTTTCAACAGCTTCCAACAACTTCCAATAGTCTCCAACACCTTGCAACAGCTTTCAACAACCTCCAACAGATTCCAACAACTTCCAACAACTTCCAACAACTTCCAACAGCTTCCAACAGCCTCCAATAGCTTCCAACAGCTTCCAACAGCCTCCAACAGCCTCCAGCAGCCCCGAACAGCTCCCAACAGCCTCCAACAGCTTTCAACAGCTTCTAACAACTTCCAACATGTTCAAGGGCTGGAAAAATTGAGGAAGAAATGAGAAATTACGGACAAGGCTATGAGATGGTTCGCTGTAGGAAGAGCTAGCCACTCTTTATGAGAATTTTGAGGACGAAACGCGGCGAATTGTATTATGCGTGCAGTAATATGCGCGGGCGAACAGCTGCGTTTGATTCGTACTGTAAACCCGCCGTTCTAATTACGTCAATTGGCCGTCATTGTTCTTAGGCACGTACGTAAGACTGGGAGAACGATTAACGCGATGGCGACCAGTGACTACTTGGAAACTGTGGCCCTACGGTGACTGCCGAGGCAAATGTTTTCGAACCGCACGTGAAATTAAGGTCGATCGTTAATAATAGAAACGAGACGAGGATATCGGGCTGGTTATTATTCGCGTGTGTCTTCGTGAAATCTGCATCGCGCTCGAGATATCGTATAATACGATGTGACTGCTTGAAAAACGAAAACGGTTCGTCGTTTGGGATATTCCGTGTGCAATGGTTCAGGGAAGTACTCGAACGCTTTTACGCACTTTTTATGCGATGCTTGAGAACCTGTAATAACGTTGGTTACTTATTGTCTTTATGGAAAAAGAAGGAAACATTTGGAATAGAATTTATCGTATTCGATGGGTCATTTACCGTGTTACTGTTTCGTATTAATTACATAAGGTTAATTTGGAAACTAATTGCATTTAGACATTTATGGTAGGAACTTCTTTATTTCTTGGTAAAATGTAAGAGAAAATTTGATTCCTTATACGAAAGATTCTGAAATCTCATTAGTAGCATTATTTATTCCAATTTATCTGCAAATATTCGGAACATCTTCAAATTTAAGAAATATACTTTATTTTTCACTGAAATTCCTATTTAAACGGCGAACTCTAACTACATTTCATGCCCCACGAGTATACTCGTCGTAACACGAAATATCGTCATTTCTTCGTAACGAGTATACTCGTCAGAAATCGGCAGCCGATTAAGCTTACCTATTCATGGCTGTACACTAACTTTTATACGCCATGTAACTTTCAAGCTAACTTACAAACACGGTAAACATTTTTAAACTTCCACGTTGGTTCTCAAATCACTTTTATACATTTTACTACTATAATATCATGCGAGGTGTCTCGTACAAAAATACACGATATATTTCTAAAGATAATTCCATGGTATATAGGTATTTTTAGTAACATGGCCCGCAACTGTAGCTATTGGTTTGGCAACTAAGTGATCGCGGATCTTGTCATTACCACCTAATGAGAAAATCCGCAATCACTTAGTTGCCAACCTAATATCTTTGCTCAAAACGTAAAAGGTAAAGGGGATTAGGCGCCATGTTGTGTGCTCATTCACGTTAAATACGAGGATTAAGCTCATAACCGCAGTTGCATCGGTGATACTCGACGGATTAATGCGGTGGAACGACGGGCTGTGGTGCACGTAATTAGAAAGCACACGCGCGCATTTACGCGGAATCGCCGCGTTTGTTTTGTAATTAGCGAGTTGCCTCAGCCTCGAACAATTGAATTGCAACGTTCGCCCATCCCTGGCTTTTTCTTCTAGTTCAACGGGATAACTAGCTACGATAACGAAGGATAATCGTCGGGCTCTCAGAGCCAACTTTATTCGCAGCCATTGTCGTCACGATTTATCGTCGTTGTTTAGAAACCACTTTGGAGAAACAATGATCATTATCACCGGTATATACGATCAATGCAATAATTTTATATTGGAGTTTGAATCGTCGTCCTAGATGGAATATGCGGGTGGTTTCTCTTTTTTTTTTTTTTTTTTTGTTGATAGAGTGGGATATTTCGAGGTTCGTTACGAATTAGAAACATTTTTCACAGTTTCAACGTTCGTTGTTTCGATGTTTGACGAAGTTTGAGAGTTACGCGTTTGGGTTATCGGCTGTTGGAAAGTTGTGTAACGTTTGGCTTGGGATATTTTCGCGTTTACAATGTTACGACGTAAATATTTGCAAGTTTCAAATATTCCGACTATTTTAGCTTAGAATATTTCCATACTTGCGACGACAGAAACATTAAAATTTGCAAGCGTTCAAAGTTAACATTGCAATATTTTGAAAATGAATATATTGTAATCAGAATGTTTGGACATTTGAATGTTTCACTTTCCAAAGTTACTGCCCTGATATCCTCGAACTTAAACCGTTGCAATTTTTCGATATCTTAATCACCAATTTTTTAAATGCGCACTTACGTAAACGAAGATTGTACTAGACTTGTAGTCTCGCTACAGTAAATATTGGGTTGAGGTTAGGTTGGGGTTAGGTTGGGGTTAGGTTGGGGTTAGGTTTTGTCATTACCACCTAATGACAAAGTCAGCAATCACTTAGTTGTCAACCCAACAATATACACACAGACGTATCGAATTGTTACATGTTTCGTATCTACTCGAATTGTGTAATATATCGAAATATTTATATAATATTAGGTTGTCCGAAAAGTTTCTTTCGTTTCATAAGGAAACAATAGACGCACAATGTTTTTTGTTTTATATCAGTTTATTGAATTATGCACGAACATAATAATAGAAATAGAACGAATTGAGTCATACCTAATTCAATAAAATAATACAAAACAGAAATTGTTGTTCATCTATTATCATCTTGTGAAACGAAAGAAACTTTTCGGACAACCTAATATTTTCGTATCCGGAACGCTACAATCCAAGTATTTGGGAAACGTATTAGTTGAACATTTGCCAACGTTTATAAACACAAAATTTTGAATATCTTCCAAGATACGAAACGCTTAAAGCTCCTCGAGTGCGCCAAAATTCCAACACCGATAATCAAATATTTAGCAAAGTGTACACGTTACTACTACGAAATGACTGTTTGAATATTCATTAAAATTCGAACATACTACGCAATAGTAATTAACAATACTTCAAACAATTAACCTCCTCGACTTCAACCGTGAAACTAACGATGTAAATGCCGCTGCATTACGTAATTTTCGTTGAAATAAAATCACCGAAGAAAGTGTTTCAGCGATCGGTTGCTTCTTTTAATTAACAAAGCCGATCGTGTGCATAGCGATCGATCTTTCCCACAGAGCGGCGATATGCAAAATTCGACATTAGCCGAAGCGTGATCTATCGACGTTCTTAATTAGCGGCTTGCCACATTTATCTCTCGGGTATTAGCAATCCTAATCGTCGCTCTTCCGGTGGCCACGGTATCTTTAACGATAGTTTGATTCTATCCGCGAAAAAAGCTCACCTTTTACGAGTAAATTCACACATGCTACAGCTACGTAAACTATTATGTAATTTATACTGTGTTTTTATACTTTTTCTTCCCTACCGATTGAAAGTTAAATGATAATAAGACGATTTGTTAAATAACAAATTGTAATTTATAAATATTTCTCGTTTGAGGTTAGGATTTCGCGTTTAACATTTCACGTGTTTAGTATCCCGTGATTTCCTATTTACAAATTTGTCAAATCTCTTAAAAATTGCTTAAAAATTTTTTTACACAAATTGCCAATTACAAGCATCCTTTTTTAGAGGTTAGGTCTCGTATTTAACATTTCACGTGTTTAGTATCCCGTGATTTCCTATTTACAAATTTGTCAAATCTCTTAAAAATTGCTTAAAAATGTTTTTTACACAAATTGCCAATTACAAGCATCCTTTTTTAGAGGTTAGGTCTCGTATTTAACATTTCACGTGTTTAGTATTTCATGATTTCCTGTTTCACAGTTTCCAGAGATTTTTTTTGCAAAATATTTCTCCTCTAATGTAAGATATTGTACTACTTGAGGATTTCAAGGATTTTTCTAAATATCTTTTTACAGTTGAAGATTTTCCGACATGTTGGACCTAATAATTTCTCTCTTCTCCTTTTGAATTGAATTTATATTTTAACTATCTGTGTACAAATACATTTCCATATATGTACATTATCGAAGAGACTATACAAATATGCATAAGCCCCGATACAACAAAAGAATATAACCACGATAATATTTACGTATGTAGATTATTTGACGATGTTAGTAAGAATTTCAAATTTCCCGCCAATTTACCAACAACTTGTTTCGACCCTCTGTTTCTCTGATTTTTCCGAAAGAATACGATGGAGCAGGCGCTAGTATTTGAAGAAGGTAATAGCACGGGTATTTTTAGTGTTTATGGGGTAACGGAGGGGTCTGGCGCGATATCGTGTTCGGTGTGAGGAAATCGCGAATAGTCTGGCTGAACTCTGCTGAATGGCCCTTTCAGCGCCTTCGACGGGAGGTTCAATAAATACGACAATTAGAAACGTCGCGTTCGTTCGAATGTAATTTTTATTACTTACCAGCCAGCCGGCTCGTAGCAGGAATATTTAATAAATACTCGGAACGTGCCCCTAATAAATCCCCTCGTTTCCCTTTCGAGCTATTGCCCTTCCTGCCAGCTGCTTTCTAAGAATTGTTATAACATAATATATATGTATATTTTTATTATTACACTGTGTCGCGTTTAATTTCTATTTCATTTTCGATACATTAAAAAATATCTATATTTTTATGTACCATATTTAATTTTACTCTTAATTTATATTCATCTTATTTATCGTATTCCTAATCGACTTGTATCAAAACATGTGACAAATTATTTTCTCATCACTTTAATCCAATACTTTTCTGTATATTCTTGTATCTATATATATAATGTGTACGATTATTATTATGCTATAACATATTCGTCTAATATGTCAACCTTTTAAAAATATTTCAACACGTTAGAAAGTTAGAGTCGTTGATTTCTATAAATTCTCTCGGATCGGATCTAATTTGATTGGAGCGAGAGATTTTCTATTTTTGGAATAGAAAATACTGGCTCGACGTGCGGAGCCGTGGGAAATAGAAAATCGATCGCCGATAAAATTGGCCGAAGCACAGCTTCCGACTCTGAGTAACTCGATCGCCTCGTTACGTGAAGGTTCACGTCCTCCCGGAGACACTCTCACTTCTTTCTTTCTCTCCTTTTTTATTTCCTTCTTCTAATTCCTTGCGAGGGAGGTAGCGATGAAAGTGATCTCCTCTTGCTCGATATCGGATATTTGACCTTAAACAAATTTGTTATTCTGAATCTTGTTCGTGATCAACGAACCGAGACCTCCAAATTCGATCACCGTCTACAAAATTGGCGCGAAATTTGAAGTTTGAAGAATTCTAATTGAATCCGAAGAACAGGTCTTTTTCCTGAATCTTGCGCATAATTAACAAACCGAGGAAACTAGTTTTAATTACTACCTTCGAGATTGGCGCGAAATTCAAAGTTCAGAGAACGTCCATCTACCCCAGAGAAACACGTTTTTCCCCTAAAAAGTCGTATCGTCCGCAAGCAACGAATCGACGCGCCCGGTTCTAATCGGCCCTTTTAAAATTGGCGCGAAATTCAAAAGCGGTAGGATTCTCTGCGCATCTTGTACAGAGACCTCATTTAGAAAGCACGTTTTCATAATCAGCGAGTTGACGTAACCGATTCTAATGATATATTTCCTTCAAAATTGACGCGAAATTTAAAGTTCAGAAAACGTCCATCTACCCCAGAGAAACACGTTTTTCCCCTAAAAAGTCGTATCGTCCGCAAGCAACGAATCGACGCGCCAGGTTCTAATCGCGGCCCTTTCAAAATTGGCGCGAAATTCGAAAGCGGTGAGATACTCCAGGCGTCCTGTACACAGATTTCATTTGAAAGAACGTCAAGCCTTTTCGATCCGGGTGCACCTGCGGGCAGGACGATCCACTTGCTGGACGAGTATTCAGGTGGAAAGAGTTGACCGGCTTTTAAAATTGTAGGTTAACGACGTGTGCGCGCACAAGAGCACCTTTGTGTCCTTTTTTGGAAACCCGCTGAGCCTCCGCTGAAAAATCGATCTGAGTTATTTTCGTGACCAGCCACTGCCGATGTTCCTCCCCTTTTTTTGGGAGGAAGAGAGGGCCGTCGCGTTGCTGGCTCCTCGCGTTCGTGGTTGAATTACTCCCGACAGCGGAGAAAGTGACGCGCCCTTTCCCTTGACAAATGTCGCCCGGCCGATTGGTTCCATTTAATGGTAAAACGCTCCCGTGATCGCCTGGGCCCAGCCCCTGATCGTTCCGCGCGATTCGCTCGATGATTTTCTGCAAATTTTCTATCCAAAGCAAATTCCTTGTTGATCTATGAATGGACAGATTTTCATGTGTGACGTTTGGGGTTAGGTTGAGATTAGGTTTCTCTCTCCCTCTTTTTCTTCTATTTTTCTTTTTGGTTCTTTTCCTAATAGATGAATTTTAGGAATTAGGGGATACTGTCTTTATAAGTGGACATTTCTATTGGAGATAAATTGAGATCAGGTTATTGGTGAATAGATTAAAGATACATAGTAGATTGTTAAGATGTAATATGTATATTGTTATTAGTAGCGTTACAGGTGCCGTAAATTTCAGAAATTGTTACATATTAATAGCGTTTCCTTGTTAATATAATTATTTAGGTAACTTGGTATTATACAATATGTATCTTCAAGGTCTGGTCGTGAATGTTATTTTTACGAGCCATTCGCAGGCTGAAATGGTTAACTACGCTTTTTGATATTTTTGGTGCCCAACCAATCCGTCGATGCTTGTCTTGGGTACATAATTTCATCGATTTTCCCTACTTTTACTTGCGTGACTTTCTCCTGGATTTATGCAATAGCAAGATGTAACAGATTCCAAATAGTGATTCTCAAATTTGGAAGTGTACACATACTGAGAAGAATACACATACATGTACACAATTAATGGTGAAATTTCGTTATTAATTTCTTCAAAAAAGAAAAAGAAATAATTCTCATTTCTGTTGCAACATTGTTTAATATACTTTGAGATTTTTCCGAAATTCTGAAACGGTAAAAAGTATTAGCTTATCTATGACGATTCAAATTTAGAAAATTACTGAAAGCAAGAAGCTTTAAACGTCGTTATTTCTCCTAAAGCTGAAGTTGAACGGTGATTAGGTTATTTTTTTAGAAGAGCAGCCATTAAATTTCGAAACCATCTGAAGGATGGCACCACGACGACGCGACGGTCCGGCAAGAATTAAATTGGGTTCAATGAAGATAAGATAAATTCGTGGCACTTCCTTCGTGGCCAAAGATATTTACGAAAATTGTTCCAAGAATAGCCTTCCCTAATCAAAGTCAAGTTCAGTCGATGGAAAGATAGCTAGAAATTGAGACAATCGTTACACGACTCACCAAACCGTGATGTAATTTCCCAACGAGAAATTTGCCTCCCTTTGCGTAAGCCTAATAATCATTAAACCTCTCCTCACTTTCGATACTTTGCTCGTTGCCAGGTGAAAACAGCATCGGTCGACCGTAAAACGTAATAAATTTTTCATAAAAAGTCACAATCAAATTCCATCTATTAATTTCTAATTAAATGGAAAAATACTTAAATTGGTAACAGACTGTCCAATAAAGAAAAGAACATCATGTAACACCTTTTTTTTTTTTAGACTTAATATTTATAGTTTGCCTTACTAGGCATAATACAATTGGCATAGTAATCACAAAATAACGATAAAAGTATCAACTTTCATGTACAAAACAGCATTTGAATTTTCGAATTTCATCGAAATCGTTTGTTACGAAGTTATGATTAGTCGAAGTTAACGATTTCCAATGTTTCGCTCTGTTGGCTTTATATTTCGATTGTTCTCTTTTGGAACTTTCCGGTAAAAAATTATGTTTTATAATTCCTTGGAATCTATAAAACGACGCAGAAATTGGCTATTTTTTACCATCCTCCTTTGGGCTGAACTTCGCTTTAGGGGACCAAAGTTATTCGCTTTTTTATTCGCAACCTTGTAGGTTTCGACGTGTAGAATCTGAAAATGTAAGTTTTAAGACGCGAAACACACTGGTTCGAAAGTTACATGTCTATATAAAGCTGAGGTACATTTTCAGGTTACTTTAGGTTAGGTTCCAGGTTAGATTTTAGGTTAGACCTTGCTCCGACGCCATATTGGTTTTTATCCATGATTATCCAATGGGCAGAGCCGCTGTAAAGAAATCCCCGTGGATGGCTGCCATTTTGTGGCGGCATTTTGAATCGTGAATACCGAATTCGGTTTGAACTATTCTTTATCCCCCGATTAGGCTAGTCAAACTAATTTCCGACAAAGTTCAGTTCAATGCTTATTCCTGCGGATCAATCGGATGATGGACAAAAGGCAATCAGGCGTAAAGTACCGTGTAAAATATCCGAAAAATGCTCGGTTTCACACAGTCGCAACCTCCGTACCGGTGAATTGCGCGCCTTAAAATTTGAATTTACAGATTCTACGATCCAAGAACCATAAGAAGGCGAATAAAAAGATGGACAATTTTTCGACCCGTAAAGTAAAATTTAACCTAAATTTCTAATCTACTATACGGATATGATAGAAAAATGTTCAGCACAGCGATTACTAAAATTCAAAGCGTATCAATTTCAACTTTTTCTTTACACGCCATTACATCTATCACAGAAGATCGAGAAAATAGAAAGACGCAAGGACTATATAGAAGAAGCTACTTAACCAGGATGAAAAAGCCGAAGAATAGAATGCAAATGAGAATGGGGAAGGGTTAACTGGGAAAAACAGAGAAAAATGGGGGGAGTAGCAAAAAAGGCGACAAACGGATCAAGACGAAAAAGAGTGAAAAATGAAAAGTGGAGAGACGGAGTGAAACAGGGTGGACGACAGCGGTTGTTGGAAAGGCGGGAGAGGGAAGGGCAGGAAAAAGAAAGCAAGTTGTCTCGGATGTCTGCTCGCCAGATCGTTTTTCTCGGAGTGGCGGCGCCTCCGCATGGGATTGCTCGTTCTGATCATTCTCCGCGGTGTTGTCGGCCTCGAAAAAACGCCGACGAGCTGTTTTCATCGAATCCTCTCCGTACGGTAGCTGTCGAACGAATCGACGAGAAATCACTCGAATCGTTCTGAACACCAGATACGAATTATAGTAGTAATAATAATAATAATAATAATAATCATGCCACACATATATATGTGATATATATATATGTGATATAAATTACAAGATAATTTAGTGCATAATAACATACAGTGGTGGGCAAGAGAAAGTTCATAAAATAAGGAGTGTAAAAAAAGGACATAGTAATTTAACAAAATGGATTTACATTTAATAATAGCAACGGATATAATATATGGCACGAAACAGATTGCTATAGCAGACAATATGGTAGAAAATTGCTAGCAGAAAAATTACTATTCTTAGTGTATCAATTTTGAATTTTTTGTTTTGTTTTTTATTCTCTTTTACACGCGGAGAAAATATATAAAATGATTTAGTATAGCTATATATCAACTTACATCAGGCATTTTTTAGAAGATAAATCTCTAGACCTAACAAGGTATTCCATCATCAGATTGCAGATTTCTATGGATTTACAGGAAACTCGAAAGCGACAAATCGCACAGAACGTGCATAATAGGAAAATGTTTAGAAAATGTGCAAAAGTACACGGTGCTTTTCTACGTAACTTGGCATTGATAATGGCACAACTCGAATAATTTCAAGTTTGCTCTAAATCGAGCGGATTTTGTCCATACCACCTAATGACAAAATCAGCAATCACGTAGTTGCCAACCCAACACTACTTCGCGTCAGTTCCTCGTTTCGTATAATACATTTTTCCGGAACCTAATTACCGCGTTATACCTAACTATCGTCGGATACCCGTATTTAAAAATGATCGATATTTTAATAATATTCATCGAAATGTGACATCAGTTCCGGGTCATCGTAGAGCCGACGAGGACAGCGGAATGAATTATATGGTGGGAAAAAAAAAATATGAAATTTGCATAAAAATGTATTAAAACGATCTTTTATTGATGATAAAGTAACATTGAAACTATAAGATGAAGAAAAATCACAAGTGTTGGAATACTTTCGTGCGCAACTCTATTGCTCTTTCATGATACATGCCTCTCTCTTAACCCTTCCTTTGGAGCCTTAGTCCCCACTTCTTCGTTCACAGTCGTCTGTGCGAGACGCGCGGCGTCGTTCAAGGAGGAAGAGGAGCGAGGGGCAACGCGTACTGGCGCCGTCCTGCTGCACGCATTATTCCACGCGCATTTTTCCGCGTCGATCTGTGCCGCGGCACGAGGCATAGCCCGCTTTCTGGGAGAGGATACCCGGCCCGGCACGTGACCGCTACGTAGACACGTTACACCGCGTACCGTACACCGGAGATGCTCGTGCGAACCTCGACAGGTTCGGCTAACAGGTTAGAAAGATAAAGATTCTAGCGTTATTGTCGAAGTTTGTGCTACATAGAAATTTTGTAGAGGTAGAGCTACGTATTAGCTTGTTTGTTGTACGTAGATGGCGGGTTGGAATTGAGAGAGGCAGGGCAAATGGTCCGTTACGCGTGGAAATTATAAAATTTACAGATGTTGCGGGTTTGAGAAGTTGAGAGGAACGTTGGAAATTTGGGAATTATCAGATATTTGAAGATTTATGGTATCGGAGGTTTGAAGGTTTGTGAAGGTTTGTGAAGGTTTGTGAAGGTTTGTGAAGGTTTGTAAAGGTTTGTAAAGGTTTGTAAAGGTTTGAACGTTCGAAGACTTGGAGGTTTGACGATTTGTACATTTCAAAATTTCAAATCTTGAAGGATTGATATATAAAGGTATACAAGTTTGAAGGTTTGAAGGTTTATAAATGTTTAAGCATTCCAAGATTTGGAGGTTTGAGAATTTGTACATTTCAAGATTTGAAGACTCGAAGGTTTGAAAATTTGTACATTTGAAAACTGGGTTCAAGTTATGAAATTTAAAGGTTCGGAGGCTTCAAAATTGATATGTTGTTCGAAGATCTGAACGTTTAAATTTTTGATAATATCGAACATGTGAGGCAAGTTTTGAACTTTTTTCAAGAAATTTGGAACACCTGAAAATTTCAGATCAGGTTTTAAGGTTGCAAAATTTCCGAAATCCTAAAGTTAAGATCCGAAATTTGAGAATCTTGAAGATCTCGAGGATCTGAAAATTCGAAGATCCCTTTTCCTGAAATTCTACGAATCTCGACAATCTGAAGATTCAAAGTTTCGTAGACTTCTATTTTCATCTGACGACACAAACAGCCAAAGTTTTATCCATTCGAAAGTTAAAAAGTACAAAAATCCTATTCTCTACAAAAACCATCGCAGCACAAATACACTGAAAAGCGGATTTACTTTACAACGATGCTTTCCAACCGCGCGAGTTCTTTCGCCGCTAGCAAGTTTCCGTTCTAGCAGCTAACCTACTAGCTACTAGTTCAACAACTGTCCCAATCAATCTGTACAAATCTACTCGCGTAGCTGTCAATTACCAATTACTGCAAAAACACTCAGTTTCTCACACAGTATTTTACTTTCGTGCAATTCCATGATTTACCTCGACGATCTTCCCAATTGCTTCTCATCGACGAGTAATCCTCTCAAATAACACTACTTTTTTAATTAAGAAAGTCCGATCTCTACGTAAATACCGATATGTTGAAAAATAAATTTCATCTGTGTAACTTGTTGGAACCTTAAAAACTCGAACACATTGTACATTTTGTCGTCTTTCTGATGGCCGTCTGTTCAGCGTTCGCGATTAATTACGATCGATGTAAGAATTAATAATTGCGACGAAATATATTCTCCGCGACCTTCTTTTGCCGGTTTGGTTGCCACTTTGAAGCCTCTGAATCGGAAAACTGCGATTATCTAACATCGATTCGACCCGATTGCCTTCCACACCGTACGCTCGCCACGAGTCAGTGATCGAGCAGTTTGATGGAAGAAGAAACACGACGATAGAAAGATGGTTCAGCTGTTGGGAGTTTCCATACGGTTATCTTTACGGGCGTAGCCGAAGAAATGGAAATTTTTATTTCTACCAAATATCCCTAATGGACGCTTATACAGGGTGGTTGGTAACTGATGGTATAAGCGGAAAGGGGGTGATTCTACGCGAAAAAAGAAGTCGAAAATATGGAATAAAAATTTAAAAAATTAAAGAAATAACGTCAATCGAGACAACGATCTACAGTGAGATCCGCTCTAACGAGACGCGATAAAGTGCACGCGTACCGAGCAAAAATTCAAAGTCGATTTTCTCGAAAACAAAGCCTCGAACGAAAAATTTGTATTCTATATTTTCGACTTCTTTTTTCGCGTAGAATCACCCCCTTTCCACTTGTACCAGCAGTTACCAACCACCCTGTATAATTCGTAATATAATTACACAACGATGAAAAAATGAATCGAGTTTAATTATTCCGTGGATTATTAAATGTTGTTATTTCTGTATTTAGAGGTTAGGATCGCAATAGCTATTATTTTATCCGTTGGATAAATCTATTACACCGTTCTGAGCCGAAAAACCTTTATTGCACTTTCTTACATGGGCTAGGGATAAAAAACAAAGGAATATCTTAAACCTATCGATTATATCTAGAACTATCTTCTAGTTACTTTTTATTGTAACTAGCGCATCTGTGTATGGTTAGCGAGCGCGAACTCGCGTTGTCATTTTCAACATTGAAATTTGAAATTACAAAAAGTAAAACACTCTATGTTGGATATTTTGCAGATTTGCGCGCCTTTGAATTTCCCACGAATGAAAATAAAAATTTGCCATCACCAAAGATCAACGTTGAATCGAGATTTCCATATCGAAACGTAGGAAACTGTTAATGGAAATATGGCAATAAGGAAACAGAGTCGAACGTTTCACCTGAAACAGAGCTCGACGATCGTTTGATCGAGTCGATCGCACATTGCACAGCTAAGAATCGTACGATTCTTTTCCCGTTTTACGCTTGGCGCCAGGCCGAAGTAGGCCGTCGTGCCAGAGCGCGCCCAATGACTGTCGATGTTCATTAAATTCGTTGCATGGAAATTTCGCCTGTTCCATGGGAACCGTACAACTTCATTTTCATTCGATAATATCGCGATAAATTCCCCATTATACGGAATTAATTCGAACAGTATGACAGCATAAACTATAAGTATGTAAATAAAATGTCGAATCTTCAAATTTTTTGATCCTCCAACTGTGCATGCGTATTCAACGACATGATGAGTATTTATTGGGTTGCCAACTATCTAATGACAAAACTGCCTAATGTCAATACTACCTAATGACAAAATTCGCAGTCACTTAGTCGCCAATCCAAATTAGTATTTTAAAGATTGTCGCGATACAGTGTCGTTGATGACTATCGAGATGTTCGTTGCGACGAACAGAGATGCGAAGATCTGAAAGTTACAAATTTTGGAGATACGAAGCTATTAAAGTTTCGAAGATGCCTGTCAGATTTCAACTTTTATCCCACCCATGCAAATAAATATCTGTTTGTTTATCTGCAAGATATATTGCAAGTCAAACTTCTAACTGTTGCAACTCGTATCGTACCTATGTAGCTTTTCTATTGGGTTGGCAACTAAGTGATTGCGGATTTTGTCAATACCATCTATTTTGTCAATACCATCTATTGACAAAATCTGCAATCGCTTAGTTGCCAACCTTTTAGCTTCTCTATGCGTCGCGAGACGTAAGAGGCCAGTGTCGTTCCATGTCGCCGTCTTTCTTCCAGCTTTCGTTAGGACTGTCACGAGGAACACGAAAGGACAAGTGGAAACACCTCTGTGACTCGAAGCTCTTAGCTTCTTCTATTCTACTTTGTCCTACGTTGTTTTTATTTCTGAAAGAAATAGTATCTTGAGCTGCTTAAAGCGCTGTAGATGTCGCTGCTGAGTAGGCCGAATTTTTTGTATCGTGGAAGAAAAATCGGACTCCAGTCGTCGGGATTCGAACCCGGGTTCCGAATGTTCGCAACCTAAGGCGCTAACCACTGCGCTACCGTCGTCTGACGCTAGTTAGTGTCGAGCGGTGGTATTTGCTATCGAGTACCACCACAGGCCTTTTTCCACCGATACTACATAAATAATATTGGATTGGCAACTAAGTGACTGCGGATTTTGTCAATACCACCTAATGACAAAATCCGCAGTCACATAGTTGCCAATCCAATATTTGTATCATTTTTATGCCATGGGCATCTATGCGAACAAACGAAGCTTTATACTATTTATACATAAAACAAATGAAGCTTCTCAAGTTCCTTGTGCGAAATGAAGTCTCCTTTATATTATCGTTCAATCTTACAAGTCAATTTTAGAAACCATAAATCACGCTTGAAAATGGACTTGCCATTTAACTGCCTGTTAACTCTTTCAGGCACAGGATCTGCAACCACTTAGTTGCCAACCCAATAATAAAGCAATCGATCGTATATTTTCATTTTTATACGCGATATAAGGGAGAGACGATAGTCCAACTGATCATCCTCATTTTCAATTCCTCCGTTTTCAAACTTGGAATTTCGTTCGTCTCAACACTCCTCGCTTGTATATTCTCTGTATGTTTCCCGCTAATCTTCTCACTGAACATTTGACATATTCGGCGTTAAAACAAACTACAAGTCCGATATACCGAATATTATGAGATTCGTTCGCTCCCTGTCGTATTTGGTTTCTCGTAGGCTTCCGTCTGCACTCTGTGGCCCTCGAGACGATACTCCATTTAAATACCCTCAATTTATAAAAAATATCATTGCGAAGGAAATTTATTCTTGAAAAGTATTCCTTCAAAGTATCCGATAAGACTGCGTTGTGTTTATGCGTTACCTGACACGGGCTCTGTCGGATTGTTCGAGTGCTTACGACGAAGCAAACGCATACCACATTCAGATGCATGCAACTATAGTTCGTCACATCTTAGCCGAGTTCAGAGGAGTCAACGTGCCAGTCGGAGAACCTTAGAAAAAGATGCAAATTTATCGACCGGTTAAACGACCTGTCGCGTTAAAAAACAAGCAAAAAATAAGAAAAGGGAAGAAAGAAATGGATCGGTCAGACAATATTTAAGAATTTACATACAGTTAGACGAACAAAAGAAATAACGATGAACGTGTACGATCTCAGATTGAATTTCAAATTCGGTCGTTCGACCGGGCCTAGTAAAGTTAGCGTTAAGCTTCGTTGTTACCCAGGTTCGGTATCATCCTACGTATTATCGCTATCGTGCGTTAAGCCTGTGTTAATTCCATACGTTCATCTGCACTCTGCCCTTCGAAAGCACACGCGCGTCGTCCGCTTTCAAGATTCGACGAGTGTCGAGGGTCGGCTACGATCTCCAGCGTGCAACAGTGTCCAGAGCGTTGATAAATATAGAGATTGTTCGATGATTTTTTCGACGCGCAGCGGAATCGAGGCGCGGAACACGCCTCCGCGTCGCGTAATTACAGCTTCGCGGCCCATTCTGCCGCTGAATAATGCTCGTAAATAACTGGAAATCCGCGACGACCAGATACTTGGTTGGTTCGCGGCGGCGTGAAAACTACCGTGCGAGCGTTACAACGTGTAATGTCAGGCAATTTTTCAGCGATCTGACTGCTATCAGAGGCGAAGTTGAACCTTTAGGAGGCCACTCGGTTATCGAATAAATTATGCGCCTAACGGAGTTGCTTTTATGGTTTATCTGTATTGAGATACGTGTAATTTTGTGTGCTAGACTAGATTAGCCGCGTAGTGGTGACACGTATATATGAGTACGAGTGTGTGGAAGTATGTGCGCGCACAGCGTCTCGTAAAACAGATAAATGCAACTGTTCGGCGAGTAGTGTGGTATAGGAAATGGTGAGACAAAGAGAGAATGCTGAGGCGTGTGCAAATTTATATCCACGAATATCTTGTCAATCACATATTAGATAAATCTGAAACTATTTTGATATCAATTCTAAGTATAATCTAAGTGTTCCCTTACATTTATTTTAAGATCCACGATTCTCAACAATCTGGTTACGATTGTTGATTATAGTTTAATCCTTTGTACGATAGGAAATAACATAATACGAATATGAAAAGTACACGAGAGAAATCCGACTGGTTGGTTTTCGTTGACCCGCCGATTTCTACGTGGCGCCAGTTGGTGGCAGAATTTGAAGTTACAAGTTCTGAACAAACGTTTCTGTTGCTCGTTCCGGCGATGATAGAAATTGGAAGAACAATCGTCGTAACGATAATTTGAGAAACAACGTAGATTCGTTCGTCAATCGAGACAACTTGTCTTTAACAAAGCATACAAAGTGCAGATGCTTCGTTAGAGTGGGAAACTTTAACGTTTCGTGCGAAGCATTGTCATCAACTATAGCAATGACTAATTCCTTACGACTGTAACAATGTCTACGCGTAATAACGATTAAAATTGAACCATTAGAATAGACAAGACCGTAGTAAATTATAATTAGACTATTTGTCTAATGTCTTATCAATGTCTTGTCAATGTGTCTTATCAGCAAAGAATTATTTCATCCGCCACGTATTACAAGTATACTTTGCGTATTTTATATATTGGGTTGGCAACTAAGTGGTTGCGGGTTTTGTCATTACCACCTAATGATAAAACCCGCAACCACTTAGTTGCCAACCCAATATATTTGATATTTCGCATATTTCATAAATTTTCCAAAGTTACGAGCGCTATGCTGGTTATTATCTTTCGAGCGATGAAAAATATGGTTGCAAGTGGTTAACAGTTCGGTTGCTTCTTTTCTTTCTCGTTATAAGGGTGTTAACACGGCAAGATGTTGTTAAGCGTGCGAGACGAGCTGGCGGGTTGTCTTTGTTCTAGCGTTGACCGCAGGATCGCTAACCTTGACAGTGCCTCATCTTTGATTTGTGACGTCGTGACTGTTCTGCGAGGATTTTAGTGCATCGACGTCACATAGTTGGCGCTGTTCGACCAGCAATCGAGTCATATGCGTTTCGTAATTGGACGAAATGATTCACTAGAACTAGTCCCTTGTTACGGGCTAACTATCGACTGCGCGTTATGGTTGTACGTCCATTTCGAACGTGAATTTCATTTCACTGTCGTAATTTATACGCTGAATTTCCACAAGTTTTCAAAATCTCGCCTGTCTCGATAAAAAGGAGAATGCAATCGGTCAGTCGATCTCAAGGATTTTTGGGATAAAGAAGAAAGTGTTGGATAAACGAAAGGAGAATTATCGTCGTTAGCTGACTAGGAATTTATAGTACAAATTTATAGTTTCAATAGGCGATTTGATTTCGATTAATTTTTGTTGTTTCGTTCAAATTATTGGAAAGTAATCTGCTTAAGAGAACACAGTCTCTTCTCAGAACAGTCGATTCTCAAAAATGTTGGGTATTTCGATTTCGAAAAAAATAAAAGGGACGATATGAAAAAACTGTTAAAGTTGTGAAGGAACGAAGAATATTGACACGTATAGTAAAAAGAAAGAAATTAATCGAAAATCTTGATCACTGGCTACGTCGAATTAATTTGAATTAAAATTCCCTGAGTTGTACAGTAGCTAGAAATTGAGCTGTACTTTTACAACTTTCTACAACGTACTTTTCATTCTTTTACAGTTAAATTTGTTAGCGATATATTACGTAACGTTATAGTAAAAGTTGAATACAATGCGGAATAAGACGAAGAAGAAAATGTTTCATTTTGATATGTAATATTGAAATTATTTACAAGTTTCGATATCATATGTTGAAAAATGTATTTTCATCTTACGAAACATGCTAATACTTGACACTATTTCCCGTGGATCCATCAAATGTTTCTGTGTACTGTGCCTTAGGTTAATGGAACGTGCTTTCGAGAGCAATTCGTAGAAGCCTTTCATAGACGTAATAACCAGCAAGTCTTTTGTTCAATCACCTAATTACTTCGTTGAACATTGCATAGGTTGCATAGGACGCGTCTTACGTGTGTTCTCACGAGCGCCGATCATCCGACCGTTCCATGATGAGAAAGTCCTACGCCAACTATAATATGGAGCAAAGTTTCTATCTGTGAATTTGAAAATGTTTAGAGAAAGAAGGCAGGGGAAATTCAATTAGAAAATTATCATGCATTTAACGGATCACGTCTATTTAATTTATTCGACTCAATTTAACCTGACCATAGTAGACCTAATTTATGTGAACGTGACTTATAACTCGTATTAATTCAATTCCAATTAATTTAACATAATTATATTACATTAAATATTCCACTGTGCAATGTACTACATACAGTGGACCAAAGGAAGTTTAATATTCGTGTTTATATACACATTTGTGAACAATAGTAGCTTAAATAAAATATTCTGAACCGTCTCCCATCCGTCATAGTTATAATTGCGTAATTTGCTCCGCATGTACGATCAAAGTAACAAAATTACAGAAACCGAAGTTCCAAACCCAGATCATCGTAGCTTCGATGCCAAATAAAATAGAAAAGAGGCGTGACTTTCGAGAAAGACGAGGATCGGATTGATTTTCTCCTTTCCCGCGACATTACTCGGCCGCGTTCGGCTTTAAATATAATTTTCTTATCGAACCCGGTGAAAGGTATGAATAAAACATAAGCGCCGAGTGCATCGACTCTCGCATCAATCTCTCACGCCAGGCCGTGGAACTTCCGTGCGGAGAATAATTGGCACGGTATGCGCGGCTCGAGAGAGCGACCGGTTCGAAAAAATAAAAAAAGATACCGAGAGATACTTAAGGAGCTGGCTCACGTGGATTCCGATTTTTCACGGTTCTCTCGCCGATATGAATTCTGGCGATGCGCCGCGAAACGAACGTCTCGTAGCCCTGATACATAGAAATTGGTCACTGATGCGAGGTTAGGTTGACTCTTTGAAGGTTAGATGTATACATATGTATCGTAGATTTGATGTTATGTCAGAATTGCGAATTTCATCGGGTATGGAGTGTTTTTTTAAGTAGATCTAGAATGTTTTATAATAACCTAGCTAAAGGTTAAGAGACGAGAGTGGAATCATAATTTCAGTTCTAGGTTAGGTTTCGCTTTGGTAGACTAGAATTTTAGTTTTAGGTTAGATTTACGTTTGCTAGAGTAGAATTCTAATTTTAGGCTAGGTTTGGCTTCAGCAGAATAAGATTTTAATTTTAGATTCTTCAGCTTAGGTTTGGATTCGGTCGGTGCCGAAAAATACTCTGTACCCAGATCGGGGAAGTCCTAGTCGGTGGTGGCTAAGATAAAAAGAAGCTTTGAATTTAGTATAGAATTTTAGTTTTAGGTTCGATTCGGAAACAGTGCAATAGAAGATTAATCTTAGTTCTAGATTAGGTTGCAAATACATTGTAAATAGGTCGAGAAACGTCCACTTAGCGATGGGTACGGCTAAACAAAAAGAAGCATTTTAATTCTAGGTTAGGTTTGGATTTAATAAGAATTTTAATTCGTGATTGGGTTTGGAAAGACACGTGTAGTAAATTGCCAAGAGTGGGCATTACTGATAACATTCCTGGTGGGGGAATCATTGTTGCATAACCAATAACCAATGTTTCGACTCTGCCGATAGCCTTCTACCTGTAAAATTTTTTAACCACGTAATTTCAAATTTCCCGAACTAAACAGATGCTGTAATGTCTTCACGTCGTAGAAACAATTATTTTATGAAACTTATTAATTAACATCATAGAAAATAAAAATGAGCTTCGCCAAACAATTAAACGACTACTGTACTATAACAAGGCAATTACTACGCACGCTTTACGACTACTACAGCACAGCTTGTTAAACAAGTAAAATAAGAAATTGTCGTTACCGAAAGCGAAAATCCTCAATTAGTACTAATTTCCCATTTCCATCTCGAAATTCAGTTATACAACCCCAGGAACAAAGAGTTAGCAGGGAGCCATTAAGAGCACTAGAAATCCCGTTAGGTTGGCAGTCGCGACGAACGAAAGTCCTCTTGTTCTTCGACTGTACTGTGTGTCCCCTCGCCGAAGCATTTTGCCCGCGTACACAGATGATTCATAAGCGGCCGCTTCTGTTAGCGTTCCTTGAGCGCCTCTCTTTCTGCTCCCCGGGGCTCTCTCGAATTCCTCCGGCACGAGGAGGGCAAAGAAAAAGACTTTTATCGAGCTGCAGCGGCTAGAGCAGCGTAGTGAGTCACTCTCGGTGACTGGCTCGTTGTAATTCATTGCGATGATTGAACCCCCACCACCAGTTCTTTACGTCGAGTACGGGTCCATTCACAACGGACGAACCCAGTGACCCTGGGACCAGCTGTTTTTCTCGCCTGCACTTTCGATTGATCGAATCACTCCCTGGTAATGCAGGAATTCTCGTTTTTTTTTCTTGCTTAGTGTGGCTGCAGTTAGGGTGGCGAATACGTACTCTACGCGTTATGTGTATTCACACTCGAGTTTTATCTTTCTTCTCCTTAGCGTAGATGCAATTAGGGTGACGGATATGCATTTTATACATTATATGCTTTAATCCTGAAATTTTCTTTTTTCTTTTTATATATAGGCACATTTATAAATATTTGTCAATTAGATGTTTACGAGTAGTGAAATATGATTGGAACGAGGAGGTGTTCTGCAACAAATTTGTATATTACAATGCAGATGTTGCACAAATGTATAAAACGCAACAATATTGGCATGGTCGATAAGAAATTTAGTTGTTCGGTATTCTAATGCGATAATCGATGGAGATCTATTATGGAAAATTGTCATTGTACGTTATGGAATATTTATTCCACTAGTATTTTTGTGATTAGTATATTTATTGATGCAGTATGGAAATAGACGTGCGTATGATTGTGATTGGGTCGATTGAGATGTTCAGTATGTTTTATGCATTATAACATGTAGCATTGTAACATATGGAGATATCTCCGGAATGATATATGGAGAACTGTGTTTGTATAATACATATTATCTAGTATTGCGGGTTATGAGGGAATGCCACGATTATATTTGCTGATATACACGAGATACGAAAGTAATACACAATTTATAGCGCATCCAGTATCATGATACATCGTGATATATGTAGAAATGATATCGACGTTTATTATAATAATATACAAAGTATTCTATTAGATGTGTATTTATTAAAAGGAGTGAGATAATGTTTCTTTGCTTTTCTATGTTATCTCTATTATTGTAGTATATGGTACATAGCACAGAAATATTAACATGCATATAGTCTACATATTTATCGTACCATATTAGTGTTTGGAAATCTGATCAATGCGATAACATACAAAACAATGTTCTCCTTAGTATATTGACTAATTTAATACATTGTGCATTGTATTTACGTGTAACATAAATATTATTACAGCATGTGAAAACATATTCTGCAATACTATCTTATATTTACTCATTACTATGTATGAAGAAGTATAATGTTCTAACAATGGTGCGTTGCCTACAATATGTCTAGCATTCTAAAGTGTGAAGATGCATCCCATACACTGTATCTTCCTTTTTAATGTATGCAAATAAGGTCTGTACAGTGAGTCTGCTATTATGCAGCCCCTCCACTATTACAGTATAATGAAGTCCGAAGGTGGTTTGATGAATTCTAATGAAAATTCAACCAGAGTTCCTCATGGTAGAACCAGCACCTCCTGTGTAGGAGTCAGCTGAAGGATCTTGTGCAAATCTTCCACTGTTTTGCGACATTTCCCTCATTCTCTGTGTCGAATCTTTAATTCAGCGAAACTTATCTGATAGATAAATTAAAGTGCTGTGAATCTGCAATTTGAAGACGATGGACGGACATGATAATGAACAGAATTTCACATCCATCTTATAATCTAAATTCTAATAAACCTAGCTTTCGGCAACCGTCTGTCTGAAACAGACGAAGAGTCTGATGAAGCTTCTTTCGATTAACTCTGAGATAATGCAGCGCTAGATTTTGAGATGCTCGAGTTCAATGGAAAGTAAATCCTACGAAACCAGTCACGTATGCGAGCTCTTTAATCGAATCTCTGGCTGACCTGCTATGTTTCTACTACCTGTACGAATAAATCTACTTTTTATCGCGATTATGAAATCCTCGTGAAATCTGGGGAACGATTATTATACTCTGCTTGCATGACGCTGTTGATGAAACTGCATAAGAAATAAAAGGCATCTAAAATTTTCTATTCTAAAAACTTTTGCTCTTGCAATGTTCGAATAGCAAAAGATTCCATAGTAAATTGGCTTTGGTATTAGGCATCTTTCTCAAAATAAAATATGATGGATTAAACGTGAAATTAGGGCGAGATTAATTTTGCTAGTTTCTGATTTGTTTAAGAGATACGGAATCTTGAATTTTCTAATTTCTGTCTATTATGAGAACGCGCTGTACTTGTAGATTTTTATTTCGCAAGTTATTCGTCGCATCCGCATATTTTTCTGTTTTTACTTTAATTTAGGATGTTTAGAGTATTCTAATAATATTTGTTCACATTGAAAAATTGATTTCTTAGTCTGGAGAGTTACAAGCATATTCTTTGTAAATTTTTCTCTGAAAATTGAGTGTTTTTAAATTACAAAATATTTATCATTCGCTATAGGTTAATTTCTATATATTCAAAATCATTTTGAGGCTTAGTTCATAACCTCATTTGAATTTTCCTTGTCAAAGGAATACCCTCCAAAACAAAAAAAAAATTCGCTTTTAGAAAAAATGTAAAATACAGATTAAATTCTATATATCACAAATAAAGGAATTTCACGTCGAGAGAAAATTTACATATATATATATAATTCACTTTTCAATAATTCACTTTGAAACGGTACCTGCAATGATGTATGCGAGTTGCATTATTGCTGAAAGAGACGTAAAGAACGTCAGACACGAGTCTCGAGACAGATTGTGTGATAATCGTAACACGAGTCGATCTGATAGATGACATCCTTAGCCGTACAATTTGTTAACCTTCTCGTTACGTACAATTGCGCGATACGTTCTTTCTATTTCATGCAACCATGTTACACTCGTTGAATGATTAATAAGGCCGATAAGAGAGGCTGCATTACAGTGTACTTATGGCGGTGTGACTGGGTAGATAACTTCCAGTCCTCTCTTCCCCATAATCGTTTTGTAAATGCATATGGCTTTTTCATGGAACAATTCTCGTGGAAGGTTTCGTTTCCTTCACGCATATAGTTTCGTTTCGATGAATTTGAATAATAACGCTATGAAAGACTCGTACATCTGGACACCGTCACCTGCGAAAACAAACTTCTATTAGTTATGTGAAAATGTTTCAAGCTCACAGTTCAAAATCAAATGATACGCGTTGCAGCTTCCTCTGGATGACACGATCGAATCTCTGAACGCTATTTCAATTCGTAAATTTCATCTGCAAAAATAAACTTCTACCAATCATAGAAAGCTGTAGGAAACTCATAGGTTATAATAAACGATGCACCACAAATAACGCTATAAGAAATGCATAAATCCCGACACCATCATCTGCAAAAACAAGTTTCAATTAATTATACGAGAACGTTTCAAGCTCATAATTTACAAACGAACAGTACACACCCTCTTTGGATGACAAAGGACTAAATTCCATAATGCCATCCAAATAGCGCTATCTGCGATCTAAACAGCACAGAACCATTCGTCACCGCATTGTGAGCGTTCCTTTACGTCCAGTCCCGCTCGTCGTCGGCATTCGGATCCGTCTATCCGAGTGGCACACTCGCTCCATTCCCATCTTCGCCTCTCTCCACAGTATCTACCTGTTGCTCGAGCAGCGAAGGCTGCGCAGTACCTGCTCGTTTGTGCTCTATTCACACGATCTGCGCACCTGATTCCTAACCGCAACTTTATATTTCAAAGTATTCATTGGTGTTTGTGAAAATATTATTCTATAACTTGAGAAAAGGATTCGAAGAAAGGATCATTGTGTCTTTTATTGCTTGTTGCATCAGTTTCTCCTGGACGAAACAGTGAATCGTTTAACTCGTGATCGATATCGTTCTTCGGCGAACAGTGCGTGATTCTTTTCCTTGAAACGACGATCAGTCGCAGTGACACGCATGCGCGTGCACGCGTGTTTCTTGCCGCTGGAATCAATTACTTCCTGAGCCATTGCGAGGGCTTCGATTAGGATGCCATCGACTGTACTACTTCGTGCCTGATTTTATTCCAAGACTATTTTGGTGAGTGAAAAAGTATCCATATAATGTTATAGGAATAACAAGTTACTAAGCTTTTTAGAATAAGACAAATTTCAGTTGCAATTTTTCAAATATACATGAATTTCATAGACTAAGAAACTGCTCGACTATGCGATTGATTTAGATGATATTGTCAGAGGAAAAGTGTGCAACTACAATATGCACAAGTTAAATGTTATGGCGGAGTATATTTCTTTTAATCTTTCGAGGATTCCAGGGTAAAGTATGTACAACACAGCCCACGTGTCAATCCTGTTACGTTCTTCCGGTCAATTTCGAGCCGTTCGTACTTTTCGTAACGTTAGAAAATATCTTGAGTCTGAAGAAAATATGAAACAATCCTTATTGGCGTGTATGATTCGTCGATTAAATTTTGTATTAAATTTGTTTAAAATATCAAAAATTCTTTTTATTTAACGAGAGGAAGCTTGAAAAACGTAGAAGTTTGAGGGCTGCAGTAGGGTTATATCGTAATGTGGAAATTGCGCGGCAATTTTGAATTGATGCAAGCTGTTGCACAAACCGATATCAACACTCAGAAATATCTTTCTTTTACAGAATAATTTATTGCATAAGCGTAATAAATAATTTATTGAATTGAACCGATCATTCACGTTTATGTCTAGAGTATAATTATAATTATAATATTCGGCACGCATTTTAACATTATTATTGTTCAATTATAGTAGCAATATAAGATTCCAATAAACTCGTCGATATTAGAATGTGATTTTTAAGAATTTTTATCGTACGTTACATTAAAGAGGAAATTTAAAGTGTATAATCTTCGAAATTACACGAATTAACCGCTATAATCGATATTTAAAAATATTTCTAAAAGTGACGATAGTCCGGTTATTGACACTGTTAATCTAAACGATGGTAAAGATAGCGTTTTCATGAAAATATTAATAGAAATTGTTATTCCAACCCGACGAATGGAACTTTGTACCCGTTTGGAGTTCTGTTATGAGATAAAGTGATTCATGGAACACTCACAGTCTAATGGTTGTCTCGTGGGAAGTCTGTCAGCGACATATCTATTTCCGGTTTATGAAATTACTAACGTTCAAGGATATACGAGCTTCTCTAAATAATTGCGCAATATAAAATATCAAGCTAATTAGAAGAACGAATAAATTAGTGGAAGAAGCTTGTTTAGGGAAATTTTATTCTAATTTGTCAATACAACAGTCCATCATTTTTTCTTTCTTCTTACAAGTTGAAATTGCCCGAACAAAAGTAAAAAAGGTTCTAATACTTTATTAATAAATTAATAATAATATTATTGTAAAATTTGTTTCGGAGTAATACGATATTTCATTTGCAAAATAAAAGAAAGATTATTTGTTTTAACAAGAATTCACGGAAATCGTTTGAACGAGACTTAAGAATACACAGTAATGGAAAAAGCAAATTTAAAACAATAATTCTATTAGAAAGAAAAAATAATAAATTCATTCATCATAAAATTTCATTGCAAACATATATATATTCATTCTCTAACAATTTTCAAATAAGAATAGAGAAAACGTTCGGTTTAAACGTAAATAGTCCTAGATAAAGCGCATAGGAGTCACAATTCCACGACGATTATCTTCATAGGAGATAACAGTTATCGCACGGTCGATCAATTATTTGATCTTCCAAGCGGCAATGGGAATCGGGTTATCGTCGTTCAAACATAGTGTTCCGATAGCGTTTGCGTGCAATTTCCTTTATCGATCCTAGATGTACTCGATTACGCAAGAATGGGAGAGTAGAACATTAACATGCATACAAATCTGATAAAAATATCGTAGACTGTAGTATTATCGTATCTCTGTGATTCATTTTTAAAAGGATTAATGTATTTACAGAAGACTTATTATTATGTGTAATTATGTAGATTGTAAAGGAAAGAACAATTTGTTTCTTCTTACTTAATACAAATAGAGATAGAGATAACTGTGTGTAGAAGAAATGAATCAATTTAGAATTGTCTATCTTGTGTACTTCCATCAGCATGATTGTAAAGCAATTTTATTTCATAATTTTTAGACAAATTTACAATGAGAATTAATAACATTTTTTAGAATATGTGCTATAATCGTTATTTGTATCTTTTAGTTTGCAAGCCCTAAAGGCTTGTGTATAAGTATACATAGTCTGATACTATGTATATTAGGTTGTCCCAAAAGTTTCTTTTGTTCTATTTGTTTGGGATCGAACCTTGTTCTATTGGGAAAACACGAATTATACATAATTCAGTAAAATAATGTAAAAGAAAAAATGTTGTGCATTTATTGTTTCCTTGTAAGGTGAAAGAAACTTTTGGGACAACCTAATAGATTCCATAAATTCATTAGTATTCAGCAGTACTGTTATTGAAATGTATTAATAATTCTAACACAATTCCTCAAATCTGTTAGCAATGGTGTTACTACTATTCAGATTTGCTAACGTTAACAATTCTTTTTAAATAATATCTGATACCATATACATCCTCAAAATCTGTTAGCACTCGATCTTTTCTTCTAATCTTTTGCTTTTTAAAGGCAAGAGACAAGTACCTACAAAATCTTTTATCTTTCATCTTTTTTTTTTTTTTTTTAGATAACCAATACAGATTTGTTAACTTCCTTAGACACTTTGTACCCCGCAAGGGGTTGCAAATTATTACGTGTAAATATCTATAGAACCCTTTATTCTTTTTTAAGTAATACAATGTTTTTTTACTTTTCTATGTACTTTGAATTTAATCCCAAAGTCTTCTACTTCGATTTTTGTATCTGAACGTTTTGCGTTTATATTTGCGTTGCGATTTCCTTTGCTCCATATTACGTCGAGGGTTAAAAGTGCAAGACATCGTTCGAGGGTTAAAAAGCGAGTAAATATTCCCAAAATATTCAAAGAATCTCTTAAGCGATTTCCCAGCCTGCATAAACCTATTATTATTTAGGCGAACCTGTTATTATCTTCCACGAATATTCTCCAACCTTTTGGGATCCTCCCCCTTCGAACACCTCATTCCCATTATTTTTCCTTTCTGTTTTCTTTTCTCTTCTTTTTTTTTCTTTTCGCCAAACAAAAAGAATTATCCTTATCCCATTGGCCAACGTCCAAAATTCACGTGCCTTCGAGTTCGAAGGTGCACACAGAAGCTAATGGCTGCGCGGATCCTCCGGTCACGTAGAACACGATCAGGCTCTCTGTTCAGGGTGCAGGGAATACTGGAAAAGACAGAAAAGTCGCGAGGACGATGCAGGGCAGAGAAAAGGAGGAGAGAGATCGTATTCGCGTCACGTAGAGAACCGCGCGAGGATCACGTTTAAACCAACGTGGGACTCCTTTGCTCCGGAATTCCAGGCCTGCCTTTTGTAACCCCTTATCTGTTCCCGGAGATGCACCCGGAAGCCGTGCATTCCGCAGGATAATGCAACGTGACCGCGTCAAAACTGTCCGCTTTTAGTCGGCTCTTACAATCGGTCAAGATGTTTCAGAGAGTTTGAATAATTTTTGTTTTTCTTTATCCTTGTAATTAGAGTTCAGTGTACGTGAATTTAAAAAAAAATATTGTAAAAGCAAGTCCATTTCCGGCCTGTGAAGCTAAAATTAAATAAAATAACAACAGTTTATTTTTCAGCCTTCTGGCCACGTAAAGGGACTCATATTTACAATTGTTTTTTCCATTTACCGTACACTCTCCACTATAAATCTGTTTGTTTATCCGATACATTTATTTACACACGCCTGAAATCTGGCTATTTAATCATTTATCTAGCTGTTGCCTATTTGTCCAACTATAATATTCATTTATAATAATAACCTTAGAAATAATAATAATCTTTGCAGTGATATTCATATATAGTCTATTTAAAAAAAAATACCATAGCTTATTTTCAAAAAATCTTGCAAAAATTTTTTAAAATAATCTATTTGGAAAGGATTGTCCAGTTCAATTCTGTAACTTAAAGCCATCTAGTAGACGAATTCCATGGCGAAAAAATGTTGTGTCTTTAGACGAGATCCAATCGTTAGAACAAAGTATACCTGGGAGTTTTGACGATTCGGAAGTATTCGTCATATTGTGTTGGCAACTAAGTGATTGCGGGTTTTGTCAATACCACCTAATGACAAAACCCGCAATCACTTAGTTGCCAACCCAATATTTGTATCACTTTTATGCCATGAGCATCTACGCAACAAATGAAGCTTTATACTATTTATACATAAAACAAATGAAGCTTTATACTATTTATACATAAAACAAATGAAGCTTTATACTATTTATACATAAAACAAATGAGGCTTCCCAAGTCCCTTGCGTAAAATGAAGTTTCCTTTACATTATTGTTCAATCTTACAAGTCAATTTTTAGTTGACAACTAAGTGATGCGGATTTTGTCATTAGGTGGCATTGACAAAATCTGCAATCACTTAGTTGCCAACCCAATATTTGTACCACTTTTATGCCATGAGCATCTACGCAACAAATGAAGCTTTATACTATTTATACATAAAACAAATGAAGCTTCCCAAGTCCCTTGCGTAAAATGAAGTTTCCTTTACATTATTGTTCAATCTTACAAGTCAATTTTTAGTTGGCAACTAAGTGATTGCGGATTTTGTCATTAGGTGGCATTGACAAAACCCGCAACCACTTAGTTGCCAACGCAATATTTGTATCACTTTTATGCCATGAGCATCTATACAAACAAATGAAGCTTCCCAAGTTGCTTGTGTGAAACGAAGTTTTCTTTATATTATTGTGCAATCTTACAACTCAATTTTAGTAACCATAAATCACGCTTGAAAATGGACTTGCCATTTAACTGCCTGTTAACTCTTTGAGGCACAGGATCTTAAGAGAGAAAAGGACTCTAATTGCGCAGGAATTTTATTGGAGATTAAATTATGAACTTCAATACGAGTCAATTACGAACATGTTCCGGTTAAATTAGTACACGTTCTTCGTGACATAGTTCTAATTAATCGCGATGATTAATCATCGATTTCTGTTACGTAACAGGTTAAAATTCGTCTGTCTGCAAATATCTATGAGAACTTTGCTCAACTTTGAAACTTATCCGAATAAAATTGCAATCTCTTGAATACGGAAATTCATCTGCCATAAACTACAATTTGATAAACTGTGAAGTCTACGCAACTCGGAATTTTGTCAAATTGAAGCTCAATATCGTTTCAATATTAATACAAATATTACCATTATATTAACGAATATTTACTCGAATACATACGTTCGATGAAATATTTGTGATAAATTATATGCGACTCAGGAGCCAATGATTTCTTAGAATCTACGAAGAAGAAGAAGAAGAAGAAGAAGATATTAAACGATAGGTGTAACGTTGGGTTCAAGGTAAATTCGACGAGTTTCCGTCACGGTTCTTTGACAGTGATTAATAAACACGTGGATGATGGAATGCGCAGGACGACCGCGAAAGAAGAATGCGCTGGAATGCGAATGACTCATGGAAAAGGACCGAACGCCGAAGAAAAAGCTACATCGTGAAGATCGGCTGCTGCCGAACGAAGATTGTTCGATAAAGAAAAGTAAACAGCTTATTTAGGGAAATAAAATCTGTATGACGATGCTGAATTAAAAAACAAATTTGGAAAGATACATATAAAAAGGAATTATGATCTATCTGTGTAGCCATTTGAAACGATATCAGATTCAAATTCAATTCGAAGTTCGTGAACGAAAAGTTGACAACTATTGATTGTCTTTTGTTACTTTTTTTTTATTATTTATTAAAATATGGAAGTATTTTATTAGAAGTATTTTTATTTATTAAAATATATAGTATTTTATATATAGGGTAAAGTTAAAGAAATTGCAATGACAATTCAGTAGGTTTTTTTTTATGATTGGAAAGATGGCTTAAAACGTTAGTTAGTTTATTTTTTATTCGTTATCTTGGGAAAAAAGTATTTTAATAAAATAAGAGTACGTTTTAAAGGAGAATCTTTCTATTTCGATATTTCACGTGGTCGTATTATTAGAAAGATTGTAATAACAATTAAGTTTGTTATCCCTGTTTGAGTTACTCAATTGGATCGATTCCAAGCAAATAGAAACCGCAACGTCATCTAAAACGTGATTTATGAAAGTAACGAGCGAAAGTGGCAGCTGAAAGCGTTTAACGTTTATACTGCGAATTATATCGCCGACAGTAAACGCCGCCTTTTAATCGGCTTGCAATTCAACAGTACAAAACGTTCTACTATCTTTATTCAGTTCCTAGATTACCAGGAAAAAAAACTTACATAATATCTTCGAAAGTTACACTATTTATTCCATTCAAATTTCTCAGGAATAGATAATACTTAAATATTATTATATCTAACTCATACTCATGGTTAAAAATATAGACGTATAAAAATTTAATGAACAGATAAAATAGATAAAAGATTATATAAGTATACTTACTGTGATGTACTGTAAACAGCCTTCCTTGAAACATTTTTCATTATTATCTGCACAAGAATGTCAGATGATATCGTATCGTGCGATTCTTCCTTTCATTTAATTTCATTTTTTATGACTTCATACCTCATACGCTTCCTTTTTGGTAACTGTATGAACATAATTTTTATCTCTGACGAATTCTAGTACCAGAGAGTGGTCAGGATGATCAATTTTTGAGTTTTCATAGTAACGTTGTAGATTCACAGTGGTGGATTTGCAGAATTTTTAATTATACAGGGTGGTTGGTAACTGATGGTACAAGCGGAAAGGGGGTGATTCTACGCGAAAAAAGAAGTCGAAAATATAGAATAACAATTTTTCGTTCGAGGCTTTGTTTTCGAGAAAATCGACTTTGAATTTTCGCTGGGTACGCGCGCGGTACGTTATAACGGTTTCGCTGGGTACGCGTGCGGTACGTTATAACGGATCTCACTGTAGATCGTTGTCTCGATGGAAAAATTAAAAAAAAAATATTTTTCGACTTCTTTTTTCGCGTAGAATCACCCCCTTTCCGCTTGTACCACTAGTTACCAGCCACCCTGTATATTATGAAATATTGTATAATATTTCTTCTTTATATTGGGTTGGCAACTAAGTGATTGCGGATTTTGTCAATATCACCTAATGGCAAAACCCGCAATCACTTAGTTGCCAACCCAATATAATAATAGGTTTGTCCATTTGCTTTGAATTATCTGTCTTTTCGTATATCTGCAATTTTTACTTCAAATCAACATTTCTTTGCCATTATATGGTAATATTTATATAAATTTGATACAAGTATAGAGAGGATACACAGTCCATAGATAAGTAACTGAGTCTCCTAGAATCTCATTGTGAAGACAAATGTTTGCCTTCAATTTGTCAAGATTATACTATGTACACCAGTATCTTCTTAAATGGAACTGTAGAATTCTACACAAAAGAGTAGCAAGGTACTTGAAAAGTGATTAGTTTCGAAAGATTTAACTTCAATCGTAATTTCTAAAGATTATCCATAATCTCGTAAAGCTTATCGTATGAAAAACAAGAAGAACATAAAGAGTACTTGTTGTTGTCTTTCCTCAACTTCCATGCGACGAGCGTTACAACGTCCGAGTTAAAATATCTTTTAGACTAATCGGTTCTCCAGCAAAATATCTTAAAAGAAAAACAGTACAGTATCATCGAAACAGTTGGCGGTTTTTGACGAGTATATTCGTCACGAAGAGATAGCAATATCTCGCGTTACGATGAGTATCGTCATCTACGGTCGAGATATATCGGAAATAAACAAACCCAACAGCGTGATATTTGCAAAGAAATCGGAACCAGAATATTTATAAATTTCTCAATTAGACAGAATTTCTCAATGATCGTTTATTATCGTCTACAGTCGACTGCGTCGAAATATATCGCGTTGAAATAATAATCAAAGTGAAAGAAGATGGCGGCGCAGCGTGTGGCGTCGGGGTGAGGCGATAAAAATAGCGAGTGGGTGGTGAAGAAAGGGGGAAACGTCGGTTCATTGACGAAAAGCAATAGAAACGAGAGGCTCGTCTCGAGTGGCCGACGTTTCTGTATGCCCACCACGTTGCTCTGACTCACGAGAACGCCACAGCTACGTGGTAGATCGTCGCCGTAGTCGCAACTTAAAGCTGCGTTTACATTGGTCCGCTAGACACCGTTCCAGTCCAGCGATTTCGGTCCAGCACTGGATCGAAACTAAAATAACGTAAACAGTGTTTTCATTGTTACTGCGTGCCGTCGTTCCAGTCCGAAAATCAAGCTTTCGTTCCAGTGTTTGCTTACATCTCATCATCGAGAATACAACGTCGTTCCAACGTTTGTTACTGGAATCGCGTAGACGGCTCAATGTCCAGCACTGGCTGAAGCGTGCACGTTGCTATTGTTTTATTCGTCTTTCTTTCTTTTTTTTTTTTTTTTTTTTTTTTTTGTTAAATTCATCGCCGTTGTAGTCTACTACTTTCAAAGGATCAAAAACGGATGGAACAATGTAGGACATGGTTTGCTTTCCAAGCCAAACCGCTGGAATGTAGTAGTTGGTTATCGCTTCTTAGAGGAGGTAGTCTAAATATAGGCTGACGCTTTTGCTTCACCACTTATTGCCAAACCTGTTGAAGATTTTCAGGATGTAATACTTCGATGTACTTGTGTATATTATTAATATACATAATTATAGAAATATATAGAAATAGAATTGTTTTATGATATGCAGTTCTACTGTTCCATGTTATAGATCGTAACCTGTATTTGAATGTCCTTTACCGACGAAGTTTATTAAAGTTATGGAGTTAAAATAAGCCGAAGAGAAGTCACACCTCTTTCAAATTGTACATTCAAAGTGAAAGGAAAAATATGCATTTTTAAAAATTCAATCGTTCCATATTATAAACTCTAGCGTGTATTTGAATGTCCTTTACCAACGAAGTTTCAAAAAGCTTCGTATAATGCACATGATATAGTGGTAAAAATTCTGTGGCAAGCGTACCGATACTTGTTGAAAGCGAGGTAATATGTAGCGCTGTAGAAATCGCTGGGTTTCACGAGGTAATACCCGCTACTGTCGAATCATTTCCATGTCAGTCCCTTCGCTGGTTAAATCGTCCGACACAGTCCAACGGTGGAATTCGACGATTCCACGCCTCGTCTATGATCAATAGCACGCCTCGTCTGCGATCAATCCCTTTGTCAAACGTCGAACGTAAATCGTGCCGCAATCGTGGATTACACGTCGCGCGATTGCGGGTCCGCCTTAATGGCCACGTTGCATGCCGCACAGTCCGGCATTTGAGCGAGGATTCGGGACAAAAATCAAAATTCGCTGGCCACGTTCGCACGTTCACGGAATAGGTTCGCGCGTTTGCAGGCCACGTTTTAGCGTTTAGATTTCACGTTTAGATTTCACGTTTAGATTTCACGTTCTACGTTGCGGCAGTTGAACGAGGGTTCGGGACAAAGGTAAACAAAAAACTAGCCTGTGACGTGCAGTTTTTTGACTGAAACTTGACACCAGGCGATCCGACGCGATATCGAATCTTTGTTGGTGATTCGTCTGCCACTTGGCTCGCTCGAAATATCTCGAATATTTATTTCTTTGTCTAACTACACACGGTTTAACACAACCTTAGCAGGCCCGGTCAACCGACCGATTTCAAAATTTAATTTAAAACTGTGCATTGGTCGTTGCTTCTTTTCTTCGTCTAACTTTATATACATTTTTATATGATCCGATTAATATAAACGAGTTTCTCGATTTTTCTTAATCGAATAAAAAGTTTGTCGATTTTTTGGCCAATTGTCGCTTACGTTTCTAACGCTTACACGCTGATAATATCATCGAATAATAAGATGAAAATCGAGCGATGATCATTTCAATTTTTTGTCCACCATGTGCCGCACTGCGCCGGAACGATCCATTTTCCTGACAAAAGTTCGCCAGGTAACCGGATTCCACGTTAATCCGGGGCCAGTTTTCGTTGGCATATGAAAATGGTCGCGCGTCGGAGGGTCACAAGCAGAGAGGCTACAAAAGGCAATTAAGTAACCGTCGCAACGTCGTTTATCACCAGCAATTTATGGCGTTACACGGTAGTTACGAAACGATTATCCGCACGCTGTGGCACGAGCTACGAAAGTAAAAGAAAAAAAAAAAAGGAAGAGATTTTACGAGCAATCTTATTATACCAAATTGAAAGAGCATTTCTGTAGAAACAAACGCCTGCGGCCGGCTATTTTCTATGTGTACTAGCGCTGAAAAATCTTACAACTTAGGACAATCGTTATATATAAAATAAATTCATGATAAAATATCACAGTTTTATTTATTTATTTTATTTAATAGAATAGACTCTTATATAAACTTTTATATCTTAAATAAACTCTTAAGAGTTTTCAGTGGTAGAGCTAAACAGTTGCTTTTACATTTGTTGCTTCGTGTAAGAGGAGACGATTTACGTCTCTTACGTGTTGTTTGCTCTAGCAGCGTGTTAACCATTTATCGTAGCTCGAAAACACGTAAACAACTGCTTCCTAATACTAAGGTTTAATCGTGGCAGGGATTTTTATCAAAAAATGATGTCATCTTTGTTTCTTGAACTAGATAGTCTTACTTATGTCTTCTAACAATATCTGCTGTAATTAGTAGTAATTATTGTGCAATTTCCCGATAACTTTGACCCTTTTTTCTATGATAAATTACAAGTTTTTTTCTTTTTAATCAAAACCAGTATTTTGCTCTTTTTCCGGTATGTTAGATAAATAGTTATCTAGAAAAGGGTACTCTTATCCTCGTTAGGAGCCTTTCTTTTCTTTTTTTTTTTCTTTTTTCATTTTTCTGACAAATAAATCTCCGATTAATTGATTTTGTCTGCGATGTTAAATTGGAATTTGATGTTCGACAATATGCTCACAATTGGAATTCCTGTTCTTCCGATGAAGAAGACAAGTTTCTCGAGGAAAAAGGAACTTGTATGTCCTTCAAAGTACAACATCTCGCTTCTTCATCGGGTTTCTTGAATCGTCTCGTCTACCCTTAGCGTCGAGTCGTCGGTTTATTCGCCGTTTCGTAAAGGAAGCAAAATTAATCTGTAAGCAAAGACGAGAAACAGGGTCGTTCTGGACAGATCTCGAGGTGAATAACCGAGAGGAAAGCGTCTGACTGAGCAAGATGGAGCATAAAAGTGGATCGCAGTAAATCTAAACCTTGCGAGGAGAGTATCATCGACTTTATACACCCATCAAACGTCAAACTAATCTTTTTCCCGGCTTTCGGTTTATTTTAATCCAACAATAAATTGTCCGTGAAACCGCATTAAGAAACCGAGCAATGTTTCAGTTCCTTCCAAAGGAATCGAAGCAGAGATCCGAATGAAAAATGGAAAAAATGTTTCAGTTCCTTCCAAAGGAATCGAAACAATAAAAAAATGGAAAAAATATTGATTTAGATTACGTTTTTTAATTATTCCGATTAGGAGGACTATGAAATTGAAATTTTTCAAACAAATTGACATACAAAGCAAAGAAAACGATGGATCAGGAAATTGTTTCTAATTATTTTTAGAAACTATTAGAAATACTATTGGTTGGTTGTCATTGGAAAAATGTTTAAACAGCAGTTGGAATAAAAAGTACAATGAATAGTGTGGCCTAAGGAATTATTTCTAATTGCCATGATTAGGAAAATTCTGAAATAGAAACTAAAATAAACGATACGAGGAACAGTGGCCACGGGAAATATAATTTTTAATTATAACGATTAGACAAATTCTTGAATGTTGAAATTGAAACGAAAGATTGGAAGAATAGCGGTACGCGGGTTTATCTTTAGAAAAAGTATTGTGGCTGTGGATTTTTAGGTCACCCAGTAGAGCGGAATACAGTGGGCCCCGTTCACGATAAAAAGCATATAAATGTCAACGTGTGGCCGTTCTTCACGATGCCAGTGAAGTTCAATGTACTTGAACTGGCTGGTGATTTCCAAGTTTTCCCACGATGCCTCATTGAAGACCGGCCAACCGGTATACTTTTCGAAGATGCATAAATGCGTCATCATACATGGGTAAATCATATGGTTGAGCTTGGAGAGAGATGTTGCTCCGGTCGAGAAAGTATAATGAAGATGTTCTTAAAGTTTCACTCGCCAATTCGCGCTTTAAAATTTCTCTAAACGAGAATTACGCCAGACTGCAAGTATTTGAAGGTACAATGAAAGAGAAGAACATTTGTTTCGTAATAATTACAGTCTTTGATATCAGAGTCAAATGCTTTTGAAAAAAAAATTATTCTATGTAGCTTGAAGATTTATACGACTACGAACATCGTATTCTAACATGTTATTATTATTAATGTAATAATATATTTAATGTAATATATATATATACACACATAATTACACAATTATCATACAAAGATTTACTAAATCCTCTAGCTATGATTAAAAAAATAAGATCTCCATAGTATAGTACAAATCTTCAAACTACGTATAATAATACATACATATAATTCTTTCAAAAATAATTTTTCTCACGAGCATTTGATTCTAACATGTATTCTATATATATGTACATAATTGGAATACAATTAGACACCTATTGTCTATTTTAATTTGTGAAATTATCCTCTAGTGATTTCTGGTAATTTTCTTCAACACTGCAACAAGCAATCCCTGATGTGTATTTGAATATACTATATACATAAATATAAATAACTAAGTAATCGTGCAGTCATCTTATCCTAACCTAATCAACATCGGGTTAGTTTCAAACGAATGAGATGAATTTGAAGTTGTAATGAAATATGTGTACAACGTTCATTTTTATCGACACTTAAACATGATTAATGTGTGCTTATTTATTTATACCATTTTAAGCGCAATTATCTTTATATATAGTATATTAAAATACTCACTAGGGATTGGTTATTCCAGTGTTCAAAAAAGTTACCAGAAATCACTAGAGAATAGTTTCACAAAAGAAGATATACAGATATGGTATATCAAACGTGGTTCTATTTCTAAGAAAAAATCAGTTCCAACACTCTATTCCCAATATATACCTCGAAAGCACTCGATCCCAGACAAAATTCCACAAAGTCCATCTGAAACATTCTGCTGCGTCTATCATCCGATTCGGATTACTTCATCGGCCCGCTGGATCGCTTCTCACGAATCGGAGAACGGGGTCACGCCACGGAGCATCTTTAAATCCCAACAAATCCACCCTTCGCCATTTGTCTTCTCGCACCGGAAGTCAGTAATTTCTACTCACCTGTCGCGATAAACCAGTATTTTAATCCTGAAAGAATGCCAACTACAGAGAGAAGCTAAACTCTTTAACGCTAGGCTTACCAGGCCTGGTGAAACGACCGGTTTCAAAATTTAATCTGAAATTGCACCTTCCTTCTTACAATATTTCTTTCGTTCGTCTAATTTCACGCAACTCCTCGTATCGTCCAATTAATCAGTTTCTCAATTTTCGTTAACGCAAGAATTTACATGAAGTTGAACGAACAAAAGAAACGACTGTCCACGGTGGTCATCGACAGACCCGCGTTACTAAATCCTCTAGAAGGATTAAAATAAGATCTTCGTGGTCGTATAAATTTGCGAAATACGTGTAATAGACCTTCAGAAATGTCCAATCTTAAAAAGCAACCTTTGCAAGAACCTAACCTTCACCTTTGTCTTTGCCAATCCGACCAATTTGCGACTTTTTCGCAACTCTCTTTTTGTACGTCATTTGGGACGACTAATTCCTCCGACTTGTCGAAAGCACTCGAGTCGTTCGGCTCGATTTTGAAAGAGTTACTCGGCTCTAAGTCGTCCGCATGTTAATGCCAGTAATTGTACAACTATAACGCTGCAGTAACGAATAATAGAAGCGTTAATTCGGGTGCGAGGTGAGACGGCGAAGCGTGTCATCGGTCTCGAGCGTGACAGCCGCGAGGAAGCTGGTGCACGCGAGGCCGAGACGAAAGTTGGTCCCGTTCTATTATTAGCCGAGTTCCAGCCAAGTGCAACATCGCGATCGGCGCAGGCAACGCATATGGCCAGCAACGAGCGAAGCGGAGCAAAGCGGAAAGAAGCGGAGCGAGGGAGATACCGTGTCGGCCTGATCTGCCTCTCCACGTTACTAGATTCTCTGTTTAGTTATTTTTTGTTTGTCCTCCCCCTCTTCCTCATCTCCTCATCTCCTCCTCTTGCTCCTCTTGCTCTGGACCTCGATACGCTGCTGGAGATGGATGAACTGATTGTGTCGAGATTTCAGGATTTATCGACCAGCGTTCTCAGGATGGAATATTTAGATTAGCGAAGAAAGTTTGAGAATCGGACAAATGTCTTTGCGAATGAAACATTCTAACATATTCCGATGGTTTTGGATCGTAATTGAGTAACTTTTGCGAATTCGGGGAATCCTGGAAATTAATAAGGTCGTAGGGGAAGCGTTAAAGCAATTGATCGAGACGTAGTTTAAAAATGGAACGTGTTCCATATGAAATATTAAAAAATACAATGTTTCAAGATCGACTAAATCACTTTGAAGATACGATACTGGGGATTTCCAGGATTTTGGCATTTGTTAGCGCAGTGAGAAAACACTGCAAGCGTTAATAAGATCAACTGATCGAGATAGGTATATTTTTAGGGTCGAGTATTTCAGATTCAAGCATCGACTATGTATATTCGAGATTGCTATACGAGTGTCTTGGATTATAGTTTAGGGACTTTTGCTGATATTGGCAATCGTTAGTGTCGTTAGAAGTATCAATAAATTGATCGACAAGTATCTTCACGGTGGAATATTTACATCAGCGAAGAAATTTTTAAAGATCGACTAAACGTCTCTGAGGATGAGATATCTTAAACGTTTTGCATTATGGCATGGGAATTTTGGTAATTATCAGTGTTATAGGGAATATTGGAAATATTAATAATTGAGATCGAGCGATATCTTCAAGACGGAGTAGTTAGATCGGCGAGCAAAGTTTGAAGAAATTCGAAATCTCAAACTTCCGTTCGAAGAAAGCGTAGAGATGAAAGGATTTCGAGTTTTCATGAAGACGAAGTAAATGTATCTGACAATAACTTAAAAGTTCTTAGATATTTTAGGAATTTTATGTCTTATAGAGAACATTGAATAAAAATATGGATGATCAGTGGTGAAATATCTTCAGGCTGGAATATTGTACGAGTAGAAAATAATTGAGAATTTTTATTAAAGTTATAATCGAGGAAAAGGAATGTCCCGCTGCAATAAGTTAGCGAAAGATTTTACGAGAGAAAAGGTAAGTTGGGAATATTTGCAACAAATGTTTTACTTTCTTGTTTGGACGCAAATGTCCGGCAAGCAAATTGGCCCATCGATAAATCCCACGGTGGAAAAATACGGTTTGCTTTCTTTGCACGTTCTTTACGAGCCGTGTTTGCATTTATGCTCGACACAGCTGCAAATTCTGAAAGAATAACTTCCTCTGCACCGGCTCTTGCACCGAGGGCTCCGTATATCTTGCTCGGATCATTACCGTTGCAACTTTTTCCTACATAAACGTGGAAACTGAGTTAATTATCCCCAAGCTGAGAAAGCTGAGCTAAGCTAATTAAAATAAAAATATTCGCTAATAGCGGTGGCATAAAAAGAAGCACATTAATTGTTACGTTACAAGAGATGTTTGCCAATCATCGTGTCGTAAAAAAAACGTTCGTTAAACGACGAATCGCAGGAAAAAAACTATTTAGTGAATTATAGAAAAAGAAGAAATTTGTCGAAATAGTTTTTCGATGAAGAAACCATAAAAGAAGCATAAGAACGATGTTTACTAATTATGAAATTTAAAAAAGAAGAAAAACAGGAAAGAGATTACTAATCTCTAAATTGTAAAAAATATATTCAGTGATGTAAACATTTTCCTCAATTTATTAAGCTAGCAATCAATGAAACAATCTCAAATCTTAATTAAATAAAAAAAAGATAAAAATAAACATTAGATACACTCGTGTGCGCGCAATTATCTTTTTAATTTGCCTCAGTTTCCTGTATGAAAGAGGAAAAAGAATCCGAGATTGTTTTCAATTCGTTAAACCAGCGATCGATGAAAAAATCTCGAATCTCTGTTAAATAATAATAATTTAAAAAAAGAAACAGAATTTTTTTAAATTGTAACTCAGTTTTTTGCACGGAAGAAGAAGGAAAGATCCGATATTACTGTTAAAGAAAACTTTAAAAATCGGCTGCGACTTTCGCCTAAGAACTTTCTCCTTGGATCACCCTATAGAATTTCAGCGCGCGCGAAATGCAAAAACCGCGCGCGATACAAGTTCATCGGACCACGTTGATTCACGTCAGACTCGTGGGGAATTGGAAACCATCAGGGCTGCACGTTTGTTTATGCGATATTGTTATGCTTCGCTCGAAGTAAAAGCACGATCTTTCTGCCTTGCCAGACACACCATATTCGCAATAAACGAAATTCCCCGTTACACGTGCGAAATCGGACCGTCTGGATGCGATAAAGCGCCTAGCTAAAGTCGATTCTCTAGCTTTCTTCCGATCTTATCGCGCCTCAAGTGGAAGATAGCCGAAACGAAACTGTTTTCTAACCTGAATGATCGAGTGCAGATATTGGTAACAAGATTTCGATGCCTTAGGTGGAGGTTAGGATAGTATATCTAGGGATTTTCTAGGGTAAATCATATTTTGAAATGATAATAACAATATTTAGTTGGTAATAATATTTGGCAATATCGATAAACATCGAAGTATCTTCTGAAACTCTCTCTATATTTTGGGCGGGAATGTGTGTCGAAATTAGGTGTAATTCTTCAATTTGAATTTTATGCGAGTGTAAGAACAAAAATTGATGAAATATTAGTAGGAAAATCAATAATTGTATTGGCAAAGATTTTTTAAGGAAAGAGCGTTCGATGTTTCTTTTCGATCCTCTTGCGGTGTTACACTCTCTGTAATCTTAGCGAGCACTGATTTTAATGAAACTCTAGGGAATCCTATTCATCTAGGGAACCCTAGAAAATTAAATACACATATTTCTACGAATAAACATTGGAGTCACGCAGAAGCTAAGTTGATCAATTCCGCCAAGTTTAATTGCACAATTTATGAAGAATTAAGTAATAAATAACGCATTCTGATGGCAAAATTAAACAATTAATAACTAAACTTCAAATTCTCGTAAAACAGAGTCGATCAATTTACCTACCGAGTGTTTGCTTTTATCCTTTGAGCAGAAATTTGTAATCTTCGCGTAATCGTGCACCATTGAGACGAAAATTAAAGAGCGAATGGATCGTCGAATGAAAAGATTAAAAAATGCCATACCATCGAAGATACGCGAACACGATGATTGAGAATCGCTGCTTCGGAGAATTAAGTAATCTTCCAATCTCGGACAGAATCTTACAGAACTGTTACCTACTTTCGACTTTCTGCTTACTCAATTCCACAAGTTACCTAAAATTACATTCGTATCCATATATCACATATAAGAAATATTCCACGATTTCTACGATGATCAGCTTGCCTAACTTACATCTCTTCGTGTTCCAGGAACAAGTACGGATCTGGTGCCCCAGCTGTTGGGGATGTTTGACGAGTTAGCACGCCGGGGCAATGGCTACACCGACCACGTGGTACTTCCGCCTGCCTGCAACATACCAGCGGCACTACAGAAACGTTTGAGCCTGGTATCCCATCGAGGCTCCATATTCGGCCAGTTCCATCCTGAATTATCCAAACCTCAACCGGATGACGCTATGGCCGAGCATCCAACGTCAGAGAACACCGTGGTGGACATAGTCGCTGATGACGTTACGCCTGAGAAAGAGAACGACGCGTTACAAACCCTGGAGAACAGCCAACAAGAGAATAGAAGCGAGTGTACGATAGAGAAGAAATCATATAGACGCGAAAGCAACGGTCTCACGCCACTTAGGTACAACAGACGATGCAGAAACGCTGCAAGACCGCTTTCTGGAAGCTCCGTTGCGTCCTCTGGAAGCTCGAGTACCTCCTCCAGTGGGTGCAGTAACCAGGGCAACCAGTGCACCATCAATCCTTATTTGGCGTCGGTCGAATCGCTGGCAGACACTTGCGCCAGCTCTCAAGGTGAGGGTTCAGAGGGCTTTCGCGAAGTTGGTGAAAGTAGAAGAAGGTTTGAAGAGGATTGCTGGTGTTGAATGATCCGTTTGGAGAGTTCTAGCGAGTTTCTTTGAGGAGATAGAAGAAGTATTTCCTTTACGTTTAGACCTAAAAACAACAGTTGATGACTAGAAGGACAGTCATAATTCTTGTACCAGACAACCAATTTGAGATTATTTGAAGCACTAAAACCAGTTGATAACATTTAATGTTCCTCGTCAGTCAGGGATATTCTTATCTTCACCGATGACACCTTTTCCATCATAAAATAATTTCCAATATAATCCTAGATCATACACCTTCTTTTTACCTCCTTCTTACGCCTTTCCTCCAAGTATACAATGTCAACAGTATTGCTGTAATTCTTCCTGAGAAAGATACCAAAAGCCAAACAAAATTATCATCATCGAGCAACAGCGCGTCAATCGATGTACCTCTATAGATCATTTTAGATTTTCTTTCGACACTCCTTTCTTTGCGCCTTGATTTATTAGAAGAGAATGGCTTTGTAAAGTTGTACAACGCACGATAATAAATTAACGTATAGCGTCGAGGTTTAAAAAGTTTGAAAAATACCTTAGAAATCCGTTTCTAGATGTATTGGTCGAAAGAGATTTCAAGGCCTTCGACTTTCTCCACGGCTGTAGCGTAATCAACGGCAATGACAGTAATGATAGCGGCAGTGGCAATAAACTTCTCTCTCGGCATTCCGTGGTCATCGTTAAGGGAAACCGTTGCCACGGCCTGGAATCGCAAGGAAGCGTGTGCGTTTCGACGATCAAACAACCATCTGATAACATGTTACACGTTAAAAAATGTTCTTTCGAGCACACGGTTTTTTCACTTTCGTTTTAATGGAAGTCGTTTGACACTTAGAACCAGTTTGGAAGAAAGGAATGTTTCTGTCGTAGCGAGGATAAGCACTTGCATTAGCTTTGATCTTGATAGAGAACTTAATGAAGTCTGATGAAGTAGTTTCTTGGTTAGTTAGATCAAAATTAATCTGGAGAATTTAGGATCCTTTAGATAGATAGCAATCTTTATAGATCAATCTGTTAGTGTGTAAGACGATTCAATTAAACTGCAATCTATATAGAATTTGTTAGGAGTTTCAATAAATCTATTTAATGAATGATAAAATGTTGGGAACAGGCTCTGGGGATAGTGGAGTGGTGACAGTTTCGGAGGCCAACTGTCGAATAGGAGATGATGGAAGTGATCAAAGAAGAAATAGCGGAGAGGAGGATCCTTTCAATCCCCTGTGCCACAGGCCGCGTTATTGCGACCCCCATCGGAATCCTATGGAAAGGGTACTTCTTGAGATAGTCGACACCGAGGCGATATACGTGGAACATCTGCGACAGGTCATCCAGGTAAACATTTAGATGCAGCTGTATTATCTCTCATCGATATCATCTATCAAATTATGAAACTTATTTCGTTATTTTTTGTTATTTTAAGGGTTACCTTATATTTTGGAGAAACGATTCGGCATCGTTTGTGGATCAAATGCAGCTGAGTAACTTATTTAGTAATATTGAGGATATCTTCGAGTTCAACAGGTAAAGTAATTTCTTATGTATATCATAAAAAGATTGGAATTATCTATAACATAATTTGATTTCAGAGAGTTCCTGAAAGAGATAGAGGAATGTGGTCTGGATCCAGTCTGTGTGGCAAACACATTCATAAAGCACAAGTCAGGATTTAAAGTGTATACAGAATATTGTACCAATTATCCAAGGTAAGAGATATAGCAAGATAATCTGGTGGAAATAAATGCTACTTGATACTTGCTATATTCTTATATCTCTTAATTGTAGTTTGGTATTAATACAGTTCATTTTAGCACAGTTTCCGTTCTGACCGACCTCATGAGTCAAGAAAAGACTGCACACGCGTTCCGAGAAAGACAAGCAGCCCTAGGTCATGCATTACCTCTTGGATCCTTTCTTTTGAAACCTGTTCAAAGGATCCTCAAGTACCACTTACTTCTGGAGGTAAATTGTATCTTCAATTTTATCACTATATAAAAGAAAAACAATAGTCTTATGATCTATTATTTACAGAATTTGTCAAAAGAGTATGCAGCAGACTGCGAGGTAAGAGAAAATGAGACTGAAGGTAGCAAGGCAATCGAGGCGGCATTGGCTGCTATGACTGACATTGCAAAGCACATAAATGCAATGAAACGAAGGCACGAGCACGCAGTGCGTGTTCAAGAGATCCAGTCCCTTTTATACGGCTGGCCTGGTCCAGATTTAACGACTAGTGGGGAACTGGTAGCAGAAGGAAGATTCAGAATGTGGAGGGCCAAAGCTCCTAGGCATGCTTTCTTATTTGACCGCATGCTTTTACTCACTAAGAAAAAGGAGGATGGGCTTCTAGTCTACAAAGCTCACATTATGGTATCTATTCTGCTATTTCCCTTTCTGTACAATGAAACTTATTTACTAATGCCTTACTATTTTGTATTGGCAGTGTTCGAATTTAATGCTCATTGAGAGTATACCAGGCGAACCACTTAGTTTCCACGTGATTCCTTTCGATAATCCCAGATTACAGTATACTCTTCAGGTAATATAACCATTTGTATATTAATAACTATAATCTTTACATTCAAATTCAATATTAATTTAATATTACACTGGTATATTTCATATATAATATTTATTATAATTAGGCACGAAACTTGGAACAGAAAAGAGAATGGACTTTACAGATAAAAAGGGTAATTTTGGAGAATTATAACGCGGTTATACCTTCGCATGCGAGACAATTGGTTTTGCAACTTGGCCAGATGCAACCAGAGGGTAGGACTATACATTAAATTGCGAATACTTTTCTCATACTGAACTGAACGATAATTGTATAACAATAATAAAACTGTTATGCAGACGACGCTTTGGCAGACAGAGGATCGGCGAAGAAGCAGCATTCTGCACCTCCAGAGTATCTAGAGAAACGAAAACAGGAGAAAGAAAGACGGAGATCTGAGACAGGACTTAGACAGAAATTCAAGAAAGGTGGCAGAAGGTCTGAGACTACAACTGAGGTACATACGGTTTCAGATGTTCTCTGTACAATATTCTCCAACTTTATCTCTTCCAATTATACTTAACTTAATTGGTTTTCTAATATTCTAATAGGATTCTCCAGCATCGCCACGGAAAAATCAAAACGAGGATTCTAGTGAACAAGGATTTAAAACTTCAGACGGACGCGGATCAAAAGTCAAGGTACTTAAAAATATAAATAATTTTCTTTAATTTAGGGGTTATATTCAGAACTTTAAAAAATCATCATTGTGCTTTTGTATCAAATTATGACTGATTATATGGCACGTGAAAAATATTTACTATTGCGTTTAGGATCGCTTTACCGGTTGGAGGAGGAAATCAGAGCCAGGTTTTCAATCTTATGTGTGCCTTAACCAGTCTGACGAAGAACAAAAAGAAGATACGGGTGATACGGGGTCTGCCACTGTTGAGACCGAGTGCGCGATTATCGAGAACGACAAGCATACGAACTCTCCACCACCTGAAACCAAAGAGAACAATGAACAGCAGACTCAAGCGCAAACAGTCGAAGAAATAGTTGGTCATATTCTCATGCAAAACCAGGAATTCCAGAAGCTCCTAGAGAAGCAGCGGACGAACAGCATAATCAACGTCAGACAGCAGCAACGTTTCAATAAACGTATATCTGCTGACACGTCTGATGACAGTGACTCAGAAAATACGAACTATATTGCAGACAATTCGGTTAACAACAGGATATCGCGTATTAGGTCAGGTCATCGAGAGCGGTTCGTTAAAACGAATAATACTTGGAACTCGTTATCTTCTCCCCGTGACCATCAACCTACGCTACAATTGCTGTATGATAATTTAAACAAAACTGAAAATAATAAATCGGTGGACAGTAATTCGAAAAACAAGATTAACCTTGTACAAGAGAAGAAAGCGTTGTTTGAAGCGTTCAAGAAACAGAGTATTGTGACAGAGAGTAAGGTTATCAAGACTGCGCTTAGGATAAGAGAAAATTCAGCATCGAGAAACGAAGAAGCAACTCAACCACAAGCTGCGAAGGAAAATGAAATTCAAATTGTAGAAAGCGACAAAGGAACGACTGAAAATGGCGAATGTACAACTGAAGTTAACCAAGAGGTTACCGAGTCTAACAAAGGTTTTGGAAACTATGATAACCTGCAACACGTGTGGGAAGGTCTGCAAGAAGAGAAAAGCTTGGATGGAAATGACAGTCCGACTCGTCCGGCAGTCTGGTTAACCAAACTATGCGAAGGATTACCAACATCGCCCCAAAAGTGTGGTTCTCTTCCACGTAGCTTCCAAATTCACCCTAATTCTAATCAGAACGTAACAAAGTCACGGTTCTTGCAGAGGGATGGCAAACCTATGAGCGAGAGACCATTTACCATAGCTTCAGACAAGCCAGCAGAGATTAACCTGGAGGACATGGAAAGGTACGCCTCTACATGTCAGCCAGAAGGAAGAATTGCCAAATTTCCGACTTCCGTTTCAACATCCACATCAACATTCTTTTGTTCATTGGACGATACATTGACAGACGCTTATTCAGAGATTCATATATCATCCACCACCACGAACATACATCCTGATCATAAAATCTATAGGGCAAACACAAGTGGGAGCACCATATTCAAGAACGTCCTTTCTAAAGCTGGCAATCGTCTTCAAGGTCTGAGGAACACCATGAGCACAGAGACTCTAGAGTGTAGCGAAGAATTGGAGAGGACCAAGTACTTCCGTTCTTTGAGTACAGGTAAGTTAAAGAAGAAGAGCAAAATGAAGCATTCGAGGGAATCCTCTTCGGATGTGGAAGAGCTCGTAGGATGCACAGCGAGGGGGGTTTCGGATCTGAGAATCCCTTCGGTTTATTACAAACAGGGAAGCTCAAGTTTAGGTGCTCGGATCGCTCAGTCTGACTATGCGGATCCAAGTGTACTATTTTTCGAAAGCAAACGATTTCAGCAGGCAAATAGTCAGTCACAGACCAAGGAAGAGAAGAAAGATGATGAAGAAAGTATAGAGAACCGAGAAAGTGAAACGGATAGTTTCTATGAAAGATCATTCGAGACGATTGAGAACTACGTAGATGCGGATGTTGACGACGCGTTCCGGGATAGTGCAATATTTAGCGATATCGAAGAGGTTCTGGTGGCCAGGCCACAATCGAGTCAGCCTCCCGAAGATTGCCCGCCATTTAAGAGCAAAGTGGCGCCACCGGTACCAGCGAAGAAGAAAACAGAGTCTATCACAGCGGTAAATCCCTCAGGACACAACGTTGCGACGACGAAATGCAAACCTAACGTGGCTCAGAAACCCGATTATTTGAAGGTTAAGTCGGTTTTCTTAAAGGGACAGCAAGAATTGGACTGTAAAATTCCGGTGAGAGCTCCTGTGTCTGAAAGTGGAACGTATCATTGTTCTAAGAACAGTTTGCAAAGCAATTGCTCGTCAAACAGTGGTGAAGAGAACGACGATGTGTCGGCGGGACAGAGCCAAGCAGGTTGGGTAAGGAAGATAGTGGGTCAGTTGCAGGGTCACATTGAAACGTAATTTATGCCAATGAAAGTGTACAAATCTCGTAGCCTTAAACACAGGAATTTCACGTTTGCCGATATTCTTAATCCTTTTGAGATTAGCTCATTTTAATTTATATATTGGAATATTCTTTTTTTTGTCTTCGCATACTTGATAAAAAAAATGTAATAATTACACTGTGGATGCTTATGCGTTTATGGAAAATTTCTATTTTTAACATAGTACGCAAACTGATACAAAATGTCCAAAATATAGTCCATTTTCTAAATTATATTCATAAAAATATGAATTTGCATGAATATCCGCAGTCTAATTTAAATATTTCAAGAAGTATTATATATCTTGAAAGGATTAAGTAGTTATTATCTAGAAATCAATAATACTCGTTTGGACGATGAAGAGTCAGTTTATTTTTGAGTGATCTATTAAGTACAATTATCTTTGAGATTATATTTTATTAGTACAATAGAAGGGAGGAAGAAAGATTGAAAATAAAGTGGAAGTAGAATAAATAAAGAGTAATATTGGTCTAGATAAAACTCAGATACTTCAATGAAAGACATAGTATGTACATAATGAATTACTGTGGACACATTTTGTTTCTTTAGTTTTTACTATTAACATTTATGTCCGATCAAGATTTAAAAAAAATATTATTATTATGTACATGTTACGTTTATGTTTATTCTATTCGTGCTTTATGTAAACTATTTCCCGCGCAAACATGAAGTTCTAGTGTTGAAGTGTATTGTACAACATTGAAACAAATACTGCCGAACAAGTTGTCGTATCGTGTAAACTAGCGGTAAAAAGAACAAAACGTAAATAAGTGATACTTTTTCAAAATATCGTATGTCATATTTAATCCGTGTCATATATAAATTTAAATGTTATGTTAATAATACAGGGTAATCAGAGAAAATTATTTTTGAAAAGCCTTTTCATGGAGGAAGCTGTTATATCCTTTGGTAATTTAAATATTTTAATAAAATGTATTTTCTAGTGAAACATCGATCACCATGTAAGTAAATTGATACGATAAAGAGTTGAATATTGACAATTGTATAGTCACCCTGTATTGTTATATAAATTTTTACAAGGACAAATTTTTTCATATTTTAATGTCGTTAGTCAGACTATTGTAAATCGTTATACATGTCGACTGAATGTTTTAAGCGTCGATGTACTTGCAAATTAACTCGTTAGGATTCAGAAATGATTATTTTATTTTTCAACAATAAAAGTGTTCGTTTGAACAAAGAGGGAAGTCGCTTCTTATTTTTTATTTATTCGCAGAACCTAACGGGTTAAGTTTAATTACAATTAAAAGAAGAAAATTGGAGAAACCCGAAATATATTTCTCTGATGGATAGATAAAAGAGTATAAGTCAAAATTTGGGCAAAACAAGATATTCTAATATATTCTCTATTGCTATTTTTTTGCTTATAGTCCCAATAACACCTATTATTCTTTCATATTACGAGTATTTTGTGTAATTTTTCACTTTCAAATTTTCTATAAATGCATAAAAATTCGCAGTCTAATTATAAATGCTTCTCTGCAAAACCAATAATTTTGGATTTATACCCATTTGCCCGCCCATCAGAGATTTAAGATTAGGCAATAAATGAACTCACGATGCAAATGAGATTATGATTTATTTGCAATCGCATTATGCGAATGATCTAGCATCTTTGCAATAAATCAACTTGATTATTGTCAGTTTTCGTTTCCATTATTCAAGATCATTGTCATACTTTCACATTGAAATACTTCGTAAGAAGGATCCGAAGGTGAATTCGAAGATCAGGTCCTGATTACTTCAGGTAGGTTTTATTACGAGAAATGTCTATTTACAAGAAGTTTCGGCTAGTCATGTTTACAGATACGAGAGTAAATAATACATAATGTTCATAAATTAGCTTTGCAATACTGCACGTGTATAAAAAATACAGGAAGAAGAAAAAGAAGAAAGAAAAATTACTAAAAGATAGAAAGCTCAATGAACTGAAAGAGAAAAACAAACGATCGTTCATTATACACATTATATACAACTGTAGTAACTATATAATACATTTAATTGTTTAGTATTATCTCGAATGAGAGTTCTCTCTATTTAGAAGAATTTTCTTCTTTCAAATCTCCGTTAGTGTTGAGGTTACGAATATAAATATAAAGAATAAATTAAGATTCGTTATTTCGTTTACCTAACAAGAAAGCATCTTGTATAACGATACAAGGGAAAGTAGTGCGTTAAATACGATCTTTTCGACATAAAAATCGTTTCGAGTCATCCATTTCCGTTTAATTACAGGATTATCGTATGCTAATTACTGAAATCAATGTTGTCCAATGTTAAGCTTCACAGATTAAGGGACTTCCCCCATCTTGTCTCTATTATGCTACTGGAGTGCCATCTACTGACGTCTACTTTGAATATTCCCGCGCAATTTTTGTTCGTTAATCTCTTTATTTCTTTCAAGCGATACTCCAGCAAAGACAAAACAATACAAGAAGCTTTGTTCGAGGACAACACTGATTTAGATAATGGAGACCGATCGTGCAACTTTCTGCTGCATCAAAAGGGTGAAGACATCAGTGTTTTCCAATTAGAACTTTTTAGGAACTCCTTTAATGTATAATTTATTTATATAATATAAAAAATAATAAAAACACCAATCATAGGTTTTATATAAAATTTAGGAGTTCCGTGAAACACGAATACGACGTCATTATTAGGCTGAGGATGTTTACGCAAATTCAAATTTTTGTGGTCACAACTGAAAAAATGGAACCTAAAAAGATATTTATTATGTGTGTTCTGAGCATTTTTACATTATCGAATATCCTATAATTGCATAAAAATCCGCAGTCTAATTGTTATGAAAAGTCTTCTTCGTAAGAAGCATTGGAAAACGCTGTTGCAAACGAACGAAAGAAATTTAACGAGATCGTTATCTTTTTTTCTTTTGCTTTTTTATACAGCACCTCATGGAGATGCTACTTAAATCTACAAAAATTCATTTATGCGACAACGACACATTCTCTTCCTACGATTTCGTTTGCAAGAATATTCTCATTAAATCATCGTCTCTATTCGCAGCTAAAGCTTTGGTTAATAATGCGCTATTGACAGTATTGACAATTCTTATAGTTTCCCCCATTCCTTTTCTCCCACGAAATAGCGCAAACTAACGAAATCCCGATGACATCGTTATTCACGCTAATCCTTATACTTCTTTGAACTTACATTTCTTCTCCGAAGAGCATTTTTATTAAATATATATATTCATATATTTATATTTATATATATCTCTCTTTTTCTTTTGTCTCATTCTCCCTAAGTCGTATCGTCATTCTTACAACACCAACTTGCCTCTTAAAATATTCTTTTTTTATGCTTACACTCATTGTTAATAGAAAACATAATACATAGCTGAACAAAGAACCAAATCAATTTTGATAGCATAACTTAATGATATCGTGGAAGAGCACCTGTAAAAATCCATGATCTATGAATCCCAAGAGTGATTTTGCAATTTCTCCTAATTAATCTAGCATTATTTATATATAAAGAGTAATAAAGACAATAGAAATAATTTTTCAAGCTCAAGAACATTCCTTTGTTACATTAAGAAATAAATTATAAAATAACTAAATGATTGCAATTTTATTCATGTCACTCTCAGGATTAATTGTAATATTATTGTTATTAAAAAATAATAGAAATTGTATAGAATATAAGATCTGAGAGATTACAAGACATACAACAAATGTTTGCTTTTTGTACAGTTGTAAATATAATCTTGTAATTTTTTCAGATAATTTTATATTCCTCATTCGTAAATAGAGGCAAAGCCATTCTGGTCAATATGGACAGGTACATGTTATCGCTGTACTATTTGTCCTACTGCTATAGAAATCTACATTGTGTGTGAATTGAACAGCAGAAATATTGGTGATTCCATAAAAAATATTAATATAGAAGATACAAATCTTTTTCATGAAATCAAATGTTGCAATTTCATAATGCTCAATTTACACACAGCATACATATACACGAAGATTCAATAAAAATTAAATATTTTCAGCTATGCACTACATTCAACAGAAACACTCCTGAAGAATCTAAAATTTCGTGGTCATAAGGAGAACATGGATATGTAAAATCTGCATGTGTAACATGTTTCTGAATTCTTATGTTTTCTTCTTGATCCTAAATTTTTGTTTCCTAATAGTTGGTCTGCCATGAAGTATTTATAATTATTTTTCTCTTTTTTTTCCTAATACTCTTTTTCACTGTTTAGTTAGTGTAAATGTTGTTGCATTTAGTCAGTGTTCTTGTATATGCGTTTCGCACTACATATTTGATGCCATGAATGAAATTATTGTCTTTACAATAATATAAAAGTTTGCCAGGTAACATTGCAGTGTCATTATTTACGACATTATTGAAATAAAAATTCAATCTTTTCCTTATGTGGAATCTGTACGCGATAATGTTTACACATCAATGAAATCAAAAGAACATACGTGTATAAAAAATTAGTAGTGTATTGGGTTAGCAACTAAGTGATTGCGCATTTTATCATTAGGTGGTAATAACAAAATTTGCAATCACTTAGTTGCCAACCCAATATCTTTATACATGTAATGTACATACATTCTTGAATGCCTAAAAAGCATATAGATTTTTTATCTTTCATTGGTTCTAGTAATCTATATCACACCATTATACATTTGCCCCAAAATTATCTTTAAAACGTGAGAAAATACTAATTACATGAACAGAATATGTACTGTACAATTTAAAAGATATACTGAAACAATTTTTTTAACAAGAAGCATTCGAACGCTTACAAATCTATATAAAAGAATGTTATGAACATTTAGCTATTGAATAACAAAGATGAAAAATGATTAATAATTTGAATGAAACAACGAGCATAATTGAAATGTTAGATAATGTACAAAAATTTCATTTAAATGCCAACATTGCAAGCACTCAATATCTCCTAATGGTACATGCTTAATAGCAAATACAAGGAAGACATTGCTTTATATACCTTTCCTTTACAAGTCCTACCAATTTACATGAATAACACCCTACTAGACTTTTCCATCATGTTGTTATACGATTTGATTAAACAATTTCACATTTGATTGCTCAAGCACTGATTGTAATTGCATACTAAACTGCTGACACAAACGTGTAAATATACTGACGCATTGACCTGCTTAATCTTATTCCCTGAAAAAACATCTCTCTTGTCTTTAAAGCTATGTCTATATATATTCTCTTAAAAAACTTATTAATATTGCAGATATTTTAAGAATCATCTTCAATTCAGCATTCAAATGTGACACTATATTTAACAATAAGACTTAAAAAGTAATTAATTATCACTTTGTGCACTATGTGCATGCATACAAGAGCTTTATGATGAACGAATAAATTCTATCTCATAGACTTTATTATATTTGGAATGGAACATTTGAATAAATATGTAGAAATTGATATCTAAAGGTAATATGCAAGACAAGAGTGATATTTAAAATGGTAAAGTTTACTATCCTGGACATACTTTGAACACATGATCATTTCAATTCTTTCCATTTAATAGACTGTCAGCATAAAATGTTTCAAGCACAATTTTGCTGCATCTTGGGATAAATCAGTATTAAATCAGTGTTCAATCTTGTCTTAACATAAGTGGTACAAATGTTGGTACTTTACAACCATATGATCTACATGTTTTGTCTTTTTTAAATTATAATAAAACACTGTAAGAAGAAATTTAATAGCTGAAAGAATATTTCTCAAATAAGAGAATTAAATTTTTGATAAAAATTTAATTACACCACTTATGCTGTTAGTAATAGATACAACATTCATATAACATAATTATTTACCACAAACAATAAGCAGTCACATATTATTTACTATAATGACACTATAATAGTAAATTTTTCATAGCATAATACTTTCTTTAGTAATCCTACTTTCTATTTACACAGTGAATCTTCATATAAAATACCAAAATATTTCAACATTTCCAAGATAATTTTACTCTGTCAATCCTTCCTAGCTCAATTTACATTTCATTCTTGCCATTGCAAATCAATTACTTTGGTTTGCAAGCTATCGACATGGATGGAAAAGTGCCAGATACTCGCAAAATCTACTAAATGGCATTTAAAAGACATTGTTGAATTTAAGTATTTTTAAAATATTTCATAGATCAATCGATTCTTAATGGCCTCATTACATTATTTTATTAGCATACCTGGCCAAATTATATTCAATATAAATAGTATTATATTCTGTGATAATAATACTAAAATACTAAAATATAAATCACTATCCTAATAAAATTTAAACTATGTAAAAAATATTCATAATTTTTTTCAATACTTTAATTTTATCTAACTACTTAAATTTGCAATAAGCAATAGTAATTACTAAAATCTTTATTATGAAATATTTTATTTGTTTAAATATTACTAATAACTGACCATCTTTTTTTATGAGCTTTTTCATAAAAACTATAAGTTTTAAAATAACGCTTGAAGTGAGATCTATTATTCTCTGCAACATGCAAATTGCAGTTTTTAAATTGATTTTCTTTTCTGTTTTCTTATTTAATATTTAACGTGCAATACTGAGAAACTTAAATTTTGGAAAGAATAAGAATAAATTTTTTAATTCTAATTTGTCTTTTATTTAATATTATTTATTACGTGCAAAGATGTAAAATTTTCTACTCGTAAAAAGATGCATTTAAATTGGTCGTTTAAACATTTATTTTATACTACCATATGCCGAAAAAAGAACTAATTGAATATCATTAAAAATAATCTCGAATGCAAATAAAATGTCTACTAATCTATAAATAAATAATAATTATATTGTTCTGAATATTTTAAGTAATTGATCATTACAAATACAAACTACGTTATTCATCTCTGTATTTATCGTACAAAGACACCATAGAAATATCACATGGTATCAACTGATACTAATATTAATTAAATCACTGATGCAAATCAAATTTTACATATTTGTAAAATATTATGTTGTATATATCAGATGATATAAAAAAATCTCAAATGTTAAACGAAAATTAATTTTAAGAAGCGGAGATAAATACTCAGCGTTTAACATTTGCATTGATCCTTAAGCTCTATTTCATCCAGCACTCTTCCTCCTGGATACACAGTTCACGTGTTAAGAAAGTCTTTCGCAAATGAGAAATCGCGTTTCTCCCAGTCTTAATACCCATCACACAAAATGCACTTAATGTCCATTATCTTGAAGAAGTAAGACGTTAATTGAAATTTATATATAATATATATAGACACACCGTGCTCCTAAACTTTGAATTCATGTACAATACGAAGAAATTGTTTCGAATATTTATAATATATATCCACTAAAGTCATATTTCAGAAGAAAATTATGGAGCAGGAATTTCGACCTTAATTCCTTTTTTAAACCGCTAATTATCAATATTAGAGCTTGACAATTAATTATGCAACATAAAGCATTCCATGGTGCATACATTTTAAATCGTTTATGATACCTACTAAAAATGATTGTTTCAGATGAATTAATCATTAAGACCATTTTCATATATACTTCTTAAAATAAATAATTTATGATTGCCCCATCATAAACTATTTGCAATTTCTACTGTATATTCATAGTACAATCATCCAAAATTAGAGACACTGATGAACGCAATGTCTTATTAAAATAACTTTGATGCAAAGGCCCGATGCCTACCAAAGTAAAACTTATACAAAAGAACAGGACATTATATTGTATCGAATATATGGGTTTCAATTTTATATTTTGTCCTTTTTTTCTTTTTTCCTCTATTCATGCAAGAAAAATATATATTTGGGACTGACGTTTAATAGATATACTTTTATACACGATAATTAATTTGTATTTAAATCGTTGTCTTTGTTGCTTTCTGTTTTACTTGATCGAATATATTAATCTACTTAAACTACCTTTGGCAAATATCTTCTATGGCTCGTACAAAGTTTAGACGAGATGTTTACAATTATACAATTAATTTATTTCCAATATTGTGAAGATCTTTTATATTATCTAAAAATTATTCTAAAAATATAAGTATCCGTGTATCTACAAGTAAATATCGTTATATATGCGCGGTTCGCATTGTTCAAGATCCATGAATGTAAGAAGATGAATTAAAAAAATGGAAAAAATTGCTTAAAATCAAGTTTCGCGCCTATCATTTACTAGACATTTACTATAATAACGAATGTCGAGAAAAGTCGATCGCGAATATTCAATTTCGCGATCGCACACATGTTTCTTGGGAGAAGTTCCGATTGGTATAAGCTTTATTTTGCCAGGCATAAGGGCAAATTTACATATTACTTTAAATATATCGTGCTTCTTTCTAATAATCTGTTCCACCGTGATCTTCATTCAGACCTCGAAGACCACTAATTCTAAATACGTCTTCGTTAAAAAGTTTCTTTTTTTCTCTCGGCAAATAACCAGTCTATGCAGCAATGACTATATGGACAACAGTGACGAATGACGTGTTTGCACGTGTGTACATTAATGTACATTGATCTTATCCATATGCACTTTAAAACAGGATAATTAACAATTCTCTTACCAACATCGACCACTGCCTCTGAGTCACATTTTACTTTACATGCAGTCAGTGGAAATCACAAGTCACTTGCGATACATTATATGTCTGCACATTTATAGTTGGAAGATAATTTAGTAACTGGCTTCGTGTCCAGCAAGTATATACAAATCCGCGCCTTCGGATTCAGTCAGTGTACCTGATTGAACCAAATGGCTCTCCAGCATCACAACTCTATCGAAAAAAAAAAATTAAAATTTATTACTTCATTCCAAACGTTTAAGTCTTACATTTTTAAACCTTCATATTTTTAAAATTTTAAAACATTTAAGTTTAAAATGTATAAAAATTTATTACTGTACAACAAGCACATACTTATCCGACCCAAGTAGTCTGTACGTCCTACTCGGATCACTGATTTCTTGAGTAACTTCGCCATTCTTAAAACTTCTACCTTGCATGCCATGTTTGTGGAATGCTAGTACACTATCAGGTAAGCAAACTGAAAGCAACAAAATGATTATGAAAAAACTTATTATAAATATAGCAAAGTAAAAACGTTACTAATAAAAGACATAGAAACTTACTAATGGATTCAATTTGAAAGTTAAAGTGTAACTCTGACATATGCTTCCTGCTCGACCTAGGTTTTCCTTGTAGCGTTACCACTTTCACTACATCTATAAAACGAAAGTGTAAATAAATTATAGATCTTCAAACAATATTATACAAGGATCCATTTTTACTTACTATCATAACAGACTAATATTGCGTTTTTCTCTAACTGTGTAACATTAATAACATGAAGGTTTTCCCTTCTTGGTATCACAGTGGCTGTAAAAATGGAAGAAAATAATAACAAGTATACTTTTTAAACTTAATTAGTACGGAATAACAAAGAGAAATATACCAGAACCATCCATATCTTCCAATTCATCACTGTGAAACCAACTTGCCCCCGAGTTCATATTAATTAAATCCAACTTCAATTTATTTTGCTGATATGGTTGTTTCACAGACACGCACACCATCGGGTATTCCATTTCGGGTGTAATTATAATTTCAAATACGTTTAACGGTGTCGGTAGTGTACACTCGAAATGTTTTAACAGCATAAACTTATTAAGAGGATCGTACCATTGCATTAAAAATATTCCGGTCGGCATTGCACCACATAAATATTTATACCTGTGTTAAATATTTTATTGATTAATGCATTACATAAAAGAAAAAATATAATATTTATTCACTTACCCGTTATATGGATTTCTTCCTACACAACACTTGGTACAGCCTTTTGTGTCTGGTACCTTAGTAGTTAGGGCAAACTTCCTAGGTACTAATCTCTCAGATATTTTGTTCATATGCAATGAAAACCTGTGAGTCTGCTTGCTTTGCATCGCTAATAAATCGTGTCTATACAATTGTGGAGTTTTTCCTACAATTTAAGATCAGTACTGTGTATATAATAATTACAAAATGATACCTTATATTATTAATATCTTACCCGATAAAGACATGAGAACATCTTTAATGACATACATCCAAATCGTACGTCTGGGATACAATTGATCTATTGCAGTTTCATGAAGTTCATTTAAATTTAAATTATAAATCCCTTCCTCTGCCGCGATTAATAAATGCTGATCTCTCGTATCCGGATGAATCCAGCTTGCGGTACAATGTATTCTTAACGGACATCCATTAAATACCTATACAAAGATTCCAATATTTTTCCAGATACAAATTAGATTATTACTTTTTATGATTAATTGGAATGAGATAAAGATAGATAGACTAAACTAACTTTCGAGAAACATGCACCCATATGAACCTTGGGTGTTGGTGGCAGTCCATTGCTGATCGGTCTAGGAGGTGTATGGCGTTTTCTGTCCCTTCTTCTTGGAGGAACAGGAGGAGTATCAGATAATAAATCTGGGCTCATACTTTCTCTGTCTCCTTCATCTGGCATCTCATTTTGACCTACAAAAAATTGGTTTAGTGATTAAACGAACTATTTTTAATGTACTGAAATTGATAATATAATTATTTTAGAAAAAGAAAAACGAATTTTAGAAGCATGCTAGTAGTGGGGGTAGAATTATAGAAATTCACATTAAGGAGTCCTCTTAGGAAAAAAATTGTAACCTATAGTTTTAAATTAAAAATTAGGGTGCTTTTCTACCATTTGATTGGAGAGATTCTTCTCTAGGACCACTGTCAGAAAGGGATCGTTGACGTTGCCCATTGACAGCAGCTAAGGACTGAGCACTGTTCACCAGACCATACAACTCATCCACAGAGCTGTGGCGCCTGGGACTTGCTTGCGATCCTAAGCAACGAATCTACTTTTTATACTATTGTCTTGATACTTTTCAACTTTCAGTATTTCCAAATCACTTAATACTACCAAACTACTTTGATGTGTAACTTGAAACTAATACACTTTTGCCATTTTAATTCAATTGGTCTTGAGTTTTACAGATTTATAAGAAATAATTAGCAAAGATTAATATGCATCTCTCATGCAGTATTTTACATTAATAAAATGGCTGCATAATTTAGTAGAAAATAGTTATAAGAATATGTGCTTACCTGACATATTATAATATGGACAATGTACTTCACAATCATTTGATGACTCTCCAAGAGGAAGGGTAGCTCTGGAAAATAAATAGACCAGCAATTGTTAAGAAATATTATATATCAATGAAGACAAGTGTATTAGAAATTTTCTTTTTTAAAAACAAATGCTACTTTGTTGTTAGTAAATTATAAATAATCTTTAAATAATAATTGAGAAATATGTATTAATAATAATAATTAGTCAAGAATTTAAAAGAAACATAGCATTGTTTATGAAATTGAGAAAATGCAATGAAAAAATGTTAGAAGGTAAAATCAACATATACAAAATCATGGAGTATTAAAGCATTTGTTATCATATTTAGTGATTGTTAGTAATTATTTAATAAGCACTGGTAGGTGTTTTTGGAAGAATATAGTGTGTCTTATAAGAATTGGTGCTTAGAAAAAATGATATGTTTAAGCAAATGTACAACTGAATTTATTAATACAATGATTATCAATGAATAAATCAATCATTAGGGAAAAGACTTTAAAATAATACTATTTCAAAATTATATATGGGTTCTCTTTAAAATATCTGACTTCCCATGAATTTTATGTACATTTAATTTTGTAGCATCCTATGTAATTGCTACAAATAAAATGTATCAATGAATTATTTAAAACTAAACTTAAACAATTATCATAAACAATTTGTACTAAGTAAAAGGCAATTATTACTTTCAGCTAAAACTAACAAAAACAACCGAACTGTATGTACAACAAATAGATGAAACAGCCTACTATTACATTTTATCGTTTACTTACTGCAGGGAATATAGCTGGTCGCAATGCCCACCAACCATCGACATTGCATTCCCCCTGCACACATGAAACTATAATCATATACTATAAAACGATTACACATTCTTTTTGTTATTAATCCTGTAGAACTCTTTGTCTATGTATTCATATAATTACTTTTTTATACATAAAGTGATTCACTTATATTTTATGGGGAATATATGGGTAATGGTTCTCAGACAAAATAATATACATGACTATGTTTAATCATAAATAAGGCATATCATGTAGTAACACTTATTAGCACAATCAATTAATTAGATACCATTTCATTTGCTTTTATCACAGCTGATTCCTTATCATCACTAAATTACAAAAATATAGTTGAAACATATGTTCAAAATCTTAATCTCTCTGTAACAGATATATAAACTTCCACCACCAATATGGTTAACAGTTGTAAAAATTAATTCTAAAAAAAAAAGGAAAGAAAGAAGTTGCATGCAATAAACAACATTAAAAACATCTATTGCTAAAGAGCCTTTCAAAGTATAGACTAGTATACTTTCAAAGTATAGACTTCAAAGTTACCATATTTACATACATGTATTGAGTTATATTTATATCTATAGGAAGTTGTACAGGGAATATAAATAAAAGGTGACTAATAGGAAGAATCAAAGAAATGCATAATGCAAAATAGCTTTAATCAATTTTGATGCATTAAATAAAATGCAAAAGAAAAGATATTAAACAAAAAATCGTTAAGTAAATCTTAATAAGTTAGTAAGAAGCTGCTGAAAAACTAGATGATTTTAATACAAGGCATTAGGAAATATATGTGCCAGGTGCAAGGTGCAAGGGAAAAGGGTTACCTGCCAATACCTTAGCAACAACTCCTCATCAATGTACTGCAATAGACTCCTGTTGGGAGAAATTATTAAAATTACAAACTGATCAGAGAAATTAAAGCTATGAGAATTAAAATGAGCCGAGAAATTCGGATAAGGATCAGACGTAATATAAGGATAATGTAACAATAATTTCAAGATACTATACTAATTCAAGATTAGGATTTATAATAATAACAATTAGATTATAAATTTCAAATTTGAATAAAATATATGTATATAAACATGCCAAATTTTATTGTGTCTCATTAAATCATATTATTTTCTATTCATCATTCATCAATTATTGAATGCATAAAATATTATGGAAACATATACAAAATATCAGTCTTTAAAATGATGTTTTTTATGAAAGATATGGAAATAAATTTAACAAGACAAAAAGATCTTTGTATAAAAATAAAATACACAAGTGTGATAATAATACTTACGTAACAGTACTAGTGAATACATCAAGACTCTTTTGAACTTTCATTTCAATCATGCACTACTTAAACTAATTTATACACCAGTCGTCACATGCATACTTTGTATGTAGTATGTACTATTTAAAAAATCAATCATTTGTAGAATATAAATAAACAAAAATATTAATTATTTATAAACTATAGTATCTACGAAAAAAAATATATATATAAAGAAAAAATCTATAATCATTAGCTCCATGCCTTAGATTTTTAGTCACTTTCTATATCAATAATTAAAATGGCATGCAAGTCTACTTTAAAAATCATAATATATATACTTTAAATTAAATAAAAAAATGTCATTCCATCTTGCTTGTAGTTTTAACATATTTATATATCTGGAATAATATTAATGTCAAATTTTCTTAGGTAACAATTCAAAACTGTATCATATCTTCACACCAAACTACCTGTATTTCATTACCTTAAACTCATATGAAATATCTCTGTGTCTGTATTGCCTTGATGCGATTCTTTACTATCTGTTGTATCTGTTGTAACGTTAGCGGCAACAGTACTGATACAAAGATAAACTATATCATGTCTAGGAAGACTACAGAATCATTAATATAAGGCAATCAAAACATCATAAATTGTTTCCATTAATTTTTTACATGATACAAGGAATAAGAATTATGCAAATAATTGCAATAAGCTAAAAAAAAGATCTGAAGTATCTTTCAAAAATAATATTGGGTTGTTAGATCTTTGGAAGCGTTAAATTTACAAATTTACTTTTCGCTCGTCACCATTAATGGTCGATGCGCTGTATACAAAGCGGAAGCAAACGTGCCATATGCATCTCGACCTTTGTTAGATCAAAATTGCTGTTTTGCTTTAAACAGTTCTTAACTATGTAACGAGATTAAAATTTATATAAAATCTTAATTAATTAGATAGTAATCGTTAATTATTATCCTGTTTAAAAGACAGGAAATCAAAACAGCAATTACCATATTAGTGGAAGGATCTTAAAGCATCCCCTCCCTGAATTTTCCAGGACCACATATCGATTTACATAATTAAATAGATTTATTTTAAATATGCTTACTTTTCCTGTACGTCTTCAAACGCTGACCCGATACCACAATCTGGATGAACATCACAGTTATGAACAGACTAAATAGTTAAACATAGAAATATTATTTTAAATATCTTATTATATAATATAGGAAATAATATAAAAAATATTTTTTATAAAGTGTGAAATCACCTTGACGTTATTCATAATATCCATGATATCCCAAGATGGGGTAGCATCCACAGAAGGAGAAATCGCGTCTCTTTGTAACGTTCCATCAAGATTAATTTGGTCTATAACACGTATGTAATTTGTATTTGCAAAAAAAGGTAGAATATATACTTGAATATACTTGTGTTTACCATCAGTGTCTAATTGTGGTATAGGACTTTTTGGTCTAGGTCTCGCAGTGTGACGCGATGCTATCCTCTGCGGAACATTAGGTACAGCTCCATCTTCATCTGCTTCTAAATCAGTGAACATATGACTAGGATTCGATACTTTCTGCAACAATTCTAGAGCTAAACGTTTACTCATTTCTCCTTGAAAAAATGCGTGCTGAAACGAAAGTTTCTATTCAAAATATTTTCTATAAAATTTGGGGACGATTTCAATGTATATTATACATATTCTAAAGAAGAAAATAACCTGCAGTAATTTTTCGGCGGTCGGTCGTTTTTTGGGATTTTTAGTTAGAGCAACTTTCACGAAATTATGGAATGTTGGACTCCATTTGTCACGATCCTTTAACGTAGGTGGTTTAAAGCCAGATTTGGACATGAGAAAAAGAGCTCTCATTGGATGTAAATCAAACATAGGTGGTTGCAATTCAGCTAATTCTATTGCAGTAATACCACAAGCCCAAATATCACAAAGTTGATTATAACCACCCTTCCTTTCTACAGCTGCAACCTACAGAAGTTTAAAGTGTAGACTTCTAAAAGGTCTCTATAAAAGTATTTGAGAGTATCAAGGTACCTCAGGTGCCATCCAGTAGGGAGTGCCAATAAAGCTTTTTCTTTTGTTAATAGTTGCGGTAATCTGTGCTGACACACCAAAGTCAGCTAGTTTGACATCACCAGCTTCAGTCAGTAATATATTTGCACCTTTAATATCACGATGCATTTTTCCCATGCTATGCAAATAAGCCAATCCCAAAAGGGTTTCTCGACACATGTATGCTATTTGTATTTCTGATAATGGTCCAGTAACTATAATATTAAAATACTTTTTAATACTTCAACATATCCCAGGAATGTGCTTTCAACATAAATACTTCCTTTTTACATGTTAATTAGAAATTAAAACATTACAGAAGGGTAATAATAAAATACCTACTGTGATATATATCCTGCAAGGAACCACCTCCACAATATTCCATACAAATCCATAATTTATCCCTTCTCAAGTAACTTCCATAATAGGCAATAATGTTAGGATGTCTGCAATCTTTCATCATTAAAATTTCTTGTTGAATTATTGCAAAATCATCCCCTAAAACATTTAAATAATATGTATATCATATCACATAAATTTTTATTCATTCTTTGCAGTCTTGTTATATTTATCAATAAAAACATTCAATACACTACTGTGTGTATAAAATTAGATACCTTAAAAATATGATACGAAGTTTAAATGGTACATTAAAGGAACATCACATTAATAACATTAAATTAAATATTAACGTTAAACTAAAATCATCGAGCATTAAATTAAAATGTATTTTATTTGTGTATAGATATAAAATAAATAATCATGAATAAAGTAACAAATACAATTTACAAATACAATCAATGAGAAAAGATATGTTAATATATATTCATGAGCTTTTTATATATTGTTATAAAAAAAATAAAGATATAAGCTTGCAAGCTTTTACTCAAATATATATTCTTTACTGAAAAGTTAAAAATACACAAAAAGGAAAGTTGAAAAGAATGGTGCAAGATGTAGATCAATCATTGTTTGACTAATAGTAACTTGATTACAAAAAGCAATATAAAGAAGCAGTCTGAAATCTCAGTTAATCAACTTTTACTTAATCATAGAAATAGATCAAGAATGCAATTGATCACTCATATCAATGTTAATTCTGGAAAATCTTTAGTGAATTAAAACTTAAGTGGTTAGAAAAAACAGTTTAAAAAACTGGAAGGACATACCTGGTTCCAACTTGATAACCTTAATTGCAGCTAGGTCATTCATGGAAAGTCTTTTGGCCTGCGATAAAAAATTGAATAGTATGTAAACATAACGTGTACAATGGCGAATATAAAAAATGTATGAGCGTATGAACCTTGTAAACATCTCCGTACGTTCCGCTGCCTATCCTCTGAATGAGCTCGTACTCATCCTGTGGATTTCTTCGGCTTATGTCACTGGACAACGCGTTTGCGTTCAAAGCCATTCTAAAACACGTATCCCCGCCGGTTTACCAGCTAACGAGCGTAATTAATATCTACAAAAGAAGATTAACGTTAAAGTGTAAAAACACATTTGTTCGTCAGAATGTCACTTTCGTCGAAACGTCGCCATTGTTCACAACAGCTCTGAGGTTAGTCACGACTGGGTAAGCGGTTTCTGCGATACATCGATCAATCGATCTTGTATCTCGTAATGAAACACGTTGTACTCCTTTTTTCTGATTCATAGTTTTGCATTTTTTCTTTCTCGAAATCCTTAGTATAGTACAATTTTTAGTTTTTGAAAATTTTATGAGTTTACTAATAATTATAATTTAAAATTCTCCACGTATAGATATTTTTATATACCTGAAAATGACATATATTAGAACTCGTTTCCTTCTTATTCATATTTTTATGTCCTTTTCTTTTTCAAAATATTTATTATAATATATAATTTTTAGAGTCTTTGGGAATTTTATGAATGTATTGATAATTATAATTTATAAAACTATATACAGGTGAGTTAATATACCTCAACTTGATTTGCATTTCTCAAAATTACACAGATCGTTCGAAAATTGCATGAATATTTCACTTCTAATTAAACTAAGTAATGTTGTAATCGTTGAATTATATAAGTTTCCAGAAAATGATAAGTGACTCCAGAGATATTATTCAGACCAAGATTGGTGATATAATATTGGGAACATAGGTCAGAGATAAACGTTATCATGAATAGTTTTAGATAGCGATAGATAGCAGCTACCTAAAGAATGCTTTCTTTTCTAATATAAGGTTTAAAGATTACTAAATGGATTAATATATCATTTAAAGCAAGATTGGAAATATGCTATTGGGACATTCATCAGAGACAAATGTTATCACAAGTAGATAATCAACATTCTTTAAGCGTGCGTATGATGACTATATACGTATATATAGGAGCGTCCGACATCAACTTTACTTTTGAATAAGTCTAACAAAGGATAAATTGAATTATTCTTTTTTAAAATATCAATAAATAGCTCAATTATAACTCAAACATACTCTAGACTAATAAATAATGCAGAACTACGTCAAACGTAGCGTGTACTTTGTTGTAAGGATACGTGCACGTACTTCCATTCATAGCCATGAAAAGCACTTCCTTCAGAAACGCAGGGAGTGTATTTTCCCATAGGGGAAATCTCATTTTCCCAAGAATACAAAAACAACCTTGAATAGTCACGATTAATGCAACAGCTCAGACTAATTCTTACGATATTTCTAAATTCTATTTATTGCCATAAGCTCGTTATATCGATAAAATGGATAAGCAATTGATTAGATCTATTAACAGCTCATTAACGCAGTTATTAATTCGTGCGTCTATGAACAGGCGATTCATCGGTTTCCCGCAAAACTGCTTTCACTCTGTATTAAACTATCGATTTATCAGTCACGGTATTTATTGCTACATAGTTAACCTTGTTAGTAGTAATTATAAATTATCTCGCGAGCGAAAATTCCGCGCAATATGATTCTCTTTACTGAGTTTCGACGGTCGCATTGGGAATAGAAAGTAACGCGCGTCTCTGTCGGTAATTTATCATAATTCATAGAACACATTAATAGGAACATAGCTATTTCTTTCCATCTTAATTTAGGATATATGAACTTAAAATGTAATAATGCATTAAAATACGTGCATTTCCTCTTCCTTGAAACTTATCAAATTGTTTTCCAGCCCTCCTTGCATAATCAAATTAATGTTATTAATAAAGTTTTACAAGTTACAAATTAATAGGCTCTCTTGTAGTAACAAGTTTGATAATAAAGCTAATGAAATAAACAAATATCAATATCTAATTATCCTATTTGATGTAAAATTGTAAAATTTCGAAAAAGAAATCTATAACCCACAACTTACAACTTTCCAACGTACTAATATTATTGATTGATAAATTATTGTGCAAAAGGGTCTCGGTAGTTAAATTACGTTTAGACTTGTAATGATCTATAAGGAGCTTTCTCTTGAAACTTCATGGAGACAAGTTTGGGGGTTGGGTTGGAAATTGGAGGGGGCGCGGTAATGGTGTTTCTCCCTGGCTAAGCACAAAAATAAAAAGTATATAGAACAAATGGGCGGCTAAACTCGCCGTAGCATGGCATAATGATAACACGCTCGAATAATAAGGATAGCCAACAGAGGAGACAGGGTTGGATACGCACGCGTGGGCCTGCGTTTGGGGCCCGTCTTCCGCTTCCACTCCGATGAACGTTCTGGCTTTAACTCCGGCTCAGTTCCACTACGTGCTTCCAGCATTGTACTCCAACGTCCTAGATACACTCGATTTTACGTCCAGCGGGCTGTTTTCTTTTCTTCCTTCTCAACCATCGCTGCTTCCTGTATGTAATACGTCTATTCTCCTCAAATTATAATACTTAACAACTAATACCTAGCTTCAATAACATTTGGAAAAAAATTGCGTGTTGTGAAAGTTTAATCGTGTCTAGCGAAGAACTTTGTTATGTGAAGTTGTTGGTTCAAAATTTCGATGGTGGTTTATACAGTAATCCCTATTTAAAAAAAAACAAAACATTTAAAATAATGATATACAAATCTAAAATATGAAAAAAAATTATATCGACAGTAAAATCCTCAAGTTTGTAAAACTTACTTACGATGATATGCAGCTGATTGTTATTGTTGAGCATAAGATGCAGTGGAATTCAATTTTCCGCTACAAATGATAACGAAAGTGATCAAATTATTATAACGTATCAAAGTTTTAATTAGATGAAACATGACTTTGTTTGATCGAGACTACTGTATCTAGGAAAGATCAAAGAAGATTAATTTACTTGAATAAGTTTTGAATTGATACTTATATTGGTGTTTTGTGGTAGTAAAAAACAGTGTAAAAAATTTAAACTTCATAAGGGATGTGAAAATGTTTTGGTCAACTACCGACGATGGCGCTGCAGGATCTTCGCTGTCACTGAGTTTCCTTCGAATTTCACAACAGCTCACTTCGTCTTATGTTCTTCGATAGAAAGAATCTCGATGTTGACTGTAGACTATTGGATTAACTATGAACATCAACGCCATCTCTGAAACTATAATTTCAAATCTATTTGTTAATTTAAATTAAATGTGACAAGGTTTTAATTTTTTGCAAACGTCGAATATTCGTGTTTTAAATTCCATCGAACTGAAGCGTACAGTGTTTGTAGTGAAACTATTTTATTAAAGAAAGGAAAAGATATCCTAATTTTTTGTTATAAATAATTTTTTTTAACTCAATATGTACAGCTAATTGTGAATACGGAAGAAATAACAAAGTGACGTGATTTTACGAACTTTCGAAACAGCTCTCTCATTGTGATTCATTTGCCGCTAATTTCCTATAACTATCAATAATCGATCTAACAATCGATTATTTCGAAATAACATCGATTACATCAACGAACTAAAAACTGTAGTTATTTTGTGATACAATTAACAACGAACTTATGTCCACAAAATAAAACAATACAAGTGAACAATTAAAAGAACAATTAATAATTCATCTGAAATTAAAATCGTTAACAGGAACAAGATTAAAGCGTTGTTGATAATAAATATCCAAATAATCAATGCAACTTTATAGAATGAAATACACTCTATAAAAAATACACAAGTAAAATAAATAATTTTAATAAACATAATAAATACACAAGAAGTATCTCAACGAAGAAGAATTTTCAAGAAATATTCATTTAATTACAAATTAAATTACTACCTTCCAAGATGAAATTCACTTATCTCCAAAGCATCACTGTGATCATATTTCTGATAGTTGTCCGAATTACTGGCGAGCAAAGATTCGCGGAAACTCCAGCCCTGTATCAAGAAGTTTCCTCCGGTGACGATGTACAATTAAGGTGCAGGGTACAGGACAAACGGGGTCAATGTATATGGCAGAAGGACCGGAAACCAGTAGGTATGCATCCGGATAAGTACGAATGGGCCAGCGGACGCGGCAGCGATTGCACCCTTCTTATCAGGAGAGCCTCCCTCGACTTCGATGACGGCTACTGGGAGTGTCAAGTCACCTCTGGTGACTTCACGCGACAGGACGCCTTAACTTCTTTACCATCTCGTCTTTTAGTTAGGGGTAAGATTTGGTTGAAAAATTTTTAATAATTTTTCTATATAAATTGGCGGGGTTTGATAGTTTGATTAATCGCCGCTAGAGGGATAATACTTAATTCTTATTCTCGCAAGCTTTTAATGATTGAATTTTCTATACAGGGTACCCTGAATGAACCTATTACAAGATATTTTCTCAGAAATTAATGAAGTTTGAAGCGAGTTTTAGGGGGTAAAAAAGAGAGGTTAGAATTGTATTTCAATGGAGAATTTCCTCTAAATTGTATTTCAGTGGAAGGTGATATCAATCTCTTTATTATTTGGATAGGTCTTAGCAAACTGAGTAACATCTACCATTTTTCATTACATACAGTTATATCAATTGTTTTTTCTAGTCATTTCTACGGGAGAACTTCTTTTGTATGGTTTATAAGCTTCATTATATTTTATAATAATTCTTATTTTGTTTTCTTGGATTTTATTATTTACTGTAGTTTTTTACTATTACTTCCTTGTAACTTTAAAAATTTTTTTAACCTTTTGTATCTATTTCATATATATTTCTAGATACAGTTTTTACGCTTTGTTTAAATAAAACATTCCATAAATTGGAGTCTGTATTAAGTTGAACATACTGTTTTTGTTTATTTGTTTTTATTATAACTTTCCATTTATCTTTTTTTGTCTATTTCTTGTGTGAAGCGCCATTTGTTACTTAAGAAAATTGATCTCTAAAATCTCACTGAACATTCTTTTTTTTCTATATTCACTAAACTCTAATCCCACATAAATAGCGGCACGTTTTACGCTTCCAAAAACCTTCCACTTCACTCTACCGCCATCGTCAACCAAATTTCCATGACCTGCACCAGACCAAGAATTTTTTCATCCACTCGAGAGCCGATCTTCGATACCAGCCTGCATCTGTACTATATCACCATCTTAAGATATCTAGAAAAAAAATATGGAAACAGGTTGCTCAGTTTTTCTAACGAAAATTCATCTCTAAGAAAACACTTAAAAATCTTGAAATTTATCAACCCAGTAATCCAATTTCCACTGAAACACGGTCAGGATTACCGCTTTAGATGGATTGCATATTAATGTACATATGTAATATGTTTAAATTAAGAAATCAACAGAGGCTACTTAACGATCTGCACACAACATTCCACGAAACGTTAAATCGTTAAATAAGTGTGTACACTTAGTTTTAACGGAACGTTGGCTTTTTACGTCACCCTGACAGGTATCGCTTTCCACAAGCGTGAATGATCCTCGACGAATCGTACAAGTGGCTAATCAGATTCTGACGCCTCCTCGAATGGAACGATGCAGATTTGGCGGTGCAATTTAAAATTCGCTAAACGCGGGCAACGGTGTGATGCAACGTGAACCAGTCGTTCCGTTCTACTTTCCTCTTAGCAGCTTGGATTTTTGCAACAACCGCTTTAACGAAAATTTTCTGTACAATAGAATAACTCGACTTGCATAGGATATTTTGATAATCATAGTATAGTCGACAAGGGGGTGAATCTATGTGAAAGAATAAATATATAATAAATGTATAATAAATTGTTTTCATATGAGGGTTTGTGACTTTTCAAATTTGCCTAGTATATGTGAAGCAGGAATTAAAATAAGTCAAAAGTGCAGAATAAAATCTTTCCGTTTAAGGGTTGGTATTCAAGAAAGTAATGTTTGGAATATGTTCAAATTTTCTTGGGACATTTCGCTTACTCGCACAACAGTAGAATATTTAATAGATAACATAAATTTCTATTCAAGTTCTATTTCTTTAGTTATATTAATAAAACTATAAATTTGCATAAACATGTATAGTGTACTTACTGTGAGTCATAAAGAATATTCTTTCATTTGATATAAATGTGCTAGGGAAAGTAAAATGAAAGTGGATAATTTGGTTTAATTGCAATTATGAATGAAAATAAAAAAATTGAAAGTTTCTCTCTTATTTCCGTTATTATTAAATGTCAATGTATTTCAGTAAAACCCCGCAAACCACGGTTGGAATATGGAGGGACGATTTTAAACTCCGCCCTAACTCTAAGGGAAGGCCAGGAAGTTACCATTTCCTGCGTATCAAGATATGGAAACCCACCGGCGCTTATCAAATGGTGAGTTCAGTTAATTACTCCACTATAAGGGTAAACCTAGCCCAAACCTGCATAATCGTTAGTAGAGTATACATGTTTCCTACATTCGCATTTTATATCTCTTATTTCATTTGACAAATCTTATATTCTCTATCCCATATCTAATATAGGTACACAATCCTGTCTTTCTGCAAACAACATTTTGCTATCCCACAAGATGAGATTCGTCTGCCACAAATTTTCCATAAAAAAATCCATCATTATATATATTACAGTAAAAAGATTCTTGTGATATCACTAAAAAAATCGCCTTTTAATTACTAAGTAAAATTACTAAAATTAATAATTTGATTAAAAAATGGTACAAGACTGTATTCTTTTCAATTCACTTCTGGTTCTCTGGTTACATTCATTCCAATTGTACACAGCAACAAAACACTTGTGCAACGGTACTGGCTATATTCCTATCGTTTTTGCAACGACTTTCGTTTCAAGGTATGCTAACTGTAGGCGAAATTACGTTGTTACTTTTTAAATCTAAATGAAATGTTAAGCACAAATCTAATAACAGAAATCAATACTTCATAAAAAGCAAAAATGAGGTCATGCCGCGTCAAATTGGTCAGTTTTTTTTGTCAGTGTCATGGACCTTACTTAAAATGAAATATGATGTAATTTATATAAAATTAGGAAGAGTTTATGTCATCACTCTGCTGATGTCGAATTTTTTAAAGAAATACACTTGGGAATTTTTATCGCAAAAATTATTTGTCGAACCGAGTTGCTTCTTTTTTAGTTTCAATGTAAAAAGTCCGACATATTCAAATCAATTATCTTTTACAATGAAAGATTAATTTTACAATATTGAAAATTATAAACAATATCTTAGTTCATAAATTTCTTCTTGAGAATCAGGGGTCTAAAACTTAAAAAGAAATGCGACCACGTTCCTGGAAGATTCAGCTATAAAACAAATCCCTTTTTAAAATGGAATTATCTAATGTAATTCTATGTTATTTATTGGGAATACTCCAATTGGCATTGACGAAAAGAATTCCCTAAAAAGTTTCCTCGTTTATACAACTAGACACTGACGTATACTTTGTATTTGCAGATTTTCTGGTTTCATGAAAACAGTGTTTCGCTAAGAGATAAAAAGTACGGTTCACAAAGGCTATAGACGAGGCAAGAACCCATAACGCGGTGTTTACGCAGCGGAGAGGTTTGCTAGCAGCTTCTTTTTTCGTGTCATGGTCTAGTGATCAGCTAGCCACACCTCATCTAAATTCTTATAACATAAAACTCACTTCTGTACCGATCATCATGTTCGCATGAGCGGCGTTACAATTTCCACGATCGCCTGGCAGCCGTGAATGCACGTGTTACGCCATGTAAACACATCCACGGAACGTTTTAATCTGATCTTCAAGCGATATATAATCCTAATTGCGAATTTAAGTCGTTACTTTCATTTTGTGCCTTTGGTATAGCCGTTAAAGTTATAAATGAGATTAATATGTATTGTTCAATTTAGTCCACATTTGATAAATTTACGACTTAATTTACTAGGTTATCTGAAAAGTTTCTTTCGTTTCATAAGGAAATAATAGATACACAATGATTTTTTGTTATATATTATTTTACTGAATTATGTATGATCCTTTTTTTCTATTGGAACAATGAATCGTACATAATAATATTTGTAATTTACAGTGGCGGACAAAAGAGTGGTTATAAAAAGTTTGTTAAATATAGCATGTTTTTAGATTTTTGTTTCAGATCTTTTAAATTTATTTTTTGGTCATTTATAATGAAAGAATTCATAACGAACAATGAATAAATATACTGTATACTATGGAATTAGATGACTATCGATAATGTGGTAAAAATATTTAGTACAAAAGTAAGATACTAAAATTTATAGCGTATCAATTTTAAACTTTCTTCCATCCGTAACTACATATTACCTCCGGTGCACTGAATTTTATAGCATGATTATTTCCTGCGTGAAATTAGAAATCTGTTGGCTCTTTCGAATTGAGAAACAGATTAATTAATTGTATTTAGGTATTTGAGAAGTTTATTCTTTTTTGTCTATAAAAATAAAAAGGATATTTTGTGGCCGAAAATTTCATCGCTATAGATAGTTAATCGCTTAGTTAGAAAGCGCAAACGATTTAAGTTAGACGAGGAAGTGGCACGAGTGGGGGACAAGTTTCACTGGTAATTGTCCGTGAATCGGATTCGATCCGTTTCATTTTTCACGGAATTCTATCTCTCAAACGATTAACGTTTATTTCAAGAATTGAAAAGAATGATTTCTCTCTTCGCTGGAAGTCATTCCATAAAATAAAAAAAGCAAGTAAAAAGAATTCTGCTTCTAAGCTAGCGGCAAATTAAATTACTAATAAATTATACTAAAATAGAACATTCACTGTACAGATTTTTTGTTCAAGTAGAAGGATTTGAGAACAAAAATTAAGTAGAAGATTTCTATCACATTTCAAGATGTAATACTTCATGGGACAATAATATGAAAAAATATATAAATATATCTAAACTAAAAGTAAAGTATTGTAATATTTAATAGATAAAACAAATCTCTATTTAGGTTTCACTTCCTCCATTCGTTTAATCATTTTGGTAAAAATATGAATTTCCATATACATCCGCAGTATGAATAGTATGTTTTCACTCGAATCGATTCATAGTCTGCGCATTTCACTATTCTATGCATTTTTTATGTCTTCGGTGTCATCAGTGCTTGTAAAAGAGCAACTCACAGGAAAGAGACTCGGAACAGTGAATTTCACTTACGTATACCGGTGTATTCTTTTCCCATTCGTTGGAAACGAATCGAATGTGGAACGAAGAGAGCCAGAACAGTTCCTAATTTCACACTTGGTCTTGCGTTCGTAGAAATGATGCCGGCCGTTGCAACGGGGCGAGGTAGCAGCGACTCTTTTTACAGCCTTTAATAGGCACGCTGTCTAAATAATTCGTTGTTTCTCATATTTTTTCCTTTTACTCTTTGTCTCTTCCTCTTTGCTCCATTTCGCTGAAGATGCAGCGGCAAGCGTAATTATGCAGATTGTAGCCATAGAAGCGGAGAAACTGGCCGCGGGCATAGTCTCCCCGTGAATCACTCTAGAAAGGGTATAAACCTTGAATATCGGTATTCGTGGGAAATTGCTAAACCGCTTTCCGGAAACTTGGGCGTAACGGCTGTTGCGATTAGGATGGAGCAGTGACGACATTTTCTGCCTGCAATTGTAGAAATTTTGTTAGAATATATCAAAAGTTTTGTGGATAATTGGGTTCGAAAATGTTTAGTCGATTGGTAAGATTATAAATTATTTTTTTTTGTTTATGGTTGCGGAAGTTCTTCCAAGTATTTTGTATGGAAGAATAAGTATATTGAAGAATTAATTTGAAGTTATTCAGAAGAGTATTATTTGTTTGTTTAGCATTCAATTAGGAGCTTGGGTCAATGAAATAATTTTGATGTTACTCTTAGAGTTTCATGTTAATAATTGATCATCATATTAAAATATTGTAAATCTTTAATGATGAACTCTAGTTAATGTTTGTTTGTAACACCAATTACTCTGTGATACATTTTCATTCATGCCAAATATAAAGTAGCTAAATCCAACGTAAGAACAAACTTCAAATATATTAAAAATATTTAAATAATAAGATATTAAACATACTTATGGAACCAACAATAAGCTGATAGATAGGTATTAAACATATGACTGGAACCAAGCATTAGCTTGATAGTTAGTTCTAGTAAACAGCAGAAGGATTAAAAAACAAGCTAATGAACAATATTGGAGTTCTAGTTATACTACGGTAGATATGCAGTATGAATACATCATTCATTCTCCATAAGTATATGAGAACATCCTTGACTTACTTTCAGTACATGTGAATCTTAGCAAATATAACAATTCACCCTATCTATTTTAGAATTAACATGTATAAAACATGTATGTATACTATCGAAAAGTTCAAAATCACTACATACTTCACATAATTTAAGAATTTAAGAAAAAAAGGTCGACTTAGAATTGGAATTCTGTTACCATAGGAAATCCTCTAGCCAAAAATTTATCAAGATGAAGAATAATTTTCAATTAATAGTAAAATTAAATTTGACTATTTCCTAACATAAAAAGTAAACCTTGATTTACATTAATTTTAATATTAATAAAAATGTAATGTTAGAATTGTCAGAAAATTGAGAAATATGTAGCTGCGTCTAAAAAAATGGTTTCAAACTTTTTACCCTTAGTGTATATTTATTATAAAAAAAACTTTTTAATATCAATTGTTTGTTCTTTACACAGGTACATAGGAGGGGATGAAGTAGAGCCATTAAGGGAGCAGACAAACGCGACAGAAGTAGATAGTCCGAAAACCTGGGCAGCCCACAGCCTCCTCCGTGTCCGTGGACAAAGGGAAAACCATGGTCTGCCGATTCGGTGCATCACGATGCATCCATCCAGCGTCGTTCCAACATCTGCGGAAACACGACTGGATGTGCATTGTATGTATATTCCACGTACTTTTGTACAACTGATATTAGACAAGTTTCTATCGATGCAGAATAAAAACAATCGTAGTATTTGCAATTCACGCTACACTTCACTTTTGACCACTCCAGTGAATACACATCAAAACCCTATGGCAAATGATAATCTTTCCTTTCATAAAGTAGAAATCTAATATTAGATCTGAATTTCTAATGATTGGAGTTAGGTAGATGATTTGACCAGTTTCTATTTCTAAGAGCACCCTGTTTAGAAAGTAGCAATGTTTTGGCGTAAGATATTAGAAAAATGGTCATTTGTGTAACTTATGAGTTGGGATTTTTCCTCTAATTTTTTTATCCAAAAGTCCTTAAACATTGATTATATTAATTGTGCTCTATTAAAGGAAAAACAATGTTCAACCATTACTAAATTATATGTATATCAAATTTCAGACTCCCCAGATGTAAGAATAGAAACGAAGCCCCGACTCCTGGTGGCGGCACTGGAGGATTCGGCCAGCTTTATGAGCCTGAAATGCTTCGCGGATGGCAATCCCAGCGGAACGATCAAGTGGTTCAAGGATTCAACTCCCATCGCGGTAACAAGCAACGTGGTGGCGTTGATGCTAAACAGAACGCAGCAGAACGGCACGATGACCGGCTCCGAGTTGAGATTCGAGCCGGTCAAGAGAAACGATGCCGGTCTCTATTCTTGCAAGGCGGTCAACGTTATCGGTGAAAGCACCGCGGCTAACTATAGACTGGACGTACAATGTTAGTCCGACTTTTACCATGATACCTATTTCTTTTTCCTTCTTTTTCTTTTACGAACAACCACCATCGTGATCAACAACGAGAACACGTCAATTTGGCCACTTTCCTCGTCTAACTATGCTGCACTTTTGTTCTAAGCGCTTTTCAGACAGAGGAACAGTTGGATAAAATAACGGCAATTGTGTGCTCATTGACATGAACGTCCATTTGTCATTTATTAGCGGTAGCGTTACAGTTTGCTTTAAATAATAGTTATTGGGTTTTTCCCTGTGATGAAACGTGGCTTCTTTTTTAGACCACTGTAGTCTCCTTTCATTCAGAATAATTATTTCTTTAATCCTTCCGACACTAGTGCGACGATATTATCTATTGCTGGATATTTTTCTGATACCACTGAGATCTATGACATACAATATCATGACAAATGGAAGTACATTTTCTATTTAAAAAAAAATTATGAGTAATATACCCGTTTTGCAAATTTGAGGAATCTTATTATATTACTGTAATTATTCTTGATTGATAGTGATCACCATCAATCATCTTCACATCTTATTTAAGTCTTCTATTTTCAGATAGTCCCAGATTAAAATCAGAAGATCCTACTTACAACGACACCGCGCAAAAATTCGAAGAAACAACTCTGCTTGGTACAAGCTTGGAACCCTTCGAGTGTATAGATTTTGAAGCAAATCCTCCACCTCAATATCGATGGGTGCATCTTCGTGGTGGCATGACGGAGACCATTGAGAATCCGCTGCAGACCAAAGACGGTGGTAAACGTTTACATTTGAAGAACGTGATGTGGTCCGACGAAGGGGAATATCGATGCGTGGCATTCAATGTGATCAACGGAGTGAGGAGAGAAATGCCCAGCGAGGCTCGTTACGTGCTCCACGTAACCGGACCGCCTGAGATACAGGCGAGGCCGTCTTCCGGTGGAAAGGGCATTTACGAGTCACTAGGATGGGCCGGAGAACCGGAACACACTTTAAAGTCTCGCTTTTGTTCGAGACCTCCGCCTAGACTCGTTGCTTGGCAATGGGGAAGCTCGCATATCAGAGCTGGCGAGTATCAAAATATGTTTGTTAATGGTGGAGCTTTCTAAAAAAAAAAAGGTTTATAGCTGCAGCATATGTTTTTTAGCCAAATAGACAATTTCTTCTTTTTCTAGGCGAGAGTATTCATCCAAAATACGAAGCACTATCATTAGAGCATATCAAGGAAAACGATATGCCAACTAATTGCTACTGGGCCAAGCTAATGATCAAGGATCTCCAAATAGAGGACGCTAGAATATACACCCTCTTAGTAGAAAGCGAAAAGGGTAGAGATTCCACTAATATCAAACTAACTATTCGTGACCCAACGGAGATGAGAGTAATTGCAGCAGCAGCTGCAGTAGGGCTATTGTTTCTTCTCCTTCTAGTATTCATTGCTGTATATTCAGTGTTAAGGTTGAAGAATAGAAGATATCGTCGAGAAGAAGATGGTAGCATTGCTGCAGATGCATTATATAGCAATACACCTACAGCAGATAGACAGAAGAATGTGAACTCATCTCAAAATAAAGCGTATGTGAGAAAGACGAACACGGAGGGTGGATTGGCTGTTACGTATGATTATGACCAGATCACGAAGCAGGTGCGCGCCATGAGCCCAGAAGCACTGAAAGTCAGGCGAGCACCAGCTGTTCTTCAACCACCAACCATTGTATAACTGTTGATATGCTCATTGCCATGACAATCGTCGATGACTGACGGTGAACTGTTCTATTGTGACTTATCTGTTACTGACCATATTGTGTAGATCCGTCTTCACTAAAAACAGGTCATATTTTGTATTACTTGTGATTGAAAATTGAAATAGCAGAATTCATAGACCCTCTATGGTAATGCTACAGAATCTCCATTTATTTTTTCCTTAAAGATGAAGTTTATGTAAAATTTGGCAATATTATTGGTATATTGCCACAAATAAAATTCAATAGATGTGATAATTTCATTACAAATGATATTGACTGTGAGTACTTGACTGATTGATTTGGAGGAATTTTCTATTTTATTAATTGGAAATTGAATTATTTGTTGTTGCTACTATTGTTACATTTTAAACTGATTTTAAGCTTTATTAATGTAATTTTGTAGTAAGTAGATACTAGATTTGTAATATTGTTTAAGCAACATAAATGCATTTTTATATCAATGTACTGGAATTGTATTTTTAGTATTTGCGTGACTGATCTCGTTGTTGAACATCGTTTCCCTTGTTACATACTCAGAGTCTTACATCGATACTTATTTTTGCGACGATATGTTTGTGTAAAAAAAGAATGCCAAATAATAAATATATGTACATATTAGATAATTACGTAAAGAAAATGCTACTTAGTGCTATAGGAAATACTTAGCTAATTTTAATAGTACTGTATATGATGAATCTTGCACTATAAAGTAACATTGTGTTCAGTGCAATAATGCAGCATTGCATCACATTAATTTAGTATAATGTATTGTTAATTCCAAAGCGTAATATTAAAAGATATTACAGTAAATTTTATAGAAATAGATTTTGGGATTTTAAATATATCATCTATTAATTTAAATTTCTCCTTTATTTATTTAATATCTTTTAAACTTTCGATCATTGACATCTTGGCGCAAAATAAGATGTCCTACGTAACTATGAAATAGCATTGATGAACCTACATAATACATAATCAATCTTTATGTAGTATTAAATACATTTTACACATTGTAATATTTCATCATAAAAAAGAAAAGATATTTATAATCGGTAATCTTCGAGAACGCATAATTTTTCCGCTTTTCTAAAAAAAAATATGATATGTATACATATCTCTGGTATTTTAATTACATTATAAATTCATTGGTCCCGAACAGGCGTTTCGAAATATATAAGTATTTGCAATGCATATATTACTGACATCTATAAAACTTAAACCTTACATTATTCGCGCAACTGCATATTCTTCTTCCATACACTTCAACTTTCCTCTTAAAGTCAGGTACACTTTAAATAAATTCAGTAACATTCATTGCGTGTAAGGTGTAATTCTAACATATTTCTTTTCTTTGTAGCTTTACGGTGCATCTAAAGAAATCAACGAAACAATTGAACGATCGTAATAACTATAATAAATTTCCATAAAGTCCACATGGTGCATAGTAGATTTTTCAAAAATGGAGGATTAATCTTTGTATAACAATGATTCTTTAAAAATTATTTGTCTAACAGTCGCTTTTCCTTCTCTTTTTAATATCTTTTTTAATCCCTGACATATCAGACATATTTGCACATTTCAACGCAAGTAAAAAAGAAAAATAATAGAAAAATGCAAGTTCTCCATATATATATATTTCATACATTCTATATTGACTTTAACATTTGAGTTGAACATGCCACAGAACTTCTTAGAAGTTATCGTTGTAATGTATACTTCTTTAATATCAGGGACTCATTCAGATATATTGCTCTCAAAATTAGGTCAAATTGTATACTATTAGAGTCAAATATTCTCTTCATTCGTGTTATGGTTTCTATATAGCTTTCTTTTTATACATGATCAACTCAATGTATTATTAAATAACGTGAACGATAAAGTTTAATTTGTATAGTACACAAAAATATATATAATTTACAGGAATCCTCTCATGTATCATGCTACAAAAATAGCACGTACACGTGTCTTTTCTGACTCGAAGGAGCTTAATCTCGGTTTTGTTCCATGAAAACTTGTACGCTCGTTACGGAGATATTCTGTATGCGTAAATATTGTCATCAATAGGATTACGATTGAGGTTTCTTGCGTCTGCCAAATAGATTACTTAAAACAGAGCTTCGTTTGTAATCGCGGTCCTTGCGATTATTACCCACGCTATGTTCACTTTCTGATCCACTTTCGCTAGTTCTTCTACTTTCCACGTTCGTGAGGGGTTGAGAATTTTGTGGAACTGCTGGAGGAGGTACATATGATGGCGGTAGAGAAACTGGTCTACCTGTGAAGGTTGAGTTATTCTGTTGCACACCCTATAACAGATAAAAATATGTTTTAAGATCTAAATTCTGAATTTGGTATTTTAAATATTTCTTTATTCCTAACTTTATCTACTTTTCTTCTTTTATTCCTATAGTCCTATCAACTGAATAAAGAAGGTAAATGAACAGTAATGGACCAATAGCTGCTGTGTAAGGATCTAATTAATTTTAATTGGTAAACACGTTTGAGTTTTGTATAAGATACTTTATGAATGTTCTTATCAAGAAACCAATAATTTAGTTATAAAAGAATTTATAATACTGGTTTCATGTTGGTTTCATGTTGGCTTTTCAATCTATTTAAATATATAATTACCTCTCTGGATCTTGTGATTCCATAAGAAACATTTCCATAAGCTGTAATAGAAAATAATATTTATTATTTTTTCCGTTAAGATGACTCTGTTAATCTTATGCAATTATTAACGCAGAAAACTTTTATCTTAAATAGATATTATTAGGAAGACAATTTAGGATAGATAAAAACACACAAAATTGGAAGGTTGAACAAAACATGCAAGAATGATTCACTGACAAACAATTAACAACGACTAACCAGGATCATGAGGAACACTCCACTGAGCTATTCTGGTTGGTGGAGGGGCACTTGATGGCAAGGGAGGTGCTAATTCTACAAAATAACGACATACAATGAAAACAAGGGATCTCCTACGCATACGTAAATGTAATTATGAGGGTTTCCTAAGTACCTTGTGAAGTATTAAGATCCGCACTACTTTGTCTATGCCAGGTTGTAGTCGATGAATACTGACTGGAACCGTTATGATTCAAGGTTGCGCTACGTTGTTGATAAAAACTGGATCTTCCTTGTTCTATGTCTGCAAAATCACAAGAATATCATATTCCAATTACTATTTCATATTTTTCTAATCAACTCATTCAAAGAAAATGTATTAAATTAATATACCATCGCGTCTGTATTGAGGAATAGCTTCTGAACTAGGCGATCGCATTGGAATAGGAGGTGGTGCTCCTCTTGGAGGAATAGGTGGTTTATCTCCAGAATTTGATTGATACTGGTCCCTCTGACTTGCTAGTTGCTCTTGTTGTATCATTTGTTGCTGCTGTGCAAGCAATTGTAGCTGTCTGTGCATTTGCAAGAACTGTGTTTGGGTCTGAGGTGATTCGTTTCTTTGCGAAGCTATGAACTCAGCACTACTCTGTGATTCACGTTTCTGTTGATTTTGCCTATGCATCTGGAGAAATTCAATCTGCACGTTGCTTGCAGAGTGTTGATTCGGTACATCGCGTCTAATTACAGAATTCTTTCGTTCCAGTTCAGGAGTCGAAGCGTGACTGCTACTAGTTGAGACATTATCATCAGTATGTTCTATAGACACATTCTGCAACCTCTCTAAACTTTCCTTTTGTGATTCGTCGTAACTTAACAATTGCATACTGGGAGGTAACTTGGCGTGGAATGATATCTTGTTCACCCAGTCCTCCATTTCTTGTTGACTTGGTGCCAAGAACAAAAATTCTGATCCATCTGTACATTTCAACCTGAATACGTTTTTCTTCTTGGTATAGTCATCCGCTTTCTCGCATATGGCATTGAAGATGGTGATAGGAGCAGTGGCTGCCTTGCTCAGTGAGAAATCTTCCATATCTTTGAAGAAACACAGAAGTTGTCCACATAATACAGTATAGTATTGTTTCCAGGAACGCACTGCTGCCTTCTTGCCAGCACTTTGAAGCTCATGTTTCCTCTCTAACAAACCTTGAATCTCTACTGGTGGAAGGGCGTCCATATTCTCCATCCTTTGAAGTTTCCTGAAGCTCTGAGTCCTTCTTCTGGTCGTGAAACTGGGCGTTCTCTTCGGTTTTTTTGTATCTACCTTCATGCTCTCTGCTCTTTTAATGTCAGGAGTCGTTCTTCTCAATTTTTCACCAAATACATGTGATAGCCCATGTGATTTTTGAGGCGTTGTGTCTAGGCCTTCAGTTGCAGTAGAAGTTTTCAATGGCGATAACTTGTTAATAGACTCGTGTTCATCGGTCGTTCCATTGATTTCATCGTGCACAGTACGGTGTGGACTATCTAGTAGTCTTCTTCGTTCTTCCTCACGTTTCCTTTCTTCCGTTATTCTTTGTACCTCCTTCCGTTTTCGTTCTTCTAGACGAGCACGCTCTATTCTTTCTTTCTCTGCCTGTCTGGCTGCCATCTCTGCTTCTTGTTGCTTCTGGAACGCCTCTTCCAACATAGTTATGCGTCTAAGTGCATTAAACCTCTCTTCTTGAGCTTCGATAGTTTTCTCAAAGTCTTCATGCTTTCTTATGAATTCCTCCACTTGTGAAATACTTTCTCCCAGTTTCCCATCATTCAACATTGGTTCCCTACTCACTATCCAGTTCTCCAGTGTCTCTGCATCTCGCTTGAACATCTGGGTATCTAGATTTTGTTCATAGATGTGTCTTCTTTGCTCCCAAGTGTCTTTCAAGAGCTGTTGTCTGTGTTGTAGGACAGATATCTTGTCTTCTATTTCCTTTGCCAAGAAATGACCTTCTTCTATCAATTCCTGACCCGTTTTGTAAAATTTCTCAAAGGCTTCATTGCGTGTTTCAATTTCTGCTTTGTACTCGTTGTGCCTCAATATCAGTGCTTCTGCACCTGGCACGTCACGAGCCAATTCAGGGGCGGTTACTTTGGCTACCATTTCATTTATCCAGGATATCAGGTCTCTGTATTCACCCAAGTATGTCTGCAGTTGTTCCGCTTGGGATAACTTGCTCCTCCTTTGAGCTGCTTTCTCTAGTAATTCATTCCAGGTTGCTTCAGCTTCTTGGTGCTTCACTTCTATGTGCGAACGAGCATCTGGGAATAATTCAATTAATCTCGAAGCCTCGTCCATTAGCAGTTCGACCTAAAAACAACATTGTTTCAATTAATATATGATAAATTATAATTTATCTCATAAAGAACATATATTTATAATATACCTGTTCTTTAACAGCACCCAAATCCGTTTCGAATCCTTGATGTTTCCTTACCAAAGCTTGAATTGTTTCTAAATCATGACCATAACCATCGGAACTGAGAGTAGTCTCTTTTTCTTGAATCCACGAAATAGTTTCATCCGCAGTTCTGTCGAACATATGCACCTGTTTTGCTCCAGCTAGTGCATCTTGTCGTGCATGCGCTAATTCCTTCAGATCTTCCCATTGTTGTTTAGTCTCGTCTATTTTCATCAATATTTTAGATTTCTCTGGATTATTTTCCTGTATTAATTTTTGTCCTTCATCCAGTACTGCTGATACTCGACCTTCGCTCGTTGTTAAACCGGCTAAAAAGTTATCAAATATCTGAATAAGAAGCTCAACGTGTTCTACGTCACAACCGTAATCTTCTGAGGCTGCAACCTATAGAATAAATTAATTTTATTTACTTTAATATCAATAGAATTAATCCTAGCTTAAGTTAGACTATCCTAGATGCATAATATGTGCAGGTTTTTCGATAAGAAACTTACAGTTGTCTGATCTCCAATCCATTCAATTACTTCATCTGCTTGCCTGATGAACTTAAAGAACTTCTCGCTCTCACGCAATCTCTGAGATCGATACTCTTTCAATTTCTGCAATTCTTTGAACTTCTGTTCGATCTCTGATTGTTTTTGTGTAATGTTCTTGCTATCAAAATGATGTCTATCTATCAATCCGTGTGAAAGTTTCTTTAAGTTCCCAATAGTGTTTTCAAAGCCAATTAAGTCTCGTTCTATCTCTTCTAGTTTCTTCAACAGAGACTGAACAGAATCTTCGTCTTTTCCATAGTCTGTGGCAGTTAGTTGTGGATGTTTCTCTTTTATCCATTGCTCTGCTTCTGCTGCTTCAGCATAGAACTAAAAGGACAAAAACACTATAAACTTCTGTATAGTAAATTTAATTAATTCAAGTTATTCAAATAATTCTTACCATCTGTGACTCAACAGCATCAAGTAGACGCAGTTTTCTAACGCTAGCTAAATCTTTGAGATGCGATAATTTATCTTGCAATTCTTGTGACAATTTTTCAATCTTTTCTGAAGCAAAATGGCCACTTCTCACCATAATCGTAGCTCTGCTTACCAAAGATGCAACTACAGGTTCTCTGGAAATTAATTCCGCCTCTAGAGCATGATGTTTCTTCTGTAACCGCTGCACGGTGGTTAGAGAACTTCCTAGATCACTGCTTGCAGCCAGAGGTTCTTTTTCAGACAACCAATGCATCTCATCTTCAACATCCCTTGAAAATTGATGTAGTAATTTAGCATCTTCCAAATTGTCCCTTCTTATCTGTATTGGTTCTTGCAAACTATGGTATCTATTTATTATAACCATCGCCCTTTCTTGTATCTCGTCACACATGAAATGATTTGACTTCTGAAAACTCGTTGCTGTCTCTTTAATTGATTCACAAGCTTCATTGTGACCCAGAACATCATTTTCCAAATTCGTATGTCTCTTTAATAAGTTGGCTACACTGGATAAGTCTTTCCCATGGTCTTCTGACTGCAATTGAGTTTCCACTTCATCCATCCATGCTTCAAATTCGTCCAAACTTCGCCTGAAGAGCAAAGCTTGGTAAGCATCGTTTAATCTGTTCTTCTTTAGTTCACTGGTTTCTTGGAGTAAACGCCATTCTGCTTCTAACTCGTCTAAACGTTCTTGAATGCTCTTCGATGCGTAATGCTTCTCCTCAATTAGTGATTCACCTGATAGAAAAATTAGTAAAAATTATTAAACAAGATAGTTGTAGCTACAATTTTAAAAATACAGTGTGACCTAAAAAATAAATTCAATTTACCTTCATTGACCACTGCAGCTACTCTTCCTTTATTTGCCATGAGTTCACTTTCAAAAGCAGCATGCTTTTGTATCTTGCTTTGCAAATTGGATGAGTCTCTGTAGTTTTCATCACTAGCCACCTGTTGTTTCTGATGAAGCCAACCCTCAACTTCATATATATTTCTAAGGAACTGATGCAAGTGATGGCTCTCCAATAATTTCTTCCTTCTTGCCCTTGCACTATTTTGCAATTTATCTCTTCTAGCACAGACAGATGCTAATCGATGCTTAATAACGTTAGCATCTGCATGTTCCTCGGACAAAATCTCATTCGCAAATTTCTCCAATTCGTCAATACGGCCCAATTGAGAGACAAGCATTTTCTCGAACTCCTCATGTTTACGTAACAGTGTTTCTACACCAGATAAAGATTCACCAAGATCGTCATTGTTCAGGAACGCTTCTTTCGTCGCTAGCCAACTGTCTGCTTGATCAGCCTGTTCCTTGAACAATTGCAATTGATGTGCCTGTGTTAATTTTTGCCTCCTAGTTTCCCACGCATTGACCAATCCTTGTCGGAGCTCTTCCAAATGTTCCAAGTTATCTTTGATATCTTCGTTAATAGCTAGAAGCTTCTGTCCATGTTCTTTCAAAGCTTTAAACGTATCTTGTCTGCCATCAATCTCTGCTTTCCTCTCTTGATGAAGTTCTAATAAAGCTTCAGCTTCAGATATTGTTGTTGGTGGCTCAGACTCATCCATACGTTTAATTGTATCAGCTACCCAAAGTTCTAACTCGAGTAAATCGGCCTGGAATTTGTGCAGAGTATAAGCTTGATTTAAGGCTTCACGGCGATGTTGAGTAAATCGTTGCAAATCGTCCCAATTGGACTGTAATTCTGATAGTATTCCCATTATCTGTGGAGCCTTGTCTGGGTACTTTGATGACAAATCTCTGGCCTCTGCTTTGTGTTCTTTTAATTTTCCTTCTATGGCAGTCATATCTCGCTCCATTGCTTCTTGCTTTCTCTGCAGTTGTTCAACAGCAGGTAGATCCTTACCGACATCAGTGGTGTTCATAGCGACTGCTTTTTCAATGACTCTTTGACTAGTATCATCTATGTCTCTGTTAAACAAATGAATCTCCAAAGCTCCAGCTAGCATTTCCCTGTAAGCACTCAGTGCTCCTTGTAAGCCTTTCCATTTGCTGTTGAAGTTATCACGACGTTGTTGAATAGCTTTCGATTCATTGTCCCTGCCCTGTTTGATCAACTTATCAGCCAGAGCATTGATAGCCTTTATTCTAGAGTCGTCTACTCTCATGTCACTGTCTACATCATCAAGTTTCCTCTGCAGACTTAAACAATGTTCGTAATCCTTTCCGGTGTCTCCAGCCTGGACCATCATCTCTTTGTCTCTTATCCAAGCCTCAATTTTTTCCACTTGGTTGTTGAATTCCAGAATATCCTGAGCTTCTTCCAAACCTCTACCACGGTTTCCAGACTCGAATAACAGTTTTCTCCAAGAAGCATTAAGATGTTCCAGTTGTTGTCGAATTTCAGCACTTGCTGGATGCTTCTGTTGAAGCAGTCTCTCTCCTTTAGCCTTGATCTCTTCGATTCTGCTCTGATTCGCCGCCAATTCAGCTTGGAACGCTTGGTGTTTCTTCAATTTCTTAATTTTGTCCTCCAAACTGGACACTTCGCCTTTCGATGCCTCGGCTTCCAGTTTCTTCTGCTTTTCGCCGATCCAGGATTCAGCTTCTGCAACGTCTCTAACAAACTGAGCGTGTAACAAACCAGCTTCTAACTTCCTCCGTCGCGTCTCACAAAGATTTCGAATTTTTGCACGTCTCTGTACAACTTCACTTAATCGTTTGGCAATTGTAGGTGAGTCAAAGTGATTCTGAGCTAGAAGTTTGTCTCCGTGCTCTTGCAGAGCAGTTAGTTTTTCTTCTTGTGTAACTAATAGCTTTTCAAATTCGTTCTGTTTCTTTACTTGAGCATCTACTTCTTCAACGGAATCACCAAAATTATCACCACTTAATGCAGCTTCTTGGGTAGTTGACAAGTTGTCTAGTTGTTTAGCGTCTCGTAAGAAGAAGTGTAAGTCTATCAATTGGTCCAAATGTACCTTTTTCTGTTGCCAGGCAGTATGTAACTTTTGCCTCTCATCTAACAACTGATTGCATTTTTCCTCGACCTCTAAGGCAGCATAATGACCAGTTTGAACCATAGCCTCACCCAAATCAAGAACTGAGCTAAAGCTATCTTCTCTTGCTTCGATTTCTCCTTTCAAAGCTTCATGTTCTGCCTTTAAGATCTGTGCACTCGCCGCATCCCTAACTTTGTCTTCAGTTGACATTGCAGCACGAAGTCCAGCTGCCCAGTTCATCAAATCTCTAACTTGAGTCAAAAATCGTTGCAGGTCACAACTTGCTTGCAACTGATCTCTTCTGTGAGCAGATCTATCTTTCAACTCTTCCCACTGAGCAAGAACAATCTGTTGCTGTTGATCAATATGTACTGCATTATTTCCTGGATAATGTGCTTGCAATCTGGATGCATCTTCAACCAGAACTTGGAGTTGTGCTTCCAAGGCGACTAGATCGTTTTCGAAACCTTCATGGCGTCTAATTAACGCAAGCACAGAATTTAAATCGCGTCCTAGGTCTTCTGGTAAAGCTGCTTCTTTCTCCTGTATACGAGATAATGCTTCAGCTACATCCCGATGGAATCTGTGAATTTCTCCAGCTGCTTGTAACCTCTGTTCACGGTTTCGAATGAGACCAAGAAGATGTTGCCAAGATTCCCTAATAAGTTACGGAGAATATTCTAATTTTATCATTCAGGTGATTTTTGCTGTTTAATCTTCTTTCATAAAGACTACAAAACATGCTATAATATTTACACTTTATGCTACAAAATCCACCAACTTACATCATAAGAGCATGCTGCCTCTGCACTTGCGTTACAGGGTCATCATCGTCTTGTCTGCATTAAATATATGTACAAAAACAGTTAGTAACCCAACACCGATATAATCATATCCTTTATTCTATATTACCCTTTTGCAATCATATTAAAAACTATATTAACTATACATTACCAGAAATAGTGCATTATTAATTTCGAAAGAGTAAACATGCATTTGGTGAAATAAAAGATTCCATGTAACTTACACCAAAATTCTAAGTCCATATTATATACATCATTGAAATTACGAGGTCAAATCTTACCCTAATTGTTCTTGTCGTTTCTCGATATCTTGAATATAAGGACTCTCATTAGCGATTAACTTTCTGGCTAATTCTTCACATTGGTTAAATCTTTCAGAACCAGCCTCTATCCTATGTTTAAAGTCGTTGAATTTGGCTTGCAGTATTAGTAAATGTTCATAGTCTTGACCATAGTCTTCAGAAGCTGCTGCCTGTTCCTGTTCCTTGATCCACTGTTCTAATTCTCTGCTTTCTAGGAAATATTCATGTCGATACATGCTCTCCATCAAGCGTTGTTGTCTTACTGTAGCCAATCTCTGTAATGCTCGCATTTGTTGGACGATTGCTTGTTGCTTATTTGCTATTGCTTTGCTGTCAGGATGTTTCGCATTGATCATAGTAGCTGCAGTGTGTCCCATCTCTGTTACAATGCCATTGTAAGTGTCTAACTCTAGTTCAACCGCCTGAAAAATTATATAACATTGTATAAAATATAGAATTTTCTTATATTAATAAATTATATTTTATAAATATTATTTTTTTATAAATTAAAGACGTGGAGGTCAACCTTGTGTTTTGTTAATAATTTTGTAGCGGCATCACGATCTCTGCCATAATCGGTTGAACTGAGAACATCGTTCTTTTCATTCAACCAACTTTCAACTTCCCCTGCTTCGAAGAAGAATTCCTGTGCTTTTAAAGATAAATCTAGAGCTTTGCTTCGTTCTCCGGCCTTCTCTTGCAGGTCTTTCCATGCTTCATCAAGCACATCGCATAATTCTCGTATCTATAAAGGAATTAAATATGTTAGTATAATTTTAACATGATTGTATAAGCAATAACATAAAACTATAGATCAGGAAACATATTTTACACATAATTTTTTTATCAACATATAAAACTAAATAAAACAAAATTTTGTTAATATTTAAAAATATAAAATAGCTTAAAGCACAATGTAATAAAAAATAATATATTGTGTAACAAAATATATTTCAACGTTAAAATAAATCACGTAAGACAAGCACATGCATGCAATAAAAACTTCCCTGTTTCTTATTTATGATATATATCTAAAATTTTTAACTTTTTTCACCGGAAAATTTTTTAAAAAAATCCTGATTAATTAGATTAATTTTTTTTATTTTTACAGCTATTTATCAAATGATATTGTTACTTTTCAAACAAAACAATGATATTCATGCATCTGTGCCGACCTTACCTCTGCAGACCCAATATTCTTGTAACAGTCCCAACTGTACAAAAATTATAAACTTTTATTTCAAATTAATCAAGTATCTATCAAAGAACAATAACAGGGAAAATATACGCATCTGGTTTTCCCTAGAAACCTTTCAAACAATATTTTTACTATATATATTATTACCTTCTTTTTCTCTGGATGTGCCTGATCGATCAAAGCCTGTCCAGAAGCGGCAGTTTTGTCTATCATTGGTTGATGGCCAGCAATTTCTGCTTCTAGTTTCTTGTGTTTCTTATGCAATGTCTGAGCTTGATGCAAATTTTGTCCCAATGTCGTCGAGGATGCCTGAGGAAGATGATCTTTTATCCATTGTAATTCAGCATCCAGTTCAAAGCCAAACTTGTGGAATCGTAAGCTTTCTTCTAACGCGTCTCGTCTTCTCTTGGCTGGTTCTTTCAAGCTATGAAACCTATCAAACAATAAAAATTAAATTTTAAGTATTTAATCATTTTTATCATTACTTTTATGTTATGCAGAGTATTTACGCACTTTCTTTGCGTGGCTTGACTGGTTTTCAATATATTCGCAGCATCAAAGTGACCTTCATGAGCCATCTCTTCGCCCATGGCAACTAGGTCATCCACTTTCTGTTCCCATTGGCACATATCACTCTCAAGTGTCTGATGTTTCTTCAACAGCTCCTTACAGCTCCTAAGATCCATTCCCACTTGTTTACTTTGCAAAGAATTCTCTATTTCTTCCAGTTTCAACCTGGCATCTTCCATCGTTCTATTGTAACCATGTTGAGAAGCAGCTTGCCTCAACCTGCGACCTTTTTCCAAAGATAAGGCCACCAATTGTTCCCATTGATCATTTAATTCTTTCAGTGTTTTTCCTACATCATCTGATCTATAGTTCTCCTCAGATATCAAAGCTTTCCCAGCTTTGTTCACCGCTCTTAATTGTCCCTCATTAGCTCTTAATTCTCTTTCAAACGCTTCGTGCTTTTGAAGCTTTCGTTCAAGATTATTTAAATCTCTATAACTTTCATCAGATGCCGTCTTCATTTTATCACCCAACCAGTCTCGTAGGTCATCTACTTCTGCAGAAAATTGTTGATAGTGCTCTGAGGCTTTTAAGGCTGCATGACGACGCTGAGCAGCATCCTTGACTTGATTTCTTCGAGCTAAGACTTGATTTCTTCTGTCATTAATATAGTCTTTCTCATAATGATTTTGAGCGATCAATTTGTCCGCAGTATCACTAAACGCTTTCAATCTATCATCCTGAGCGTGGAGAGTGTTTTCAAACTTTTCATGCTGCTTCAATAAGGCTTCAACGTCATCGAGGGATTCCCCTAAGTCAGTAAATTCTAAGAACGCTTCATGAGAACTAGTAGTAGCTTCGATCTGATCAGCCTCGCGATTAAACTGCTGTAGCTCTAAGCACTGTTGCAACCAGGCTTCTTTTGCCATCCAATCTGATGTTACAGCCTGATATAAGCCATGCAATTTATCTAAGCGTTCGCTGACATCCAACAGGGCTGGATTACGATGTAGTAATTGGTTTCCAAGTTCTTCAACCTCCCGAAATCTGAACAAATAAAAAATTATTTATATCATTGTTTCAATTAATTAAAGAAATACGAAATATTTAAATACTTACTCGTCTTCTCGGGTTCGTATGTCTTCTCCAAGTTCCATGTGATGTTTCCTAAGTTGCTCAGCTGTAGCAACATCCCTAACAGGTTCCTCAACCTTCATTGTCTCTTGCATATCGGCAGCCCAATTAATTAAATTCTTTGAGCTGTTCATGAAAATCTGTTGACCTACTGCATCTTCCAATCTGGATCTGCGTTCCTTAGCCTTTGTTTGAACTTGATTCCAAAGTTCTTTGATTTCATTTTGTCTGGCATTCACATTGTTCAATTCGTGTGGATAGGAGCTCTTCACGCTATTTGCTAATAAGTTCACTTTTCGTACTTTTTCCTCGACTGGTGCCAACTCCCTCTCCAAGTGTTGATGTCTTCTTTGCAGAGCCTGTACTGTCTTTAAGTCTGGTCCAAGTTCTGCAGTGTCCAACTGAGTAATTTTTTCTAACATCCAATCATGAGCTTCGTCACAAGTTCTGTTAAATAATTCCACACTGGAAGCTCCTTCTAGGCTCTTTTCTTTCTGTGCCTTTAACCTGTTCAAATGGTCCCAAAGTTGATGGATATGCCTCTGCCTAGCCTTGACCTTATCCAACTGACTATGTCCTTGTCTAACGAACTCATCGACTGCAGCATCTATAGCTTCTACTCGTTTGCCTGATGCTGAAAGATCTGTTAGGAACTTTTCGTACTTTCTTCTGGCAGTTTCAACATTATCTCGTGTGTCATCAGCTCTCAACATCTTTTCTTTATCCTTGATCCATTTCTCAAAGTCATCACATTCGCGATAGAAACCATAAAGTCTTATAGCATCCTCTAACAAAGCATGTCGTTTCAATGCCAATTCTTGAAGTTCGCTATAGGTATCATTGATCTTCTTCAGTCGTTTCTCCACGCTATCTCCATCAGATGCCGTCTTCCTTTTAATTGGTTTCACCGTTGACTTTATGGACTTCACTCTTCTGACTGGAACTAATTGCTTAACCATTTTCGTTTTTTTCACTCTCTGTGTAACTCTAACCTTCTCTGGTCTTCTAACCTGAACTTGTATTACTTTAGGTTCCAGTTCACGAACATAATTCGCTGGTACGAATCCATCGGTGCCATCTGCTTTTCGTACGCTCCACCAGTCAGGATTTGTTTTATTTAATAAAAACATTACTTCACCCTTTATCATTTGCATACCTTGGCCACTGAATGGATACAAACTCTTTACTTGGGGTACCAATCTATCTTCAAAAACCGTTCTAGGTTCTAGTCTTTCTACAACTTCATCCACCCATTCATCTTGAGGAACTAGTCTAATTTCTTTACCTAAAAAAAGAAAGAAACATTTTTGAAATCTATTTCATGGAAGAAGTATTAAAGGAATTTTTACTAAAAACCAAAACTTACTCCATTCTTCTTGTTCCAGTTCTGCAACGGGTTCTGGGTCAGCGGATAATTCAAGAGTAGAAATTCCAGACTTGACAAGCTTCTCAGCCTGCATGTTTAGTGATTGTACATCACCTTTGTATGCATTCAGTTCTCCTTCCAAGTCCTTGTGTCTTTGTAGAAGCGCTTGAGCGCTAGGTTCGTCAACGCCATAGTCTTCGGAGGCCACAAGGGCCATCTTCTCATTCATCCAGGAATCCGCCTCATTTGCATCCGCGTAAAATTGAAAAGCTTCCGCTGCATCATCTAACTGTTTCTTCCTCAGAGCAGCTAACTCTTCTAAGACCTTCCAATGCTCTTGCAACGAATCAATGCGATTTTGAATTTCCAAAGCTGAAGGATGACTGTCAGCTATCAGTTTTCTACCAGCATCACATAATTGTTCAGATTTAGGTCTTCGTACTTTCATTTCATCCTGAAGGGCTTTATGCTTCTGTTGCAACGAAATTACAGCACGCAAATCCTTGGCTGATATTCCAGCTTTGCAAATACGTTGCTTTTCAATCAACCAGGATTCCTCATCCTCATGATCTTGGAGGAAGTGGAAGAAATTCCTGGCGTCTTCCAAACGAGCCTTGCGTTCCTTACTGTATTCTACTAGATCATCATAAGCTCGGTTCAACATTTCTAACTTTTGTTGTAACAAAGGCACCTCTTTGCTCTGAGGTTGTGCCAAATGCTGAGCTGCTTGCCTACCAAGTCTTCTCTGAGTCTCTCCAAGAGCAGTTACTTGCAACTCTTGCAAGCTATGCTTCTGTAACAAATTTTCGACTCCTAAAAGATGTGGACCAACATCTGTACTTTGGAAGTTCAATTGCAGTTCTTGTATGGAGGCCAAAGTTGTATCAATCTCTCGCATGAGACTCATGAGAGAACTCAGGGCAACTAGATTAGATTTGTGATGATCTAGGAGTGCTAGAAGCTCCTTCCATCTCTGGAGGACTTCCTGTTCCCTGACTTGCACTCTTTCTAACCCATGGTAATTTTCTCTCACTAGTTCCTCTGACATATTAGTCAAATCATGAAAGCGTTCTTCGCGAGCTAAAATATCTGCACTAATAGCTTCGTGTTTCTTCACTGTGGCGTCTACTTGAGCCAAATTGCTACCATATCGTGGATCGGTCAAAACTTGAATCATTTCTTTCAAGTAACCTTCTCTTAGAACGCTTTTCCTTTCAAATTTATAATTTAATTGCTCTAGTCTTTCTTGTCTAAGGAGTTCAGTCCTGAGGGCAACTTCTCGGCGATGCTCAGCTCGCTCTAGTTCCACCCAATTTCTTTCAATATCGTGTATTAACTGACCTTCTTGAGGCGTAAAAGCAGGCTGGTTCAAGGATTTCAATTGGGTATTAATGTGAAAATACAGAACTTCTATTTCAGATCGTTCCTTGTACTTTGGTGGTTTCTCTACTGTTCTGTATTGCTTGAAAGCTAACAATTCTTTCTGAATGCCTTCCAAGGAATTAGGGAAGTTTCTGTTTTCTAATACTTCTATCTTCATCTTGATCCATTCCAACAAGTCTGTTGTAAGCTTTTCATAGTGAATCTTCATTTTGTCAGCGTCCATCATTTGTCCCACAATCTAAGGAGAATAATATTGATTTTTAAGATTATTTAATAATTAAATCAATGAACTTTAAAAAGCAGATGTATAATATAAAAATTCACTTACATTCGCAATTCTTTTGCCGCTCTTGATCTCGTTTTTCATCCTGGCGAAGGTGTGATAGTAAGAAGCAACGTACGTGATGATGGATTTTTCATCAGGCCGAGCAGTGTCAACATCCTCCGCGTCCAACAATCGCGGAATTCCAAGTTCCGAGTTGGCCACATCGAAAGCATAATTAAGATTGTCGATATTTTTATTTTGCTGTAATTCAGACCAATTAACTAGGTCTGGTCTGTGAGCATGGATAAGTGCATTGAAACCAAGACCGCTTCTCCATGAACCTATAACCAACCATACATTTATGTATACATATGTACAAATTGTAAGTTAATTTCGTAATTAATACAAAATGCAAAATAATTGAAGCTGCTGCATTTACCAGTGAAATCTTGAATATTAACACCAGGATATCCATTAGTCTTCCTCTGACACCAGAGTAGTAGAGCATCTTTGGCCGATTTCTTTTCACTACTGTCATTTTCTTCGTCTACGTCAATCTCAATTTCTTGAATTTGGAATCTCAAGATAATAGTCCAGATTAAACCCAGTATCAACCTTGGATTTCCATCCACTATATCTTCTGCTCCTATACTCTCCAGACGAACCTATAAACCACAAGAAGTTAAGGTAAACTATGGGTTTTATGATAAATTTAAAGACACAAGAACATACAGAATGTATAATATGTAAAAATATCTAAAATATCCGAAGCATAATCGCGTTACAATATTTACTAAATGAGACAAATCTTCATTTTGATTTCATTCCTTCATTTGACAAAAAGCTCATACAATAAAAAAATCCCAACTATTTTGTATTAAAATCTCCAAAGATTAGGAGATTAAAGTGCCCAGAGGCTTTTCCAGAAATTAATTCATCAGCTTCCATTAAGTAGTCCATCAAAATTAAATCTAATACAAGAGTTAAATATGCATAATCTAATAATCATTCCCACAATCCTTTCTATAATTTTATTTAGGCTTCCCCTTTTCTAAACTTTATTAAAGCTTCCAATTCTCTGTTCAGGTGAATGCAAACGTATAATATACTCATAGAGAATTTATGAGGAGGGATCGGTAGACTGCTAGCACAATGATAATTCGCATTCCAATGTGCACGTGTGCATAAACTATGTGTACTCTTGCGCGCGCGTACACGAGTAAGTAAAAGAGCGGAATGCACGCTGGCTATTGGCATCGTGCGTATTGCGTAAACAGTGGGTCTTAATAGACGCCTGTGCACGAGCATCTTGCTATGATAAAACGGGCATGCATTCGCATTGCGTCATGTGAAAAGTAACAACTGCTGGACGGCCTTGGGTACAGCACATTGTGATAATGCACTTATTGAAAATAAAGGAGCTAGATATACAAGGTACTGGGTCATCCACTTCTGGTTGTCATAAACGTTCGAAAGTAGACATGAATAGACGTTAGATTGAATAATCACTGTCACTTTTAGCTTTGACAGTTGAAGAATATTTCTCCTGAAAGCTAACGAGGAAATCGAGTGACATATGCGCCACTTTCCTGGTAAGATAAATATGGAAGAATGTTTAATCTACGTGGCGTTATTTTTACAGATTGAAGTATCCGCAGGCTTATTAAAGTGCAGAGCACAACGATAATATCGACAAAAGTGTCATGGATACTAATAACCTAACCTAGACAAACTTGTCTAGCTATCTAACATCGAAAATCGATCTCGTTGTATCAGGTTATAGATACAATTATATTTGACACCTATTATTTACTTAAAGGAGGCTATGGATTTGTAGGAAAGTACAAAGATCTATAGAATGCGCCTAATAAGCAACAGCATATAGAATATCCAAAGAATTGTACTCGTTATAATTAGACTCTGGATGTTTATGCAAAGAATGCATATAATATAAAGAAATATATGAAATATTAAAAACATAGCACTTGTTATAATATTGAGCATGTGAAACGAATTTCTACATAGGTTCCATTTTCCTACTTGTGCTGATAAAAATATAAATTTGCACAAGCATTCGCAGTCCAATTATAAACATATATAGGATCTTAGTCGCATTCATAACAATATGGGTTTGCGCAAACATCCGCGGTTTACTAATCGTTATTATAAAATAGGTAGGTAGCCATTATAAAATGGTATAATTTATTTTATAGTATAATTTCTAATTTATTTTATAGGTTTAATAATCACGTAGATAGTGCCCCGTATACAACGTTCGTTTATTTGAATTGTAATCATACTAGTGCATAACAAATATATTGTGCTACCAGGTTGATCTTGTAGAATGAAGTTGTATCGGTGTTTCAACATCGACTTATGACTTCATTGATTCCTCCGATACGTTCGACGGAACGTTATGAACGACGATCCCGAAGAAACGCTCGTGGGCCAACAAACAGCTCGACTACGTTATTATACTTAATCGCGGTGTGCGCCCGAAGCGCGACGTTCTCGCGATTGCTGGAATGCCGTCCGATCACTTGTACCGGGTCTATCAAGGCCGTTGGGAAATGAAAATCGTTTCTTTCTGGTCGACTTATGGAATCCAAAACATGTGGGACATTAAGAATTTACGTGGACAGGAGAAAAGGCATCGATGGTAGGTAAAGACGGGTCGGTATAAAAATAGAGTGCATCCTGAAGATGCAACCTGGTTCCACTACGATATAACAGTTAGCGATAAAATCAAATTGTACAAACGTGCACTAAATCGTACTTGTCGGTGAATTGGGTCGTTCACTTATAGATCGGTCGGTAATTTACCTACGTTCCATAACTGCATAAGCAGTTATTAAATATTTGATTAAATATTGGAAAATTCGCTACTATGCTATTGAATTCCGGATTGTAGAGAACGAGTACAACATGTTATAATCGTTTGAAAACTTTTTTCAATAAAATGCGATAAAGTCGCATCTTCGTACCTTGAGAGTTTCGGACAAAAATAATCATATTCTACTGTTTTCGCAAATATATAGAGGGTGATCCGTAATTCGTGGGCAGAGAGATTCTATGACTTAAAATAAGAGGAAAATCAAGAATAACACAATTACGCTGGTTTTGTTTCTGAGAAAATCGATGACTTCATTTGTACCATGAATACAATACCTGAAGCAGAGTGACTATCCTGTATATGGTTGAAAAATAGTTGGGACAATGGTGTGAAAAATACCGTAAGTGGGAGGAACTAGGACAAAGGTACAGACTTTGAGTGATTAAATTTATGGTTTTGATAATTCGTCGTAGTGAATTACCGTTTATATAAATATAGAAATGAATGTCGCTGTTGATGGCATGCTGATGATATCATTGCAGATTGTCTCAACAAGCTGGCAATACTTTTTAGTACTTTATACTGTTTACAGTATACTATTCCAACAATACTCTTTGGTATTTTTCTTATTAATACTTACTATGATTATTTCCATATTTCCCATGCCATTTCATTTCAAAGGAAGTTACCAAATGAGAATTTCGATATAAAGGATAAAATATCACGACTGTCTTTGCTAATGCGAAGGTCTTTAAAGGAGAGATTAAGTAAAAGAGCTAAATGGTACCAGAAGACGATTTACCTTCATGACCACTCTCATTTACATACGGAAGTAATCTATTTCTCTAAGCGCGAGCACCGAACCATTACGTTCCATTTAATTAACAATGTGGCAGACAAGCTTCCACCTCGAAGCGCCTCGTAGATCGATGTTAACCACACGTTAGAATCAATCATCGCGCGTTCACCTGTGAAACGATTAGCTTACGATGAGTAAACAAATGTTTGAACGATGCGCATTACACGGCAGAGCAAATACGCTGCTTCCTGTCGCGTAATTTGTAGTCGTGACGCTCGCTTCGTATATGTAACGATCGGCGCGATCACTCGATAATAACAGATTCAAGAATATTTGCATAATACCTACCAGTATACACAGTATACGTTAACCACTTCGTTGTACCTTCTATCAATTTTGCCATCTAATATATTATGAGAACGTCGTCGCTGCAAATTGGTGCGAATGTTCTACAGGATAGATCAGTTTGATAGAAGAGTAACTATTGTAGATGATGTACCATTATCAGTCATGGTAACGATCTCGTCACGTGAAGCGCACAACGTAACAACAACACAACAATTTTGTAATCTTGTTTATTTTCTTTTAGATCTACGATCAAAACTTGCATGATACTTATTTACCACAGATTTGTGGCAAACTGAAGAAGAGGAAGGCTAAATCTAAAGGTTTGAGTTCTCAAGAAATCAAGATAGCTGCGATTCACTCTTTTAAAAGTAACTAACTTAGAAGTTATTAATAATTCATTTTCAAATAACGCTCTGCTTTCAGGCTTTTTACATTTTTCTACGTTAAACATGGCCAACTCCAGCCACCGTTTCACGTCACGACGTTAGGATACAGTTACCCTTGCTCGCGATACAGATCATTTCACTTAACGCATTTCAACCACTCCTCGAGCGTGCCGCAGCTAGCGATGGGATCTGAAACACTTCAAATCGTATCGCGTCTGTATATTCAAATCACTTCAAACATGATTCGAGGCTCGAAACTCTTGATCGTGTAGAAGGTCTTGAATCTTTAAAATCTTGGCAGTCTTAGAAGTCTTGATCATCATGGAAACCTGAATCGTCTAGGAAGTGTTGAAAATTGTGATCATTTTAAAAGCCTCGATCGTATTAGAAGTCTCGATCATCTTGTGAAATAAATGTATGTATGATAATTTGATCTTTCCAGGCGTTTTATAAACACTTGTTGCAGCCTGCAAAACTGAATCTAACAGTTCCAAAACGATCAAGACTTTCGAGACTTTAAAGACTCAAACTTATCAAGATTTACAAAAGAACTTTAAACTTCGAATCATGTTCGAAGCGATCCGAATTTGTCGCCTCATACACAATACAAATTCGAAGCGATTCGAAGTGTTTCCAAGTCCCATCACTAGCCGCAATTCGTGCCTAATAACTAGGCGAACACGACAACAAATTGGAGGAGCCAACATCCAAACGCACAGCATGATTTTTCGACGACTATTATCTTCGTGCCTGTATTTCGCTACAATTTCATCGACACGTCCGTTAACCCAGGTACACACATTGACTGTCGAATTTCCAACCAGCCAAATTGCATACGATCACGTTATAAGCGTCCAGAGTATCAGCGTATGGTGTATGAATAATGAATGAGCCTCGGACTGCATAGTAAGACTGAGAATACGGTCTTATACGGTACTGTTACATCCAGCGAAAAGGTGGGGTTGCACAGTTAAAACTCGTGCAACGAGACAGCCGGCCAATAAGCAGGCATAAAGACGACGGCGTTAAATAACCGGTACTCGTCCTATCGGCCGATTGCTTTTTGTTGTACGCCATGGCACGTCAGCTCGAGGCTCGAGCACCACTCTGTCGACCAGTGAAACGGCTAATGTTCTTGTTTTTTTTTTTCTTGCCTTCTTTCTGTTTTCATTCTTCTTCTCCTTCGCGTTCTTCTTCTTCTCCTTGTTCCTTTTTGCCTGATTCTTTTATTCTTTGCCGAGTTCGATCGAATCGAGAAAGATCGAAAGGACGCGTTCGATGAAAACAATTTTTTAACAAAGGACTCGATCGTGTCGCGTTCGTCTTATGCAGCATAAACGTGAAATATATTTAAGGAATCGTAAGAAAAGTATGTTTTGTAATAAGATGAAATTGTGATGTCTAATTTAGACATACTGTATATTGTACAATATCTATGTTTTAGGTCAGCTTTCTGTATAAGAAGAAAATAGAGTTACCAGTCATTAAGGAGAATGTACCACATACCTGCCTCACCAAGTAGCTACATATTCTGAGATAACACAAGCAATTTGTATCACACTGAAGCTAAGAATTTTTGGTGCCATCTTGTAACCAAATGACGAAGAACATACACATTACCAACTTCAATAGTCTATAGAATTATTTAATTTAATCCGAACAGATGCATTTATTAATCTATACACAGCATAAAATAGAGTTCCCGGTAAGTGCCTGTATGTTCAGGGCTAATTTCGAGGACGATTTGAAAAATTTCGATGCGGTGTTCTCGAGGAGGATTTAGATGTATGAAACGTTAACCTACGACAAAAGGGAGCACGCATAGAACATTAAGAATATGAACCAGAGACAGTACACGAATATTCGCAACAAAACAGCGATCTTCTTCAATGCGAGCATGTTTAGAATCATGTTTAGAATCGCTGCCACAATATAGCGAGACGATATGATCCCCCCTTTTTAGCAATGTCTTTCTGTTCTTGGTGCGCGGCATGTCAGAAGCTTCACGACTTCGTTGTGTGACAACGGGTGTTGTTTCACGGACTGCGGAACACTTACCGAGCCAATAAAGATTCACGAGATTGTCAGCCATATTATTAAAAAAGATTATATACGCATAATACATATTATAGTATATCATAATTAGAAATATTCAACTTGCAAATAGGAGAACATTTATTACAATTCTATTCGCATTGAAATTTTTTCATCGGCGTATACAGCTAACACAGCGTCATTTAAAAGGACATAAACGCCTCCACGGAGTGCGTTTAACCCAAGTCAATAAATTCATGCTCAAGATCGATATCGTGTGCATTTAACATCTCCCATAAACTATCTTACACGGTGAACTAGTTCCGTTGGCCAGGTAACGAGCATTGATCGATTAATTTCATCAGCATTGCTTCGCAGCAACTTTACGCATCATTTTCTTGTTAGACAGGTTGCCTCGGATATACGTAAAGTCGACGTCCTTAAATGCATCATGCGTCTCGTAATACTCATCCGATTATCCGTTCATTCATTTCGCTTAATTGCCCACACCGTTATCAGGCAGGCTTTAAGCTGAACGTCTGAGGAACGCTGTATCCTCGGTTGTTTTATAAAAAGACAAGTTTATTCATATACGGATCACGTTATGATAATGTGCGATTAAATTCATATATAGGTAACTATGCTTGCAGAGGCAAGTGAGACTAGTTATGGAATGTATGAGAGAGGATGTTGAATCACAGGCTGAAGCTATAATTACGTACAAGGATTATGGAGAAAATAGTAAAAAGAATAAATTACAGTAAATACACCATACTAGATCTTTGGAATTAATAAACTGTGTTATCTACACTTCATTTTCCTGAAAACATACAGTGTAATACGCGTATGTATATTCCATTGATCTCATATTTTTTTAATTTCGTTAACCGTAGTACATTAACATCAATTACTAAAAAGAAGTTTCCATGTAAAAATTAATGAACGACGTTATTTTCCTCTCAATTTCCTGAAACGATACAAAGCAAAGAAACGAAATTAATCACACCAGTGTGATAAACATACTACAGTAAACAACAGGGTTCAGGCAGACTGTGCGAAGCCAATGGAATGGTACTAGGCATTCTTAATGCATTTAACGTGGAATGCAACTCCTACGTTCCCTGCATCGACCGACACCGTGCTACAACCCGCCTGTGAACTCGCTCGTTTCGTCCGACGTTTACTGGCTAAAATGTGACCGCTACAATATAGCGTGCAAAAACATGCACCGTAACCAGCGATACGATCGTTATTCAATAATTTACAGCTGGGTGGTCTACGTATAAGTCGCGCAAGTCAAGATGAAAATCGATTACCGCTTTTGTAAGAAGCTCATGTCCGATGAAAAGGGTAGTAGGTAGATTGGGGCAGCAAGAATCACTGACTGCTTACGAAGAAACAAATTGGAATCTCATTGTGTATGCTTGTTCGCGTGTTGACTTTGACGGAAGTGATCGCAACATGCTTTGAAAGCGTTGCATTATAATCTGACTTTAATCAAGATGATCAGAAATCTATTGTGACTACTAGATCACAATGTAAGATTATGGGCCTGATTACGATGGCTTGCTAATGGCACTCTTGAAAAGCGTGCTTTTGGATAGATTAATCATTCGTGTCACAATAAAATGCAACGAAACCTTGGAGCAACTTGTTATCGAAGATATTGAACAGCGATGATAATTTGAGGCCTCGACTCCACCGAAGCAAACGACAAGCAACCTTCTTCTGTTCTCTTCTTTTGTTGCTGCGTATTCCAAAGCATTTCCAACATGCAGCAACTTACAGATACATTTTGCCCACATCGAAGTAATTGTGATTTTTTCAAGAAACATGGAACAACAACAAAAAGATTCACAATGTTGTTTTAGCGAAGACGTGGTTTAACGATATCGATCTATGATTCTAAATCTACAGTATGACAAAAGACGTATGTAAATAATTACATCCATTCTAAAAACACTATAACTAGTTGAATTCCAAATTCTCGTGCGACATTAAAAAGTTGCAAAGAAGATTTAAAGGTGATGTAAAATATTAAAGGAGGATACACGTATCAGGACTTACTATTCTCAAAAGCACTCGAAAGTTACGAAGAAGACCTAAGAAGTATGTAAAATGATGCTAGGATATCTAGAGTACAAGTAGAAAAAGACATAAAGAAGAAGATAGGAAAAATGGTCCAGGAAGCCTAATGGCGACAACCGGAGCTCGAATTACGCGGAACGTCCAGTGGTACAGGTTTAACGGTAAAAGCGGATAAGCGACTCATCCGTGGTGCTTGTACGATTCCTTAAACGATGACGAAACATCGAGAATCATTCGTGTTGCACCGCGTGCGCTGCACGGTCACGATCAGGAATGTCCTTTCGCGAGCTGACGTTCGCGTGCCTTCGATCCACATTCCGCAGCCCTGCCAAGAATGCGCATCGCCAGTTGTAAACGATGCCGTAGAAAAACCGCTACATGGCCCGACTTAAACAAGGGGGGAAAAAGAGAGGATAGGGAAAAGTCTAGTGGATGAAAATTACTAGCGAATTTGAAACATGTTTGCCCCTTTGATCTCTACACTCTCTACACTAGCGTTGCCCGATCATGATTATTTTCACTTGAATGACGCTAATTCAGTAAGTTTATTTGATTTCTCTTGGAATGTGAAGTTAGGATTCATGATTATAGAGAGATAGTAGAGAGAGAGTTCTTATGCATGTAATTTTGAGAATAATTCATCTATCTCTGTGGGAAAGGATTTCAGACGAAATATTATTTAGTATTCTTATATTTTTTCTACGTAGTAGCAATTACCTCGAAGAAGTTAGAATTATAATTTGGCGAATTGAAGAAGTAAGAAGAGAAGATTGAGGTACTTCGTTAAAAAAGATTTACAGAGATTCACCTAGAAATCGTTGTCGTTCGTGAAGATACGAGATCCCGTGTAAATAAAGATATTCGTATTATGCTTGATAAAATACGTTCCAAGAAACGTGCGTTTCTTCCTTATCAATTTTAACGACACATACCGCTATAATACTTGAATATGTAGTAAGACCCATGTCACTTTTATATCACAGCATCGAAGCGTCAGTAAATGGATTTTATTACACGAGGCAGCGCGTGAATACGAAAAATTCGCAATTCCTCCGAGTCGTCAACCCATTAAACGTGAAACTTATCTCCCGAGGAACATAATTAACTCACTTCTTTTCCCCCTTTCTTTGCGGTAAAGATGCAATTTTTGCCATAAAAATATTATATAGATATATATCGTCTGCTTATTTTCATGCAAATGGCTTCATTTTCTAAAGATTTAATTTATCGCTTGATCTTTCTTAAGTAATTGGTATGGCAAAATTAATTATCAATCTTTGGTAACTTAACTGACTGAGTGATAGAGATATTAATTATAAAGTACACAAGTAATTATTGAGTTAATTTCCACAATTTCTTCCTTTTGCGTCGCTTATACAATTAACTCAACAATTATCTACAGTGATCTTTTTGTCCTTCACTTTTTGCACATTCCAATTAACATAAAAAAATAACAAACCACAGGTGCAAACCACGAATGTTATGCGATGTTTTAACCAGAAGTACCTTGTACGGTTATAGAGCACAAGGTTGATCGAGAAGCCTTCAACAATACCCAGAGAATACATCACTACGAAACAAATAAATCAGCTTTCGTAATGATGAACCGACTGAGGAACGCTGTTCCAGTCTCTGACCAGCAATTCCGCAATATTTCGTTCCTGGCCAATGGCAATGCAACCAACTGCAGACGATGCTATCATGGCAAACCTAAGACGATGAAGTTCTTTCTTCCTGAAGAATTCAATACTCTGTTCACGTTAACCACAAGTTTGCAGATTATCATTAAATCACAAACTATACAATATTAAATCTTTTTCTAATCTATGTTCTATTCCTTCGATAAATCTTACGCACATAAAATAAAATTGTAACAAAAAGGAAAGATAGTAACTGAAAAAAAATGTACAACGCTCTTTAGAATAGTTTAAGATCGTTTAGCGTTATGTACCTTGCAATAAGCTGAAATTTATCAAGTTACAGAACAGTTCAAAAAATTCAAATTGCCGGAGTGTTTTAGAGGTTATGTGCAAGAAACGTAATTCCATTTGCAACGGGATATGAAACAGTATCGAACAACGCGTTGAACAGCTGGCCAACGAGAACCAACCGCGAAGATCAGCAAAGAGGTGGATATCTGTTAGAAGGAGGTTGGGGCCGCGTCCTTTCGGTTTTACGACCGTTTCGCGATGTTGATGGCCCACTGGTCGTTTCTACGAGGCAACTATTCCGACAGAATCGTAAATACAGGGAAACTGCCATAGCGAGGGCGAAATGGAAGTGTACAGTTCGTACAGGTCGTTCTAGAACAGTGACAGTTTATATAAATATTTTGTGATCTCATATATTATGTATTATTGGTTCTTTGTATCGTTTAATTGAAACACCCTGTACAATTGTTTATATAGATACGTACTCTCTAATCAATTTCCAAGATAATCTGTATATCCCGATCATTTATATCAATGTCTCTTTAATTTTGACCATTCCATTTAAATTTATAGTATACTATATGAAGCGCTCTATAGAAATTAAAATTGAATTATCTCCTATATAGACAACCAAAATGCAGAGGTTATCTAACAAGAGTATAAATAAGAATCTGTAGTTTTGATATTAAAAATTTTTATATAAATTCAAACGTGAAAGTATCCAAAGAATGAAAAACGGTTATCTAATGATTGCCCATACTATGACCACACATTCAGTTTCAGGCTTTTCTATAAATTTCTATAGCTAAATAAGATAATCTGTGAAACACCAAAACAGTTTGTAAATCACTTCACACATGACATTCGAAAGACTGTATAACTCTAACCAAATTTAATCTAAACTTAATTCCAACAGCAGCCAAACCAGTCTAACTATTTACGTGTTATGTATATACATGACATCACGTATGATACTCGGAATGTCCTATATAACTGGAAGCATCTCAAGAAACTATCATTTCAAAGCATTTATACAAAATCTGAGCACTTCAATTAATTCTATATATCTACATTTCTGTATCACCTTGTATATAAGTTTTCATTCGAACACGCGTGGCCAAAATTTTGAAGCGTCCTGTACTGCTTTCTCTGACGGGTGCTAAAAAGAGAAACTTGGGAAATGCATACGAGGTCACCGGCATAAAATCATGGTTAACTTAAAAACCGAATATTTATGAACCTCGTCGGCCATTAATATCGATTGTTTATAGGGCAATACGTACACACGGAAGAACAGTAAGCCATCCACAATTTATCGAACCGTTGATCAACCTAACCTCTATCTTAATTTTTAACGACCACTTAAACACATTTTATTATACATCTTACATTTGCAAGTCAATTTCCATTGTTAAAGGAAATAAATCGTGCAATATTTGAGAAGTGTAGTGTGCACCGGATATAGGACAGAATACCGGAAGAGGACGAGTTCCGATGATAATTGTTCCACCACAAAATCGATCGTGACTCACGACGACATTAAGTCAGGCATCCTACGTAAATCCTGCGTTTCATTATACAATTGTCGGTGACATCACTAATTTGTCTTTAAAAAGCACGAATCTTTCTTTCAAGACCATGCTGTAAATCAGCATTTGACGTAATCGTAAATCATCATTATATATAAAAGACAAGATATTCACACTAATAGTATCATGTCATTCCATAATTAATGTACTTTACATTTTGAATTTCTATGAAAAAACATTAACTGGCGAAGTAATTTAAAAATTCACAATTATTATAGAAATATGACAAATGATTTTTCCCTGGTAACCATGTTGTCCTCGTGTACCACAAACGATTCTGGTTGTCTCGACGGCTATTTCTCTACGGTGAAAATATTGAAGCACACAACGGCGAACTTGTGCCTTGTCAGCGTTCATTATTAAGTTTGCGAAATATGAATTTATTTATCGAACCATAAACTGTTGTATTTCTCTTCATATATAGAATTACTAATCTCACTAACGAAAAAGAAATTTGGACAAATTTCCAAGATCACCACTCAATTTTTAGCGTTATCTGAACCTGACAACGAGAACTTTAGAGAATAGGCGAATGTGTAACGAAGTAACAAATAAAAATCCTCAAAAAGATAAGAGCCGATTATCCTTTGTAACATAATGTCACAGCAGATTGTGATTCTTACAAAATGCAATTCAAGTTGATGAACAACTCTTTTCAATGCCGCAAAATCCGATATTCTGTTTATTAACTGTATTTTAACACATTCAGAAGTAATCGCAAAAATTCTCTTGATCTTCGCACTATGTGCCTGTTCCAATTACTGCCGCAGCATTAAATCAGCTAATAACTGATAACACCAGATCGTTCCAATTAATTGTTTACCGAATTCCTACGTCTATCGTGGTCTCAAAACAAAGTTTATCACACGGTTATTCCATATCTTTACGCTGTTAAATATACAAGGTGTTCAAAAAAAAAAAACATTCAACATTTGTACAGTACATAAGACACGCCATACTGAGCCAAAAAGATTGTTAGTAAACACAGGTCAAAAGCTCGACCGTTTTCGAGATATATACATTTTTTTATGTTTGCATCATGATTGACTTACTGGCTTCTACGTGCCGCATACGACGTTTACCTCAGTGTTTATGAACCACGTTCTCAATATCCTTCATTGGACCTTTTATTATGGACGTAACTATTTGAAAAGCAAAGTGCATTCTTCGCTGATAAGTGACCAAAGAATTACGTAACCGAATCTGGCATGCTTGTTGAATAATTCGTCAGAGATCTGGAATTTTCAAGAGAAATCGCGACTTTGTAAGATAAAGATGCGAAGCGTGCATGGAAATGGAAGGAGGACATGTGGAACAGCTTCTGTAAATATCGAGAACTCAATAAGTAGCGAAACAATCATGATACTAATATATAAAAATATTTATATGTCAGAAATGGTTGAGCTTCTGACCTATATGTACTAAGGTTTCTTTACTCAGTACCTATGTATCCTATGTACTACATAAATAATGGATGGTCTCTTTTTAACACTTTGTATAATCTGCGACAAGTCACTCTGATTCCTTGCTCCTTTCACGATAATTGCTAAGAAATGCAAGTCACACGTTCCCCTGGCTGCACTTTCACCGAAACTTTTTACTCGGTCCTTTCAATGAGTCCGCTTTTAATCAAGCGTACATGGAAAAATATAAATAAATTCCTCCACTCATCGGTTTCTTGTTGGTTAAATGATGTAACACGTGTGAATCTTGGTAGTTCTTTTGCAAGATGGCGCAACTAATGCGAAATTATGAATAGGCTATGTTACAATATGAAGTAAGGTTAGGAACTTAATTGTACAGGGTGATTCAGTTAAGATTTCTACCGTACATTCGTATGTTTCCAGACTTGTGATTCTGATTCGATGAATCAATTAGATGTTTATGTACTTACGCATTTATAGAAAAGATATGTGGAAAAATCTATAAATATCCATGTTTTATATGTTTGGTTGTTTTTAGATTCGAAAGTCTCGGGCGCCAGGAAAATAATAATTTATTTAAATAGCTTACGATTACGATATGAATTTATTTTTATTTAACCAGTCCAGTTGCTGTATAATCTTTAAGCTGATTTAAATTGGTACGATTTCACCGATCCTAATCATTCATATTGAAAGAAAATAATTTAATTTTCTGAAAAGATATTTTTACCTCCTCACAAGATGGACATTCCTCATTAAAAAAAAAAAAAAAAAAAAACTAAAACAAAAATAATCATTTCGAATCTCACGAGTTCCCAGTTTCAAGAGTTCCGAAACACAAAGCTTGGGTTTGAGTTTCGCGAATATTCCAAAATCTAAAAATCACATCTCGATCTATCTGTGGTTAAAACGCTATTCCTGATCGACATCATTGAATTACACTTTCTGTGAGTGAAACATCAGGGAAGAAGTGTCATTGAGTGTCCACAGACAGCCAGAAGCGTCGGCTGAATGTGTGGACAGGCTCGTAAGAGCGGTTCTTCGTGGCGGAACAGCGTCTAACGCGAAATGATCAGCACACGAGCAACGTATGTGCCGTCTGGTTTCATTTCACATCTGCGGGACTCACGGTCTAGCAAGTTTCGCCTCGGTCGCTGACCCTTACTTCTCTCTTTCTCTCCGTGTCTCCCTGTTTCGCTCCTTTGATCCTGCCTCCAGTTCTGTCCTCCTTCCAGAGATCTCCTCCTCTCTCTGTCTTTAATTGTACCCTTCGATTTCGATCCCTTTCGTTTATCCGTCGCGAGATCCTTCTATTCGGATCTCGAATCAATCCTTAACTCTCTAATTTAAAGGGTCTGTTGCAATCAAGATACAGACTCACCTTCGAGTAATTTGAGTAAGCCAACAAAAACCAACTGAACATCGATCAAAATGAAATCACTTTTCGTACGTGTTATTGATTCGTAATTAACTAATGCTCGTAGTAAACTCCTAATTGGAGAAGATACGAGACGAAGCGCAAACAAAAATTACACCAACGCTCCATTTATCCGAACTTGAGGAGCTCGTCGATTCTCCTCGCTACCAATTATTTTTCGTTTACATAATAGAAGCTCGCATTTATTAGATAAGAGAATTCAACCAACAAAAGTTCTGTTAATCGCTCATTAATTAAAGTTACCAACAAATGAAGTTCCTACTGTATTCCTAACTGAATACTAAACTGCAGATAAAGACTAATTAAAAGAGAAACGTCTAGAATTGGCTTACGTTTTTCAACAATATAATTACGCCTCATACGTGTATCAACGACGAGCATGCAAGCGTAATATCTCTAAAATACCAATGCTTGAATATTCCAAAATACATTCTAGTGCTTCAAAAACTTAATACTCCAAGACGAAAAGGCTTTGGTACTCTAACATTACAATATTCTAATACTCGAATGCCTTAATAATTCAAAATTCAAGTCAGAACCTCAAGTATTTCAGCTAGAACCAAACATACGATAATCATTTATTATTCACGTTATAGTACCACGTCAGAATAATTTACTTATAATTCTCAATGATAATTGATGATAGACTACTTGCAAATAAATAAAAAAAAAGAACCTCAAGTATCCCAAAAACCAAAAGAATCCAACACTCTGATATCTCGATATTCCAATAATCCACTAAATCAATATTCCAGCATTGTAAACTCAGCCTAAGTAATCTATCTGTAACGCGTTGCACAATAGATTTTACAACCATTTTAAAAGAAAAATTATTAGCACTAAAAATCCTAAAATTCCTCCTTTTTCTCAGACCGTACCTACGTTACTCCTCCCTTATCCTTGAGATTAGACATTGAGAAATATTACCCTTGTACGTATGGTTATTTCAAGCTGCAAGGGGACTATGGTTTCTCCGAATGGCCCGAGGCTACCTCCCTAATTACTGTCGGCTCCGATTCTTTCGGTCATGGGAACAGCCCCTAGAGCGAGAGCCATCCACGTTTTAGACGCAGTTATCTTGTCAGAGCCTTGGATACATAGTTACAGAATGCTCCACGAACACTATCCTGCAATCCTGCAGCATAATGTTCTCTACATCCTCCTTATCATCATTTGCATTCTTTCGAAGTTCCAAATTCCGTGTCTTTGTTTCTCTTTCTACGATACAATGAAAATGTGTTTTCACAGTATGACTCTTCTACATTGTTCAGCTTCTATATTTCCTCTGAGTTTTCCTCAACTATTCGGTACAAACTACATATCGTTGAAAGGCTCTTGAATTTTCATTTCATTTTTGTATCTTTAAAAAATTGTTCGAGTTTAAGAGAAGCATATAAAAATCATCATACAAAAAAAAAAAAAAAAAAAAGAATGACGCTCCTCTGGCTTATTGAGCAAGATGTTAGAATCCAAGAATTCGAAAACTATAGTAGTCAAAACAAATTCATCATAGTTAAAAATAATAATCACGACGTGTTCATGAATTAGCAATAAATAATGCTTGTACTTTGTATTCCAAAGGAGAATCTTACAGATTTACGTAGGTGATATGCTGTTGCAGGAATTATATATTTGTGGAAATATTTATTATTAGATAAAGAGTTACAAACAATTTTCATATATATTTCTATTCGCTTATCTTATCACAATACTATTACTGGGGCTACGATAATACAGAGTTTTTAAGGAACAAAGCAACAGTATGGAAAATAAGAGAATTTAACCATAAGGTAGATGTATTCTATGCAGCAATGTACAGCATGTAAACCGAAAGCTCCAACGTTGATTACGAACAGGTACATAAATTTAATGCTCGCCTAAGATCACGTCCGCATATTTTACACTTTTTATACGCGATTAGCAAGATGCTTTACGTAACGAGGTTGCCGCGAATCGCGTAACATGAGCGGTAATAAACACGCGCGAAACATGTCCTTTCTACGAATAACTTTCCATCCGCGAATTACCCGCTTGATAGATTCGTCATTTGATAATAAGAACAAAAGAGATTATCAACATTTCTGGATTAACGATTCAGATTAAATTTTTCTTTTATGATATTTCTTCTTTCGGAGGATTAAGAATTTTTCCTAATTAATACAATTTTTCATATTTTTTAAATTCCTTCTGATTCTGGGCAATTATTTTTTAAATATCACAAAAAAGTCATTTCTTTGTAAGAAGATGCGTTCCCTAGCAGAAATATTCTTCTTTGCTGAATCCAACTTCTCCTTTGATGTATAATAATCTTATCCAGCTAAACCGCTTACCATAATTCTATTTAACTAAGCTAATTACAAATTTATTAATCTATACTTAATTATTATTTATTAATAAACCCAAACACTAAAACTGAAAATCTGTAATCCCTAGTTTAAATTAATTTTAATTTTAATTTAAAAATGTCCCTAACATTTCTCCAAGGGGCTAAAAAACCACTAGTGTTTCCTATTTCTCCTTCTAGATTTAATATACAATATTTTCATCTCGTAAAAAATAGCTATAATGTGTCAACTTATCAATCAGACGCCCCAAAGTGTACTCGATAAACGATCACGATTGGTTCAACAATGACATATTCGAGTAACAAGTCGCGAATGATAATTTGAAACGATATGTGCAGGGGAATGACAAATGTCGAAATCTGGGGACAACCACACCCAATCGAATTTGGCACGCGAATCAATCACCATAGTCTGTATATATAGTCGCTTGGTTCACCGAGTGATGACGGGCGATATCTCCCACCAGGATCATTGGAAAGGACACGGCTATTTCTGGAAGGTGATCCTCGGCTAATGCAAACACATTCCATAAACGTCCCAACGATTTTTCATCCGGTTTAGAAAGCGAGGGAAAATCGGCTAACGCGACGAATTTCAAACCTGCAAATCGCGAAAGTATTTGACGAAAGTTCCGCATTTGGCAAAACTGACACGTGCAATGTATGCGGAAATGCGGATTTTCTTTTCTTCCAATCGATTCTCTGCTTTTATAAGAAACCATTTCTGATTGAATTTCATTTGAATCTAAATGTAATATTGCCAGCAAATTAGATTACGTTTCCATTAATGACTAGAAAAATTATGAGTATTAAAAAATAATAGCTGTTACTTCTTATAGATGACGATAGAGAATGACAATCTTTCTTAAATTTTCTTCTTACATTTGGACTATAGGGATCCCTAGAATCCTAGGGAGAATCTAGATTCCCTAGATATAATATTACCTTAATCCTGAAGTATGTGAGAAAACAATTAATTTAAAGAACGCTTAAAATATTATATGATTCTTTATGAATCGTTTAAGCATCTAAAATGTTATATTTAATGTTGTTTTTATGATATTTTTCATAGAGATAAAGTGATAACAGATTTCCATTAACTAAAAAGTTCTGTTTAAAAAGTACAAAATATATTGCATAAAAATTTTAACATGGTAATTAATTATTATTCTTATCATCGAAATTGCATAATAATGTTAGTCATGTATAATGTATAGTGTTTGGGTGTACTTCTCATAGTCGATAGACCATACGCCATAGAAGTTTGAAAAGACATCCTACGTGAACGCGGAACTTGCGACGAAGCCCTACAAGTGCAAAGTCCTCGCGAATGGCCTCTATGCTTCGTAGCTTATGACATAATAGTTTTATGTATGCTGCATATGGCGCGACGTAATGTAGTTACGGGATCGTGGGCGCAAGATGCGTCTGAAAGACGTTGCTTCTAAGTATTGTGACTTTTATAATTTATTCTTGTCGTATGACTTGGTAAACCAAAGGAAACCGTTGCAAACTGTTTTGTCTCTCCAGAATTATACATAGAATATTCTACACTTTCGTGATCTCCGTGCTTCTTTTAAAGATTCAAAGCCCTAGGTTGTAAATTTCCCTAGATCTTACACTGCTCAAGGAAATCTTATTTATTAAGGAAACCTAAAATCATATTATACTTCGAAGTTTTCTAGTTCTTAATCTTCGATCTTCAAAGATCTTGGATTTTTCCAACAGGTACAAATTTCTATATTACCGAGATCTCAAATTATTCCTTCGAAGGAAGAAACTCGAAGGTTTTTATACTTTATATTATAAACTAAAATCCTATATTTTACGTTCTTCACTTCTCTAGAGACATCGAACGCTGCACGTGTGCATAGCATTTATGATTTTGCCCAAGAAAGATGATCACGATCAGAGTCTCCCATTACCGGAAGTAGCAGCCACGCGTCGCTTATCTCATCTTTTCTCTTACGGTTTCACGTGTTCATTCTTCTGATTTTGTAGCGCTCTTAAAATTCGCGAAACTAAATCACTTTTAATTTTCATGTCTGGCATCATTTACACTTAACCGTAATTAGTCAGTTACTTGAATAAAACGGCTGATAGCTCGAGTGTAACGAAACGATCGAGCAAACACGAGTCGGATGCCAGATAATACATATAGCCATTTATTAATGTTCACGGCGAGGAAAAGCCTCGCCGGTAGAAAATTTCAATTTTCACTTACGTAACAGCGCCGCCCCTTACATAATCTCATAATCGAATGTAACGCTGTCGCGAAATAGAGAAGACAATCGTGAAAGCGTGAGAATTATTTCCTACGTCCTCTCTAACGAACAATTAGATACATCGATGTAGTGAACAAAGCTACTAGGATCTATACCTCCGGGAGAAATTTTCTAATCTTACCTAGGAAGATGTCGAATATGATAATTTGTTCATTTATGAAGATATCTTAAGATTAAGAAGAAGATTTCAAGAAAAATTAACTGTCAAGTCGTTTTTGCTTGATTATGCCAGGAACTGTAAACTTTTAGTGTAAATATAACCGTTGCAAATATTGAAAGGTTGATGCAAAAGCTATCAAAGATTAGTAGTGATGACTGTCAATGAAAACGCTCGGTTCTATAACGTTAATTTTAAAGTATAATTTTATGTTCTTCTAGAAAATATGGAACTTTGTATTTCGAGTTTCCCTAGATACTATTTTTTAGATTTACTTAAATTCTTCTAGAATCATTTCCTGAAATTAGAAATATATAGGGATCCCTAGAATCATAGGTATCCCTAGAATCATAGATTTCCCTAGATATAATATTTTTTAAATTCTCATGTGACTATTTGTGGAATAGAAACAAAACGTATATGTATTTGAAATACACCTTTGAAATCCATAGAAAGATGAAGTTCATTTGAATAATATGTGGGAAAACGATTAATTAATTCTACCTTTGTATGAAGAAACGCCAGAGATTTGTTCACGTTCTCGATTTTGTGCACCCGCATGCGACCATTGTTAGGTTTAGCCAATCGTTCACCGGAGATGATCTCTAGCAGTTTTAGTAATTTCTTGCCGTCCGCTAGATCCGTGAATAAATCCTCCACTTCCATACGTGCCTGCGAAGTGAAAGTAATCGATTCAACAAGTCTCCGGATTCCTTCCTATATAGATATTCTAGCGACCCTAATATGACGTGTGTCATTCTTATAAATATCTTAGGTATTTGTATAAATATCGTATCATCTACATTTTCTAATTACTTTTTTAACCATTTTTTTTCAAATTATTTTAATGTCTTTTACAAGCAATTGAGAAACGTTGTATTCACAGAAAAGTAGGCCATTTTTACAAATATCTTTAGTATTGTTATATTTTAATTTTAATTATTTTAATTATTTTTAATTACTTTTCACAATTTTTAAAAAATTATTTACAATTTTTTCCAGGCGGTAGAAAGACAACGTATTCGAAAAATTAAAAGATATACTCTCTTAAGAATTACTGTCTCTTTTATAATATCGGAAGTTGTATAAAAAGCAAGATGTACCTTCAACAGAAACGAGTTGATCCATTTGGTGAATGTCTTCTTCTGTATATGCAGACGTTCCTCCTGCAGGGCCTTAATACGGCCCTGCTCAAACCTCAGTGTATCTTCCCTCTGAGTCATTCTCTTCTGTATATCAGTACCACCCCTGAATTTGTCGACTCTGGACGGTGGATAGTTTGGCGTGTAGTCGAAGATGTAACTCCTTGTTTGGGGTGCGGCGCCAAGCCCAACACCGGGCACATACTGCGCCCCTGAAACCAAACATTTCACCAAAATTAGACACGCTTTGAACACAGCACCTTATTTGGAAAGGAAACACTACTAACGGAAATGGAAATTTCTGTTTTCTTTCAAATGCGATGTTTCGTAGGAATGCTAGGGGAATTTCTAAACAGTTCTATTTTAATTGTAATATTGGTAAAATATAAAACTTTCCTATAAGTAGAGCACTGAAAATCATAACGGTGTAAAGAGTAAGTCATAAAAGTAATGTATTTATTATTATACAAATTTCGCTAAATTTTTCAAATCATAAAACTAGAAATAGAATATTCACAAACGTGAGGTTGTAATTTAGTTAGTTATGGCACTTGTATAATACTCGATAGAATGGTTCTATCAAGAATTGAAATATGTGACTAAATTCAAATTCTCATAATTTCGCTTATATTACGCTATAATTCTCAGTACACAAGAAAGTACGATACTATTTCTTTCATAAGTAAATGAGAATTTCAATTTTTAATATCACGCATTACAATAATATTTAACTTAAAAATAGGAAATTATCTTTTTAATTCAAATGTTACACATAAAATATTTGTGTTCCAGATGCTTAACTTCGCACTAACTCTAGAATTAAGGATCAAGAAGAACAACGAGTTCCCTTCCTTCACCTCATTGCACAGTAGAAAGGAAGCAGAGCCCTATTAAATCCCAGTTTTCCATATACACACTAAATAAGCAATTCAAGTTCGCGTACACATTTATTCGGTTGTTGTTCGGTCCTTATAAGGCGAGAAAAAATTTATGACACATGCCGACGATAGCAACGATAAACCGGGGACAATAATCTCGTCGAGTCACGAACACTGGTAAAAAACAAAACGGTTCTCTCAGGTAAACGTCGTTCGCGCTTACTCTTTATTTACCTTGCACACGTTTCGCCACAATGCTGCCCCCTTTTTTCCCCTAGTAACCACGCTCGTCCGCCATTGTCCGTGAACGACGCATTAATTTTACCGGTAGTTTAATTCATGAAAGTCAGTGAACAAGATTTCTTTTGCAAGGGTAAGATTTAAACCAGAAAATTGAGCGTAAAATCAATCATGACTTTTAATTAACGATTCTGACAAGATTTTCAAAGATGTTTGAGTTTAGTTTGATTAAAAAAATATTATATGCTAAATAAAATCGGAAATTTATGTTGAATAGGTGTCAACACTTGTTTTAGGGATCACAAATTCGTTTTTATACTTTTCGATAAAGTTGGGTGGAATTCTTTATTTCGATCGTTAATTTATACGAAAACATGATCGCAAGACGCAAGGATTATTTCAAGTTTTTAAATTCTTTAGTAGTTTTATGATCTTTTGATCTTTTGATCTTTTGATCTCTTTAGACAATTACGTATCATATAATCCTCGATAACGATTCATACGATAATTTATCAAAGATAAAGGATCATCACACAATAAAACATCGTAAAAATTTAGTAGCAAAATTACCTTAGTAAATATGTTATACAAGATAATCCAAAAATAGATGATATAGTTCAAGCATTTTTTCTAAAAACAGGTATAAGAAGAGTTCTAGAATTCTCCTTTAATTTCGTCATATTTACATTTTTTATCTTCGTTATTCTTTACCCTTAAGCATTTTTCTCTACACTGCTCCTTATATCATTTGTACTTTTAATGTTGCTTTACTTTTAATGTTCTGACATACATACATTTTCTTCTTATTTCGAATTATTTCTCATATATGTATGTGCATGTGTTACAGATTATTAAAGAGAGATAGAACTATAAGTTAGCAAAAGATCCGTACATTTTTAAAAACAGATACTGTTAACTTGCCAATGTAATCAGTAAGTACATTAAAAAACTGACGATAGTTGTCTGAATGGTACGAAATGGGGCGAATAATAAACTCGTAACTCGCCAAAAAGGATGGATAAAACGAAAGTTTTTTAAAACACACGAATTATACTTATTAGAGTTTAAGGTGTTCAAACTCCAACAGTGTGTTTTATCGTATTGATGTATATCCAATAATCAACTCGTATCGCAGAATTATCGTTTAAGAGATTAATCTTTTTAAGTATTTTATATTTTTTCCAAGACGACAAAAAGCATTATTACACAGAAGAATTCAATAAAATAACCCTGATGACTTTCATTAACAATGGATAATTTTCTATTTCTACGACGATGGAAATGATTCTTTCACTCTCAGGGAAGATACCTTATCGGAACCTGGCGATAGCTCGTGATTGAAATAGTCGAGCACACTGTGGCACAATTCTCCTTTTACTTCGTGTAATTTTATGTCGAATGAATTTTATATAATTTTAATGTAACCCTTGATATTGTTACGAGCTTATACAGCATTTTGATATTTAATAAGATTATTCAAACACTTTTTTAACGAACTTTTTAAATATTTTTTCTAATCTTTCTGTAGTATATTTTTAACACTAAAGTAAGGTACGTAAAAACATTCTTTTTAAGTGAGTTAGAGATAAAGCAATGGAAATTTATGGATAATAAAACGACGGAATCCAATTTAAAGACGTAGTTCTCCGGCTACTAAAACTTCCATTTATTACTCTATGTGCTACTTCAATTAATAAGTATACTGATCTTCTGTTCTAGATACATATTCATTTGGGCTTTACAATTATCATCTAAAAATTATATAAACTTCCACTACAGCTTATTATCGATAATACTCTAATTTAAAATTATCTCCAATTCGAAAACACAAATTATTCAACCGACAACTTATACGAACAAAATTCTAATTTTATTAATTCATTAAATAAATTTTTCTATCTAAACGATTGAGGGAAATAAGAATTGCAAAAGGATGACAAATCGTTACCACGAACAATTTATTCCGATTAGTTCACCGAACGACGCTTATTTGAATAGTATTTATATCCTTCATTATTGACGCTATGTATCTAAGCAGTGACTGGAGGCATTACAATTAATTGAGCTCATAACTAAATACGTTCGTGCTGTGATCGTTAATGTCTACATACACAACGCGTGTTGTCGTTGAAAAACATATTCGATAAGAGTGTTCATTATGTTAATGCAATGCTATCTTGGAATTGATGTCTGACAAAAGAAGTTAGTTTTCATTGCAAAACGACTCCGCTAATTAACACGAATTCGTCGGTGAAGATATGTTGTTTGTAGACATGTCGCACCTGAGAATTCTTGCACTCCTTTTAGATAACGACAATCGAGAAGTTTAAAGTTAAATATTGGGAAAACGATATTTACACGATACATCATCGGAATATATTGTTTTAAAGATAGCAAGGGCAATATAAAATATAAATGATACACATTATGTTTATCATATGATATACAGTATATATTCATCATAACTTCACTAGTATGAGTCACTAGTAAAATTTAACCTCTTAACTTCCATACATCCTGTTAAACAAGCATACACATAATCCTTGAAATGTAAACCAAATTTAATCTACTTTGCAACACTTGCAACATAACCTAAAATATCTATGAAATTAATTAACATCAATGTTATCATTGAAAAATATTTTTGTTTCACAGGATATATAGTTAAAGAAACTTTTTATCTCTACTTAATTATAGTTGAACAACGTCAATATCGATATGAAAGATATTCTTCCTTCAAAAAAATCTAGTAAAGACGAACTTTTTGTTTAAATGTAAATCAAGTTTAACTTGCTTTCTTTCGTTGAAACTTAACCTAAAGTATCTACTAATTTAAACTTAAATAATATCTATGTTTGTTTTGAAAAAGTATTTTTCCCGCAAGAACCTAATTGTAAGGAACTTTTTACTATTCTAAACAACAAGAGAAAACAACAAAAGGTGTAGATATTCAAGAGAAGAAAAATGCGAATTATATACGCCAATGAGGAGAAACGGCAACCTCAGTGGTTAGCTCGCGTTCGCACTGAAAAGCGTGCCAATAGATGGCTACGTGCAAACCGAGAGGGCAATGACAAGCAGGTAACATCGTAGATTTGATTAAAATGCTTAAACTCTGTCTCTGTCTGAAGCTGTTCGTCGCTGTTCTAAGCCGTTGGAAACCATGTAACGCGATTGTAACGCACGCGCGTGTATACGCTTGCGGATTCTTCGAGCGTAACGTCTGCAAACACAACTACTTGCACACGTTCGTGTAGTTTTCAGCAAACCTTACTTCTGAACTTGTCCGAACTAAAATACGTATAATGCATGATGTTATGATTTTTCTAGGAAATTAGATTGTTCAGTACTTATACAGTAAGAACTTCAGTAACGATGAGAGACTAAACTAGAATGACTATGGAAGAACTTAAAGTAGTTTGTATAGAATCTAGGGATAGACTATAGAATTTTATGTGTTCCGTAATGTAAGGTTAAAAAGCAGCCATGATGGATTTCACTGTAATAGAATTGTACAGAACAAATGTATGTATTTAGAGTTGAAATAGAATGTAACTGGTACATTTGAATACTTTAAGGCTACTTTTTAAAAAAAAACTTTTAATTTCTAATTATAATTTTAAAGATATTTAACCTTTTCCAGCATGATTTACCTCTAATTCAAACTATAACCAGATCAATTATTAAACCCTATAAATACCCTCAAATTATATCAAAAAAATCAAACTTCTCTATTTAAAAATAAGCTTAAAAGTTGCTTAAACACAAAAAGACAGTAAATCCCGATAGAAAACACGGATCGATTAAATCGTACGAGCTTAGCCGACGAACAGCTAAATAGTAAACGACACTCATGGAGCTCTAATTACATGGAATGCGCGGCAGGATTTCGATAGATAATCTATCTGTTAAGATAAACTTGCGTAGATACGGCAGTTTCCAAATCGCTCTTCTACCATGAAAAGACTACCACACCCATAATCCCTTTCGATAAAAAGATACAGAGATCTTAACCTATCAACGCCTAATCCTATTCAATGGCCTCTAATCAAAAACTTCGTTAGAAACTCAACTCAAATGCGATCCTTTATCCACGGTTTACGATCTATTGATTCGCAAATTAAATTACAACTGGCTAAATTCAACGTACCATGATAATAATTGCCTGGCACGGTTGTCCCTTTCATTTTTCAATGGCCGTTGATCCACTGGTCTGCTTTCATGACTTCTTTCACCAAAGTCAATATCATGAAAAATTGACGAAAATCACGACTCGATATCGAAACGAGGAGACGACGAACGAAGAACGATTGGACGTCTACGAATGGCGACACCGAACTGATTCAGCTGTTAACTCAAGACCACTTTAACTGCCAGGACTCTTATCGCGTATCGCGAACATTTTGTGTCCGTTCTTTTATATAATAACGTTAACAATAAGTATATGAGTATAGAGCACAATTCTTTTTCACGAATGTATGCGACATGACCGACTGCCAATAACAATACGTAAATTTTTATCGTTACTTGTTTCGCAATTGTAAAGTTTCGTGATATATTATCTGTCAAAAGCAAGTGGCCAGATATTATACGTACATATGTTCTTCCGAGCGGGAATGTACCTACCAATGGCGTAGCAATTAAGTTATCGATTGTAATCGGGTATATGTAAATTTACATATAAAATTAAAGTTTATGTTAATAATAATAGCACCTTTTTTAAATTTGGAAATTGTTAAGTAAAGGTAATTTAGAATTCGGCTGATTGAATGGTAATGATGGGTGAAATAGGCAATCTCATTTTAGAAAAAGACGAAAGAAAGAAAAACGCACGAGGACAGAAAAATTGTATCATTATAGTAACTTCCGTAGAAAATAAGATTAAAATAGCAAGTAAACTAGAAATAATGTCGATAATAATAGAGCAATACAATAATAAAATATGAATAAAATATGTTTACAAATTCAAATAAATCATAATTTGCTCGTAGCATGATTAAGCATGCATCGTTTTCAAGTTGATTAGATGATCGTTTGTACATAAACTGCGATGCAATTATGCAGTGGAGCACGAACCGTGACGTTTTCATAGGGACGCGGGCTATGTAATGTGTACGTTAGAATGAATTTACATAAATTAAACGTACGTTGTATGACCGTGATAGAAGAGACGATAATTTTTTAAGAAAGTATTAGCGGCTGTAATTCATAACTTTTTAATTCAAACTTTCGTGTGTGAGTTACTCTTTGGTTTCGGCCGCGAAACAAATTTTTACTAGTTTAAAAATGCTTTAAGATTTTAATTTCCCCCCAAATTTAAACAAATGGTTATTTTCTGTGCGATAGAAAAGTATGATTCGATCGAAAACGAGTTACAAAATTGTTTAAAAAATGTGTAACTTTTATAGAGCAAACATCTGCCAAATTAAACTTAATGCTTGCTGTACAGCCATTTAAGTCGAAGGTCTGATGTCACGAGGTAGAAACACGTACGATAATGAATTTTTATGGCATTAGCATATCGTCATCTAGTGATGTAACGTCTTCAAACATAAAGAATTATTGAAATGTTCTTCACTGTGACAAGAAATGAGAGATCGTTTCTAAAACTAGATAAATACACTGAAAAGAACGAATTGTTTGATTGTCCAGTTTCAATCGTGTGAAATAGCAGTGACTTTGAAATATTATCATGAATTTGGTGCTTTTACTTGTTAAACTTTTAATATTATTAGGGAATCTGTCAACGTCTACCAACAATGTCAACATACATTTACGTCTTCGATATCTGTCAACAGCTTTAACGTTGGTCAACATTTAGACTTGTTAACATCTTTCAACATCATCAGCTTTTAAACATTTGTCCACACGTATTACTAGTAAGTCAACATTTATAGATATCCTCAACTTTTGTCGAGTCCAATCAATATATAATACATAATTTACGGCTATCGACATTTAATAGTATTTTCAACATTCATTCTATGAAATAAATAATATAAAATATAACTTGTATGAAGTAAAATTCATACGTTGAAGTAAGTCATTTCATAAAATAACTTTTCAAACATCCAATATCATTATTACATGGCAAACGCCTTGCCTTGTGTGACTTGTTCTGGCGATTATCTGATAGAAGTGACGATGACGTTATGACTTATAAATCCATGTCACTACTACGCCTTTCTTTTTTTGATAACGCCGATACTCAACATATTTGATAGAGAAAAAAAGAAATACACAGGCATACAAAAATATTTGCAACTTCGTTGATACTATGAAGACTGGTGACGCGACACTAGCGCCATATGGCCGTTAACTATTTACTGGCGCGCGCCATTTATTCATCCAATCTTGAATTTCTTTAATTATTCATTGATTCTATCTTTTTATGTTTCAAATATTCAAACGTATTGAATTTTTCCATAAACATAACAAAAATCATATTTCGTTATTTCGTGACGTGAACGTTACGCCCGATGCTAGTACATATGATACTTATAGTATATTATTTCATGGAATCATTTATTCGCTTAGTTTCCATTTACTTTCGATTAACCTTCCACACGAGGCGTAATAGAAAGTAAAACGAAATCCAAGATGAACCACCCACTAATTTCCCATACATCGCCAGGATTAATTGTACTTACAAATTCTAGAAGGAAATCTATAAAAAGCTACTAGATTGATCTAGGAGCTTAATTACTTCCTTCTTGATGTTTACAACGTCAATTTTCATTTGCTTTAGATTTCATCGTTCAGTTTCGACTGAAATAGCCAGCGTATAAGCTCGTTTATTCGGACAGCAAATAGGAAGTTCGAGATTCGCCCGGAAGCACGCTACATGCACCTCGACACAGCTACAGAAACACCTCAATGATTTGCAGCAACGTCTATAGATAAGAATCAATGATTTTTCGACATTGGTTCCAGATATAAGATGTATCAAAAAGCAATTTTTTATCTCAAAACTGAAAAAGATAATCGGTTACATATTTTTTATATTACGAGGATTATTTGTACTTCTTCATACGCAATAATTCATTCATTCTTATAATTTTTACATTGTACCGATCTTGTCTATTTGTCAGTTAAGGAAACATAGACTATCTATACCAAGAATAATCGAAAACTTTTAAAAGGGCTTTTTAAATAAGTAATTAAACTTTGAATTATTGACATAACCTTTCAAGCTTCCTTTGATATTTTTATTTATACAAATTTCCCAATTTAACGACTAAAGATAGATTACCGAAAATAAGAACGAATCAGAGGAAAAGGAAGAATGAATCGAAGATGAAGCGTTCGACGAACTTGGAAGATGGTCGGTCGCTGCCAGGAAGTACGAAATTGCCCCGGAAATGCGTCGTACGCAACGACGGGGCAGGGAAGACCGTGGCAAAGAAGACCAGGTGAAATCTGAACCGTATTATTATCGAAACTCGTCCTGACTCACCTCGAAAACAGATACCAACACACTATTGACACTGATAACTTAAACCTAGACAAATATTCATCTGCTGTATTACACACGCGCTCGCAACCAAAGGAGACGAAATATAGAATGTGGCAAGCTGTACCAAGTTCAAACGATATGACGACATGTCTATATTTGGCCACCCACTGACATTACCAACGACAACGATCCGCTCCTGCAACCCTATACTTTTCAATGGCACTTGTTGCTAGCCGTCTACCATTTTGACCGTGAATTTAGTAGTTGAGGATCGTTATGTAGGTTATCTGATGGAATATTCCAACATTCAATCTTTTTCTAACCTATTTGTAGTGATATGAATAGAACATGTAAGTTGTTTCCACATTTGAGGTTAGTTGTTTTGAAAAATAAAGTCCCTAGACATTGTATATCTACATCATGTTAGATTGAGAAGTTGTAGGATAATTTTTGTTAACTTATTCGTAGTAGTATGAGTGCCATCTATATATATGTTGTTTTCACTTGAAATCAGTTGTTTCAAATAATATCTCTGGGTGATCGAATCAGTGTATGTTTATCTTATGCTAGATTGAAGAGTTGTGTGATAAAATGAGTAATACGAGTATTATTGGAGTTTATAGCCAACTCAATGTCATTTCCAGGGATTTAAATACAGTATGAAGCTAGTAATAGCTAGGAATGCAGCATCTTTTCTTCCTTGTGGAGGCATACGATTACAAATATAATTTTTCAAATATTCTATGCTAAATTAAGTATAAGTATAAGAATTATATGTATGTAATTCTTCTTTTACTATACAGTAATATCTTCTGAAAGAATCGGAGTTCCGTAGAGAAAAAATTTAACGAGCAGGAAGTAATATAATCTTTACGATATACCATAAGCAAGCCCTTCATTCACTTGTTCCGTATAACAGTTCCTTACCGGAAGTGTTTCTTCATTAAAGGAAGTAGAACAATGACGTTACTATGTGAATGAACGTAAGACACCAAATACACAATACGTACGAAAACTACAGAGTATTGCTAAAAAATTGCTGTTCTCAGAAGAAACGAATCTCATAATCTCTAACTAAATTCAATGTTTTATCTAATAGGTTAATAATTTTTTGAACTGAATGTTGACAGTGTTTTGTAAGTTTCTTTCCGCTCACGTAAGAGACAAACACGTTGTTTGACGTAATTCGATTTTAATTTAAATATGATATCACTTCTTGAAATAACTTTTATGGTCCCAATCTCGTTATATGTTACTACAACTGAGTCATATTTACTGATAAACCAACAGTTGGGATAAAATGCAATTTGATTACTCTAGTTTGCATAACTGTTTTGAAATTATGTGGCTGGAACTTATTTTCATCGTTTACATCATGGCTAATTAGCGAGATCACTAATCTTGATTATAAGACGATTAGTTCTATCCCTATCATTTTTATTTCAGCCAGTTAAAATACAATTATTTCCCAGCTTGCGTTCGAAATACTGACAATTTTCCGCGTAGATTAGAGCAAGCAATAAGACTGCAGCTAATATTTACATAATTGCGAAATGTTCCATCGCGAACGAGCTGTAATTTATTTAGCCGCTTGGCAGTTCGTTAATCCAGATGACATCACTGGTTTCTCAGAAGTTTACACATGTTGCCGACATTTAATTTCAATTTCACGGCGTCATTACACGCCGCAAGCTCAATAGGAATGCCATCACGATGTCTGACCAAGTGCAATGGAAGATTCTTTCCGGTTTAATTCGTCCCTCTTGCTTGAATCATCGCCAATTGTAATACGTTCACCGTACACAATTTTGAAAATCCTTGGGAATCCAAAAATTAGAAAATTTAAGTAGCCAAATATTTGATTATTCAGGGATCTGAAAATTCTAAAATTTCAATATTTGAAAATTTGAAAATTCCAACATTTGAATATGTAGAAACTTGAGAATCTCAAAATTTAGATTCCAAAATTCGGATAATCAAAAATTTGGAAATTTAACAATTTTTTAGTTTAAAAATGTCAGTAGTTAAAATTTGAAAATTCTATAACTCGAGTACGTAAAAATTATAAAATTCGTCGATTCGAAGCTGAAATGAACCGCGCTGTATTTTTGCAACATTTGAGGCCCTTTTCATGAAAAATTGCACCTCACAGTACAGAGTCATAACGTTTACACAATGACCCATTTGTAACAAACTGTTCGAGTCCCTGCTCGGTTAAGAAACAACTACCTCGCTGTTAGCCACAGGAAAATACTTATTACGATAATTATGGAAAGAGAATAATAATTTTACATGATCTTCCACACAATGTCATTGACATTTACAACCAAATAAAAGAAAGAGCCATATTACATTTTCAATTCCATAGGTTGAATCAATAACATCTTATCTTTCGAAAAGTTTGTTCATGGAGCACCCTTAATTGCAAGACGTTAGTGAGTCATTCGGCTTCCTGCGGACGTTAATTGTTAAATTATAACTTTCACGGAACAGATTGGGCAACTTGTTACATTACGTAATTATCTGTGTTCTCGATCTCGAGAGATGAGGAAGAAGATAAATCAATGTTTCACAAATGTTTGTTCGCGCGAATTCTTCACTGACTGTCTTTAGGATCAAAAAATTGACGAACTCTGTCACGAAACTCCATATCCATTAACTAAGACGATTGAATATGTTACTTTACCTCGTTTCAGTTTAACGGGCCATATTATTTCACCTAACCTAACCTAAATTTCAAAGAAACATTTTAGACAATGTATAACAATTTTCGCTTCACCCGCTATACTAAAATACATATTTTAGCATCTCTGGAGATTTTCCACTTATCCGCTATGTTTCCTACATCCCACGCTGTATACGGTATATTACAACTTGCAGATCGGTCTACCTGTGTATTATCGAGAATGTGGCCGAACGGAACGTGTTATTTCATAGAAAATGGGCATACGTGTATCATTTAGTCGAGAACATCACTGTGACTCGCGTTTCTGATCTACGCAACAACGTGGCTTGCGGTCCCTTTTGTAACTATCGCGTAAACTCCCACGTGCCACATTAGGCCACCTTTCATTCTCCAGTTAGAGGCACGAATTCACCGAAGAATTTACGTCGCCGGTATACGAATACAATGGACTGGAATTATCCAGACGCGTTTTGATATGAATATCGATGAGCCGCCTTATCGAACAGAAGCTGTCGACGCTCCGATATAGCGGATATATATATATATATAATGTCTTCCTATCTTATTGATGAAAAGCGACTTAAAGTAGAGTTACTATTTATGTGCGAAGTCTTTTATGTGCAATATCTTTAATATTTTTATTGAGGAATAAAAGACGTTGCGAATGAAATGTTTGTAAGTAAATCATGGTATCTTGAATAAAGAGAGATAGAAGGATAGAAGGAGAGATGGAAGGAAGAGGAGAAAAGTGTATTTCATAAGAATCTGCTAAGGCCAGAGGACTCATCAGTTACGCTAACTTAGAAAGCATGTACTCGTGCCATAGACACCCTGATAAGAAAGTTGAGAAGTGATACGTATTTACAATTACTGATAAATAGAAGAGAAAGTACTAGCATGAAAGTGTACGTCGGCGTAGTACGAAAGTGTAGGTAGCCATCTGGTGGTAGAGTTGAGAGTGTCTCTACATGCTCTTTCCCTTCCAGTTGGTTAAATAACGTTTAGAGTGGGAATTCAAATATAACAGTGTTGTAAAAATAATTAAATTTCGTTAAAGTGAAAGTTGTTCAAGTATTAGAAAAGAAAGAGAGAACAGAAAGTGAGTTAAAGTTTTAAAATAACTACTTCATTTGCTTTGATTTTCATTGACACATTCAAGTAGTTGGAACGAGGTTAGATGACATAACCTATAAGTTAGCGGTTTATTAATTATTAAAATAATACAGTTTCAACATTTATAGACAATTGTAAGAATTTATATATAGAAAAATATATCGTCCAATTGTTTAAATATTTGGAACGAATTTATTCCATTTTTTGTTACTCATATAATTTGTTTACTTTTTCTTTAATTATTTTAAAACCACGAATTTTAGTGGAAATCACTTGCTAACAAAAATTGTTAGATTTACTAATTTCAATTATAAATCCTTCTTGAAATATAAATTAAAAGCTCATTTCTTCTAATTAATTGTATTCATAGTTGATCCAACAGAGTGATTCTTCAATATATCATAAATATCACACTGCTAGTGTGATTAATCAATATGCTGCAAATAGGAATGCTACAAGTAGGTCAATGGTATTTAAACTTAACAACTGTTTTTATCTTAATTGTGTTGTGTTTCTTTGATATTTGACATTTACAGACATGTCAGGTAAAAGGAAAAAAGTGACTGTAACCATAGCAAAGAAGTTGAAAGCTTTGTACAGGATTGATAAAGGTGAGTCATTGAGAAGTATTGCTATTGATTTAGGAGTAGGAATATCTACTGTTTCTGATTGGAAAAAAAACAGAAAGGAGATTGAAGATTTTTGTGCCAAGATGGTTTCTAGAGATAGCTTAGGCAACAGAGGAACGATTAAAAAAGCAAAGAATGTAACACTAGATGATGCACTGTATATGTGGTATATTCAAGAACTTGAAAATGGTATTCCTATGTCAGGACCTATCCTTAGAAAAAAAGCTCTGAGTCTTAATAAAAAGTTAGGTGGTGATCCTACTTTCACAGCAAGTGTAGGATGGTTAGGAAGATGGAAAACCCGACATGGTATAAAACTGACCCTCTGTAGTCAAAGTTTACTGGAGGATGCTGTCACTAATAACAACTCAGATCGATTATTATTAGAAGATGATATTGTGAGTGCGCGTTTATCCACTCAAGATGGAGATGACATCCAAGACTCTTTTATTGATAGATATCATCAAGGAGAAACAGATGTCAACCACCTAGAAGCAACAACAATGCTAGAAAAATTAATAACTTATTTTGAACAGCAAAATGACACTTTAGAGAATGATTTAATGATTCTAAAACATTTACACAATCGTGTATCAAAAAAATATTTGCTGACTCTAAAACAGGAAACTACTGTTTTGTAACATAATACTCTCAGTGTATAATTATTGTATATGTCTTTCTATTATACAATTTTTTAGTGTAAATAAATTTTGCAAATATATATTTTTTTACTCTTGACCTACTGAGAATTATACATTGAATATTAGTTCTCATGAATGTATTTAGTTCACTCTTCTCTGACAAGTTTATAGATGTTTACTATAAAAGTAATCACTACCTCATCAAATTTTATATTTATTTTAAAATATGTAGAAAGGATATTTTTATAGCAGGTGTCATAATATATATAGTAAGTATAGTAAGCGTATGGTAAGTGTCATTTCTTAAACCTTCAATTTAAGGAATTCAAACGGCTATCATGTCAATTTTTATGAAAAAATATAAAGAGATTGTATTAAATGATAAAAAGTAAAATAATTTAGATGGAAGCTAAGTAACAAAGATTTATATTTTTCCCTAAACCAGTAGCGCTCTCTCAATCATAAAATGGCACGTCAATTAACCCACTTTTTCTCTACTACATTCTTCGTCTGTACTAATAATAAGTAATTGAAAAGAAAGCATAATTAAATAGTTATTAACTATATCCTGTGCTCAGCGAACTTAATCACTTTTCGGATAATCCAGCCATTTTCAATCAACCAATTGATTTATCTCACCTAGTCCAATTACTTTTTCAATGACTATCTAATCGGCACGATAACTTAAAACAAGACGTTAGGGTGAATATCCTCCTGAATATTTTTTTATCACGCATTCCATCGTATCGTCCAGACTCTAGATCGAACGTTGAAACCCGAGAATCTCGATGGAATCGCGGCGATTCCAGTTTCTGCTCCGTCGCTCTGATTCGCTCGGCGAATTTCCAAGAAGTCTGCCTATGCCTCTCTAACGGGCCATTGAATTTCAGCAAAATTGCGTTGCGCATACTTCGCGCTGGTGGAAAAGCCCACGATCGACAGAATTCACCGTTAGATTATGAAGATGTTGCAGATTTTTTTACCCTCTTGAGCGGAAACCGAAACGGACCATTACATCACTGCTATGCGAGAAAAATTTCCGTTGTATAAATTGCTTCCTGTAAGAATTTGTATACCTTTTCCTGTCAATATTCTTTGATACTTCTTCCTTGATCTTCTTCTTTTTCTTTTTTTAATGGAGGTGTTCTATAATGTGTACTGAATCAAGTGCCTACTCAAGGTCATTGGAAAATGACCTTTACTTTTTCCCTTGCACTGCATACTTTAATAATGAAACTACTGAAACCTTAATTTAGGTATTGTGACTATTGATATATCTATATAAATGAATATATTAATAATCTAATAATAATCTAGGCAATTTTGCAGATTACCGACTTTTCCCGTCGTAAAAAGAAGCTACAATCAAAATAGGGAAAAATGATGAGATTGTGTAATTATCATAATCTATTGTATAATCTATTCAGTTGATAATTTAAAAGATAGAAGATTCATAAAAGATAGTTGCCCTGAGAGACCCTGCAGATGTTGGAATGTTCTCACCATGCGACACTTGTACTTAAAAGAGGGCTATATACATGCTTATATATTGATAGCATGAAGTGGAGTTTTTTCAGTACACTGTGAACGAGCTGTTAAATACAGCGTGAAGACACCATTAAATGGGAGCAGCAATGAAATGCTCGTAAAGTGAAATGATCGGTGAAAAGTGAAATGAGACCGTATCAGTGTAATTTTTCTGTTCGATCATAGGAGAAGACGCATCGAATGATAATGAACCGTTTCACCGAGTTGAGTGGTGAAATTCGAATGAGGTCGATGACCAAAATGATACGCTTTTTACCTTGTCTAATGAAAGATAACGAGACTCAATTCAAATCCAAGATAGACATTTTAGAAAATAGAAAATGAAATGCAACGATATGAAAATGTGATAGGAAAGTCGGAAAAATTTATGGCTGTATCATATAATAGTATTTTCATCGTTCCTTTTGCATTCTTTCGAATTTACGGTCGAGAATAGGCATTGAATAATGATTTCACGCTACCAGGTCAGAGATAGCGTAGCAGCAAGCCAATTGAAAACAATTTATTCCTTTATCTTATCGTCATTCCTGCATTAATTACACGGGATGTTAAACGGTACAGATTTCTATTCACAGACGCCTATTCACTTGTTCATATTTCCCTTTCAATCTCCTTTTATTATTATTTTCATATTTATTTTCATAGTAATGATATTGCACTATTTGCTTGATAACTCTTCATTAATTTTCTTCACATACCAATACAGTAAATGTTTGATTCGATTGAAATAAAAATTTTGCCAGAGATGAAGAGCCAGTGTTTCTTAAAGTGGCTATAACTCGAATTACGTACATCTCTAGTCAGCTGATTTTAAATGTTAATGTATTCTGTCGTTTGTTTATAGGAACACAGTCTTAGTAGTGGAATTCGTTTTACCATCAGAATTATGACCAATGACTAGGATATAAAGTTTCTAAAGATATACAATGCAAAGAGAAAAACAACTCATTACCTATAGAGAACAACTATTATCCATATACATATATATTTTGCAAAATAGACATCCAAATCCCTCAAAATACACGGCTATAATTTATAAAATTTTTACAGAAAACTACGAATTGATCATTTTAATTATTCTGGTAATTTTTATGCAAAACTTTGCTATACACGTGTTTTCTTTTTTTTCTTTTTTTTTTTTTTTGGTAAATGTGATAATCTGCAAAAATTTGGTCGTTAATTTTTTAAACGCTCTCTATTGCATTCGACAATGATTCCCGTAGTGACGTCAGAGGCGTGTAGAAAGTTGACAAGAAAAATCTACATTCCTGCATGCGTTCTGGCAGTTTTACATTCACCGTCGCGACGTGGCCGTCTACTAGAAGAATCCGACCGCGTGTACGCGCCAGATAAAACTCCGTTCCTTCATATCGTATTCTGTCGACGCGTCTCGACGGGTCACGTATGGGGGACTTACAACTAATTACGCCAATGAGAGATGTCGTTCAAGATGTACGGCCAAAATCTGCCTTTTGTCACTCGTGTCTCCGTTATCCGTATTTTGTAACAGTCAAAACAACTGAGTGAGAAATGGCAACTTGAAGAAAACTACACGAATTGTACACCAAATTTGAAAGAAACTGTATATACATATGTTCACTGTCAACTGTACATACATGTATATACATTTATTTCATGCATTTTCGTCACGAGCAATTTCTGTTTAAAAATGTACGAAAAATGTACGATACTTGATAATTAATTAATTTCTATGTATAAGAAGCTTCAAGAGCTATCTAAAATACGACTTATCCTTTCATCCTGGGGCAAAAATCGTAACACTATATTTATTCTACGTTTGTATCAAAAAATTTAGCTGAAAAATTCAGAAATTAATTGAATTCCATTTGTAAGAAGATTCAAAAGCAAGTCAACGTATAATTTATGTTTTCGTTTTAGAGCAAGAAGCAGGAGCCATCACTGTCCTACATTTCTCCATTCATGCATCCTAAATTCCTAGTTTCCCCTAGTTGCGTGGTAAAGCATAAAGACGCCCCCACCATCGCGTAGTTTGAAACAGGTTGACGGTAATGGCGATACTCGAGTCGGCACAATAACATTGCACGCGGGAATTTTTTCCCGTGGTCGTTCGTAAATCCACGATTGACGGAACGCGGGAGTACGCGTTAAGCCTTGAAGTCTGTAACCGGAGTCTTGGTCTGTTCGCTTGCGTCTTGAGTTCCAGGACTCGCCAAGGATCTTTCTCTTCGTCTCTTTCTTTCTTCCTTCTTCTATCCTCCTCGTTTGCTACGAGCGGGCTCAACGAAGAAATGGAGGGAGAAAAGGGGGACTTTGAGAGCGGTCCAGCAACTCCCCCAGAAAACGTGTATGTGCGCGCGCGCACGCATGAGAGACGTATATACGTTTCGTTGTTAATACTCTAACTAACGTTGGATAGCGATGGGAATGATTATCGTATTTTACTCATTGCTTGGCATTCACAGATTCGTTATATGTATATAAATTTGAAAATTAATTATATAATCTATATTATTAGTACTGCATGAAAAGGATGAAGTGTCAATATATAATTTATTATGTATTTGACTTGGAAACTTGTAAGCAAATTCTGCATAACACTGTGTATAGATATATATATATATAGGATTTATATGTGATGGTCATATTTTATGGTCTTTCGAATATTCTCCATATTGATAGCTTTTATGGTAAATGTTTACAAGTTATGTTTGACGAAACGTAAGTATTTAACAGGGACGACCTTGAAACGACTTTGAACGGAAGAATCCTTGACAAGTGTGCTCACCGGACGATACTGAATCTGTAACGCGTGTTTACATTTGCATATTAATGAGCTTCGAAACCGGATATTTTTAGGTTCTACTTTAATTATATCGGCTGGTGTCACGCGAACATCATGTTTTGGAAGCAATGTTTCTTTCAATCTGATAATTCCTCTCGGCGTTATCTTATGAATTACGCATCTCCATTTAAAAATTTACATCACTCCATAATCTCTATTATACAGCGTTTTTTTCTCATCAAACATGTCACAACATTTCTATTATAATTATAACAAACAATATTTATGTATTAATATCTTATCGAGCCAGTAAGATCCCCACGGTTACATAATCTAACATAATACATTTTGTCAGTCGGCAAGTCTATCAGTTCTACAGCGTGTGACATATTTTGCATATTTGTAAAAAGTTAACGTCGAATAAACTCAACAAATTACCAGGCTTCGATTAAAATAAACAATCCTGAATAAACCAATTTTCGCGTTACATTTTAAACACAACCGAAGAACGGTTACACCCATCGCTGGTTTCACGCACACGACTTTCGCCCATCGGACGAGCATCGAAAGGGACCGCTGGTGGAGGGAACGCGAAAAGTACGATTGGTGGGGGGAAGAAAAACGACTCCCAAGAAAAGGACGCAACGATAGGGAGGAAGTGAGAAAGACAGAAAAAAACGACATCCATTGAGAATTACGGTATTCGTCGAGTAGTGAGTAGAGGAACGGACAGAGTGTTGGAGGGGCTCATTAGAAACTCAAGGCACTACGGCGTGGCGGCGCGCGCGTAATATTATTTCCTCGTGGAACGCAGGGGCTAAGGCTGATCAAATGCCGGGTACCGTTCGGGAAAGGATCGAAGTCCGCTCCAATTTCACGTGCAACGACGCCAGCGCCCCGTTATGATCGCTTCGCTCAACAGAGAGAAACTTGTTCCGACCGCGGGGGGAAAAGGAAAATCTCCACCGGTCTTTACGCTCCCTTATGCATACATACGTACGCAAGCGCGCGCGCGCGCGGTTTTCCAGCTGTCCGTCGAGCGACCTTTGCAAACGACCAGTTCTCCTCCGCGAGGAATTCTGACCTCGTAACGGAATGACTCTACGCACAAGCTATTAGACACGGGAATACGGGGACGTAAGATATCGTCACAAGGGGAAAGCTATTGCGGAACGGGTATCAAAGTGGATTCTACTGTGGGATGCAAGAATGGAGTTAGGGCAATCAGATCTTTTTTATATAAAATGCACGAATTGTTTATTATTTTATCTTATATCATAGTGGAGGATAACAGAAAGTTTAAAGAATACAAAAGACAGAACAATTTTAGAAAAAAGATTTATAATTGATCGAAACAATAAAATTATGGACAGATATAGATAATATAGATGACTGTTATGAAATATTTAGTACAGCAAAGTTATTATACACAAATATGAACTTTTAAACTTTCTTTTATTTGACACTAATGTATTTGTTTCAGATTGTATTACTATACTTCTAAAGTTGATCACGCTGTGGTAAATTTTGTGAATCGTTGCCATTAACGCATAATTTAATATTTGTCAAACACTTGGCTAGGTGTGATGTCAACAAGATTAACTGTGAACAATAAAGGTATCAAATGATACAGTATATTCATATCAAAATATCTCCTTACTAATTCACTTTATAAATCCTAACTCTACTAGCATTTTACACATCGATATTAATTTGTTAATGATATGGAGCATGTGTAGAAATGCTATTAACCAAAATATGCAATTGATATCATCCTAACCTCTGAATTCATTCCCATCTATAATCTGTAGGTTCTTAAGACGCAGATGCAGATGTGATAACATCTTCCAGTGGTTGGAATAGCGATGGTGATAGTTGAAATTTGATATTTGTGAAACGAAAGTGCGCGAGATTTGAAAATACCGCCATTATTTTCTATTGCAGAATTCATGTTCGAAGTAACAAAATGGAACAGAAAGATATTTGATGTAGTCGTAGTTGTCAATAAATCAATATCTGATATTGTTAAGTTGATAATACTTATACCAATAGAGTAATAAATGAAGTAATATAGAAGAAAATTATGTACTTTGAAATTAGTAATCAGTTACTAATCAAACAAAATGATATACACGTATAATGCGTCATCACTTAGGGATTACAAAAAAAAAAAATTCTTAAGAAATGAGGCTCAATGCGAATGGAATGATGATGATGAATGGTAAAAAATTTAAATTTCTTTCGCACGATTTCCTGGTATCGAATAAGGCCCTTTGTTCCGTTTTTAAGCAGTCCTCACGCGATCCTCCTAGTTTCCTTAACCTTGCGTTCTTCGAATTTCTATGTACATATAGTTATATTCAATATATATTAAAATCTCGCTCTCGTTTCAAAAAAGAAGAAGAGTTTAGATATTGGTAAAGATATTCTAACATAAAATTGAAATAACATAAATAATAAAATAATAAATAATAAATAATAAAAAACAAATAATAAAAAATGGCAATACAGAGAGAAAGCACATATTCGAAAAAAAAAGAAAACGAATTCAAATTAATGCGAGACTCGAAAAGGCTAATCTCGAAAAGATCAAGGATATCCTTTCGATCAATGCGACGAGTTCGCAAAGATCTCGGTGTTATGACGAAAGAAAGTCTTAAAAGAGCAAGAACTTTCGTACACGACTTTTTGCTACTGTTGAAGCGGATCACTGGATCCTCTATATTTTACACGAAATGTCCCACGTGACCCGTCGACCTTTGCGCGCGTAAATTTTCTGTTTGCCGACCAAGCAGTTCGAGGATGATAAACAAACTCGAAATCCTAATCTAACCAGACAGTATGCAGACTGTTTAGTATTTTTCTTCTCTTTCATTCGTACGAAATCTGGAAAATTTCGTTTTAATATACATACAGTAGTTACAAAAAGTACGTGCACATACCATTATTTTGCAAAGAACCATCTTTTTATCAAGTTAAAGGTTCCACATTTCATTTCCGTAGTATTAAATTTTTGTAGTCATACTATTGGATGATATGACACTTAATATACTTGAATTTAGTTAATTAGTATACAAATGCTATAATAAATACAGTGGTGTATAAGCACTTTTCGTAGTTACTATATGTACCAATGTAAATCGAATATACATCGGACTAGATCGTTCGATAAGACACACGGTACGATCGATCGTTTCGTGGAAAGGTGACAGGTCCCTTAACTGTAGACATACCTTTTCAACGTGTGTACGAAGCTTATCCAAAACGCAAAAGCACCTGTGTGCTGAATCCGTGAGAACACTCTGTTAAATACACTTCCTAAGCACACTGTATTCACTAAAATGTGCACACTTAGGTCCGTGAAGTTGTTACAAGAGATCTGATAAACACACGCGCACACGATACAAACTGAGAAACGCACGCTTCAACTTTGTACTAGCGGTAGCGTGTCGCGCGAACCGTACCGACGTCTGCGCCAATGCGTTTGCGGCTTCGAACTCCAAGCGGTTCTTCGACAATTCCCGCCGCCCTTCCCCTGAAGTTAGTTTCCACTGGAGTTTCTTTTGGAACGCCTCACCTCCCGTTTCGGTGGGTCCAGCAGTGTTTCAAGAAGATTGCCGAGTAAACCTCGCCATCTATGAACTCACAATGACGCTAGATTTATTTTCTGATGATAAGGTTGGGCTCGCGCGGAAATTTGACCGATGCAAAGTACACTTTTGCACTTGTAATTAAAAAATAATTCGCATACGTACAACGAAAGTCAAAGAAATTGACATTTTTGAATTTTTTAAAATTCCAATTCCTTCGTTTTCAATTTCATCAATGTTATAGCAGAAGTATACTTTCCGCCAGTCAATTTAAAATGTCATCATTCTTGATACATTCAATTCTGACAGAATCTGAATTATATTTTTGAGAATATTTTTAAATTTCTTACTTACTTAAAAAATTGCTTGAAATTATGTGTTAATATTGACCCGGTGGTCAATGCATGAACTGAGAACACGATAGATGTGATATTAAATATGTATGTACTAAATAGGATTAGGATTGAGACTTTGCGTGTCACGTTCTGAAATACCGATCTCAAAAAAGACCAAAGTGTTTCTTACGCCCTCTATAATTTATAATATCGCGTTAATTGCAAGCACAAGTGATTGTAATTAGTTCGTTCAAAAGCCGTTCGTTTATCTAGACAAAACTTTAGCTATTTCTCGATTAAATAAACTTCTGGTCAATGAATTCATCTATCCGAACGTCAACTATTATTATATGAACGAGAAATCATAAATGGCAAAGAGAATCAGAATAATCTTCATTTATAAAAACATAATCGCGAATGCAGCCAATTAGCTCACATTACTTGCTGTATAACTCATAATTGTATCATATAATATGATACAATTAGTAATTATATGTCAAATAATAATGAGTTCCAGGTCTCACCGCGAGGAGGTTGCTGCATGTGGAGACCCACCCTGAAAACAAATTTCAATTAAATCTTGAATTAATCATACAACGCGATATGAGACGCTACTTTGTATTTGCATAAATATTTAACAATCTTCTAACTAATCTAATAACTAATTAACTAATCTTGAATTGATGACGTAACATGTAGCACAAAAAATGGTGCCCTATGGTGCCCTTTAAAATATGAGGCACGATAAAGGATTACATGTCATGTCTATTTTGTTCAAATCTGGCATGAATATTTAAAATTGTATTATTTTAGACATTAAATCCACTATTTTCTATAGAAGTTAGTATTGATTTGTATCATGTTATAAATTGAATTTGTCCGGAAATAACAAGATTCTATATAAAGTGAAAAACGTTATAGGTATCAATTTAAAAATATTAATTCTTAATCTTATCATTTTTGTGGAAATACTAACATTTTAAAAATCTGTTCATGTTATCATATAACGTACAAGAAATGATTCATCTTTGTTCCTTCTCTATTTATCTCACAAATCTGTTATTTATAAAAAAAGCTTTGCGTATATCGAGAACATCCAATACATATACTACTATGATATAGACGAGAATTACCACTATATAATACCGCGTAGTTTTCCCTATTAATCAATTCATTGTGAAATTTGTTATATAACCCACCTATATAAAAAAACTTATAAAAAACAGTAAAAAAATGTTAAACTCCCATTTTTAATCGATACAACAATAATACAGTATCATTTCATACATATTTAATAAAATACGTCATAGACAATAATAATTGAGCAATAACATAGTAATTTTAATCAACTCATCAGAAGCGGTCGTTCGCATCGGTAACACAATCTATCCTCTATTATCAAATGTCTAAATCAATGGTTAGAAAAAGACGAGACGCTATCAATATAATAACACGAAAGTCCCTACATTTGCTAACGTTATAACCAACAAGCAGTTACGCTAGTCGGTGGTGGAAATTACGGTATTTGGTTGTGTGTTAAGTTAAGTACAACGATGAATCGCAAAAGATAGTCGGTATCGGTGAAAAAAAATACGCGACGTATGTGTTGCGAATGATACCGCGTTCCGTCCTATGATATAATCTTCGCCAGAAACTCGAGAAAAATCTTGTGGCGCTGTATTTCAACAGCTGATCTAACTGGTACAATTCTCCAGACAAAATTCTCGTTTCTAGTCAGCTAGGTGATCCGCGATAAATGATGGCCGGATATGTATTGAAAGTTAAAACGAAATCGGGTCAAAAGGTCGTGAATGGATTGCTCCCGCAGGATAAGTTAGGCAAATTACGATCAAAATTAGTTGAGATAACAGGAATACCGGCTGAAGCGCTTCACGTTCTTTGTGGTTTTCCACCGAGGCCAATTAATCTGAACGACGAGACGGGCTCTCTCGAAGCTTGTGGCATCATTTCTGGGGACACCTTGATCGTCGAAGAGAAACCACCACTTTACAATGGGAAAAAGAACTCTAAAGATATCGGTCGATCTCATATCGTCGATGAAAAGGGTTTCGCGAATACGCCTGGTGTACTAATGAAAAAGGTCGTACCAGCAGATAATTCCTGCTTATTTACCAGCGTTGGTTATGTTCTCAATGGTACACAATATAAATTGTATTAATATATTTGTGCTATATATAAATATATATATACTGAAAGTATATTTTCAGGCAAAGTTGATCCTAGCTGCGCAGGCTTTATGAGGGAGATCATAGCGAATGCTGTAGCATCAGATCCTGTGGAGTATTCGGAAGCTTTCTTGGGCAGACCAAATCCTGAATATTGTAAATGGATCTTAAAACCAGAATCATGGGGTGGAGCCATTGAATTGTCAATATTATCTAAATTTTATGGATTAGAAATAGCAGTAATAGATAGTATTAATGCTATAATTAATAGATTTGGAGAAGATCAACATTATGCTCAAAGAGTTTTTTTGATATTCGATGGAATCCATTATGATCCTTTATATTTGGAACCACTCGATGTAAGCGTAAACAATTATATACATATACATGTTATTATTAGTTTTGTTCCTCTGGTTTTGACTTTTTAATTTCTATCTGCACATACAGGGAGGCAGCATTCAAACAATCTTTCCCACAGAGGATGAAAAGATATTATTCGAAGCAGCTGAACTCGCGAAAGAAGTAAAATCTAGTCGTCAATTCACAGACATTCAAAAGTTTATGTTAATATGTAATGATTGTAAGGTCAAACTAAATGGTCAAACGGAGGCTCGGCAACACGCCAAGGAGACAGGTCACATGAATTTCGGCGAGGTAGCCGTGTAGCGAATTAAATTGATCCCTTTACAATTGTCGATCACTTTTAAGCGGACTGCCATTTGAAAATCCTACTAAATTCAAGTCTCAAGCAGAATTTTCTACTTAGGCGAGGCTTGTAAGCGGACTAGCAATTTAATATTGATACTTTGTTAATTTAAGATATATGCAGTGCACTATGAGGATTGTTTAGACATGTAATATACACAGATTTTTAATTTTGACTAAAGATCCAAATCTCTAATTAAACGCCAAAATTTATGTAATTACCTTTATTGCAGTTCAAAGAACTGTCATTGAACATAGCCAAGTATATTCTATCTACATTGAGTACATTTTTATTTGTAGTTTATTTATTAGATTGAAATTTATTTATACATTTGAATTTCAAATTGATACAAAATTCTGTTTATTTTATTTCAACTAGTATATACTTGAGATAATTGTGATTATACAAGAAAAAATTAATAATTATTTAGTTATCTAATACTAATAATCATCTAATTATATAATTTTAATAATTACTTAATTATCTAATTTTGCGTTATTTTTATTTAAGATAAATTTGTTGATAGTAATAATATGTTAAAGACTATATTCTTTGGCGAGATTAAGAATCTGTGATACTTGGTTAAATTTGCCTAAACGGAATTCATAGCCTTACTGGCAGTAAATGTGTTCCACATATATATATATATATATATATATATATATATAAATATATAAAAGGAAGTAATAATATTAAATAAATCATAAAGTTGATTATAAAGCGAAATGGAGTTTCACTTAGTTTCGCTTCTAATGGCAGATCAATTTAGCACCGTTAATAGCGAATTTTATAAGAATAAATTGCAGCTCCTAAGAGGGAAAAACGAAAAAATCTAATGGATCACTGTTAAACACTAAATAACATCACACCTCTATTAATAAAGAAATGTTGCTTGATAAAAAACCACAAAATGTTATCTTAACAAATTTGATCTCTATTGCGATAGTTTAATTTACAGTCTAAATATGCATATAATATAACAAAAAGATAAAAATGTATAGTTGTATAACAATCCACCAAGCTTATATACATACATGATATATATAATTATATATGTAACATGTATATAAGTATATATAATTATGTATATAACATATATGTATTTATATAATTAGGATATTATAATTATTTTTGTTATTGCGATTTTTAAATGATTAAGCATGCACTGTAAAAAATACAAGTTCCAATCGTAAAAGAAAAAAATGAAATTTAATTTTTGTAATAACTATGTACGGTATTTATTAGTCAGCTCCAGCACAGAATTTTTCTTTTTTATATTAATAATATAGTTTACTATGTTAATCTTATATCATTAAATAATACACATATATTATGAATGAATTTAATTCAAATTAAAAAATAAGGAAATTCATAACTATTCATCACTCAGGAAAAATATTCATGATAGATTTACAGGTTTATATTTATACAGTACATATTTTGTAAGTCCTACCGTTTTGGAGAAGTAAAATAAATCAGCTATTTACATTTCACAACATTTCCAATGATTTTTTCTGCATTTCAAATAACGAAAAGGCATGTTCAAAATGGCCGTCATTTAAAGCTTCCTTACGCTTCCTTACGCCCGAAATAAAGTCACTCATAATTTTTCACGAACGATTTGCTACTTTCAAATAACAAGAACAGTAATAGTCGTTTAAAATGACTGTTAATTAAAACCGTTATTGACAAGCAATTTGAATAAGTATCTTCTAGTTACAAATAAAATTACTCACCAAATTTTACAGTCTAAAGATGAATTAACGTAAAATTATCACAATCAACGTTGAATTTATAATTAAAAATGTAATTAATCTTGTAATAATAAGTTTTGAAGAAAACTTGGTAAAAGAACATCCGAAATCTTACGCGCGGCATGTTAATACTAGAACTATTACGCTAGTCAAATTCAATATCTTCCGAAGTTCACAATAAATTTACAACAGTACAATTTTTACAAATTTGAATGATTTCTTATAAAGTAAATTTTTATAAGTATGTTGTAATAAAAATTGTATTACTTTAATACAAGCTTGCTTTAATATAAGTTTATATTTACTACTTTAAGGACCATGCATAATATTGCACACAAAATGCAATATTTAAAGTTGCACAAACACAACATTATTACAAAACGTAAATAAAGTAAGTTATCGTTTTGTCAAGCTATAGAAAATGTACTAAAATAGAAATCTACGAAAAAGATAATTTGAGGAAATTAAAGTACTTTATATCTCCACCATAAAAAATAGTTTTTGATAGAAACATAAAATATTCTAATTTCTACAAATTATTTTTTTTTATAATTATAGAAATTTTGTGTATCTTTGATTCGTACAGTAATTCTGTAGATTATCAATAGGTATCTATTATTCAAATACATTTTTTGTATCTTAATAAAGTAATCTATAAGAATACACGTTTTTCATTGTATGTAATTAGTTAACTTTTATATAATATTTCACTGTTCCGTTTTTAATAACAGACTTGTCAATAGGTTAATCGTCGGTAAAAAATTTGAATCTGATCTGCAAAATAAAACTAGGAACGGTGGAACTAGAAAACGGTCGGTAAGTATCGTTGTTGCGTATAACACGCGAGGACGGCCGAAGCACATGTATATATAGATGTCAGGTTACGATTGAAGCAGAAACGACGCATCGTATTTAGTAGGCTGCCAGCCATAGACCAGGATTGGTGTTGTGCCTTTTGATACCAGATAGGAAATGTGATCTATTTCATAAAGAGATGGCAACGATAGCTTTCTGCCTTTAATTCGTGAAAGAGCAGAAGCTTTTGCCTTAAGACAGGAGTACGTTCTATGTCAGTCGTGAAAATCTGGGCATGGTGTGTTACACGAGAAGATTATCGATATAAAAAAATGTCGCTGCTGCTGCTGACAACAGTACGTCCAGCCAAAAGAAATTCACTGACAAATAGGTGAAAATGGAAGATGAAGCGGATATTAGAGAACAACTATTTCATAATACAGTACGGGAGAATATTGTAAGTAAAAATCATAGATGTTTTTAGCCATATTAAGCCCCTTGTTTATTGACCTCCCATCAAAATGGAGGGTTCTTGAAGTTTCTTGGGACGTTCCTGCAAATAGGAAATCGCCACGTTCCCCGCGATTAAATTCAATATTTCTTTCGATAACCAATATTTTAACGTACGAAAGTAAAATTAGAAGTGATATAATAAATCCTAACCTTTCGTCTTCCCATCTGAATAAAACTCTCTTTTTATATTTTATAATTGTACATCCTGTAAAGCATAAAAAGAGAAAAAGAAAGTCAGGATAAATACAATGTAATATTAATATTTTTTGTTTAGTTTAAGAAAAGAAATAGAAATTAAATATATATATTGGTATTAATGTGATTTTATCAAATATTTCTAAGAATAAAGTAATGAATTGATGTGATACGTTGATGTTGTAACTTGTTTTTTTATATCGAAATTTAAAGCAATTTGCTTAGATACACGAAAGTATAAAGGAAGAAACAAAATCAAAGAAATTAGTCACGTATACACACGGTACACATACATCACCTATATTTTAGCTGATAGAAGACTTCTGTTGTAAGAAAGAAAAATAACTGTAAGACCTCACTATTTAATTAATATCTCTAATATCCAAAAATTTTTTTAAAAATATTACTACATACGCATGTTTATTGTGTTGGTATTAAGATTACTATGTATATTTGCATAAAAGTGATGTTTTCTTTTGTCATATTTAGTTTCTAATAGCTTCTTTTACTAACACTCATTAATCGCGCAAGTATCATTTTTCTAATGCGTTTTGCGCATCAGTTTGCATTTTACAAGGACTTTGGCATGTTTATTTATCAATTTTTCCATGAAAAATTAAAGTTGTACAGTTGCCAAGATGATTCCGTAAATCCGTTAATACAGTGCAGTCGTAGGTTTTTCTAACCGATTAAGATAAACATCTAAAGACATTACGTGCTCATTGTCACGACAAGAATCGCAAAGTACAGTTGCTGACGAAAATACTAGAGGAAATTTTTGATGAGTATATCATGTGTTTTATATGAAATATACATATTTATACTACAAATTTTATTAGCGTTGTAACGAGATTCTATTATCACGATTACATTCGTAAAACATAAAACATATGTTTATATTTCGTAGAAATTACAAATGTGTTTAAACGTATTATATTATGATAATAAGCCTCAACACTTAACACTTATTTTAACATTTATTGCATATACTTAAGTGCACTAACTTCTATATTTTCAGGTTGGTTTCAAATTTGATTAATATAATAAAATTAGCAGTTGTGTCTCATTAGAACGCTAATAAAATTGTAAAATGTTTTATATAACGCACACAATATATACATGAAAGTTTTCTATATACATATGTACTTTCTAAATACTTTCGTCAATCATTATATGTACATTGTACCGAAAGGTTTCGTCTATGGCTATGTATAGATGTTGCACGGACTATCCCTAGTATGTCTGCCGTCTGCCCTTGACTCTATACTCTTTGTTTAATACACATAATTGGATGATCATCTCTAGTCAATGCACGAAGGAATGTTGTGGAAATACATTCTTCGCGATAAATTCTTTCTCTATACTTTCCCGCCGAGTCGTTGACCACGCATTATTTCTGATCTCTGACCGGTTTTTCCTTCCACCTTGGCTGATAAAAAAAAGCAGTTTCCAACCGACTGTGCAGCTTCTTCAACTGCTTCAACGATCACGTTTGTCCCATTTGAACATAGTTGCACGATCTACTCGCAAACCATTCGATACTTTCTAGGATACTAGGATAACCTCCATTAATGTGCCATTGATTGACTCACTTGCTCACTTCAGTTAAATATATAAGCATCCTTGGCGTTCTTGATAAGATATTCGAAAAACTCCATTAAAAGTCTAATATAGACCCTTTTTCTATTTTAACACTTGGAAAATATACCATATGTTCTAATATAAAAATTACAATTTTAATATTATTTATGGTTGCAAGCGTTTTTACTGATACTTGAAAAGATATTAATGTATATTCTCTATTTAATCCGAATGTATAATCTATCTATTCTAATCTATATTTTAATAAACGATATAATTTAATTTAAACAAATACTTTGCTCCATTTATCTTTAACTTGAAATGAAAATACTAACTAAATATTTATTAAATAAAATCTTTTATTTAGTAAATTTTAACAAGTAAGAAATTTAATACTTTCGTTCATATATTTTATAATATAATTTCATTTAAGAAGAATCTTTCCTTTCTATTTATCCTTTCATATTTCTTTTTATTTGTTATAAGTACATTGTGCACAGCAATAGAGGGCCCACTAATGGAGATCAATATCTTATTTGCTAACTGTACAAGTTGTAAATTTGGGACATTCTTGAAAGTATTAGGTTTTGCCATTTCTACATTCGTCGTTTCTGCCAAAGGGTAAATAACCGTGACAAAAAGGATCGCCATAATGGCTAGCACACCATACATAGAAACTCCTTTTCTGTTAAAAATGTCCACTATGTTTTTGGTCTATAAGAAGCTAAAAATACGTTGCATCTACGTTGCAAATACACGTATATTACCGTTCTGAAACGATATAATTTTATCTTTCTTTGTTATGTTTTATTTCAAGCTGATATATTATCATATTTGTTTGACGTACTTACGCTACGTTTGATGTCGAAGGAATAAAATCTTTAGATCTGTTTCATTTATCAGTGAGCACTTAATTTCGAACTAATGCAATAGCATTAGCAATAGCGAATGCAATAGCGAGAAATTGAACTGCCAAACTCTATTTGAACTGTTAGGTAATTGAAACGTATCAAGCTAATTTATATCAGCTACTATATTTTCCCTTTGATTATATTATTGTTATTATGTAGTGTCGTGTTTATTTTGTAAGGGCAAGTTCTCAAAAATGTACATCCTCATCGTGCATTCCGTTTTTACGCTCCCTCTCTCCCCCCTCTCTCTCCATCTCTTTTTCTCTTTCTCTTTCATGGATATTGAACTTAAGATGCCGTTAGCTGCGACGTCGTTAATAAATATTGATAACTCAAGAAAACTATCAATCGCAAAAGTTATCGTTATTACCGAGTGCTGACCGATAATATTTATGAAAATTACTTCTCGAGTACATTGGTGTTTCTAAATGAAGTTCAAATAAGATTTCACAAATATTTAAATGTTTCTTGTTTGAACTATTACTATTCTCAGCTTTCGAATAAACTCTGCCAACTGAGAAGCTTAGGTACAGCATTAATCAAAATAATTATAATCATGCATCTCCATTTTCTCCTTTCTTAAATTAAATATGTTGTGCAGTTTTCTTTTCATCTTTTTATGTTCCGTTAGATGCTGTTTGGCTTAAATGTGAAATGTGAATACGAAGTTATATCATTCTTTTTTCACTGTGTAAATAACTTTTAGATGAAAACATCAAACTATATTTGTTTGTTGCGCGCATAACTGTAATTTTGAACTAATTTTGCTCAATTTTGTTTACTGTCGTATATTCTAGCGGACACGCATGTATATAATGCTGACAGTATATCAAAACGAAACATAAAATACAAAAATAAGAGCTGGTACATAAATGTAAAAATAAATACATAGACGTAAATGAGAAAGCGGTTTTATTCTTAGAAAAGGTCAATGTACCATAGGTATATACATACTATGTATTAGCGATTATTTTCTGGCCCGTTTGACTTTCAACGTAATCCTCGCTTGATCATGAGCATCGTGATACTTGATAACCTAAAACAATATATCGGTAAATCAATCAACAGTACCTAACCTAACATTACACTTGATAGGTTAGTATAAAAATAGTTTGAAATTTATTTTTATTTATGCAATCTTCGTTGAAATAATTGATATTTGTTTCTGTTCACGGATAACTTATGTTTTCGAAAATAGGGCAAATTTTCAATAAAATAACATAGTCAACGTGAAATATATTAATTTACTTACAATATTATGGTTAAGTAATAAATAGTAATATACAGGGTGGTTGGTAACTGGTTTTTTTTTATTTATTTATTTAAATTTTTACAATTTGTCCAGTAGGACATTTGGTAAAATATTATAGCGGTATACTAATATAACACGTGGGTGACTACCCCCAGCGGGGTACCATCATCGTGTTTGCTAGGTTATGTCCTTTGGTAACTGGTGATACATGCGGAAAGGGGGCGATTCTACGCGAAAAAAGAAGTCGAAAATATAGAATAAAAATTTCTTTTTAATTTTTCCATCGAGACAACGATCTACAGTAAGATCCGTTATAACGTACCGCACGCGTACCCAGCGAAAGTTCAAAGTCGATTTTCTCGAAAACAAAGCCTCGAACGAAAAATTTTTATTCTATATTTTCGACTTCTTTTTTCGCGTAGAATCACCCCCTTTCCGCTTGTACCACCAGTTACCAACCACCCTGTATATTACTATTTATTACTTAACCATAATATTATAAGTAAATTAAATATTTATACAAATTTATATTTTCATAAACCGAATTAAAAATTTGTTTAATTTTCTAAGTATAACGAGCACTTTGAACATTTCCTATATTTTCTGTACATTTAAACTTCCCATAGATACATAAATATCAGTTCAAGCGATCAAGGGTATCCTCTCTAATACCTTCATCAATTCAAACGGAGTAGTTCAACATTTTTATCGATAAATTTATGATCGATAACTTATCGATGTACAATCGACGTTGGTTAATAACAACCCTGATATCGATTCGGCATTACTCCTATAACAGCGTGTGCACTGTTCACGTATTGTTTAAAAGGAAACGTTATCCACTTATTACGTAACACACCAGGGGGGAAAGGAGAGAATGGAAAATTAATGCTAGCGTGCTCAATAACCAAGAGGGACACGCGGAAGCGTATTATACCGGAAGTTCCGGCTAATGTAATGGTCTGTCCCTTAAAATTCGCGAAACAACCAGTTTATATCTCTGCTACTATTTGTATTGCAATAAAATTACTGCGATCTTAGGCGGTAGCAATTTGCGAAATATTTGTATGTAGAACGGCGACAGCTGGTATGTTGTGTATATCATTTGGATAATTCGAATGGTAGAACAGTTTTAGGCGAATAACGTTCAAATTCAGTTCTTGATTGAAACTTTTATCGATCCATGATCCTTCTTACAAAATTCTATCGACTTATGGATTATTTCTTCCTACAACCTATAAATTCCTATTTGTACGTAAGTATTACGTAACTGTGAAGGGTAATAGATCTTTCGACGTTCGCAAAATACAATCTAACATTGACGTCATCGAATGTGTCCAGCTCGTCGTTTCGTCACGGTTACACTTGTAAAGCTACAGCTGATCTCGGTATTTATTTTTAACTTCGAACGTTCCATAGCTGATTTCCACATCATTCTATCATGTCAGGAGACAATAATTTTTCCTTATGTAAATGTAATTCTCACTCTATCATATCGTGCATCGAGTATTATCTCGTCTGTAAATGATCGATTTTGTAATCAATGTTTAAGATCAAAAGACCCATTGTCTCTGTCGAATACAATGTGAAACCTAACGCGTGATAAAACACCGTCGAAGCGCATGAATGTCTATTAGAATATGAAGAAAAGTACGATGAAACAGGTGTAACATTGTAACGTGGTCGAAGGTCATTTTTTCTTTATAATGTTTATGCTTGCACTTGTGTATTAATTTACTTGATCAATTTTCTCTTTCTGGCACGCCAGTATGGCGTTTATCACAACAGTGGCTATTATTTACTACATACTGTGCATTATCCTATGCGCTATATGTCTGTATTTTCTATTTTGCACTTTGTAGGGACTAAATCCGACATTCTAAAAGCGTAAATACATAATTATCAATCTTATCCACTGTTACATGTGACTCTCTACACAAACCAGGTCCCACGCCGCGGGCAAGATTTTCTTTTTTTTATTTGGAAGAATTTTACAATCAATTCTCATTGAGAATTATAAGCAAATTATTCTGGCGTGCTACTATAACGCGTATAATAAGTGATTATTGTATGTTTGATTCTAGCTGAATCTAATGTTTAAATCTAGAGGGTAGTGTCTTTTTAGCCTGCGGATCTGGTCCATCGTGTCAAGTAATTGAGTAACTAGTGGGTTTTGGTGGTTGTTAATTCTTATGTTATATCTCTTACTGAATTTGGATATTTCTTCTTTAACTGTAGGTGTCTTAAGGTCGCGATGTATTATTTCGTTGGTAATATACCAAGGTGCATCTATTAAGGATCTTGGAGAGCCAGATTTCTATACACCCTTATTGCATACCCTCAATAGTCTTGAGGTGATATGTCGTGATAGGGTCGGAAGGAAAACTCAGATTTATTGAACGATAAATGTTTATTCACTGTAATGTCAATGAGTACATTTGACGCAGGACTCGCGATTATATTCGGTTCGCAAATGCGCGGTTATAAGTTAGAGCTTGGATGGCTACGATTCGAGATGCGCTGCGAGTGCGGACAATGATTGCGCGAGATGTCGAGAGCTTAGATAATTATTCGACTCGAACCGTGTAAGTATAACGATCGTGGTATGTTGACTCGCGGTATTAGACTGACTTTGTCGCGATGCTGCTGCGGAGGAAGACTGCGTTGGGATGTGTCTAAGGATGCGAAGGCATCGGATTCGTTGAGAAAAGCTTTGGTTCGGAAAGTGAGGGAAATGTACGTTAATGTTTATTGGCTAATTCGTGTTGGTCGTTGGAAAAGGATGCTAGCTGCCCTTGAGAGGGTATTGCTAGCGGGAAGCATCGTACGTGAGAGATAGCAGATTTCTCGTGTGACCCCGTGGTAGGTGGTCGACTTCCAGACTGATAAACAAAGACTGTCTCTTTGGAGGACCTTAGCTAAAATAAATCCTAAGATTTATAGCGGTCCTTAGGCTAGCTGGAAATATTCGGTACGAATGTATCGACATTTGACAATCATCTTGTCCGCAGATATAGGGTCTTTGTGTCGTACGTCACGCGACGTAAACTGTTGAGAAGTTTACTGTCAAGTGCCGCCACAGTCTTAAGGACCCACCATAAATCTTGGCATTTACATCTGACAATCATCTTGTCCGCAGGTATAGGGTCTTTGTGTCGTACGTCACGCGACGTAAACTGTTGAGAAGTTTACTGTCAAGTGCCGCCACAGTCTTAAGGACCCACCATAAATCTTGGCATTTTCATCAGAAAATTAAGTTCCTTAAATGTATTGGTTATTACCAAATTTGGTTATTACCACGTTCGGTATCTCCTGCTAGCAACTTTCTCTCGAGGACGGCTAGGATCCCTCCTTGCTCACCAACCTTCTTCCTATCCAATTAGAGACAATAACCGTTACCCTCATTTTCCAAAAAATATACAAAACGATCATAAAACCAATCTGGACGTACGGAATACCACTATGGGGAACAGCAGCAATGAGCCATATAACAAAAATAGAGGCACCGCAATCTAAAATACTCAGAACAATAGTAAACGCGCCATGGTACGTTAGAAACGAGGACATTCGGAAAGACCTGGGAATACCAACGGTCAAAGAGGAGATTAACAAAAGTACAAGAAGTACGGAGAAAGCTACGGCTTACAACGGAAACGGTCGACACATCAAGCATAAAAAGAAGATTAAAAAGGAAACACCCAACAGATCTCACAAAGGACATAACCTAACAAACACGATGATGGTACCCCGCTGGGGGTAGCCACCCACGTGTTATATTAGTATACAGCTACAACATTTTACCAAATGTCCTACTGGACAAATTGTAAAAATTCAAATAAAAAAAAAAACTCTTAGATCGGTCAACATCTTTTTACCAGTTGCCAAGTCGCTAAATCGCTGAACACATCTCTCGGTTCTCATCTTGCTTGCGATTTATATCTCTCGCGATACTGTAACTCACTACTTGCAAGTCACTCCTATTACGATTAACATCGTGGTCTTGCTAGTAATTATTCTAGTCGAACGCTTCTAAACTTATTATAAACGACATTACAATTCGACATCGTAACTTACCATGCGAGTCTCTCCGAACATTTATATTCTTGGCAAGACCAGTTGTTGGAATAAAGCATATATTATAACCTGTTAAACTCAGTGTTATAGTTATTCAATCGCCTCTATTATCCTAACTGAAACAGGAGATCGATCAGTTCGTGGCGTCGATTATCTAGTCGTAACATTTACAATTTTTTTTAACGTAATCATTTAATCCCTAATTGGCACGATTTCTTAATTTTACAGTAGTGGTACCTTAATGAAATTTTGGTATTAATGAACACCATGGGCACCTTAATGAAATTTTAATTACTTTAGATTACGCTTTATTGTAATTATTTTTTAAAAGTAGGAACGGGAAGATTTAATTAATGGAACATTACGCCATACAAATAAAGCTGATTTTGAAATATTGTCTTTAATCTTTCCAGCGTATTATTCCCGTATATTTTCGTCATAGTGCCAATTACGTGTTAATTATTCACACACACACAATTATTTACACCTTATCTAACACCGTGACAAATGTAAAATATCGGGATATTATACATATTTACTGATCCCTGAAGAGTTGAGACTAAAGTTGGAATAGAAATGAAATTTTCATATAGAACTATGCTGGAATTGAAATGAAATATTCATACGGAAGTATAATTTATCCTTATCGAATCGGAACTAGAATTTATGTCACGACGTGATAACAATGTCTAAATATCAAAGGTTTAAACTTTGTAGAAACTTGAACAATAGTTGAGAAGAGTTTAGTGAAGTGGAATGTCGTTATTAATATTTCACAGTTCGATCGACCGCGATTCTTAAATAACACGTAGCGCCGGTTTCCATGGTCGTTACCAAAGTGATTCCGTGTACACTAGAAAATTGATTCACGTCGTTACGCCACATGAGTTGCACACAAATGCAATGTTCATTCAAAGACACGCATCGAAGAATTTTTGAGTTAGTATACTACTTTTCTTTTTTGAGATAATTCAGTTCAATGCAAACCGTGTATTTTGTATACGGTCAATAAATACACTGAATAACGTGTTATAATAACTATTATCATAATGATGTAATGTCGAGTGTTTTTATATCGTTTAATCTGTTAAGATGTGGCCATCTTGTCATGATAATCATACAGAAGATAGTTCTACAGAATTTATCAAATTAATTGCTCTTTTATATTTGAACATTTTCTGTATCAAAGACAGTCACGTGATATACATACCGTTTACTAAGGACGACTTTCTATGTGTATGTACATATATTGATAAATCGATGAAATCATTTTTATTATTTAGAAATAATAAGTATTAACTTATTATAAATAATCAGCCATGTCACTGCGCCACGCCAGAAAAATTACTGAAAATTCTCAACGCGAGAATTGACTGTAATTTTAATAAATATATATTAAAAAAAATTATTCAGAAAATAGAAGAATACAATGAGTTCAATACAATGTGAATATAATTAAGAATATAATATGTTCAAAGAAATCATACTCGTACGTTAATTAATTTTTCTTAATGTATAAAAATGTAAAGAGAAGACATTCTATGGCTGTTTCAGATATTCTTCCTTCTGTTCTTAGTCCTCTACGTCTCAAGTTACGCGTTAATCGCGAAATTTCGACGAAGAGACCGCGAAGATTATTTTTCCGTGGATGAAGATGAAGCGACGGTCTACAAGATCAGTCTTTGGTTATGTACCGTTGCCCTGGCGGTTTCCGTTGGAGCAACCTTGCTGCTTCCGGTTTCAATTGCAAGCAACGAAGTGCTGATTTTGTATCCGAACAGCTATTATGTCAAGTGGCTCAATAGTTCACTTATTCAAGGTATACGAGTCAGTTATAAAAATTAAACTTCTTGTTTCGTTTAATTAATTTTTCAAACTTTTGGAAAACATAGAGGGAATTTCTTTTTTTTAATATTTCAACATTGCATAATATTACAAATTAATGTTTTACAGAAATACAGGATACTCGTCTAATGTTAATGAGCAATATTTATAATATCAATATATTTATTTATATTTATTTTTTATTGACTGTACATGTATATTATTATTATTATCATTGATTATGTTCATATCGTATGATTGTTTTATACTTTTTCTTAAATGTTACGTGTATTTTGTTTTTTTAATATTTAAATATCTAAAAAAAAAAAGAAACACTCATCGTTTTTTATGTAAAATAATTGTAATTGGGTTTTATTTAACAATCAGGTCTATGGAATCTTGTGTTTCTCTTTTCAAATTTATCTCTCTTCGTATTTTTACCGTTCGCATACTTGTTCACGGAGTCAGAAGGATTTGTTGGCTACAAAAAGGTAAGATAAAAAAATTAATCCTGATATATCGAATACTTTAAAAAAAAAATAATTTTTCCATTGCAGGGCGTAATGGCTAGAGTTTATGAAACTGTGACAGTCCTTTGTCTATTAGGAACACTTGTGTTAGGAATGACATATGTTCTATCAGCACTCATAGATCGTAAAAAATCAAGTCTTCATACGTTGCTCAGTAAGTACAAAATTTGTTAAGACATAGATATACAAAAATTATCATCAACTTAACTTTCCAGATTTATCGAGTTACTATTTACCTTTTCTTTATTCTTGCGTTTCTTTTGTTGGAGTTGTTATGTTATTGCGTAAGTATGACCAAATAATTACGTATATATATATATATATATATATCATTATTACCTATATCAAAGTAATACAATAGTAAAAGTATAATTTGCAGTATGTACACCAATGGGATTTGTACGATTATTCGGAGTAGTTGGTTCGTTTCTCGTAAAACCGCAGTTCCTAAAGAATTTAGATGAAGAATTCTTCGCGTACAGGTTAGAGGAAGATTGTATTCGTAGAAGGTGAGGTATCGGTTTCTACTCCCATCATCCGCAAATTCATGAACACGTCTATAATCATTTCATAAAAACCTTATTATATACACAGACTGCAACACGCGAAAGCAACCGGAAAATCATACGTTTCGCCAGTGCCTATGTCAATACCAACTTGTGGTTTAGTGCTCGAAGATGACGAGTTTCTTAATGTAAATCCGAGCTTGATGTGCTTAAGGAACGGTGCTCTCCAGCGAGGATTGGCTCAGCGTTTGGAAGATATTCAGAAACATAGAAGTATTTTGGATCAGCAAAGGCGAACCTGGTGGGTTCGAAGAACTTTGTTATACCCTTTGGCAATGCTGGCGTTACTTATACTTTCCACTGCTACAGCTTTGCTAGCAGTTCAAAATACCTTAGAACTGCTTATTGGTATTAAAGCACTGCCTTTGAGTACAAGGGTTAGTATATAAATTAGATATAAATTGAAATAAGCGAACTTCGTTTATTGAATTGCTTTTTGAGAAAAATTGATACATTTAATAAATGTTTAGCAATTCACTCTGGGGATCAGCTCGTTGTCGAAACTAGGTCCCATTGGAGCAACAATTGAAGTAGCAGTAATTTTGTATCTAGCTGCTACGAGCGCAATAGGTTTATATACACTTCCTGGTGTAAAGAGCTTTCGACCACGACTTCATTCCATGCCACTTACTCACCTTATCGCAAATTGCGGTCTTCTTCTTGTACTGAGTTCAGCGTTGCCACTGTTATCTCGAATATTAGGTAAATATACCCCCATTTAATAAGTGAAAACCACACCGGAAAAATATGATAACTCAGTTAATTAGTTTACATATAATTAATCTCATTAACACTTTTTTAATATTTAAAAAAGTGACAAAAGTATATATTTAATCCTAAAAATTATTTTCTTTTAAAAGATGAGAAATGTGACTCATTGTGTTTTTCACCTCCGGCCTTCAAATAGGAACGAACCCAAATAAATAAGCTTATTATTAATTTTGTATTGGTTTTCTACTGTTCGTGTATCTTTTATTTCAGGTATGACAAACTTTGATCTGCTCGGCGATTTCGGTCGTATCGAATGGCTTGGTAACTTTGAACTAGTACTGTTCTATAATTTAATCTTCGCTACGGCGGCGATTGGTTGTCTAGTGACAAAGTTTACAGCGACCGTTCGCAAAGAGATTTATGCCAGATTAAGGAGTAGTTTGATAGGAATCTTTAAGAGTGAAGGTAAGAAAAGTTCTTTAGGGACGTTTTCTACGAAAGAAGATTAGACTGACTTACGTTGTAAGCAGAAAAAAGCAAATATTATACGTTAAAAAAAAAGCAAGCGAAATAGAACTTAACGATGAATAATTATATTCACATAATATTAATCATATAAATGTGTAAAGTGATTGAACCGTGTGTATGTGTGCGTAAGTATATTTAGAATTGCGTAATCGTGGAACACTGTCTTAATTTTGATGGCACGTGATGCTCTGTAGGATATGTTTAGAAAATTTAATTGGATGATATTAGAGCGGCGGGCCAATTACACACGTCGAGTATGTTCGTCACATGTATGTATATGTGTATGTGTACGTATAGTTACTTTAATTATTTATATGATCACTATTTTAATAATTATTTACCGAAAGTACATATACATACCAATCTTATACATAAGTGGGTTTACCTAGAATGTAAACTCAATGTAAAGACAACGCAGTATTGTGATAAAGACACGCATGTGCGGGTGTTCGGCGAATAAAAAAATTCTCAATATAGAATTTTTTACTATTTTACTATTTCTGTGAATAAAAGAAAAGCGTTAAGATTCGTTTTCCTAAATAATGGTTATTGTTTGAATGTGTATCTACTTCAAGACACGAGTGCGTTAGTTAAGCATAAGTGAACGTTATGAATACATTTTTAGAAATTTAAATGATAAGTTCTCATTCTTCAAATAGAAAAATGCCGTATATACAGGCCATTAAACGTGCCTAATCGATCGATATAACCGGATAATACGTATAAGAAATACAATCACGCGTATATTATACTGTGTTGTGGTAGTCCTGATTTCATAATCGCGTTTGAATGCATTTTGTCGATTTATATTTGTCAAGTGACTTGTATAGTCACGAGTTTGTTAAAAATTTACGAATTTAAATACATTTGTAACGAATGTAATAATATGCATTTTAAGATACACACGAACTGCATGGATGATAATATGCAGAATATCTTAAAATGTTATCATCTTGACTGATTTGTCCATTAGTTCATTACTGAAATCTAGTGCTTTAAAAAGGAAGTAAATTATTTATTTAATTTAAAATGAAAATGAACCCATTCTTATCTCTTGATTGCGTTTAACATTTAATATGCGAAAGAAACAATACCTTACAACAATATTATGTGATATATATCTTGTCAAAGAGACAATACAATATTATTAAGAAACAGAAAACAGTTAGGATATACTCGCTGACGAATTATTAACACGTTTAATCAGAACAGTATCTCAGGATATAAAATACTGCTTAATACTTGTTAATATATTGCCACATATATTGTGGATTTGTTTATAAGATTGGAATTCTCGATTTGAGGATTCTTTGTATACATTAATAGCTACGTAAATAAAAAAAAAACGAAGGAGGAAACTTTAACATACTTCAGATACAAGAGAATATTTCTTTTATTTTTTTTGAATATGAAGGATAAAAAACTGAAGTTTGAATTCCTAGTACATCATTGTTCTTAAGAAGCATGCACATAACACTCATTGAATATAATACTACATGATTAGACTTTACAAGAAATAAAGTATAACATCTATATTATCCATTATTTTATTTTTTACTTAATACTTAATTTAAGTGCTCATCCTTAATTTTGTTACATTATTCATCATTTTAAATATATAAAAATCAAAATATATTTTTTTATATTTCATATCTTATATTTATACCTATAGGTAACATTAACCGTTTGTCACAGAGGTCTTTGAAAAAACAGGGTCGAAAAATCCCGAACAGCGCGATAGCGCTTGTCTTAATCGATTGCGAAGAAAAACCAATAGCTCTCGTCATATTTGTTATTTTTATGAAATACATTTATATTATAATATATACATACTATTAGTTTATAAATATTTCAAGTTTGAAATTCAAATGGTTAAGATCACACAATGATAGATTTAATTGGAAATATATTGCATTTTTTAAAGATATTTACAGCGTAGTTTGCCCCAATTCCATGACGAATAATTCTGTAACGTCCTGGTTCGGTTAAATCAATAATTGTTGATCCACGTCTCAAATAGTTATGCTTTTTACCAGGTTTTTTACATTGATGAAATATTCCACCTAATTTGTTCCATAAGTTTTCAAATTCCGAAGCATGTACACAACTGGGTTCATTACTTATATTAGCACTTGTTAACGCTAAAGGTCCTGCTACTTCAGCTACATGCCTTATAAATTTATGATGTGGAACTCTGATGCCTATCGTGTCATGATTAGGATTCAGAGCAGGATTTAAAGCAGGAGTTCGTTTGAGAATGATGGTATATGGTCCTGGTAATAACCAAGATAACAAACTAATTGGTACATGATCTACAATGCCCCATGTTTGTATATCTTCCAAGTTACCAACACAAATAGATAATGGCTTATCTACTTCGCGTTCTTTAATTTCATAGAGTTTTTCAATGGCACTGGTGCTTGATACAAGACAAGCAAGACCATATATTGTATCCGTTGGAACTGCTATAATTTCATTTTTCTGTAATAATGCGACAGCTACTGCTATGGTTCGTTTTCCTTTGCACATCCAATGATTACCATGCCATTTTAGTGCTTCCACTTCTTCATGAGCTGAATTTATTAAAGTACTCATTGGACCCACTTCTTTTGCATACGAAATCATTCTCTTTCCGCCCAGTAAGAAATAGCACTGTATGTTCAAAATGGAAAATTTATTAATTAGTGATAGCAGTGTCTGTTCTAGAGCTAATGATACACAAATACAATGGATTACAAAAATATTTGAACACTGTAGAAAACTTTTATGTATATGATTATGTGTATGTAGAGGTTATAAAATACCTTTACTCGCGCCAGTTGTGACCACATTGAGGATTGCAACATTTGTAAAATGTTGTCATAGGCTCGTCGGCAGATCTGGTTTGAATTTGCATGAAATATGCTCTAGGATTAGAGCACTTTGGACATCTTTCTTCAGTAGAGTCGACGTTCTCCCAAGCTGCGCTTCCACCTAATACATCATCAACCTCCTTTAATTTTGGATACGTACGACTGCTTACTCTTCTCACGATATTGAATATGTATGGACACGTGTTACACGCGAAACGCAATCCTGCCACAGCTTCTTCTACTCGGAGCACATTGCCACACGTTGGGCAAAACATTAACATCGTGCAAATACAGATCCAGCTGAATCATTAGAAGAGAAAACTATATTTTTCGTTGATTATTTATCTATAAATTTATGGGAATAAAACATATAACATGAAATAATGAATTCACTAAAACATATTTTCATAATACTACTTAGAAAATAAATTGTTTTACTGTTCTTTATAGGCTCTTCTCCGGTCCAAATCATATTTACGCCATTACCAAACACACTCTGTATAGATTCACAAAGGATATAACCTAACAAACACGAAGATGGTATCCCGCTGAGGGTAGCCACCCACATGATAATCAAACAGCCAAAAAATTCTACCAAATGTCCAAATCGGACAAATTGTGAATGTAAACAACTAAATAAAAAAAAAATAAAAAAAACTCTGTATAGATATTAGAACAACTATCTATGTATAATGATCAATTGCTTAATTACTATAGATAGTTGTATTTATTTTGCATAGTGGTTTCCCATATGACAGGAACGATAATTAATACTTAATTTATAATTTAAAAATATATTTTACATACATACAGATTGTACTATGGTAGTGTTGGAATTCACATGTAATCACATGTGTATACTCCTTGTGCGTCGCGACGATGAAGTATGGGTCGTTTTTGCAAATCTTTTCTTAAAGTAGTTGATTATTAATAAATTATAAAGAAATTATTACAGATTTTATGTAACTTTATATAATTGTTTATGTGAGTGATGATTTTAATATATGTTAAATATTATTAACAAAATATTTAATATACATAAATAACTTGTGAAAAGGTAACTGAACAGAAAGAAGTGTTTTATTTACAGCTACATTCGATAAATTAGGATAATTTACACAAAAGGGCATGAAATTATTCTCTGCTCTATGTTAATTATTTTTTGTGTGTACGAATAAATCTCAAAATTGTTTTGGTAAACAAATATATAAGATAATTAGGTTATAAAATATATAATCTCTCTTTACTATTTCTGTATTTTCAGTCATGAATGATTGATTCATTGTTTAAATGATTAACTATTAAAACGAATAAAATAAAGTCACGACCTTAATAATATATGTGGCACCGTCTTGAGAAGAATAAACTAGTTGTGTGAAATTTTTATCATATATATATTTCAACATGTTTCAACGGTATGCACGTAACCTATTTTAGCCGGTATTATTAAAAAATGTTGGTTTTCATGGATTAATGTAATTACGATTTTCTTTTGCCATTATAATTTTTAATATAATTTCTTTTATGTGTATTTCAGTTATAAAAATCTATGCTTAACATCAAACATACAATCAAGATATAAAAGTATACTATCAAAAGCTGAAGCAAAAGAGAGAAGAAATTTGTTATTTGAAGAGGAGAAGAAAAGACAAAGAAGCACTGTGGGACGAATTGAAAAGATAGAAGTTAAATATATATCTCCTATAGAAGACATAACACTTATTATGAACAAAAGTATATCAACCCCCACAGATTGTGCAAAACATATCTCTGAAGGTGTATCTAAAGTGTCTGCTCTCGCTATGGTTGATGGGTTACCGTGGGATATGAACAGACCTTTATTACAAAATTGTGAATTAAAGCTTTTAAATTTGCTTAGCCCAGAAAACAAAATAGTAAACGCAGCCTTTTGGCGAACTTGTTCTTTTATTTTGGGTGCTGTTATAGATATGGCCTTTAAACCAGAGATAACAGTTCACTTACACAGCTTCCCAATACCAGTCATAAAATCAGGTAGTTTTATATATGATGTGTATGCTAATTTGGTTGATTGGAAGCCTACAAATGAAGAAATGCGTGCATTATCTGCTCAATATGTAAAGCTGATAAACAAGGAATTGCCTATAGATAGGATAGAGATTTCAGAAAGTTTAGCACTTGACATGTTCCAAGATAACCCTATTAAAATGTCACAAATACCAGAAATTGCAAACAGTAACAATAATAAAATTACTTTGTATAGAATCGGTGATCATATAGATATTAGTAAAGGACCTATGATAGGAAACAGTTCATTGATAGGACGTTGTACAATTGCTGCTGTCCACCAAGTTTCAGATCAGGAAAATCTGTATAGATTTCAAGGTGTAGCACTTCCTAAAGGAATTCTTTTAAACCAATATGCGTATGGCATGTTGCAGAATCGCGCTAAAAAACTAAACACTACAACATGGTCGTTCTTATCGGAGGAAAATAACGAGGAGGCGGATACCGAAATGGTTCATAGGAACTAACCTTCTTAGTACACCAAATATATAGTGTAAATAAAAATGCATACTTTCGGTACGAATCTTCGTAATTACAATAAAACACATTTATACAAATATTAATCATTCACATATATGTAAAGTACTTTATTATACCTCTTATCAATACCTACTATTAAATGTTGTAGTTGTATATATATACGAGTATATAGCTAGTGCGTTAAAAATTAGTATAAGACGTATAATTGTATAGTATTAATGTATATATATGTATATATATACACGTTTGTGTGTGTATACACTTGTACGTGTTTATGCGTATGTATGTTTACAGTACTTCATAGTACTAATAATACTTTAATGTACAAATTGTGATAATTCACCAATTTTAACATACCCTTGGTAGAAGAAGTGTACATACATAAGTAGTGAGGTCATAAAAATAGTCAAGCTTGAACATACATTAATTTTGAATATCAAAATAGAAATTTCTAAGGAATAAAAAGTCTAAGAGAGTTAATAGAATAGTATAATATAAATAGTTAATATAAGGGAATTAATAGAATAATAGAAAATCTAAAGGGGGGGATATGAAACTTAAATTAGCAACATAAGCTTATTAGGAGTATAAAATATCAAATTAGACATATGTAGCTTTTTCTTTACAGCTATAAGTTAATGTTGACTAATATAATTATTATTATGAAGTAGAAATAATTACGGATCATTAATACAATGTAATTTTAATGCAAGGTTGTAGACAAAAATTTTAAATCAATCTATAAGTAATGTTTGTAATCTGAAATTTGGGAATTTCTATTTTAAGACTTTCTCAGACTAATTATGTATCTACATTCAGCCTAAACGTATACAGTCCTATATATCTTCTATTAGATCAATCGATATGCTTATTTAATTAGTGACCTCAACTTATGTTTTAATTTATGATTTCACTATACATCTTCCACCATAAGTACACGTCGTGGACTATGCAATTCCCACACAAAATTACCAGGTAATCTATTAGCTATCGATGCTGGACACGTGACGTTCATTTGCAAGTAAAGTTGCTGATTCCTGCACACTTTCATCTCGTAAGTTTCGAACTCGTCCGATCTTAATATCGATCTAACAGCAAGTGGAGCCAGGTCTGGCGTGCATTTCAGTTCGACTTCGATTATTAAATCGAAAGACGGTGGCCTCTGGACTTGTTGTTCCGTTTCAACTGTCAAATTCGTCGTGCTTACTGTCTGCATGAATTTGCTCTCATAAGCGTATTTGTTCATATTTCCATAGTAAAAGAAACGTCCACCATATTCTCCGTATCCTGAGTAAGTGGAAGCTGGCGGAGGTCTCAACGGGAGTGTCAAAGGAATCTATAAAGAAAGAAACATGGTTAGAGTTATTTATTGATAGTTACAATGTGAATAGTATAATCAATAATGAATATTAGTAATCTATACGTTACTACTTGATACTACAAATTTGGTATTGACCGGTAAAAGGAGTGCCATTTTTCAATACGAAAGACAAACCTTATTTTATTGATGGAAAATAGGTAAAAATTATTCAATATTTACCAAGAATTTATCTTATCTTATTTACATTCGAATTTTTGGAAAACTTTTTTTCATAACAATAAAGTGAATACTCCAATAATTCGTAAAAACTACTTCAATTTATTGCTAAGAAAGATAATTTTTTAAGAGATTGACCATGAATCTATCAATATAATGTTATAATGTACAAATATTGTTGCTGAAGGAAATTGTTTGTATATATATTGTTTTATTTTTTTTTGTATATGTAAACGTCACCTGTAAGAGTAATTCGTGTTCGTAATGTGAGTTCTCGAAGAGGTGTTCGTTCACACTGCCTACTAGACGTCGTAATCGAAGATACATGAAACGTTGTTCGTCTCTCCAAGAATTCTCTTCAGCCTTTTTGGAAACATCTAGACTGGTGAACCAAGCGCGTTTCATTGTGTATTTCAATTTCATGCTGACAATTCTCCCGGTATCTCGTTTGTTACTCAATACTTTGAAAAAGAGTACTTGTCGACCTTCTACGAGACAGTCCAGAACGTCTACGATCTTGCATCCGGAAATCAGGGCCGATCTACTAATATTATTTTATCACGTGACATTTTAACACGTAAATATATATTTATTCTAAAAGATAATATACATTAAAAAAATTGTTATATTTAAAAAAAATCTAGACATATATTAAAAGAAATAGAGAGAAGCTTTCACTGAAATTAATAACAAAGATGACAAATTTTTCAAGAAATCACTCGTATAGTTATAGATGATAAAGGTCAAATTTTAGTTAAATTTTTCTTAACTTTCCCTACAAATTTTTTTCATAACTTAATATATTACAAATGGACTGCCGAATTTAACGCATTTACGGGTGAATTTAAAGTTGCAAATATATACAGAATGCATGTAATATGCAAAAATATATAAAATGTCTAGAGTACAGTACTCTCTATGATATTTAGTATTAATACTAGATTCAATTTTCCTAATTATCTTCATAAAAATATTGCACAAATATCCTCAGTCTAATCGTCATCTTTATAATAGGTACTCTTTTACAAAGTGATTCACCTGTTCACCCTGCGTTCAGAGACTTTTTCAAAGAAGTTCATGAACCGTTTGCAGATGGCTATAAAAGAAGAGATAGTCGATTCTGCTGTACGAGGACCGATGATGGACGAATGATACTTTGAAATTTGACTAAGTAGCTCGTTCAGGTTGTCGAGCAGACTACCAGCGTAGAAACAAAGCCTTGGAAATTTTTGTTGCTTCGTTGGAGGATGTGTATACCTCCAAGTGACTGCTCGTAGCATTTTGTACTGTGCTTTAATCAGCTCTAGAGCGTCTAAAGCTTTGCTACAGGCAAATAATTCGGCGTCCGTTTTTGTAGTTTTCATGACGTTCTCGTTGCGCTTTATTATACCATCCACCTTCGCGCAAGCCATCAGAAAGGCGCCATTTAAAACTGCTGCTGCAACCGTTGAGCAGTGTCTAATACAGACAAAAGTGAGTTTGAGTTATTTTGTTTTAATAAAATAATGGATACAATCATCTTTTTTCTTTTGAGAATTTTAGAAGTTAGATTTTTTATTCTTCACGTTCATATCTCCTTAGATATCTCCTCTTTTTTTGGAATATTTTATTCATAAAGAGTATGGAATATACAAAAGGTGAGAGTCGTAATTATTATTTTTAACATTATATGTTATTAATCTTAAAAACATGAGATGACATATTTTATAAAAATTTTTCTTCTGGATAATGATGCAGATAATAAAAATCTAAAATTAAAGGAGACATCGATACAAACAGTGGTATTTAAAAAATTACCTAGAAACTAAACGAACGGAAGTAGCAACATCATGAAGAGGCAGTAACCGAAGAATCATCTCCAAAACTTCCGGCGGAAGCGTGTCTAATGCATAGCCATGACAACTTTGTTCTGCTAACGGGGATATTTCTGATTCTTTCCGCGATCCCTGATATTGATCGCATCTTATAATTGGTATTTTCGGTCGCTTGTTCGCGTTCATTTAAAATTAGAACATTAAAAAAGAATATAGAGTTAAAACAAATTTTCCCTTTGATGTCGATGCTACTTTGCGCTTCTTTGTGTTCCTTCTTTTTTCTTTTACGTCGTCAGTGATCTGTTAAACAGTTAATTATATATTTTCTCGTTGCAACATTACTCTTTTTCGTTAATTAAATGTTGCCTCTGGGTAAAAATTTTATAAAACTAGGAATGTCGGACAAAACAAAACAAACGATACGTGGCTATCGTTTGTAATCGAGTTCTTCTTTCGATAATTGTATTACAATTTTCTACACAGGGTGTTTCAATCTTCGTATCCTCTAACATAGATTCCGCTTGTACAATGAAGAGGATAGCTTGGTAGTTGTGCTTATTGAAAACAACAGATGTTTTTTTTGCGATCAGTTTATTAGATTATGTACAAGTTGTACGTCATTTTAAAGTCGAGATTGTCTTTGGTTTGTGTGTCGTTCCGATAAATGAAAATTGAAAATAATATACAGATCTGTCGATCATTGGACACCGACATATAGGATAGGAACTTAAAATTACTTAAATTATATGTAATCAATTATGTACTTTATAATTAAGCATAGCAATTTTTTTTCGAGTATACAATAGTTGCAATTGTAGTTGCAGTTGTCACATTGATTGTAGGTTTTCAATCTAAAGATGCCTTAAAATCTTATCTCACAATGGGCATCACTTCAAAATAATTTAACAATCTCCTTATTATAAACAAACAGCGTCAGTTCTTCATCGGTTTCGCCACTAGAAACTTTCGTAAGACTTAATTTAATTTTTCAAACCCTGTTTTCATTATTAATCCTCCAATTCATTCCATTCCATCCCGTTAATAAAATCTGGAATCTTCTAATTTGTCTTATAGCCAAACCTCATATCAGCAAGATTTTCAAGCCAAATTAAACAAAATTCCTTAAGATCCTCTATTTAAGATTTAAAATTAGAAAAATTAAAAAGTCGGCTTAAAAATTAGAAAATTACAAAACTAAAAATTATACATTTATTTATAACCATCTTCCATTATTTCAGGGCAGAACTACATTGGGGATCTTAGACAGAGAAATTAACAGGCATCAGGAGTGTGAACTTGGCCTGATCCACCGGTAATTCATCGGATGCACACGGACTGATGCTGTCCAAAAGCGTTTGAATCGCGTTCTGGTTAGTGGGGTGCTTCCTCTTAGTATGTTCCCTCCTGTGCTTCAATTCTTTAAACGTTTTCCCGCATTGTTCGCAGACATAAGGTCGTGCTGCTTCGTGAGATCTCATGTGACCTTCGTAGTGACTCTTTCTGACAAATTTCTTGCCACACTGACCGCAGTCGAATTGAAAACGGCCTTCGTGAGCCGCCACGTGGGAGCTCAATGTCCATTTGGTCTTGAAAGTCTTGGAACAGTAGTCACATCTTATCTTGGATGCTGTATTCGAATTATTTTTCACTGGTTGCGCAATTCTTCGAGGATTCTTATTCAGAAGCAACATCTCTTCAAGCAAGAAGTCGTCTTCTTTTTCTGGTTGTTGTCCCCTTTCACTCTTTTCTAACACTGTTTGAGCTTCCAACATGTTTGCTGTGTGTTGCTTCATATGCTCTTGTAATTCCTCCTCATCCCGGGAACATGTTCCACACAGAGCACACACATTCTTACCCAGAACCTGTTAGATATTGATGATATAAATGTCAAAGATGGATCTGGTGTTATATACATACATATATTAAAAGATAAGGTTGTCTAGGTAATGAGCTAATTGATCTATTAGTCGATAAAGCTAGATGGATAAGCAGTATTAGGGA